>NC_041728.1:70517919-71142919 GCF_004115215.2 Ornithorhynchus anatinus | reverse complement strand
AGATGAGGGAACTGAGGCCCAGAGAAGTTAAGTGACTTGCCTAAGGTCAAACAGCAGACAAGTGGCAGAGCTAGGATTAGAACCCCAGTCATCTGACCCCCTATCCACTAGGCCATGCTGCTTCCCCAGGTCTTCCCACAATTCATGTCTGTCTACAGCACTTTCCTACAAATCTTTAAACTTTTGCATCCCCGTATCTAATTTATTTTAGTTTCCCCTGCTAGAGGGCAGGATCATGCCTACTAAACTCTACTGATTTCTCTCAAGCACTTAGTCCAATGCTCTACACAGAATAAGAGCCCAATAAATAATATTGATTGACTGCTGCAATGAGGTACAATGTCAAAAGAAACCAACCTTGGATCACTTATGCAACAGGCTTCCTCCATCCCTGCTGAGAATTCTTGGGGGAAATCCAAATACCTGGTTGAATTCTGCCACTTCATATTCTTCTTATTCAAAGCAAAGGGAAAGGAGTAATAAGGCAGTGAGAAGCTGGAGGTAGAAAAGAGAGTGAAAAGGGGGTCTGAGGTACAGGCAGAAGGAGATTTCAAGAGGAGGCAGGAGACCTCTTCAAAGACAGAGGAGGCAATAGTGAGACTATGGAAAGTTCATTCTAGATTGTAAACTCGATAGGGACAGAGAATATGTCTACCATCGCTGTCATATCGTACTCCCCTAAACATTTAGTACAGTGCTCTGCACACAGTAAGAGCTCAATAAGTGCAATTGATTGATTCCAGTTTTTCCTCTCATCAAGTCATATACTTCAATTTGTTGCCCAGATTATCTTTCTAAAATGTTATACTCTCAGGTCTCATCACTCATAGAAACCTTCGATGATTATTCATGCCTCTTGACATTAAGCAGAGACGCTTGTCCATTTACTTAAAACACTCAGTCAGCTCTCTTTCCTACTCACCCAATCTCTTCTCCCACACCACCTCAGCTCACATTCTTCCTCTTCCCAAGCTCACCTACTCACTGTGCCTCATTCTCTTGGCTCCAATTCCTTGCTCACACCTTTTCTCCTGCCTGGAACTACTTTCTTTCTTCAATCTGTGACCTTGGGCAAGACCATAAACTTCTCTGTTGCCTCAGTTACTTCACCTACAAATTGGGGATTAAATCCTCCTTCCTCCGATTTAGACTGTGAGTCCCATATGAGACAGGAACTGTGCCCAACTTGATCATCTTGTGTCTACCCCAGCACTTAGTACAGTGCCCAGCACATAGTAAACACTTAACAAGACTATTTAAAAAAGGTAATCCACCAGATTACAGCTCTCTCCATCTTCAAAGGCCTTTGAAAATCCCACTTCCTCCAGGAGGCTTTCTTTGATTAAGTTTTCTTCACTCCAAATCATAGGCTCCCACCTACCACCTCAGCCTTCAAGGACTCACAACCATCCATAGCATTTCCATACATTTCAATGAACACAAACTACTATTTAAGCTCTTGCTTTCCCAAATATCCATCTTTACAGTTTCTTCTTCCTCATATCTGTAAATTATTTAGTTTCTGCCTCCAATTTTACATTGTGTCTTGAAAGTAGAGATTCCCATCTTTTAAATCTTTTACATCTATTGTACCTTCCCTAGTGCTAAGTACAGAGCTCTGCACACAGTAAGTGCCTAAAAATACTATTCATTCATTCATTTAATTGTATTTATTGAGCACTTACTGTGGGCAGAGCACTGTACTGTACTCTTGGGAAAGTAAAATACAGCAATAAATAGTCACATTCCCTGCCTACAATGAGTTTACTGTCCAGAGTCAGGGAGACAGACATCAATACAAATAATTAAAATTATAGATATGTACATAAGTGCTGTGGGGCTGGGAGAAGGGAAGAGTAAAGGGAGCAAGTCAAGGCAATGCAGAAGGGAGTGGGAGATGAGGAAAAGTGGGGCTTAGTCTGGAAAGGGTTCTTGGAGGAGGTGTGCCTTCAATAAGCCTTTGAAGAGGGGGAGGGTAATTGTCTGTCTGATTTGAGGAAGGAGGGTGTTCCAGGCCAAAGGCAGGAAGTGGGCTTGGGGTCGGGCTGCAAGACAGACGAGATGGAGGCACAGTGAGAAGGTTAGCACTAGAAGAGCCAAGTGTATGGGCTGGGTTGTAGATGGAGAGAAGCAACATGAGGTAGGAGGGGGAAAGTGACTGGAAGCTTTGTTCTGAAAGTTCCTTGTTGACAGGGATCATGCCTACAAACTCTATTTTACACTTCCAAGTGCTTAGTATAGTGCTCTGAATATAGTTAAATGCTCAATAAATATCACTGACCGGCATTTATTGAGCACTTAACTGTGAGAGGAGCTATGTGATATTGATTGAAGAAACCGTTTTCCACCTGCATGTAGTTTCAGTAAAGGAATGAGGCCTATAAGAGTTTTCTGAAACACAAAGTTCTTCAGAAACAAAACTCACTTTATAGGAAAACTGACTGTGTCCATGTGGAAGGGCCATTGTGCTACAGAAAGCTTACAATCGAAAACAGACAATACTAAGGGGGGCAAAACATAAAATAACCTACCAGAAGAATCATATAACACACCAAGGGATAGTCCATTGGCAAGAGGCAGAGTTCTGATTGCATAAATAAGTTAATAAATGCTTAACTATTTACACTAAGTATCTCTGACCTATTTCTGCTATCTCTTATCTCCTGCTATCTCCTAACTGGGGCTCTCTCCAGCTTAATATGAAAAAAGAGTCTTATCTTCTCTCTGAACCCTCCCCTCTGATAAACCTCTCTATGACTGAGACCCTGCCATCTATCTCCAAGTTCTCACAGATACAGAATCACAGAGTTCTCACCCTACTTTCCAGACAGAACCTTGTGTTCCAGCCAAGTTCACCATGCATCGGTCATAGGTCCAAACTACCGATTTCAACTCTCTGTCCCATCCACCCATTACTGCTTAGAGAAGTGCTAGGTGCAGAGATGGGATCAGCGATCTCATCCTCACGTGACACCCAGTGACCCTTGTGTTCATTCATTCATTCATTCACTAGTATTTATTGAGCACTTACTATATGCAGAGCACTGTACTAAGCGCTTAGAAGGTACAATTCGGCAACAGATGGAGACAATCCCTGCCCAACAACGGGCTGATGGTATTGTCTTCATTCATTTATTCATTCATTCATTCTATTGTATTTATTGAGCGCTTACTGTGTGTAGAGCACTGTACTAAGCGCTTGGGGGAGTGCTAAATAAACAGTAAACATTCATTCCTGGCCCATAACGAGTTTACAGTCGTATTCCAGATATCCAGATGCCCAGGTATATGTGCTGTGCCAGGTACAGGTACCGAGACTGGGTAATGTAACAAGGACATAATGTAATATGGAACATTTTGCCCAAGTCTAGAGTTGTTGAGTGCTTTCTATATGCCAGGGACTGTAGCACTTGGGTAGATACAAGCTAATCAGGTTGGACACAGCCCGTGTCCCTAATGAGGCTCACAGTCTCAATCCCCATTATACAGATGAAATAACTGAGGTGCAAGAGAAGTGAAGTGACTTGCCCAAGGTCACATAGTCAACAAGCAACAGAGCAGGAATTAGAAACCATGACCTTCTGACTCCCAGGGCCATGCTCTATCCACTATGCCATACTACTTCTCTGGAGTCCCCCACTCTGCCCCTCACCCATCACTCAGGAACCACTGCATTTCCCTTCCAGGTTTCTGCTAAAGTGGAAATTACTTCCGGGCTGCAGGAGTCAGTAGCCAGAGTTAAGGTAGAGGGTATTTAAAATAAAAAACATGGGAAAATAAGCCTTCTGGTTCTGTACCCATACTGGATGAGGGACAGACCAGCAGAAAAAATCAATTGAATGGCCACCCTAACATTCAAACCTTAACCAAGTCTGGGTGTTTCACTGCAGCACCTTTAGGATTTCTCACTTCCTGTTTGGGCCAACCTGCCTGTAAAATAATCAATCAATCAGTGATATTTATTGAGCCCATACTATGTACAGAGGACTGTATTAAGCCCTTGGAAGAGTAATAATAATAATAATAATGTTGGTATTTGTTAAGCGCTTACTATGTGCCGAGCACTGTTCTAAGCGCTGGGGTAGACATAGGGGAATCAGGTTGTCCCACGTGGGGCTCACAGTCTTAATCCCCATTTTACAGATGAGGGAACTGAGGCACAGAGAAGTTAAGTGACTTGCCCACAGTCACACAGCTGACAAGTGGCAGAGCTGGGATTCAAACTCATGAACCCTGACTCCAAAGCCCGCGCTCTTTCCACTGAGCCACGCTGCTTCTCCAGAGTACAATTCATTAGAATTGGTAAACAAGTTTCCCTGCCCATAAGGAGTTTACAGTCTAGAGAGGGAGACAGACATTAAAATAAATTGCAGATGTGTACATAAGTGCAAGTAGGGAGAGGGTGGAGTGAATGGCAAGTGCTTAAAGGGTATGGATCCAAAGGCATAGGGAGAGATACAGAAGGGAGAGGGAGTAGGGGAAAAGAGAGGCTCAGTTGTGTAAGGCCTCTTGAAGGAGATGTGATTTTAATACAGCTTTGAAGGTGGGGAGAGATATGAGCTGTAGGATACAATGGGGAGGGGGATTCAGGCCAGAGAGAGGATGTGGTCAAGGGGATGGTGACCAGAAAGATGAGACTGAGGTACAGTGAACAGGATGGTGTTAGAAGATGCTGGGTTGTTGTAAGAAATCAGTGAGGAAATGTAGGAGCAGGGGAGAGAATTGAGTGTTTTATAGATGGTAGAGAGTTTCGGTTTGATGTGGAGGTGGATGAGCAACCAGCAGAAGTTCTTGAGGAATGAGGAGATATGGACTGAACGTTTTATTAGAAAAACAATCCCGCCAGCAGGGTGAAGTAAAACAGAAACATTCTAATCATCTGGCTCATCAATCTACCCTACTGAAAGGAATTATTTCAAGCCCAAGAAATAATTGACATAGAGAATTAGTTCCTTGCACTGGATGTGTGTGTTTTGCCCATACGGGATTACATGGGGTAATTCACAGGGTTTCAACAGGGCCAGTGTGTCTAGATGCGACTCCAGCTGGGAGACGGCAGAAAACCAGTCCAGCCATCTTCTTGATGAATCTGTGAGGTAAAGAAGCCGCCATTAGTAAAGGTGGATCCCAATGTATTGCATGGAGCCATGGAACAAAAAAGGGATTTCCGCTAGACTATAAACTCTTTGAGGCTAGGGAACGGATATTCCTACCTACTATTGTACTTTCTGACCTTCTACTGTAGTGATCTGTATGTAAAAAGTGCTCAATAAATGTTACTCATGGACTGATAGGCAAGTAGGTACATATAGCTGGGATGCATCCTTTGTGAGCCTTCCCACAGCTATGAGAAGAGAGCTGTCTTTGACACTCTTTGGAGTGGAAAGGCTGTCTCTCCAGCTAGCCTTTTGTTTGATTGTTTGTTTTAATGTTATTTGTTTAGAGTTTACAATGTGACAGGCTCAGTACTAAGTGCTCAGGTAGATACAAGTGGAAAGAGTTCGGGCTTGGGAGTCAGAGGTCGTGGGTTCTAATCCCTGCTCTGCCACTTATCAGCTGTGTGATTTTGGGCAAGACACTTAACTTCTCTGGGCCTCAATTACCTCATCTGTAAAATGGGGATTAAGACTGTGAGCCCCATGTGGAACAACCAAATTACCTTGTATCTACTCCAGCGCTTAGAACAGTGCCTGGTGTATAGTAAAGGCTTAGCAAATGCCATACTATTATTCCCAGACTAAGCCCTCGCTTTTCCTCTACTCCCCCTTCCCTCCCCATCACCCCTACTTGCTCCTTTTGCTCTACCCCCTCCCCCCAGCATTTGTGTATATATGTAGATATTTATAATTCTATTTATATTAATGATGTGTATGCATCTATAATTCTATTTATTTTTATTGATGCTACTGATGCCTGTTTACTTGTTTTGATGCCCATCTCCCCCCTTTTAGGCTGTGAGCCCCTTGTGGGCAGGGATTGTCTCTATTTGTTGCTGAATTGTACTTTCCAAGCACTTAGAACAGTGCTCTGCACACAGTAAGTGCTGAATAAATTTGATTGAATGAATGAATGAATGAATGAATGAATGAATACAAGATAATTAGGTTGGACACAGTCCCTGTCCCACATAAGGCTCTCAATCTTAATCCCCATTTTACAGATGAGGTAACCGAGGCACAGAAAAGGTAATAATAATAATAATAATTATGGTATTCGCTAAGAGCTTACCATGTGCCAGGCACTGTTCTAAGCACTGGGGTGGAAACAAGCAGATTGGGTGGGACACAATCCCTGTCTCATGTGTGGCTCACAGTCTCAATCCCCATTTTACAGAGGAGGTAATTGAGGCACAGAGAAGTGAAGCAACTAGCCCAAGGCCACACAGAAGACAAGTGGCAGAGCCGTGATTAGAACCCATTAACCCATGAACTTCTGACTCCCAGGCCGGGGTTCTATTCACTACACCATGCTGCTTCTTTTAAAGATTTTACAGATGAGTTAACTTAGGCACCGAGAAGTGAAGTGACTTGCCAGAGGTCACACAGCAGACATGTGGCGGAGCCAGGATTAGAACCCAGGTTGTCTGACTCCCAGGCCTGTGCTCTTTCCACTGGGCCACACTGCTTCCCCAGCCCTTTCTGGGTTGTCATCTCCATTTCCAGATATGCCTACGCTCAAGGTCACCCATTCCCTTCCTGCCACATCCTCTTTGTCCTGTTCCTCCAGCCTCCGTGGCCGCCATTCAACAGAACCTCCAACCTAACCCTCCTTTCCAGGTCCAAGGCTTCTTTCTCCTTTCCCCACTGTGATTGTCCGGTTCACCCCCCATCTTTCTCCACCCACTGCTAATTGCTCCCCCTATACTCTGTCCGCAACCTTGGCTCCTCGATCCAGGTCCTAGTCACCTCTCCAAAGGTCAGCAGGTCTGGGCTTCCCTCCCATCCACACAAGACATGGCTCCTAAACCACCAAGATACCGAAGTTTATTCTAGGAGGGTCTATCTGGGGGACTCTCTCTCTTGCCTTGTTTGATTGGGGGGGCTGCTTGGAACTGGGGCAATGTGAGTGCAAGCGGGGGTGGAAAGAGCCTGGGCTTGGGAGTCAGAGGTCATGGGTTCTAATCCCAGCTCCGCCATTCTAATCCCAGCTCTGCCACTTGTCAATGTGTGACTTTGGGCAAGTCACTTAACTTCTCTGGGCCTCAGTTACCTCATCTGTAAATTAGGGATTAAGATGGTGAGCCCTTGTGGGACAACCTGATTACCTTGTATCTCCCCCAGGGTTTAGAACTGTGCTTGACTCATAGTAAGCGCTTAACCAATACCATCATTATTATTATCCAAAGGTGTGGTGGGGTATCCCAGGGTGGCAGGCAAGGCCTCACTAGCATCACAAAGCCGACATGCACTAGGGAAAAGGCCTCTGGGAGAGTTGACAGGAGCTGGCGGGACTGGGAGAGGGAGAAGGTGAGATCTCTATGGCACACACCAAATATTTGATACATAACAGGGAGAGCAGACACCAAAACCACTACTACTCATTCTGGGTGTATTGTAAATATTTATTTTGAGTCTGTGTTCTGGCCTGAGTATGACCTTCCAGGTTTCAAAGCAAAATGTTACAGAAATTTCAGCTTTAAAACAATTTTCAATTTGGAGAAAGAAATGTATGATAAAATAAAATTATTCCTAACCTAAATGGGGATGAAAAAAGAAGTCCTAACCAATAACACAGCAGCACTATTTGTATCGCTACTGTGACTGATCCAGACTCAACTACTTATTTGCTGTATGGCCTTGGGCAAATCACTTAACTTTCTCTATGCCTCAGTTTCCTCATCTGTAAAATTGGGAGTTAAATATACATTTTTTCTCTTAGTCCCTGAGCTCCATGTGGGACAGGGACAGTGTCCGACCTAATTATCTTGTATCCATCCTAATGCTTAGAACAGGAAACAACACAGAGTAAACACTCAATAGCATAATTTACTGCTTCTTGTTTTGAATGGGCTCTTTTACTGGTTCCAACTTTATAACTTATTTTTAAACTTTGTGGTAAATTTTTTTAAGTGGTATTTGTTAAGTCCTATGTGCCAGGCACTGTATACTAAGTGCTGGGGTAAATACAAGCTAATCATGTTGGGCACAATTCAAGTCCCACGTGCAGCTCACAGTCTTAATTCCCCATTTTATAGATGAGGTAACCGAAGCACAGAGAAGCTAAGTGACTTGCCCAAGGTCACATGGCAGACAAATGGTGGAGCTGGAAGTAGAACCCAGGGCCCAGGCCCAGGTTCTTTCCACTAGGCCATGCTGTTTCTCTGAACTGTCTTTTGTTGCTAAAATATTTCTTCAAGAACTATGGTCATTAACATTCCTTTTTACTTTGGTCTAGCCCAAACAAAATTGATCAATTAACACTGTAATCACCTTTTACAGCCATTTAGAAGTAATTAGAGTTAGCACTTTCTCATATTTCCACATCCAAGAATGATGTGATGTTACATGTCAGCAGCCAGAACAGTTTGGTACTATCTAACAGAGGATAGCATCATTAGCAGTGCCAGGTATTGTATTTATCACTTACATAAGCTTACAAGAATTGGGTCAGAGGTGGTAGAAAGGGTGCAAGTCAGAAACCAAAAATAGGGGCTTGCTTTCCTGAGGAAACTAAACCTCTATTGGCATCAATTCACAAGTGTTATGATTTCCATGACTACCATTGTGAAAGGCCCAGTAAGAACCCATTAAACTAAAATAGCAGGCTTACTAACAATGAAAACAAACATAAAAAAAATCCCCACTCCAGTTATTTGTTTTGGTGATTCTTAGATTTTTATAAATGGGGTAACTGCTTGGAAAACAAAACCTTTCTTTTTTTCCGGGCATGGAGCACTGAGAAACCAATATTTGACTGAGATTTCAGTAAAACGCAAACCTAGAAAGAGAAGCCTTTGGTTATTAGAAGCTTAGACCCTGCCCACCTAACATTTCGAATTGGCCCAACCTCTAGTCGCTCAATCTGGTTTCACTCAGGAACAGGAAATGGCACCTAAGTATAAGGGTCAACAGGGGTGAGCTAAAGACAGGGAAGAGCTATGTATTTATCATTTCCCCAACTCTCACCCTCTACCCAGCCTCCCACCCCTGTCATGGATCCAATTCTCCCCTCCTACAGAAGATCCTGGAAGGCACAAGAGGAAGCTGAGAAAAAGGTTAGGTAGAGTTATATGGAGAGGGTGGGTAAAAAGATGTCTCATCATAAGAACAGAGTCATGTTTAATCTTCCTCACACCTGTGCTTCTTTCTGCCTCCCCATGGGCAGCTCTGCCTTTTCAAAAAAATGTGCCCCTCCTCCCTTCTTCTCACCCCTGTCTCAGCTCCCACCTCCCTATCCCTGTCCGCTGCCCTCTTCTCGGTGTACGGTGGCCAGCTACCTGATTATACACTGGACAGTCCGGACAGCCCGGTTCTCAGCAGGTCCGGTCTCTCCCCAATGCAGTCTCCCTCTGCCATGGCTCTCGCTGCTAAAGCCCATGTCTTGGAAGCAGCATGTGTGTTTGTACAGACCTGGGAGAGGAATTCAATAGTTCTGGAGCAGGTTATGGAGGTGGAGTTAGGGGGACCCTCTACTCAGAGAAACACTGTAGGGTTCAGAAGCAGTTGGCATACTTTGGCAAAATGGCACGTTTGACGCCATCACGTTACTTGTGAAAAAAATGGGATGATACATGCCCCTCTTGGTTTAGGAAGAATGAGGGTCAACAGTGGCCATCCCCTATATCCCCACCCAGGCCCATCCCAATCCAGTGAAGAAGTAGGGCCAAGGTAGGGGGTGGAAAGTAGAGTAGAGGACAGGGCCAATGACAGAGAGCAGTCAGAGCTTGAAATGAGTTGGCAGGGGACGAGACTGGCATGGGAGAGGGACAAGAGGAATGGAGCCGTGGGAGTAGACAAGTTTTCTTTTTACAAGGATAGAAGGGACGGGATTGGGGTGAGGGAGAAAGTAGTGGAGAGAGAGTGGAGTGGGTGAACAGAAGCCATATTAGGGTGGGGCAGAGGGAAGAACAGCAGGGAGCAGGGTAGAAACAGGTTAAAAAAAAAAGATTGCTTATTTCAGAACTGGCAGCTGTGGGGAATTTCTCGCTTGGAGTGGGAGCAATGTAAAGTTCAGATAGTTCACGAGTCTGACATGGCAGTGGTTTGATGGGTGTTCGTGTTAAGTGCTTAGAACAGTGCTCTGCACACCGTAAGTGCTCAATAAATACGATTGAATGAATGAATGAATGAGTGAGGTCTGCTGCTGGCCAGCCTCCCTCACTTCAATCCTCTGGGGTGGCTTGTTCCTGGCAGCCTTGTGGTTTTCAAGAACTGAGCTCCTTCATCCATCACTAGAGTGGGATAATTCATGGTCCCTGACTGGGCCACCCATCCCTAATCTTGTGCCCCCACCTCGCTGCCCAGGTAGTAATAAAAATAACTGTAGTAATTGTTGAATGTTTATTATAGCATTGTGCTAAACGCTGGGGTAGATACAAGCAAATCGTGTTGGACACAGACCCTGTCCCACATGAGGCTCATAGTCTCCATTCCCATTTTACAGATAAGGTAACTGAGGCACAGAGAAGTAAAGTGACTTGCCCAAGGTCACACAGCAGAAACATGGCAGAGCTGGGATTAGAACCCATGACCCTCTGACTCCCAGGCATGTGCCGTATTCACTATGCCATGCTCCTGCTAGAGTAGAGTTGGGAACAGGTTCTAATCCCGGTTTGCCTATTGGAGGGCCCTGAGCAAGTTACTTAATTTCTCTGTGCCTCAGTTTCCTCATCTGTAAAATGCGGATTCCCTCCCCCTTAGACTGTGTGTCTGTCCCCTCCTCTAGACTGTGTGTAGGAAAAGTGTCTGTTATATTGCACTCTCCCAAGTGCTTAGTACAGTATTTAGTAAGTGCTCAATAAATATGATTGACTACTGGGATTGTGTCTGACCTGTCTTGTATCTACCCCAGAATTTTACACAATGCTTGGCACATCGAAAGCACTTCACAAATTATCATTATTTCTACTATTATTATTATTGCTATTACTCCTACTCGGATGTCCCATTAACCCCTCAAAGTCCAAAATGGAACTCCTCAATCTTTCCACCCAAAACCTGTCCCTGCTGACTTTCCCATCGATGCAGACTGCACCACAATCCTCCTTGTTCCACAAGCCTGGCACTAACCTCGATTCAGGTCTCTCATGTAATGTATATTCAGTGTCATCAAATCTTGTTGTTCTACCTTCACAATGTCACTAAAATCCACCCTTTCCTCTCCAACCAAACTGCTACTATACCGATCCAAGTACTTACCCTCACCAACCTTGCTGCATCAACTTCCTCATTGACCACCCTGCTCCCTGTCTCTCCCCACTCTGCTTCACTTCACTCCATACTTCACTCTGCTTTCTGGATCATTTTCTACAAAATAGTTCAGTCCATGTGTCTTCTCAAGAACCTCCAGTGTATGTCCATCCACCTCCTCATCATACAGAAATTTCTTACCATTGGCTTCAAACCACTCAGTTCAACTCGTTCCCTCCTATCTTTCCTCACTGATTTCCTACTACAGCCTAGCATGCTCACTTCACTCTTCAAACACCAAGCTACTCACTGTACCTCAATCTCATCTTTCTCAATGCTGACCCCTCCCCCTCATCCTTCCTCTGGCCTGGAACTCCTTCCCCCTTCATATCCAACAATCCACCACTCACCCCACCTTCAAAGCTTTTTAAAAATCATATCTCCTCCTACAGCCCTTCCATAACTAAAGTTTTATTTCCTCTACTCCCTCTTCCTTCTGCATCACTCTTGCACTTGGATTTGTACCTTTTTTAAAAAAAAACTTGTATGGTATTTGTCAGGTGCTTACTATGTGCCAGGCACTTTACTAATCACTGTGGTAGATATGAGTTGATCAGGCCAGACACAGTCCATGTCCCACAAGGGGCTAACAATCTTAATCCCCATTTTACAGATGAGTTACCTTTTCACCCCACCCTCAGCCTCACAGCACCTATGCATATATCCATAATTTATTTTAATGCCTGTCTTCCCCTTTAGTCTGTATGCTTCTTTTGGGCAGAGAATGTGTCTACCAAAGCTGTTATACTGTACTCTCCCAAGCTCTTAATACAGTGCTCTGCATACAATAAGTGCTCAGTAAATACCATTGATGTTATTAGCAGGGCCAGATTCAGAAATTTGTCCTCTCTGTCCCCTTGAGGGTCAGTGGATGTTGGGGGCTGGGAGTTATGGAGCAGAATGGCCCCGGTGGGCATGATTCCTCCCAAGGAGGCAGGGAACAATTCACCCTGCTTCCTGTTCTGCATGTCCTCATTATGCTGCTCGTGGATGCACCATGCCATACAATGTCATATAGAACACCCAACCTATAAGTGTGGTTTAGTGGCAACAGCACGGGCTTGGGAGTCAGAGGATGTGGGTTCTAATTCCGACTCCACTTGTCTGCTGTGTGACCTTGGGCAAGTCACTTAATTTCTCTGCGCCTCAGTTACGTCATCTGTAAAATGGGGATTAAGACTGTGAGCCCCACGTGGGACAACCTGATGACCTTGTATCTACCCCAGCACTTAGAACAGGGCTTGACACATAGTAAGATCTTAACAAATACCGCCATCATTATTAATATTATTAGAGGGACATGGGACATTCTAGTGAGCCAGGCTTCTACTCCTTTCGTCACCACTTCTCTCCATGAACACGACCTCTTCCTCTTCCCTGTCTTCCTGGAAAGACAGTGGCTGTGGGGGACATGTGTTATGGAAGGGAAATGTCCAGGTGAGCATGGCCCCTCCCAAGGAGTCAGGAGACAGCCACCTTGGATTCCCCCAATGCTTGAGTAGCCTAGACACAGTGTTGTGAGGATAATAGAGTTGGAAGCAGCAGCAAGTGTGAGAGGGACCCCTCCTTCCATTGAGGGAACCAGTTCACGGTGGGGGACTCAGGGCTGACAGGGAGACGTCCCTCAGGGAGCTGGCCTTGGGTGGTGGAGGCAGCCCAATGGAAGAGGGCCATCCCTCCCTGTGTTCCGTTTCCGGAGCAGGGAGGGGCCTAGCCTTTGTGAAAGTCTTGTAACTGACCATGGTCAGTGATCTATCTCCCAGAGCTGGAGGGCTGGGGGCAGCGGCCATCCAGAGTCCTCCCTGAGGCGGTTCCCTTGGTTCAGGTTGGTCCTGGCCAGACCCCTGGGGATGTAGCATCTGGAGTGCAGGCTGACAGAGAGTGGGTGGGGAAGTCCTGGTCTATCTCGACTTCAAATGGGACCTAGCATGGAGAACTTATTGAGTAGGGTGACAGTTTTCCCTAGACAGTGGAAGTGTAGGAGGAAGGCCTCTGGATGGACTATCTGGTTTGGGGGTGGGGGGAGGAGACAAGGGGAGGAGGGAGAGGGCTGCCATCCTCTGGGTCCTTACAGGGGAAACTTGGGGCTTCTGAGGTACCCTGTTTCCTCACAAATCCCTCAGGGAGAGTGGAGCCAGGTAGCTGCTTTTCCCAGATGATGGTGCGGGGCTCTGGACAGTCCACCCAGTGACACAAGCCCCCCCAAAACAATCTGGGGTCTCATGAGGCACCCCAGGGTCCCCCAAGCCTTCTCTGCATCCTCTGGGGTTTGACCTCCCTCTTCCTCCTTCCCCTGGTGAGGAACCAGGACAAACGAGAATGAGACTGATTTTAATTTTTCAGAAACATTCTTTGTCCCTCTCTCTCTCTCTCTCTCCCTCTATGATTTCACTGGGTCAGAAAGCTGGCAGACCTTCCAGTGAATCAGATCCTGCCTCCAGGAATCAATCAGAGAACCTGGCTCATGAGCAAGATGTAAATCAGCCCCTTCAACTTGGTGGGGGATGATCGATCAATCAATCAATCAATCAATGATATTTACTGAGCACTTACTGTGTGCCAAGCACTGTGTTAAGCATTTTGGAGAGCACTATACAACAGAGTTGGTAGACATGTTCCCTGCCCACAGTGAGCTTATGATTTAGAGGTGGGGAAGCAGACATTAATATAAACAAGCAATTTATAATATATGACTTATAGATCTGTAAATAAGTGCTGTGGGGATGAAGGGGAGTTGAATACCAAGTGCAAGAAGAGAACAGATTCAAGTATATAGGTGACGTAGAAGGGAGAGGGAGTAGGGGAAATAAAGCCTTAGAAGGGGAAGCCTTGTTGAAGCAGAAGTGATTTCAGTGAGACTTTGAAGGTGGGGAGTGGGTGGATTGTTGGATAGGAAGGGGGAGGGAGTTCCAGGTCAGAGGAAGGACTTGGGAAAGGGGTCATCAGCAAGATGAGATGAGATCAAGGCACAGTGACCAAGCTGGCACTAGAAAAGCGAAGTGTGTGGGCTGGGCTGTAGTAGGTGATCAATGAGGTGAGGTAGCATGATCAGATAGGGGCACCCAGGGATATCAGTAATACAATCAATGTACCTTAGGCAAGGTAGCCTTACGAGAAGCAGCATGGCCTCATGGGGAAAGCACTGGCCTGGGAGTCAGAAAGACCTGGGTTCTAATCCTGGCTCTGCCACCTGTCTGTTGTGCGACCCTGGGCAAGTCACTTCACTTTTCTGTACCTCAGTGACCTCACCTGCAAAATGGAGATTAAGACTGTGAGCTCCACATGGGACAGGGACTGTGCCCAACACGATTTGTTTGTATCCACCCCAGTGCTTAATACAATGCCTGGTTGCCAGGGCAGAAGACATTGGTGGGGCTGGCAACCAAGAGCAGTGCTGAAATATAAACTACCCCAGATTCTTCTCCCCTCCTCCCACTCCTCAAGAACAGCCATGGGTTTGTGGAACAGGGAATAGCTCCCATCTGTCTGGGAGGGTCTAGGTGAAGCTCAGCCTGATAGTAAGGAGACTAAAGAAGGCCCTGACTAAGACTCTTTAGTTGAATAAGGGTAATAGTGATACCTTGGTTTTTATGGCTCTTTTAAACCTCAAAATTCAGATCCAAGTACTGACCACATTCTCACACCATCCCCGTGAGGTGGGGAGAGGGGAGGAGAGGAAGAGCTTACCAACCTCATTTAACAAGCATGTACACTGAGTCACAGAGAGGCTCATGACCTGCCTAAAACCACCTGGTGGGTAAGTAATAGAACCCAGATCTCCTAACTCCCTGCTCAGGGCTCACATTCTTCCTCTTCTGGGGTTTTGTGGAGCAAAGCAGAGAGAATGGGAGGGGCAGCAGTGGAAGCGATAGTCCTGGCAGGGGAACAGTTGGAGCAGCTGAAATAGCATGGCATAGTGGATAGAGCACAGGCCTAGGAGTAAGAAGGTCATGGGTTCTAATCCCAACTCTGTTGCTTATCCACTGTGTGACCTTGGGCAAGTCACTTCACTTCTCTGGGCCTCAGTTACCTCACTGGTAAAACAGGAATTGAGGCTGTGAGGCCCACATGGGGCTGGAACTGTGTCCTACCTGATATGCTCGTATCCACCCCAATGCTTAGTACAGTGTCTGGCACACAGTAAGTGCTTAACAAATGCCACAATTATTATTATCATTATTATTATTATTATTAGCCAGCTGGGGATCAGATGCTCCAGTGCAGTAAAGTTCAGGACAGCTGTAGTGTACTGGCTGTTAGCAGCCAGCTGTTGAGGGGCAGACAGCCAACTGTTTGAGCATCCTGGCCTCGTCTGCTATGTGTCAGAGCCAGATGGAAGAGGCATGTGTAAACCTAAGGCGGGGAAGGATGTGGGATGGAGAAGCAAGTGAAGCATGAGGGAAATAATGTGGCCTAGAGGAAAGCGTACAGGAGAGGGAATCAGAGGAACTGAGTTCTAGTCCCGCCTCTGCCACCTACTTGCTGTGTAACCTGGGGAAAGGCCCTAAACTTCCCTTAGCCTCAGCTTCATCATCTGTAAAATGGAGATTAAATTCCTGTTCTCCTTCCCCCTTAGACTATGAACAATGTGTGGGACAGGAAATGTGCCTGACTAGGTTATCTTGTTTCTACTCCAGCTCTTAGTTCAGTGCTTGGCACTCAGCGAGTTCTTAACAAATACCACAATTGCCATTACAAAAGAATGTCCTGCTAAATAATAATAATAATGATATTTATTAAGTGTTTATTATGTGCCAAGCACTGACTCATAGTCTTAATCTCCATTTTACAGATAAGGTAACTGAGGCACAGAGAAGTGACTTGCCCACGTCACACAGCAGACAAGTGGTGGAGTCAGGATTAGAACCCACGTCCTCTGACTCCCAAACACGTGTTCTTACCGCTAGGCCACACTGCTTCTCTGTTTGCCAGCCTGACGTTGGGCTCTGTGTGTTCTGCTGCTTGCTCATCTGGATGTGTGTGTCCTGTGATTGTCATCTATCTTTGTGTACTTTTGTGTGTCCAGCTATGCCTCTGGCCTTTTGTCCATTGTGTGTCTGGTTGCTTGGATAGATGTTCTGGCCTACTTTCACCATTAGACTGTGCATTTCTCAAGTTCAAGGGCTGTGTCTGGGTCTCTTTCTGTCTGGCTGTCTGTCTCTCTCATTCTCTCTGTCTCTGTCTCTCTCTTGCTCGCTCTCTCTTTCTCATTCGTTCTCTCTGTCTCCCTTTCCCTTGCTCTCTCTGACCCTCTGTCTCTCTTGCTCTCTCTTTTTCTGTCTCTATTTCTCTCTCTCTCTCTCTCTCTATAATTTGTGTTTACGGAAACTTTGGATCTGTGCGCTCAGGCTGCCTCCCGGATCAAACTTCAGTCGCCCCAGGGTCAGTGTCGAAATCTGATCCTTTCTCTGTCACTCCAGAGGAGGCCCGGATCCAGGACTTTGTATATGGTTCATTCAGCACCTACTCTGAACAGGTTCACTTTGGGGTGGGGAGGTGAAGTCTTCAACACTTCCTCCCTCAGGGTGTAGTTACACACCTGGGCTCACTCTACATTGGGATATAAGAGGGTCAACTGTGCTCAGGTTAGGTCTCTACCCATAAAAGGAAAGTAGAAAACTAGGGAAAACCCTCCAAAATAATGAAAGAAATTTGAAAAATGTCCTTGTGAAGCAAGACTCAAGAAGATGGGAGTGTTTAGGTTGATGAGGAGGCTAGGAAGGGGAAAAATAACTTCACCAATAATTCAGAGGTTTATAATAAGGATGGTCCAGACCAACTATTTCCATCTGCTTGGAGGACAGAGCCAAAAAAACTTGGCCTGGGTTCTAATCCCAGCTCTGCCATTTGACTGCTGTGTGACCTTGGGCAAGTCACTTAGCGTCTCTATGCCTCAGTGCCCTCATCTGTAAAGTGGGGATGAAGACTGTAAGCCCTATATGGGACTGGGAATTTGCCCAACGTGAATATCTTGTGTTACCTCCAATGCTTAGAACAGTACCTAGCACATAGCAAGTGCTTAACACATACCTTAAAAAAATTACAGCAAGAAAGATTTAGTCTAGGTGATTTAAAGAAGAAATTTCAGGGAAAAAAAAGTAAACTATAATACTGGCGCCCAATATAGGACGATTAAGCTCTCAGTAAATATGAATGACTGACTGTCTGACTTTTTTCTGGCCTCCTTTGTCCTTCCTCTACTTTACAGTCCCTTATATCCTTACCTGAGGGTAAGCTGGGTCTTGCCCTCTTCCTCATCTCTTTCCTTCTCAGGCCGTCCATCGTAATGTCTCCATTCTGCAGACTCTTTGCATTCTCCCACTCCACCACACCCTGAGACGTACTGCCTGGGCCCGTAGCTCTTCCTCCCCAGGCTGGGGTCCTCTCCAGCCGCCACCCTCAAATGGTCTCAGCCCCCTAATCTTCTCTGCTCTGAGGCCCCTCAGCTGCCTTCCCTGGGGCGCCTGCCATTTACTGGAAGCAGGAGAGGTTGAGGTAGACCCCACTGACACTCCCAATGATTCCCAATGATCATCACTCCACCCCCAAGCTCCCCCGCCATGCTTACCCAGCTCCTTCCCCCAGCCTCTTCCTCCTCCTTGCTGGATCCCTCAGGTCACACTTTTCCCTACAAAACAATCTACCAGGAACTTTTCCAGCAGGCTCAGTCCCCAGAGGATTTCAATATCCGGTCAGGTGGGAGTCCTGAATCCAGGCTGGGTGTCGATTCCCTTCCTTTTACTATACAGCAATCCCTCCCATCCCTCAGGTACCCTGCCCCCCTTCTCAGATGCAGGGCTCCACCACCCCACAACTCACCTCCTTCCTCAGTCATTCTGTAACTTCTTACCATCAAGTTTGTCTTCTTACATACTCGTCTTCCTTCGTATTCAAAGAAGACACCTCTGACAGGAAAGTTCACCTATGAGTAGGTATGTGTGGCTGAAATGGCCAATATGGGATTCACAGTCCCAGCTACACTGTGCTCACGAAGATACTGTCCCTTGTTGTGATGTTACACTTAATGTTGCAGTACCTGCTGCTCTTTTCTTTTTTGCCTCCTTGTTTTTCTTTCCTTATAAACTAACAGTAGCGTGACCTAGTGGAAAGAGCATGTGACTGGAAGTCAGGACTGGATTCTAACCCTGGCTTGCCTCTTGCCTATGTGACCTTGGGCAAATGAATTAGTTTCTCTTTGTCTCAGTTTTCACACCTGAAAAATGGGGATCAAATACCTGTTCTCTCTCCCCCTTAGACAATGAGCCCCATGTGAGATAGGGATTATGTCATATACCCCATCACTTAGTACAGGTCTTGGCACAGAGTGAGTGCTCGACAAAATACCTCAATTATTATTTTCCCTTCCTAAGTGCAAAGGTCAAGACTGCTTACACAATTGTACTCTCCCGGGTTATCTGTACAGTGCTGTACAGAGTATGTGCTCCATAAATACCATTGGCTCATTGATTTTGCTCAAAGACAGTCACTCCTTTCTTGATAATACTGCACCATACTAATCTACCCTCTAACAACTGACTCCCATTTTGCAGCTGTGTTGCAGCATTGTCTGGAGCTTTGTATTACCATGTCTTTACAACCTTGCCTCCGCCCTCTTTGCTTGTGGTTTCCCATTCACAGCTCTCGGTAAGGCAGTTATTTGGGTCTGTCACTCATTCTCTCCCAGGGTAACTGACTGGAGATGAGCACAGCTTCCCTGCTAGGCGCCTTCGTTCCAGAACTTCACTGTTTCTGACCTCATCTCGCCGTTTGATATCCAGGGGGACCAGCAAATGATACCGATGGAACTACTCAAGGAGCCTGACGGCCCACTGCAGCCACACTCTGACAATCTTCCAAAGGATGTGCTGGCCTTCTTGATTTGGTTTCCTACTTCCTTGTCATTGGCAGGTCAGTGTGCTGCCTAGAACTTCTACATTCGAAGCTCTTTGTGGGCAGGGAACATGACTACCAGCTCTGATGTACTGTATCTACCCCAGAGCTAAGAACAGTGCTTGGTACATAGTAAGTGCTTAACAAGTACCATTATTTTACTCTCCCACTCACATAGTTCAGTGCTCTGCACACAGTAAGTGCACAGTAAATAACCCCTCTATCAATCAATGGTATTTATTGAGCACTTACTGTGTGCAGAATACTGCACTAAGCACTTGGGAAAGTACAATATAACAGTTGGTAGATGCATCTCTGCCCACAAGGTGACTACAGTCTAGAGCGGGGAGTTGGGTTGGCAGGGAGACAGACAGTAAAATAGAAAAGGGGTAGGGGAATCCTCCCTCTTCCAACTCTCGATCACAGTGTTCCTGCCTGCAAAAGAGTTTCATTACCCTCTTTTAAAATCACAGTTCCAAGTACACCTGTTCCAGAATGTATATAATAGTAATGATGATAATAATAATAATAATGGTATATGTTAAGCACTTACTATGTACTAGGCACTGTACTAAGCGCTGGGGTCGATATGAGCAAATTGAGTTGGATGCAGTCCCTGTCGCTTGTGAGGCTCACATTCTCAATCACCATTTTCCAGATGAGGTAACTGAGGTACAGAGAAGTGAAGTGACTTGCTCAGGGTCATGCAGCAGACAAGTGGCAGAGTCAGGATTAGAACCCATGACCCGTGCTGTATCCACTATACCATGGTATATCCCAAATGATCCTACTTATTCTTCTCCCTTTGAGCTCAACCTGGGATCCATTTGTTCCTTTTCATCCTTGCACTTATTTGATCTATTTGTACATATTTATGTTAACTATATGTTTATCACTCCCATCTCCCACCCTCAGGCAGGAGAAAAGCAAACACTTAAAGCATCCCGTGGGCACTATAAATATTTTTCATTGAAGCCCTAGGGAAAGGCCCTGAGTAGTTTTTGTATAGTTTTCCCACTTCTCTACTGGTTTTAAGTCACTCAACCAGTTCTGTCTCCCTTTCCTTGCTTCTCTCCCACTTCAACCTATCCCCATACTTCACTCCTCTAACACCAACCTACTCACTGTTCGTTGATCTCCTCTCCCTCACCACCTACCCCTTGCTCATGTTAATCAATCAATCAGTCAGTGGAATTTAGTGAGTGCTTATAGTGTGCAGAGTACTGTATTAAGAGCTTGGGAAAGTAGAGTATAAAAGAGCTGGTAGACACATTCCCTGCCCACAAGGAGCTGACAGTCTACAGAGAGAGGTAGACCTTAAAATAAATTACAGATAGAGGGAAATAGTAGAATATAAGGCTCTGTATATAAGGGCTGTGGGGCTGAAATGAATACCAGTAACGGATACACAGCAAAGTGTGCAGGCAACAGAGAGGGAAAGGCAAGGTAGAAGAAATGAGGCCTTAGTCAGGAAAAGCTCCTTGGAAGACTAATTGATTTTTAAGTGTGCTTTCTGCCTGGAATTCCCTCCCCCTTCTTATCTGGCAGACCACTACTCTCCTCATCTTCAAAGTCCTACTAATATCACACCTCCAAGAAACCTTCCCTGACTAATCACCTGTCTCCCATTCTATTTTCTCTCCATCTCCCCAGCCTATTTTCCCATCCTCTTGCCTCACCTTTGTACTTGAGTCTGAACCCCCTAAGCACTTAGGTAAATAATAATAATAATGTTGGTATCTGTTAAGCGTTTACTATGTGCCAAGCACTGTTCTAAGCACTGGGGTAGATACAAGGTAATCAGGTTGTTCCACGTAGGGCTCACAGTCTTCATACCCATTTTACACATGAGGGAACTGAGGCACAGGGAAGTTAAGTGACTTGCCCAAAGTCACACAGCTGACAGGCAGCATAGCCATGACTTCTGACTCCCAAACCCAGGCTTTTGCCACTAAGCAGCGGTGGTGAGGCAGGGGGGTGAGCCAGTCTTCTTCCCCCAGGACCTGGCCCCTTACGTCCTTCATGGCAGCTGCTTCAAGGAGCGGGAGAGCCCCCCGGAGCTCCCATCGACCCCCCACTCCGCCCCTGATCCAGCCAAGACCAAGGTTTCCAGACCCCCCAAATGCTGCCTTCTCTAAGTCCTCTTTTATCCTACTTGCTCTCCTTTCTATGCCGCCAATGCATTTGGATCTGTGCTTTTTAAGCACTTCATCTTCACCCCACTTTCAGCCCTACAAGTTCTATTTACATATCATAATGTATTTACTTATATCAATGTCTCTCCCTCTAAGCTCCTGTGGGCAGGGAATATATCTACCAACACTGTTATATTATAATCAATCAATAGATTGTATTTATTGAACGCTTACTGTGTGCAGAGCACTGTACCATGCACTTGGGAGAATACAGTGTAACAATATAATGGAGTTAATAGACACATTCCCTGAACTCTCCCAAGCACTCAGGACAGTGCTCTGTACACAGCAGTTGCTCAGTAAATACTACTGAATGATTGATTGCTGCTTCCTCTACATGCAATGTATTTTAATGACTGTCTCCCCTCCCCCCCTCGGCCGAACTGTAAGCTTTTTGACCAACTCTGTTATATTGTACTCTCCCAAGTGCTTAGGACAGTGCTCTGCATGTAGTAAGCACTCAATAAATACTATTGATTCATCGATTGATTGTGAGCAGGAAGGATTGTGTCGACTAAGTCTATTTTACTCTTCCAAGTGCTTAGTACAGTGCTCTGCACATGGTAAGTGCACAAGAAATATCACTGATTGATACCAGCAACATTCCAGGTACGACTAATGTATGAAGACATAACTTTATTCTTCTAATTTTCTACTTTTTTCCTCTATCCAAGTGTTTTCTTTTCCCCTTTCATCCTATCTTTCTCATACCCAGGCATCATCCTACAGCAAGTTATTTCCTAGCTTCCTTTCCCTTGACTGTTCCTTGAAACCTTACTGTACACGTTTTTCATCTGTAATAATAATAATTGTGTTTTTTGTTACATGCTTATTATGTGCCAAACACTGTGCTAAGCTGTGGGGTGGTTTAAGATAATCAGGTGCCTTGTGGGACTCATAGTTTAAGTAGGAAGGAGAACCGGTATTGAATCTCCATTTTTGCAGATGAGGGAATTCAGGCACAAGAGAAGTTAGGTGATTTGCTCAAGGCCACACAGCAGACAAGAGGCAGTGCCGGAATTGAAACCCAGGTCCCCTGACTCCCAGGCCTGTGCTGTTTCTGCTAAACCACAGTTCCTCTCCCTACTTCTTAAGAATATTGAGGGTAAGATTAGATCACTGATGCAGAAGTGCTATTTAAAGGCAATGTGTTGTTACAATTGTATTTTGACTCCTGATTATCAGTTTCCTTTCCAGTTCAGAGAGTTGTTTCTGCACAACTTTGTGATTTTCTTCCTACATCAGTGTAATTTAATTATCCAACTCACAGACAATATATGAATTAGATGATGTGTGTGAACTCCAAGGCATTATTAAGGTGGTTGAGTAATATTAATAAATAATTTTTATAGGCCACTCTCAATGTACACAGTTACTGAAATTAAAATAGAGATGACAAAACCCTTCCTTAAATATTATTGCATACACACACGTATATAGATGTTTCCTAATGAGCTCAAATCAATCATCATCTCACTTATCCTCACTGCATGGTAATTGGGGAATTAATCTTATTTTCCAGTTAGAGAATTTGAGTCAGGAGTTGACCTTGACTCATTAACATTGACAGAAATCAAACCCAGGTTTACTTGCTTTCTAGTCTATTGTCCTTCACAGGGACGAAAGTAAAAGCAGCGTGGCTCAGTGGAAAGAGCACGGGCTTTGGAGTCAGAGGTCATGAGTTCGAATCCCAGCTCTGCCATGTGTCTGCTGTGTGACCTTGGGCAAGTCACTTCACTTCTCTGTGCCTCAGTTACCTCATCTGTAAAATGGGGATGAAGACTGTGAGCCCTACGTGGGACTACCTGATTCCCCTGCGTCTACCCCAGCGCTTAGAACAGTGCTCTGCACATAGTAAGCGCTTAACAAATACCAACATTATTATTATTATTATAAAAGATTTCTCATCTCTATGTCCATGATGTCACATGTGTCACATGCCACACTGGGTAGTAGTAATAGTAATAGTATTTATTAAGTGCTTGCTATGTGCAGAGCACTGTACTAAGCAATGGGAGAGAATACACAGATGGGAATTAGATCTGATCCCTATCCCTTGTGGGGGACTCACAACCTGGGACAATAAGTGGGGAGAAGGAACTGGAGACAGACACACATTAAAACACAATAGAGACAAAAACACAAAATAAAAACAAAATCAGGAGGGGGTTGTCAATAGAGAGGCAGATTTTCAGGCTCCTGTGTCTCAGAGTTCAAGGTATACCTGCAGTTCCCAGTTAGCGCTTAGAGCAGTGCTTGGCACATAGGAAGAGCTTAACAAACACCATTATTATTATCCCGGGTTTTTGTGGAGGCCTCATTCTGGGAATGTTTTTCTCTTTCCCTCTGCGGTGGTGGAAGGCAGGCCAGGGCGGAGTCTCCTTGACGAGGAGAGCCGGTGCCAGTTCCCAAAAAGGCAGCATCCGGTGGTTGGCCATGGACACTGAGAGCAAACTAAAAGAATGACATCAATCAATCAAATAGTGGTATTCATTGAGCGCTTACTGTATGCAGAACACCAGTACTAAGTGCTTGGAAGAGTACACTAGAACTGAGTTGGGAGACACATTCCCTGCCTTCAGTGAGCTTACTGCCTAGAGCTGGAGACAGACATTAATATAAATACCTAATGTATGGATATATAAATAAGTGCTGTGGAGCTGAATGTGTGGTGAATTGCAAGTGCCCAGAGGATAGAGATCCAAAGGTATAGATGACTCAAAAAGAAGTGGAAGTTTGAGGAGAATGGAGTTCATAGCAAACATCATAGGCCCTTTCCAGACCAGCTGTCAGACAGAGGGCAGAAACTCCCAGGAAAAGTCCTCTAATTCTCTCCACTTTCTCCACCTCATACCCAGGGTGGTTTTCCCGGCTGTCTGGTGGGAGCGGGTCCCTCAATTGTGGTCACCCAGGGGCCAGAGGGCTGGCCCGGGCCCTTCCACTCAGACCCGAGGTATCCCTTCCCTTCTCACCAGCCCCCACCCACCTACCTGATTGCTGCCTCCTGATCACTTTCTCCCAGAGAAGCAGTGTTGTCTAGTGGATACAGCACAAGCCTGGGAATCAGAAGGACCTGGGTTCTGGTCCCCGCTCCACCATTGGTTACTTAATTTCTCTGGGCCTCTGTCGCCTCATCTGTAAAATGGGAATTACGACCCTGAGCCCCATGTGGGACATGGACTGTGTTTGATCTGATTACCTTGATTACCCCAGCGCTTAGAATAGTGCCTGGCATAGTAAGTACTTAACAAGTGCCGTAAAAAATAAATAAATAAACACTCCCCAGTTCCTGCCCCAAGGACCCCATTGGTAACGATGGTGGTGACAAGA
The DNA here is from genome assembly GCF_004115215.2 of Ornithorhynchus anatinus. NCBI lineage: Eukaryota > Metazoa > Chordata > Mammalia > Monotremata > Ornithorhynchidae > Ornithorhynchus > Ornithorhynchus anatinus. Next base: position 71,118,096 of record NC_041728.1, on the reverse strand, counting down.
GGATAGGAGAGAGAGAAAACAGGAAGGAGGGAGGAAGGGGAGGCATGGGGAGGAAAGAGAGAGAAAGACTGAGCCCCAGAAACAGGGGCTCAGGGTGGGGACGGAGCTGCAGCTCACCCCTTGGCCCCTTTATCTACCAGAAACCACCAGGAACATTGTCGCTTTCCTATCTGTGCCCGAAATGCTCTGTGAACGTGGGCCCCTGAGGGCTTAAGCTACAGCAGAGGTGATCCCCCAACCTCTCTTTTCCAGTTGGCCAGGTCAATCCACCGGGAATAATAATGATGGTATTTGTTAAGCGCTTACTATGTGCCAAGCACTGTTCCGAGCACTGGGGTGGATACAAGGTAATCGGGTTGTCCCACTTGGGGTTCACAGTCTTAATCCCCATTTTACAGATGAGGTAACTGAGGCACAGAGAAGTTAAGTGGCTTGCCCAAGGCCACACAGCGGACATGTGGTGGAGGCGGGATTAGAACCAGGTCCTCTGACTCCCCAGCCCACGCTTTTTCCATTAAACCCAGCCACCTCCCTTCTGGACTATCTCGGGCCCCCTCTCTCCATATGCCCTGTGCACATTGGACCGTGGGGGAATTTAGTGGGAGCAGCATGTAGCTGCCACAAAATTTGGGAGACCCTTACAGATTCCTTTATTTGTCGATTGTTTTGTTTTCATCTTTCCTACTGTGCTTGTCACCAAGCACTCCCCCACCCTATTTTTAGACTGCAAGCACTTGGAGGGAGTGGGACCCTTGTCTCTCAACTATGTATTTTTTCCCTGGGTTTACTGCAGTGCTCTGCATACAGGAGGTGCCTAGTAAAAATGATGAATAAGAAAAGAAATAAAATAGGGATCTGGGTCTCTGGATCCTAAGTGTGCAGAGCTGAGAGGTGGGAAGCCCCCATTTAGACTGTGAGCTCCTCACTGTGCAGGAATTGTCTCTACCTGTTGCTGAATTGTACATTCCAAGCGCTTAGTACAGTGCTCTGCACATAGTAAGTGCTCAATAAATACTATTGAATGAATGAATGAATAAATGAATGAAGCAGTGTGGCTTAATGGGTAGAACATAGGCCTGGGAGTCAGAAGGACCTGGGTTCTAATCCAGGCTCTGTCACTTGTCTGCTGTGTGACCTTCTCTGGGCAAGTCACTTCTTCTCTGGGCCTCAGTTACTACATCTGCAAAATGGAGATTAAGACCGTGAGCTCCACGTGGGACAGGGACTGTGTCCAACCTGATAAGCTTGTATCTATCCCAGCACTACAGTGCCTGGCACATAGTAAATGCTTAATAAATACCCTTAAAGAAAGTAATGGAGCCCCTGATTGAAGTCCACTGGGGCCGGGAGATTAGAGGAGGAGACACTTGAGGGGCAAAAAGGGAGCACCGAGAAATGGCATCAAATGTCAGATCTTACTAAAATTCAATCAGGTACAAAAGGTGCCCAGGGAAGGAAAGATTTGGATCTTGCCAGTAGAAACAGATCTGCCAGGAAATCATATCTTGCCTACTTACTCTATCTTGACATTAACTTCTCGCTCATGACCTGCCTCTATTTCGGAACGCCCTCTTTCTTCATATCCCACAGACGATCAGTCTCCCCACCTTCAAAGTCTTAATAAAAGCCTATTTCCTCCAAGAGGCCTTCCCCGACTAAGGCCTCATTTCCGCTTCTCCCATTTCCTTCTGCGTCACCTTCGCACTTATTTTTGCATCCTTTGTTCACCCCTCCCTCAATCCCACAGTAATTATGTACATATTCATAATTTACTTTTATTAATGTCTGTCTCCCCCTCAAGACTGTAAGCTCCTAGAGGACAGGGAAAGTGTCTACTAACTCTGTTGTATCATACTCTCCCTGGAGCTCAGTACAGCGTTGTGCACAGTAAGAACTCAATAAATACGACTGATGGAGTGTTTGCCCAGAGCCTAAAGCAGCTAGCTATTCAAGTGGGTCAAGTTGACAAAAGATGTCTATTTCCTTCACTTTCCTGCCCCTGGTGAGGGTGGGCTGAGAAAAGTAGTAATAATAATAATTGTGGCATTTGTTAAGCACTGGAAAAGTGGCATGACGTAGCGGATAGAACAAGGGCCTGGAAGTCAGAAGGTCGTGGGTTCTAATCCCCGCTCTGCCACTTGTCTGCTATGTGACCTTGAAGTCACTTCACTTCTCTGTGCTTCCATTACCTCATCTGTAAAATGGGGGGGGGGTTAAGAGTGTGCAACCCAGGTGGGACAGGATGTGCCTAACCTGATTTGCTTGTAACCACCCCGCCGCTTACTACAGTGCTTGGCACAGAGCAAGTGCTTTACAAATACCACAATCATGATTACTATGTGCCAGACACTGTTCTAAGCACTGGGGTGGTTACAAGCAAATCGGGTTGCACACAGTCCCTGTCCCAAATGGGGCTCACGGTCTCCAACCCCATTTTACAGATGAATTTGTTGGGTTGTACTTTCTAAGCGCTTGGTTCAGTGGAAAGAACACCGGGCTTGGGAGTCAGAGGTCATGGGTTCGAATCCCAGATCTGCTACATGTTAGCTGTGTGACTTGGGGCAATTCACTTAACTTCTCTGTGCCTCAGTTACCTCATCTGTAAAATGGGGATTAAGACTGTGAGCCCTACGTGGGACAACCTGATGACCTTGTATCCCCCCCAGTGCTTAGAACGGTTCTCTGCACATAGTAAGTGCTTAACAAATACCATCATTAGTAATAATGATAATGTTGGTATTTGTTAAGCGCTTACTATGTGCAGAGCACTGTTCTAAGCGCTGGGGGAGACATGGGGGAATCAGGTTGTCCCACATGGGGCTCACAGTCTTAATCCCCATTTTACAGATGAGGTAACTGAGGCCCAGAGAAGTTAAGTGACTTGCCCACAGTCACACAGCTGACAAGTGGCAGAGCTGGGATTCGAACTCATGACCTCTGACTCCAAAGCCCATGCTCTTTAGTAGTAGTATACACAGCGCTCAATAAATATGATTGAATTGAATGAATGAATGAGGTTACTGCAGTCCAGAGGAAGGGAAGGGACTTGCCCAAGGTCACACAGTGAGCTCCTTGTGGGCAGGGATTGTCTTTATTGGTTGCTGAAGCAGCGTGGTTCAGTGGAAAGAGCACCGGCTTGGGAGTCAGAGGTCATGGGTTCTAATCCCGGCTCTGCCAAATGTCAGCTGTGTAACTTTCGGCAAGTCACAACTTCTCTGTGCCTGAGTTACCTTATCTGGAAAATGGGGATTAAGACTGTGAGCCCCACGTGGAACAACCTGATCACCTTGTATCCTCCGCAGTGCTTAGAACAGTTCTCTGCACATAGTAAGAGCTTAACAAATGCCATCATTAGTAGTAGTAGTAGTCTCATCTGTAAAATTGGGATTAAGACTATGAGCCCCATGTGGGACAACCTGATTCCCCTATGTCTACCCAAGCTCTTAGAACAGTGCTCTGCACATAGTAAGCGCTTAACAAATACCAACATTATTATTATTATTATTACAGTACTCTGCACACAGTAAGTGCTCAATAAATACAATTGAATTGAATGAATGAATGAGGTTACTGAGTTCCACAGAAGAGACTTGCCCAAGGTCATACAGGGAGCCCATTGTGGGCAGGGATTGTCTCTATTTGGTTGCTGAACTGTACTTCCCAAGCAGTTGGTACAGTGCTCCTCACACAGTAAACGCTGTGGATTGAATGACAAGTGGCGGGACGGTGATTTGAACCCAGGACCCTTCCGCCTCCAGGGCCTTTGCTCTACCCGCTAGGCTGCACTGCTCTGGGGGCGGGTTGCTGGAAGGTTTAAATGTATTTAGAAATCTAGAGTGTTGTGGGTGGCTTCAGGGACCTCCAGCAGAAGAGGTGCCCACCCCGCAAGCTCCGCTCCTCCGCCGCTCACCTCCTCACTGACCCCGTTCTCGCCTAGCCCGCCGTCAACCCCTGACCCACGTCCTCCCGCTGTCCTGCAATGCCCTCCCTCCTCACCTCCGCCAAACTAATTCTCTTCTCCTCTTCAAAGCCCTACTGAAAGCTCACCTCCTCCAGGAGGCCTTCCCAGACTGAGCTCCCCTCTTTTCCCTCTGCTCCCCCTCCACCCTCTGCTCCTCCCCATCCCTCCTTCCCCTCTCCTCAGCACTGTGCTCATTTGTATATATTATTCATTCCCCTATTTACTTTAATGAGGTGTACATCCCCTTGTTTCTATTTATTGTGATAATGTTGTCTTGTTTTTGTTTCATTCTGTCTTACTCAGCCATGCTTCTCCCCCGATTAGATTGTGAGCCTGTCACTGGGCAGAGATCGTCTCTCTCTGTTGCCCAATTGTCCATCCCAAGTGCTTAGTACAGCACTCTGAACATACTAAGTGCTCAATAAATACTACTGGATGAATGAAGAGGGCACAGGAAGCTGCAGGGGCCTCCTCCCCTTGGCTTTCTGGGAAGAGCCCAGATTCAGGCCAAGTTCACCCTTCCCTTCAACTCTGGCCTCGGGTAATAATAATAATAATAATAATGTTGGTATTTGTTAAGCGCTTACTATGGGCAGAGCACTGTTCTAAGTGCTGGGGTCGATACAGGGCAATCAGATTGCCCCACGTGAGGCCCACAGTTAATTCCCATTTTACAGATGAGGTAACTGAGGCCCAGAGAAGTTCAGTGACTTGCCCACAGTCACACAGCTGACAAGTGGTAGAGCCGGGATTTGAACCCATGACGAGGTAGGGGCTGAGGCCTGTGGGGTGGCCACCCCGGTCGAGGGCGGTGTGCAGGAGGGTTGTGCGGTGTTTGTGAGGGGGGGCCGAGAAGGGCCTTGAGGGCGCCCTTGTCCCTGGCCTCAGCCATCATGGTTCTTATTACCCTATTTATTTTGTTAATGAGATGTATATCCCCTTGATTCTATTTATTGCTCTGGTTTTTGTCTATCTCCCGATTAGACTGTAAGCCCGTCAAAGGGCAGGGACTGTCTCTATCTGTTGCCAAATTGTACATTCCAAGCACTTAGTACAGTGCTCTGCACATAGTAAGTGCTCAATAAATACTATTGAATGAATGAATGAAAGAGCATGGGCTTGGGAGTCAGAGGTCATGGATTAAAATCCCCGCTCTGCCACTTGTCAGCGGTGTGACTGTGGGCCAGTCACCTCACTTCTCTGGGCCTCAGTGACCTCATCTGTAAAATGGGGATGAAGACTGTGAACCCCACGTCCCACAACCTGATGAGCCTGTATCTCCCCAAGCGCTTAGAACAGTGCTCTGCACATAGTAAGCGCTCAATAAATACTATTGAATGAATGAATGAACGAGCATGGGCTTGGGAGTCAGAGGTCACGGATTCGAATCCCTGCTCTGCCACTTGTCAGCTGTGTGACTGTGGGCAAGTCACTTCATTGCCATTGTTCTTGTCTGTCCGTCTCCCCTGATTAGACTATAAGCCCGTCAAAGGGCAGGGACTGTCTCTATCTGTTACCGATTTGTACATTCCAAGCGCTTAGTACAGTGCTCTGCACATAGTAAGCACTCAATAAATACTATTGAATGAATGAATGAATGGGCTTCAGTAACCTCATCTGTGCAGCGTGGCTCAGTGGAAAGAGCCCAGGCTTAGGACTCAGAGGTCATGGGTTCGACTCCCGGCTCTGCCACTTAATGTTGGTATTTGTTAAGCACTTACTATGTGCAGAGCACTGTTCTAAGCGCTGGGGTAGACACAGGGGAATCAGGTTGTCCCACATGGGGCTCACAGTCTTAATCCCCATTTTACAGATGAGGTAACTGAGGCCCAGAGAAGTTAAGTGACTTGCCCACAGTCACACAGCTGACAAGTGGCAGAGCTGGGATTCGAACCCATGACCTCTGACTCCAAAGCCCATGCTCTTTCCACTGAGCCACGCTGCTTCTCTTGTCAGCTGTGTGACTGTGGGCAAGTCACTTCACTTCTCTGGGCCTCAGTTCCCTCATCTGTAAAATGAGGATGAATAATGTTGGTATTTGTTAAGCGCTTACTATGTGCAGAGCACTGTTCTAAGCGCTGGGGTAAACACAGGGGAATCAGGTTGTCCCACGTGGGGCTCACAGTCTTAATCCCCATTTTACAGATGAGGGAACTGAGGCACAGAGAAGTTAAGTGACTTGCCCACAGTCACACAGCTGACAAGTGGCAGAGCTGGGATTCGAACGCATGAGCCCTGACTCCCAAGCCCGTGCTCTTTCCACTGCGCCACGCTGCTTCACGGATGAAGACCGTGAGCCTCACATGGGACAATCTGATGACCCTGTATCTCCCCCAGCGCTTAGAACAGTGCTCTATACATAGTAAGCGCTTAACAAATACCAACATTATTATTATTATTATTCTCTGTGCCCCAGTTCCCTCATCTGTAAAATGGGGGTGAAGACCGTGAGCCTCACGTGGGACCACCTGATGACCCTGTATCTCCCCCAGCGCTTAGAACAGTGCTCTGCACATAGTAAGCGCTTAAGAAATACCAAGATTATTATTATTATTCTCTGTGCCCCAGTTCCCTCATCTGTAAAATGGGAATGAAGACTGTGAGCCTCACGTGGGACAATCTGATGACCCTGTATCTCCCCCAGCGCTTAGAACAGTGCCCTGCCCAGAGTAAGCGCTTAACAAATACCAACATTATTATTGCTATTGTTATTATTATTAAAAAGAGGATGAAGACCGTGAGCCCCACGTGGGACCACCTGATGACCCTGTATCTCCCCCAGCGCTTAGAACAGTGCTCTGCACAAAGTAAGCGCTTAAGAAATACCAAGATTATTATTATTATTCTCTGTGCCCCAGTTCCCTCATCTGTAAAATGGGAATGAAGACTGTGAGCCTCACGTGGGACAATCTGATGACCCTGTATCTCCCCCAGCGCTTAGAACAGTGCTCTATACATAGTAAGCGCTTAACAAATACCAACATTATTATTATTATTATTCTCTGTGCCCCAGTTCCCTCATCTGTAAAATGGGGGTGAAGACCGTGAGCCTCACGTGGGACCACCTGATGACCCTGTATCTCCCCCAGCGCTTAGAACAGTGCTCTGCACATAGTAAGCGCTTAAGAAACACCAAGATTATTATTATTATTCTCTGTGCCCCAGTTCCCTCATCTGTAAAATGGGAATGAAGACTGTGAGCCTCACGTGGGACAATCTGATGACCCTGTATCTCCCCCAGCGCTTAGAACAGTGCCCTGCCCAGAGTAAGCGCTTAACAAATACCAACATTATTATTGCTATTGTTATTATTATTAAAAAGAGGATGAAGACCGTGAGCCCCACGTGGGACCACCTGATAACCCTGTATCTCCCCCAGCGCTTAGAACAGTGCTGTGCCCAGAGTAAGCGCTTAACAAATGCCATCGTTATCAGTATCATTATTATTATCGTCCCTCAGGCGGTCGGGGGCGGGGCGGGGCGGAAAGTGCTGAGTCACGGTGGGGGGGCGGGGCGGCGCGTCACGTGCGGCGGCCGCGGTATCACAACAACGGGCCGAGCGCTAAGCCGGCCGCGCTTCCTACTCGCTTCTGCGCATGCTCGGGGGAGCCGCTCCGCAGTCCGCTCCGCAGGAGGCTCCGGGCCGGGTTTTGGCGGAGGCCGGGGAGCCAGGACAGCCTCCCTCCCTCCCACCCAGACACCGGCCTCGGGGGGAGCCCAGCCTTTATAATAATAATAACAATAATAATAATAATGGGGGAGCCCAGCCTTTATAATAATAATAATAATAATGTTGGTATTTGTTAAGCGCTTACTCTGTGCAGAGCACTGTTCTAAGCGCTGGGGGAGATGCAGGGTCATCGGGTGGTCCCACGTGAGGCTCACAGTTAAGCCCCAGAATAATGTTGGTGTTTGTGAAGGGCTTACTCTGTGCAGAGCACTGTTCTAAGGGTTGGGGGAGAGCCAGGGTCATCGGGTGGTCCCACGTGGGGCTCACGGGTTTCATCCTCATTTTAATTATAATAATAATGTTGGTATTTGTGAGGCTCACAGTTAATCCCCAGATTAATGTTGGTGTTTGGTAGGCGCTTACTCTGTGCAGAGCACTGTTCTAAGCGCTGGGGGAGAGCCAGGGTCATCGGGTGGTCCCACGTGGGGCTCACGGTCTTCATCCTCATTTTAATCATAATAATAATGTTGGTATTTGTGAGGTTCACAGTTAATCCCCAGAATAATGTTGGTGTTTGGTAAGCGCTTATTATGGGCAGAGCACTGTTCTAAGCACTGGGGGAGATCCAGGGCCATCGGGTGGTCCCACGTGAGGCTCACAGTTAATCCCCAGAATAATGTTGGTGTTTGTTAAGCACTTACTATGTGCAGAGCACTGTTCTAAGCACTGGGGGAGATGCAGGGTCATCGGGTGGTCCCACGTGAGGCTCACAGTTCATCCCCACTTTACAGATGAGGTCACTGAGGTGTATTGCAGGGGACACTTCGCCTGGAATCCCCTCTTTCAGATGGAATTGGTTGGGATAATAATAATAATATTGGTATTTGTTAAGCGTTTACTATGTGCAGAGCACTGTTCTAAGCACTGGGGTAGGTAGAGGGTAATCAAGTTGTCCCTCATGGTGCTTACAGTCTTAATCCCCATTTGACAGATGAGGGAACTGAGGCCCAGAGAAGTGAAGTGACTTGCCCACACTCACACAGCTGACAAGTGGCAGAGCTGGGATTCGAACCCATGACCTCTGGCTCCCAAGCCCGGGCTCTTTCCACTGAGCCACGCTGCTATCCCCTTTGGTGATGCACAAGGAAGGGAACTAGAGGATATAATAATAATAATAATAATGTTGGTATTTGTTAAGCACTTACTATGTGCAGAGCTCTGTTCTAAGCGCTGGGGGAGACACAGGGGAATCAGGTTGTCCCACATGAGGCTCACAGTTAATCCCCATTTTACAGATGAGGGAACAGAGGCCCAGAGAAGTGAAGTAACTTGCCCACAGTCACACAGCTGATAAGTGGCAGATCGGGGATTCGAACCCATGACCTCTGACTCCCAAGCCCAGGCTCTTTCCACTGAGCCATGCTGGATATGGCCGCTGTAATCAGTGGTGCTTAATGAGCACTTGCTGTGGGCAAAGGAAGCAGCATGGCTTGGGAGTCAGAGGTTGTGGGTTCAAATTCCAACACTGCCACTTGTCAGCTATGTGACTGTGGGCAAGGCACTTCACTTCCCTGGGCCTCAGTTCCCTCATGTGGAAAATGGGGATTGAGACTGTGAGCCTCATGTGGGACAACTCTGTCTCTCCCCCAGGGTTTAGAACAGTGCTCTGCCCATAGTAAGCGCTTAACAGATACCAACATTAATAATAACATAATAGTAAGGATAGTATTTAAGTGCTTACTATAATAATGTTGGTATTTAAGTGCTTACTCTGTGCATAGCACTATTTTAAGCACTGGGGTAGAGACAGGGTAATCTGGTTGTCCCACGTGAGTGAGGCTCACAGTCTTCATCCCCATTTTACAGATGAGGGAACTGAGGCCCAGAGAAGTGAAGTGACTTGCCCACAGTCACACAGCTGACATGGCAAAGCCAGGATTCGAACCCATGGCCTGTGACTCCCAAGCCCGGGCTCTTTCCACTGAGCCTTGCTGCTTCTTTATGTTCCCAGCACTCAACTAACAGCAAGCGTGAAGACAAGCAAATTACCGCACAGCCTTTTTTTCATTCATTCATTCAATCAGTCGTATTCATTAAGTGCTTACTGTGTGCAGAGTGCTCTATTAAGTGCTTGGGAAAGTCCATTAATAATAATAATAATAATAATAATGATGGTATTTGTTAAGCACTTACTCTGTTCAGAGCACTGTTCTAAGCGCTGGGGGGTAAATACAGGGTAGTCAGATTGTCCCACGTGGGGCTCACAATTTTTAAGCCCCATTTTTACAGATGAGGTAACTGAGGAATAGAGAAGTTAAGTGACTTGCCCAAGGTTACACAGCAGACAAGTGGCGGGGGTTGGGATTAGAACCCTTGATATCTGACTCCCAAGCCCGTGCTCTTTCCACTAAGCCAAGAGTACCAGCCCCTGCCCACAATGAGCTCCCGGTCTACAGAGGGGGAGGCAGACGTCAATGCCAATAAACAGACACCAATACAAATAAATAAAATTACAGAGTTTAGACTGTGAGCCTGTGGTTGGAGAGGGATTGTCTCTATCTGTTGCCAAATTGTACATTCCAAGCACTTAGTATAATGCCCTCCCTCCTCACCTGCGCCAAACTCTCTTCCCCTCTTCAAATCCCTACTGAGAGCTCCCCTCCTCCAGGAGGCCTTCCCAGACTGAGCCGTCCCTTTCTCTCTGCTCCTCCTCCCCTCCCCATTCCCCCTACTCCCTCCCTCTGCTCTTCCCCCTTCCCCTAACTTCAGCACTGGTGCATATTTGTAAATATTATTTATTACTCTATTTATTTTGCTAATGATGTGTCTCTATCTATGATTCTATTTATCTTGATATTGACGCCAGACTACTTATTTTGTTTTGTTTTGTTGTCTGTCTCCCCCGTTTAGACTGTGAGCCCATTGTTGAGCAGGGATTGTCTGTTGCCGAATTGTAATAACGTTGGTATCCGTTAAGCGCTTACTATGTGCAGAGCACTGTTCTAAGCGCTGGGGAAGATACAGAGTCATCAGGTTGTCCCATGTGAGGCTCACAGTTAATCCCCATTTTACAGAGGAGGTAACTGAGGCACAGAGAAGTGAAGTGACTTGCCCACAGTCACACAGCTGACAAGTGGCAGAGCCGGGAGTCGAACCCATGACCTCTGACTCCCAAGCCTGGGCTCTTTCCACTGAGCCACGCTGCATATTCCAAGTGCGTAGTACAGTGCTCTGCACATAGTAAGTGCTCAATAAATACGATTGAATGAATGAATGAATGCTCTGCACATAGTAAGCGCTCAATAAATATGATTAAATGTGTGAATGAAAGATGTCTACATAAGCGTTGTGGGGCTGGGAGATGGGGGAAGAGCAAAGGGAGCAAGTCAGGGTGATGCAGAAGGGAGTAGGAGATGAGGAAAAGTGGGGCTTAGTCTGGAAAGGCCTCTTGGAGGAGGTGTGCCTTCAGTAAGGTTTTGAAGAGCAGGAGAGTCTTTGGTGGATTTGAAGAGGGAGGGAGTTCCAGGGCAGAGGTAGGACATGGGGCAGGGGTCAGCAAGGGTGACACACAGTGAGCAGGTTAGCACCAGAGGAGCCAAGTTGAGCAAAGTCGGGCTGGGTTGTAGAAGGAGAGAAGTGAGGTGAGGTAGGAGAGGGCAGGGTGATGGACAGCTTTAATGCCAATGGTGAGGAGTTTTTGTCTGATACAGAGGTGGATAGGCAACCACTGGATATTTTTGAGGAGGGGGGGTGACATGCCATTGCTTTTATGAGATGTTCTTCCCCTTGACTCTATTTATTGCCATTGTTCTCGTCTGTCCGTCTCCCCCGATTAGACTGTAAGCCCGTCAAACGGCAGGGACTGTCTCTATCTGTTGCCGACTTGTTCATTCCAAGCGCTTAGTATAGTGCTCTGCACATAGTAAGCACTCAATAAATACTATTGAATGAATGAATGTCTTAATCCCTAGTTTACAGATGAGGTACTGAGGCACTGAGAAGTGAAGTGATTTGCCCAAGGCCACAGTGAAAACAAGTGACAGAGCCGGGATTAGGGACAGGATCTTCTGACTCCCAGGTCCAAGTGCTTGGGAGAGTACAGTACGACAGAGTTGGAAAACCGTTCTCTGCCCACATCTTAAATCTTAGAGTGGAAGATGGACATTAAAATTAATTTTGGGTAATGCTGTGGGACTAAGGGTGGGGTGAATATCAAATCTGTGAGGGCAGGGATCACGTTTGCTCCTTTTTATGGTACTATCCCAAGAGTTTATACAGTGCTCTGCCCTCAGTTAGATGCTCAATAAATGTGATGGATTAATGTGCCATGGATGGATTAAACGTGGGAAATTATTTTTGTACATATGGTATTGGTGATTTCACCGTGATCTTTATTAAGCGCTTATCAGGTGATAAGCACTGTTCAAAACTCTAGGGTAAATACAAGATCATCAATGAGGCATCTCCAAAAGAACTCACAATCTAAATGAAATCTGATGAAGAATCAGGGTGAAACATCAAAAATCCATTAGCGCTCAATAAGGAAAAACAAAAAGATGCTAGTGGAAGAAAAAAGTGACCTTAAAACCCATCCCTCCAAGAATCTAGGAACACATGTGAGAAACTGATAAAATGGAGCTGCCCTAACAATAATAACAATGGTATTTAAGTGCTTACTATGTGCCAAGCATTGTTGCTGGGATAGATACAAGATAATCATGTCACACCCAATCTCTGTCCCACATGGGACTCAGTCTAAGGTGGAGAGGGGGATAAACTAGGTATTTAATCCCCATTTTACAGATGAAGAAACACAGAGAAGTTAAGTGACTTGCCCAGGAGACTAGTGGCAGATCTAGGATTAAAACCACGTTCCTCTGACTCCCAGTCCCATGCTCTTTCCACTAGCCCATCCTCAAGAAAGCATATGGGTAAGGTCAAGGGGAAACATTGACAACCAGAGTCAAGCCTGGGGTCTGTATTCCTCCGCTCTCTGCAAAATAATAATAATGTTGGTATTTGTTAAGCGCTTAATTTGTGCAGAGCACTGTGGTAGATACGGGGTAATCAGGTTGTCCCATGTGAGGCTCACATTCTTAATCCCCTTTTACAGATGAGGGAACTGAGGCACAGAGAAGTTAAGTGACTTGCCCACAGTCACACAGCTGACAATTGGCAGAGGCAGGATTCAAACCCATGACCTCTGCCTCCCAAGCCCGTGCTCTTTCCACTGAGCCACGCTGCTTCTCTAATTCATTCATTCAATAGTGTTTATTGAGCGCTTACTATGTGCAGAGCACTGTACTAAGCACTTGGAATGTACAATTCGGCAACAGATAGAGACAATCCCTGCCCATTGACGGGCTTACAATTTAACTGGGGGCGACAGACAAAAACAATAGCAATAAATAGAATCAAGGGGATGTACACCTCATTAACTAATAAATAGGGTAATAAAAATATATGCAATGATTCCCAGCCTATTCCTCCCCTCCTACATTCCATATAATCGATCAATCAGTAGTATTTTTTAAGACCTTACTATGTGTGGAGCACTGTGCTAAGCGCCTGGGAGAATACAAAGCAACAGAATTAGCAGACATGCTTCCCGCCCATAAGGAGTTTACATAAAGATGGTATTAAGTGCCTACTATGAGCACTGTGAGCTCACTGTGGGCAGGAATGTGTCTATTTGTTGCTATACTGTACTCTCCCAAGCGCTTAGTATAGTTATTTGCACACTAAGCGCTCAATAAATACAATCGAATGAACGAATGAATTCTGTATACACTTAATAGTGCATAGATCAAGTTGGACACAGTTCTTGTCCCACATAGGCCCAAAACCTATTTTATCCCCTTTTAACATATGAGGAAAAAGGCCCAGAGAGGTTAAGCAATTTACCTGAGGTCATACAGAAATCCTGGTGGACAACCTGTGAATAGAACCGAAAGTTGGGCGTTAAATAATGATGATACTTGACCTAGATCTTAATCCAAATTCTGCCCTTGCTTGCTGTGTGACTTTGAGTGAGTTACTTCTCTGTGCCTCAGTTTCCTCATCTGTAAAATGGGGATTTCAATAGCTGTTCTCCCTCCTACTTAACTAAGAGCCGCATGTGGGACTGGGCCTACATCCAACCTGATTAACTTGTATCTACTCTAGTGCTTCTTTGGTACTTAGTAAGTGCTTAACAAATAACACAGTCATTATAGAGACTGCTTCTCATCTGATTCTCTTGCATGGGCTCGGGAGTCAGAGGTCCTGGGTTCTAAGTGACTGTGGGCAAGTCACTTAACTTCTCTGTGCCTCAGTTACCTCATCTGTAAAAATGGGGATTAAGACTGTGAGCCTCATGTGGGACAACCTGATTACCCTGTATCTACCCCAGCGCTTAGAACAGTGCTCTGCAACGAATACCAACATTATTATTAATCTCCCTTCGCCACTTGTCAGCTGTGTGACTTTGCGCAAGTCACTTAACTTCTCTGAGCCTCAGTTACCTCATCTAGTCTGTGAGCCCCACGTGGGACAACCTGATTACCTTTTATCTATACCAGTGCTTAGAACAGTGCTTGGCACATAGTAAGCGCTTAACAAATACCATCATTATTATCTTGTACATTCCCCGGCGCTTAGCCCAGTACTTGGCACACAGTTAACACTTTTATGTACATCACAATTATTTCCAGATCTTTCCCCTGGGCCATTCCTCTTACCTGAGCCTACTCACCCAGGCAACAGTCACTGTGCCTATCTAAACTGTGGCAATTGATGCCTTGGCCACACCCAGGATGAAACAATTCAACACGGTTGGCACCTCTCCTTTTTTCCATGCAGCAAACACATTCCCAAAATCTGAACGTCCTTTGCCTCCCTCAAGGCCTGAGTGAAGATCAGTCTGCTGAGTGTCACGGCCACACACCTCTCTCCCCACTGTGCCCCCACCAAACTCTCGACTTTCAATGGGTACAGGCCCCGGGGGGCCAGGTCGTTGGCCGGATCACTTATCGTTGTCTGGGCCTAGCATGGTCTAGTGGATCGAACACGGACATGGGAGTCAGAAGGACCTGGGTTCTAATCCCGGCTCTGCCGCTGGCCCATTGTGTGACCCTCGGCAAGTCACTTCACTCGTCCGGGCCTCAGTTACCTCATCTGTAAAAGCCTGTTGTGTGACCTTTGGAAAGTCGCTTCACTTCTCCAGGCCTCAGTTACCTCATCTGTAAAATAGGGATTGAGACTGTGAGCCCCACGTGGGACGGGGACTGGGGACAACCCAATTTGCTCATATCCATCCCCATCCTCATTACAGTGCCTGGCTCATAGAAAGCGCTTAATAAATACCACTATTGTTATTATTATTGAGTGTTTAACAAATACCACAATAATAAGCTCGTTGTGGGCAGGGAATGTGTCTGTTGGGCAAGTCACTTCACTTCTCTGGACCTCAGCTTCCTTATCTGTAAAATGATGGAGACTGTGAGGCCTGCATTGGGCAGGGACTGTGTCCAACCTAATTTGCTTGTAATAATAATAATAATGTTGGTATTTGTTAAGCGCTTACTATGTGCAGAGCACTGTTCTAAGCGCTGGGGTAGACACAAGGGAATCAGGTTGTCCCACGTGGGGCTCACAGTCTTAATCCCCATTTTACAGATGAGAGAACTGAGGCACAGAGAAGTTAAGTGACTTGCCCAAAGTCACACAGCTGACTAGTATCCACCCCAGTGCTTAGTACAGTGTCTGGTACATAGTAAGTGCTTAAGAAATACCATAATAATAATTATTATTGTTATACTGTCCTCTCCCAAGCGCTTAGTACAGTGCTCTGCACCCAGTAAGCGCTCAGTAAATACGATTGAATGAATATTATTATTTTTATTAACTAGGCAGGCTGGCTGGGCTGGCTCCGGGTTCGGCTCGAGGGGGCCCGGACCCCATGGGTTACCCACACACGGCCCACCTCCATTCATTCATTCATTCATTCATTCATTCATTCAATAGTATTTATTGAACGCTTGCTATGTGCAGAGCACTGTACTAAGCGCTTGGAATGTAGAAATCAGTAACAGATAGAGACAGTCCCTGCCCTTTGATGGGCTTACAGTCTAATCAGGGGAGACAGACAGACAAGAACAATAGCAATAAATTAATAAACCTCCAGGAGCTCTGCATCCCTCCAGCCGGTGCCATCACATGCCCTAGTATTTTCGGTCCTCTAAAGCAGGTGGCAGGGTGACATCGCTAAGCCTTTCAAGTAACTGGGGCTGGTGTGAGATTCCACACCAGAAACCGGATCTGCCAGAGCAGCATGGATTTAGTGGAGAGAGCCCGGGCTTGGGAGTCAGAGGTCGTGGGTTCTAATCCCGCCTCTGCCACTTGTCTGTTGTGTGACTTTGGGTATGTCACTTCACTTAGAGAAGCAGCGTGGCTCATTGGAAAGAGCACGGGCTTTGGAGTCAGGGCTCATGAGTTCGAATCCCAGCTCTGCCACTTGTCAGCTGTGTGACTGTGGGCAAGACACTTAACTTCTCTGTGCCTCAGTTCCCTCATCTGTAAAATGGGGATTAAGACTGTGAGCCCCACATGGGACAACCTGATTCCCCTGTGTCTACCCCAGCGCTTAGAACAGTGCTTGGCACATAGTAAGCGCTTAACAAATACCAACATTATTATTCTCTGTGCCTCAGTGACCTCATCTGTAAAATGGGGATGAAGACTGTGAGCCCCACTTGGGACAACATGATGACCTCGTACTTCCCCCAGCGCTTAGAACAGTGCTTGACACATAGTAAGCACTGAACAAATACCAACATTATTATTATTATTATCATTAAGTCACTTCACTTCTCTGGGCCTCTGTGACCTCATACGTAAAACGGGGATGAAGACTGTGAGCCCCACGTGGGACAACGTGATGACCACGTACTTCCCCCAGCGCTTAGAACAGTGCTTGACACTTCCTCCTTCCCCTCCCCTCAGCACTGTGCATTTTTGTATATATTATGTATTACCTTATTTATTTTGTTAATGAGGTATATATCTCCATGATTCTATTGATCTTGATGATGTTGTTTTGTTCTGTTTTGCTTGGCTGTCTCCCCCATTTAGACTGTGAGCCCGTTATTGGGCAGGGATTGTCTCTATCTCTTGCCATTTTATACATTCCAAGCGCTTAGTTCAGTGGTCCGCACATAGTAAGTGCTCAATAAATACTATTGAATGAATGAATGTTGGGCAGGGATTGTCTCTGTTGCCGAATTGTCCATTCCGAGCACTTAGGACAGTGTCCTGCACATAGCAAGCACTCAGTAAATCCGATTGAATGAATGAATGTTGGGCAGAGATTGCCTCTGTTGCCGAAATGTCCATTCTAAGTGCTTAGGACAGTGTCCTGCACAGAGCAAGTGCTCAGTAAATCAGATTGAATGAATGAATGTTGGGCAGAGATTGTCTCTCTCTGTTGCCAAATTGTACCATTCCAAGCGCTTAGGACAGTGCCCTGCACAGAGCAAGCAATCAATATGATTGAATGAATGAAAGTTGGGCAGGGACTGTCTCTCTGTTGCCAAATTATCCATTCCAAGCATTTAGGACAGTGTCCTGCACAGAGCAAGGGCTCAATCAATATGATTGAATGAATTAATGTTGGGCAGGGGCTGTCTCTGTTGCGAATTGTCCCAGCACTTAGGACAGTGCCCTGCACAGAGCAAGCACTCAATCTGACTGAATGAATGAATGTTGGGATTGGACTGTCTCTTTGTTGCAGAATTGTCCAAGCGTTTAGGACAGTGCCCTGCACAGAGCAAGCGCTCAATCAATATGATTGAATAAATGAATGTTGTGCAGGGCTGTCTCTCTGTTGCTGAATTGTCCCTTCCGAGTGCTTAGTACAGTGCCCTGCACAGAGCAAGCGCTCAATCAATATGATTGAATGAATGAATGTTGGGCAGGGACTGTCTTTCTGTTGCCGAATTGTCCAAGCGTTTAGGACAGTGCCCTGCACAGAGCAAGCACTCAATCAATCTGACTGTATGAATGTTGGGCAGGGACTGTCTCTGTTGCCGAATTGTCCCAGTGCTTAGGACAGTGCCCTGCAGAGAGCAACTGCTCAATCAATATGATTGAATGAAAGAATGCTGGGCCGGGACTGTCTCTGTTGCTACATTGTCCCTTCTGAGCGCTTAGTACAGTGCTCTGCACAAAGTAAGCTCTCAATCAATACGATTGAATGTCGGGCAGGGGCTGTCTCTGTTGCTGCATTGTCCCTTCCGAGCGCTTAGCACAGTGCCCTGCACAGAGCAAGCGCTCAATCAACACTACAGCGTGGCTCAGTGGAAAGAGCCCGGGCTTGGGAGCCAGAGGTCATGGGTTCGAATTCCTGCTCTGCCACTTGTCAGCTGTGTGACTGTGGGCAAGTCACTTCACTTCTCTGGGCCTCAGTGACCTCATCTGCAAAATGGGGATGAAAACTGTGAGCCTCACGTGGGACCACCCGATGACCCTGGCTCTCCCCCAGCGCTTAGAACAGTGCTGTGCACAAAGTAAGCGCTTACCAAACACCAACATTATTATGGGGATTAACTGTGAGCCTCACGTGGGACCACCCGATGACCCTGCATCTCCCCCAGCGCTTAGAACAGTGCTCTGCACATAGTAAGCGCTTAATCATTCAATAGTATTTATTGAGCACTTACTATGTGCAGAGCACTGTACTAAGAGCTTGGAATGGACAAATACCAACATTATTATGGGAATTAACTGTGAGCCTCATGTGGGACCACCTGATGACCCTGCATCTCCCCCAGTGCTTAGAACAGCGCTGTGCACAGAGTAAGCGCTTACCAAACACCAACATTATTCTGGGGATTAACTGTGAGCCTCACAAATACCAACATTATTATTATGATTAAAATGAGGATGAAGACCGTGAGCCCCACGTGGGACCACCCGATGACCCTGGCTCTCCCCCAGCGCTTAGAACAGTGCTCTGCACAGAGTAAGCGCTTACCAAACTCCAACATTAATCTGGGGATTAACTGTGAGCCTCACAAATACCAACATTATTATTATTATTATTAAAATGAGGATGAAGACCGTGAGCCCCACGTGGGACCACCCGATGACCTTGTATCTCCCCCAGCGCTTAAGCACACACAGAGTAAGCCCTTCACAAACACCAACATTATTCTGGGGATGAACTGTGAGCCCCACGTGGGACCACCCGATGCCCCTGCATCTCCCCCCAGCGCTTAGAACAGCGCTGTGCGCATAGTAAGCGCTCAACAAATACCCACATTATTATCTTTGTGGGTGATGTGCAGGCCGCCCCGCCCCTGAGCCCGGAGCCTCTCCCCCTCCGCCCCCGCCCCTCGGTGGCCTTTAAAACCCGGACCGCTGGAGCGGAGCGGAACGGACCGTCCCGGGCGGCCAGTGGGCATGCGCGGCCTCGCACGGCGCCCTCGCTAGCCGGAGCCTTCCCCAGCGGTCGGGGCAGCCGTCGGTCGCCTCGACGCCGGTCGGCCGGGGGCAAGCGGGGGCAAGCGGGGGCAAGCGGGGTCGGCCGAGGTCGGTCGGGGTCGGCGGGGGTCGGCCGGGGTCGGCGGGGGTCGGCCGGGGTCGGCCGGGGTCGGCCGGGGTCGGCCGGGGTGCCCTCCACCCGGGCCAGGACCGGCCGGTCCTTAGGGCGGCCATGGGGCTGTTGTCGCAGGGGTCCCCGCTGAGCTGGGAGGAGACGAAGCGCTACGCCCACCATGTGCGGCGCCACGGGGTCCTCCAGTTCCTGCACATCTACCACACCGTCAAAGAGCGACACAAGGACGTGCTCAAGTGGGGCGACGAGGTGGGTCGGCGGACACCCCGGCCGGGGCTTCCCCTCTCCGGCCCTCCCTCTCTCCCTCCCCGTCCTCACGCCGGGCCCCATCCTCGCCTTCCCTCCCCCGCCCGCGGGCTCGCATCACCGGGGAGGAGGAGGAAGAACGTTGCTCCGCTTTTAAGCCCTTACTCGGTGCCCAGCGCTGCGGGAGATAAGGGGTGATCAGGGTGTCCTAGGTGAGGCTCGCAGCCCTCATCCCCACTTTACAGGTGAGGTCCCTGAGGCCCGCCGAAGGGAAGTGACCGGCCCAAAGTCGCACGGCTCATAGGTGGTGATGAGGATATTTCTTAAGCGCTTACTATGGGCCATGCACTGTTCTGAGCGCCGGGGGAGATGCAGGATCATCAGGGTGTTCCATGTGAGGCTCGCAGTCCTCATCCCCATTTTACAGATGAGGTCCCTGAGGCACTGAGAAGTGGACTGGCCCAAAGTCGCACGGCTCACAGGTGGTGATGAGGGTATTTCTTAAGCGCTTACTGTGTGCCAGGCACTGTTCTGAGCGCTGGGGGAGATGCAGGATAATCAGGGTGTCCTAGGTGAGGTTCGCAGTCTTCATCCCCGTTTTACAGATGAGGTCCCTAATGCCCAGAGAACTGAAGTGACTTGCCCAAAGTCGCACAGCTGACAGGTGGTGATGATGATGGTATTTCTTAAGCGCTTACTATGTGCAAGCACTGTTCCAAGCACTGGGGTAGATATAGGGTAATCAGGATGTCCCATGTGAGGCTCGCAGTCTTCATCCCCATTTTACAGATGAGGTCACTGAGGCCCAGAGAAGGGAAGTGACTTGCCCAGAGTCACGCAGCTGACAGATGATGGTATTTGTTAAGCACGTACTGTAGGAGAAGCGCTGTTCTAAGCGCTGGGAGAGATACAGGGTAATCAGGGTGCCCCACGTGGGGCTCACAGTCTTAATCCCCATTTTACAGAGGAGGTAACTGAGGCCCAGAGACGGGAAGTGACTTGCCCAAAGTCCCACAGCTGACAAGCGGCAGAGCCGGGATTAGAACCCACCACCTCCGACTCCCAAGCCCAGGCTCTCCACCAAGCCACGCCGCTTGTCAAAGTAGCAGTGAAGTGCTTCTTGAAGAGACGTGAAGGTAGTTGCCCAAAAAGGTCGCACAGCAGACAAGTGGTGGAGGGGGGAGTAGAACCCAGGACCTTCCGACTCCCAGGCCCTCACTCTTTGCACTGAACCTCGGGGGTTTTGGCTTGGCAGCCTGACTCTCACTCTTGTACCCACTTCCCTCCCTAAGGGTGGTCGCCGAGGGCCGGGGATGCACCAGCCAGGGCCTTCTCTGGGGTGGTGACCTCCCTGCCCCAACCCTCCTCCTCTGCCCCCCAAAAAACAGACAGTCCCATGAGTCCTTCATCCCCTTTCCCTGCCCAACTTTTACCTGGAATACGGTTGGAAATGGGCCGGGAGAATTAGTTTGACTTTTTGCAGGCATCAGAACCTCCTTGGGGCCAGAAAAATGATGCTTTGAAGTTCTTCCTGAGTGCGTTCCTGTTGAGCAAAAATCTGCACCTTGACAGCTTCCCCTTTTTTGCCTCCCTTGCATTCATTTCTCTCCCATCAGTAGCTTTCCTGAAATTCCCCGGGGCTTCTTTTACTCCTCTGCAACTAGAGAGGAGAGCAGCATCCTAGAGAGTGTTCAGTTTTTGCATTGTCGACTGGCTCGCTGGCTCAGGAATCCTTGCTGAACTTTATTCAGATGCCCCAACATCTATTTCTGGGCATACTACTAAGCCCCTACTCATTTTCCCCTGTAATAGTTTCAGTAGTGTTCCCGGGGAGCCATTCAGTATATCATGCCCTTCTAGGGAACTTTTTTTTTAATGAGGTTTCCTCCTGTTTTGTCTTAGAATGTAAATAAACTAGTAGCGAAGTCACAGTGCAGGTTTGCATGTTGGCCCAGGGAGCCATTCAGTATATCAGGACCTTCTAGGGAACTTGTTTTTTTATGAGGTTTCCTCCTGATTTGTCTTAAAATGTAAATAAACTAGTAGCAAAGTCACAGTGCAGGTTTGCATATTGCAGAAGAATGATTTATCAAGTAGCTAAGTTTGACTCTAAAATGTGTACACACTCTAGCCTTTTCCATTAGGTCTATTTTGGCTTTTGTGACATGTTCACGTCAGTCAAAAGTAGCCAACAGTGGAGTGAGTTTTTTAAGCCAAACTTCATTCTTCTTTTAACTTTAGGTATTTGTGGATGAGAATTATTCTCGCCTTACCGACTGGAAGGTTTTGAATATCTGCCTTGTCGAGAAACCTTAGCTTTGGTTGGAGTTACTCTTCTAATTATTCTTGAAAAGGATAATGGTTTGTTGTATAAATATATCATCCAGATATTGTTTTCTTAATAAATGACCTAGAAGAGCTGTCATCTTTTTTTCTGAGTAGAACAAAAGAAGTCTGATATATTTTAATTTGGGATTGTGCTGGATATTTGTAATGCAGCTAGCTGAAGTAAAGTATAGACATAAAATGTCTTAACTAAATATTAAGCTTAGGTTTATTTCCACATGAATCTCCCAAACAACCCTAACCTCAATTCGTCTCCGACCTGATTAGTTTGTATCCACCCCAGTGCTTAGTGTTTAATACCTAGTAAGTGCTTATAAATGCCATAATCGTCATCACTTAAAAAAACAAATGGACCTCAAAATGCACCCCTTGGTGAGGGAGGGAAGATGAGCGAGTTGTGTTAAATTTGAATGTTCCTATAATCTGAAGTGAGTTTAAAGACTCGTATATAGATTATTTTAATGTGAAAATATGAATTCTACTCTTAGTTATTGTAATGGAATTGGAACTGAGAACTGGCCCCTTGGCATACCGCAGGGACCTCAAGTAGTTTGTCACAGTTCCCTCAAAATACTTCTCCCACACAGATTCAGGTCAGGAATGTTATGATGATCTTGACAGGAGCTTTTACTTTTATATTTATTGGAAGTTTTTCTAAGCTGTGTCTTCTTGAAAAATGGTTTCACGAGAAGTCCTGGTTAATTTTCCTTGCTCTTACAGAAAGAACCAAGAGCTCACACTTTATCTTTTCAGCACTATAGCTGTGAAAGTAGTTGACGACAATGTAGTCTGAAGAAAAGGGCACAAGACTATCATTTTAAGCTTTAAAAAAATGGAGCCCATCATTTATGCAAAAAGCTTGTCACTTTTGAACTGGCAGAGTTGAATTGTCTTTTGAGGGTTAGGAAATTTGGGGGGAGGGCATTCTCTCCTGCATGCCACTAAGATATCCAGGTATCCTTGCATTTAAAGTTGATGCTTATAGAGATGGTAGAATTTTACCTCTGAAGGAAAGGACCAGTGCCCCACCGACAATCCCTTCCGTGCTGTGTCCTCATAAAGTAGATGAAGGGACTATCCTTTACTGTGGCACTTTCTATTGCAGTCTTTGGTCAATCAATCGTATTCACTGAGCACTTTGTGCAAAGCACTGTACTAAGCAGTTGGGTAAGTCCAAAATAATAACAAGACACATTCCCTGCCCACAACAAGCTTACATTCTAGAGGGGCAGACAGGCATTAATAGAAATAAATTACCGATATGTACAAAGTACAGTGGGCAGTGAGTGGGGGTTGAATAAATCAGCTTGGCCTAGTGGAAAGAGCACAGGCCTCAGTGTCAGAGGATGTGGATTCTAATCCTGCTTCTGCTACATGTCTGCTGTGTGACCTTGAGCAAGTCACTTCACCTCTTTGTGCCTCAGTTACCACATCTGTAAAATGGGCCTCGAGACTGTGAGTCTCATATGTGAAAAGAGGGTCTGTGTCCAACCTGATTACATTGTATCTACCCCAAGGTTTAGCACAGTACTTGGTACAAGTTAAGTGCTTAACAAATACCACAATTATGGTTATGATTATCTGTCATATTTGAGTGCATACTGTGTGCAGAACACTATGTTAAGGGCTTGGGAAAGTCCATTATAACAGATGTGTGCATTCCCTAGCCCTTACCGAGTTTACAGTGATTCTCCCTATTGCTATCTTGGTCATTTGAAAAACCTGCTCTAAAGAGCCACCTGCTTTTGATTGCTAATAGTAATAGTATTTGTGTCCTTTGGATGCACTGCAGTGAGCTAAGTGCTTGGGGAAGTACAACAGAAGCTGATGGTCTTCAGATCCAGCCTGTCTGTCACAAGCCCTCAGCAATGCTACATTGCCCACTGCTGTTGTTGTGTTTTTTTTTCTTTTTAAATATTTCTTCCAACCATCGTGATTTGTCGCCCACATTTCAATAACTGCAAAAATATCATCCAGTTTCCTCAAGTTCCACCCAGTTTTTTTTATTGGAAGAGATGGAGAACAGTTTCGTATTAACAGTGGGTTTATAGAATCTTTCATCTCTAGGCAAGTTAGAAATAATTAATCTTAATTCATCTGTTAATTGGTAACTTATTTTCCCAGGGATAGGTATCCTTGTCTTTGAAACTACATCTCTCATAAGGGCTCCTTGGGAGATAAACAGGTGAAAGATGTTCACTGCATAATTCTTTTTTCCATTGATGTTTACTTTTGATGTTTACTTTGGTATTTTTAATTGAGGCATTATGTATAGAATTTTAGATTCTCCCCTCTAGACTGTCAGCTCTTTGTGGACAGGGAACTTGTCTGCTGGCTCTGATGTAGATTACTCTGCCAAGTGCTTCGTGCAGTGCTCTGCACACTGTATGCACTCAAATGCCGATGATTGATTTCTCAAATCGCTTTTGCATTATGGAACAAGGACCATGTGTTAAAAGAATATCTTATTATAATAATGTTGGTATTTGTTAAGCGCTTACTATGTGCAGAGCACTGTTCTAAGCGCTAGGGTAGATACAGGGTAATCAGGTGGTCCCTCGTGAGGCTCACAGTCTTAATCCCCATTTTACAGATGAGGTCACTGAGGCCCCGAGAAGTGAAGTGACTTGCCCACAGTCACCCAGCTGACAAGTGGCAGATCCGGAATTCGAACCCATGACCTCTGACTCCCAAGCCCGTGCTCTTTCCACTGAGCCATGCTGCTTCTCATAATTATTATATCCATGTACCTAGTACAGCATGCCCTCCCTCTGGACTGGAACTCTATCCCCATTCATATTCCATCACTCCTCCATCTTCCAAACCCTCCTAAAAAAAAAAAGATCCCATCTCCTCCAAGAGGCCTTCCATGACCAAGCCCTCATTTCCCCTGTTCACCCTCCTGCACCGCATAGGCAATTGGGTTTGTATCCCTTAGGCACTTTTATATTCCGTTCCACAGTGTACTTATATTCTGTCATTTTGCCTATCTGTAATCTATTTTATCTCCCCCTCCAAGCTGTCAACTCTTTGTGGGCAAGGATCAACTCTGTTAAAGGGTACCCTCCCAAGTGCCTAGTAGAGTGGTCTGCACCCAGTAAATATCATTGATGGATAGAAAGATAGCCGTTATTCTTGTGATATTTTTGAAGTAGTTTAATAAGTATTATTATAGGTTTAAAAAATGCTATTTTCTTTCAGTTACTACATTTTGGCTCCCCTCTTTTCATACTCTTTTAAACTCATTTCTACATACAGACTGATTCCGCAGCTTAATTTTTGTCTTCATGAGACTGGTTTGCTAGTTACCAACAAAGCTTACTAAGTGAGCTCACAAAATAGTCCCAAGGAACTTTAAGTCTAGGACAGATACTCTGCCTCTAATGGTTTTGGGGTAGTGCTGCCTACAGTTAGAGACTGAGCTCAGTAACTACAACGACAAAGTAATAAACACACATCCCAGTTTCAGCCAAAACATTGAGCTCCACATGAGTTGACTGTGCAGACTGGGACCAGATTCGGATTGCAGGGAAAAGAAGGGGGTACCTGGGGCCTGTTCTGGAGCCAGGGAGTGTTGTTTGGAGTTGTAGGAGTTCCTCAATCATTCTGGTGGTTGGGAGCTGACCTAGCCTGCTTTTAAATACTTTGTATATAAAAAGCGATTCTGAAGCTAGCAGGGAAATTTGTGCCCGAAAATTGATTTGATGGGGGTGTATTGAGTGCTTGCTGTGTACATAGCAATCAATCAATCTAGCACTGTCAAGGATTTGGGATAGTACTATATATTTAGTAGACACGATTCACGCCTTCAAGGAGCTCAGTCTAAGGGATCAACAAAATTAAAGGGGAACAACCTTGCAGAAAATGTTTTTTCATGTGACTAGATGCATCAATACATCAACCTTATTCAGACCGAGCAGTCGTGGATCTGATGTCGGTGCGTTGCTGGCAGTAGGCTGAAGAAGCTTCCCACTACCAGATGAAGTAGGGCCGAGGTTGGTGGGTAGTTTCCTTGTTGATTCTGTCTCATCTGACCCCAACAAGTTTCAGCCTTATGTCTTCGGTCTCTAGATTGATTGTGTTGAACTAACTTACTTGGTGGTTTAACAGGTTGAAAACTCTTGCACTAAAGGGAGGTAGACTAGTTTTAACAGCAGCTCTGGATGTTTAAACTGATGCTAGAACTGCAATGAAAATTTATATTAAAACCCAGAAAAACATAGGCCAATGGGGTATTATATAGAGAGAAATAACTGCATGAGTTTTCTAATGATAATGATGGTATTTTTTTAAGCACTTACTGTGTGCCAAGCACTGTTCTAAGTGCTGGGGTAGATACAAGATAATCAGGTTATCCCATGTGGGGCTCACAGTCTTAATCTGATAATTGAGTAACTGGTAACTGAGGTGCAAGAGAAGTAAAGTGACTTGCACAAGGTCATACAGCAGACTTTGACTCTGGGCTCTCTCCACTAAGCCACATTGCTTCTTTAGGCCTTGCAAAGTGCATTTGGACATTTCCAAAAAGTTTGCAAAGAATTCAGAATAAGAATGTACATGTCATATATGTCATGTACATATAGGTTGAAGAGTGAAAATTTGGATAGTGGAGTTGGGTGGTTGCTTTTGATGTTGGTTTTTAATGGAGCTTCCTATTTACTCCCTAGATACTTTCATTTTGGTATTTTAATAGTTTTCCAGGAAAAAGTAATGCATGAAGAGGATTCCCTTTTGAATCTTTCCTAGCAATGAACTTGAAGCAATCTGACCTTCCCAAGAATTACTGTGTGTTGGTCCCCTTACCATTGGTCAGTCAATCTGTCTACCGGGTGTGAGCGGGTTGGGTGTATAGGATGAGAAGCAGCGTAGCTCAGTGGAAAGAACCCGGGCTTGGGAGTCAGAGGTCATGGGTTCGAATCCCGGCTCTGCCACTTGTCAGCTGTGTGACCGTGGGCAAGTCACTTAACTTCTCTGTGCCTCAGTTACCTCATCTGTAAAATGGGGATTAACTGTGAGCCTCACTTGGGGCAACCTGATTACCCTGTAACTAACCCAGCGCTTAGAACAGTGCTCTGCACATAGTAAGCGCTTAACAAATACCAACATTATTAAGAGGGTATACAGAAATGTGGGGTGGTGGAGAAGAAGCTTACCAGCTAAGTCACTGGTAATAGAACCATTGATCATTGCTGGACAATATGATTTAGGAATGATCAGAGAGGGACAGATTGCAGTGTAGGGAGTAAGACTAGGAATTGAATTACATACTCTGAGGAATGTCTAGCAATCCTGATATCCGTGGGAAGAAAGACTGGGAACTGGGGTGTTAGGACGGTAATAGACGGCGATAGTATGTCGCGGGACGTACTTTCCGAGTGCTTAGTCCAGGACTCTGCACACAGTAAGCGTTCAGTAAATGCCATTGAATGAATGAATGAGCATCAAGGGAGAAGATGTATTAGGAAGTACAGTTCTTGAAATGGACCTTATGAGCTTTCTAAAGTAGTTGTTTGATGCCACTTAATCGACCGCAGCTTCGGACGCAGGCAAGGGAAGAACAGGATTGGTATTTAAATGACAAGCCATGGATTCTTTTCATTCAATAGTATTTATTGAGCGCTTACTATGTGCAGAGCACTGTACTAAGTGCTTGGGATGAACAAGTCGGCAACAGATAGAGACAGTCCCTGCCGTTTGACGGGCTTACAGTCTAATCGGGGGAGACGGACAGACAAGAACAATGGCACTAAACAGCGTCAAGGGGAAGAACATCTCGTAAAAACAATGGCAACTAAATAGAATCAAGGCGATGTACAATTCATTAACAAAATAAATAGGGTAACGAAAATATATACAGTTGAGCGGATGAGTACAGTGCTGTGGGGATGGGAAGAGAGAGGTGGAGGAGCAGAGGGAAAAGGGGAAAATGAGGCTTTAGCTGCGGAGAGGTAAAGGGGGGATGGCAGAGGGAGTAGAGGGGGAAGAGGAGCTCAGTCTGGGAACGCCTCTAGGAGGAGGTGATTTTTAAGTAAGGTTTTGAAGAGGGAAAGAGAATCAGTTTGGCGGAGGTGAGGAGGGAGGGCGTTCCAGGACCGCGGGAGGACGTGACCCAGGGGTCGACGGCGGGATAGGCGAGACCGAGGCACTGCGAGGAGGTGGGCGGCAGAGGAGCGGAGCATGCGGGGTGGGCGGTAGAAAGAGAGAAGGGAGGAGAGGTAGGAAGGGGCAAGGTGATGGAGAGCCTTGAAGCCTAGAGTGAGGAGTTTTTGTTTGGAGCGGAGGTCGATAGGCAACCACTGGAGTTGTTTAAGAAGGGGAGTGACATGCCCAGATCGTTTCTGCAGGAAGATGAGCCGGGCAGCGGAGTGAAGAATAGACCGGAGCGGGGCGAGAGAGGAGGAAGGGAGGTCAGAGAGAAGGCTGACACGGTAGTCTAGCCGGGATATAACGAGAGCCCGTAATAGTAAGGTAGCCGTTTGGGTGGAGAGGAAAGGGCGGATCTTGGCGATATTGTAGAGGTGAAACCGGCAGGTCTTGGTAACGGATAGGATGTGTGGGGTGAACGAGAGGGACGAGTCAAGGATGACACCGAGATTGCGGGCCTGCGGGACGGGAAGGATGGTCGTGCCATCCACGGTGATGGAGAAGTCTGGGAGAGGACCGGGTTTGGGAGGGAAGATGAGGAGCTCAGTCTTGCTCATGTTGAGTTTTAGGTGGCGGGCCAACATCCAGGTGGAGACGTCCCGGAGGCGGGAGGAGATGCGAGCCTGAAGGGAGGGGGAGAGGACGGGGCGGAGATGTAGATCTGCGTGTCATCTGCGTAGAGATGGTAGTCAAGGCCGTGAGAGCGGATGAGTTTACCGAGGGAGTGAGTGTAAATGGAGAACAGAAGAGGGCCAAGAACTGACCCTTGAGGAACTCCAACAGTTAAAGGATGGGAGGGGGAGGAGGCTCCAGCGTAGGAGACCGAGAATGATCGGCCAGAGAGGTAAGAGGAGAACCAGGAGAGGACAGAGTCCGTGAAGCCAAGGTGAGATAAGGTATGGAGGAGGAGGGGATGGTGCCGAAAGTTAGTGGAAATGTGGAATGGTAGAAAAACATTTTAGGATAAAATTGTGTACTAAAAATTTTGTTTTGATTCATCTTAAACTGTTAAGTAGATAAGCGGGACTATGGGTGAACAGCCTGTAAAGTAGGTTTTATTAGTGAAATGCCAAGACTCAAAATCATGCTCAATCAATGGTATTTATTGAGCACTATTGTGCTCAGAGCACTGTACTAAGCGCTTGAGAGAACAGTACTGCAGAGTTGGTAGATGCATTCTGTCCCCACAGAAGTTTACAATCTACAGGTGGAGGCAGACCTTAAATAAAGAATATGCACAGTGAACATTCTGATAGCTGGATACACCCTTATAAGTGTAACAGTTGCACTGAACAGCTTTGACATAAGCTTACACAGGCAAGCAAAGCCTTTGAAAAAGACATCCCTGTTGGCAAATGCAAGAGGGGTTTTTTTTAAAATCATTAAAATCAACAGCTGATTTCACTTGATAGATATGCAGACTTTGTAAAGTTCATGCACCATTGCCAGATACAATATCAGATCGCAGCTTTGTATACTAGTAATTCATCCTTTTGAACTTCTGACATTGACAGTATTTAATTCAAATGTCGGGGTTTGTGCCAACAGAGTTCTGAAAGGCCAATGCATACTTTAAATAAAAATGTTAAATTCCTGTTCAGTGTGATCTACATTATCCTTCCAATGGTATGATGTTTTTGTTGGATGACTTAAACTGCTATTATCTGGCACATTTTTAAAAGAGGATGTAGAGATGCTGTGACAAGTTTGTACTAGATTCCTAGTCGATACCTTGGCAGAGCTTGCTGTGAATCTCTGGTCTTATGTGACTCCCAAAATTTATACTTTAGTATTATGTGTGTTTATTCAACCGGGCTTCCCAAGAAGTACATCTGTTGATCATTGATATTACTTGAATAACATTTCTTCATTTCTCTAATCTGTAAGCTTCTGATAGGCAAGGAACGTGTCTACCAATTCTGTAATATGTACTTTCCCAAGCACTTAGTGCTCTGCCTACAGTAAGCGCTCAATAAATACCACAGATTGATTCAAACTCATGCCTGCAAGTTTTGTGTCACTTTTCTGGAGCCAACCTAGCTTGTTTAGGTGTAGTCTTCCTTTCTTATTTCCCTTCTCTGTTCCTTGCCGGATAATTTGGTTCGTCCTTTTTTAGCGGCTCACTTGTATAGTCTAAATGCCAAGCGTGTAGAGCATTTTATTTATTTCTGGCTCATTCGTCCCTTCAGCTGACACTTAATCTTGAACAAGAGCACCTTCCAAGAATATACTTATACTATATGGGCCATTAGCTGCTCAACTTGTGTTTTGCTTGAGATACAAGGTGCAAAGGGAGTGCCTCAACACACCCAGGGTGGCTTTTTTTAATCTAATAGGTGCTGTGTTTGGGGTGTGGTAGTGTGCTCACACAGGAAATACTGTCGGTCATTAAGCATAAGGAAAATGGAAGAGGAAGAAGGTCCAGGAAAGATTGAGGCACTGTGAGAAGCCAGCCACTGGCCCACATCCTACCTCTGGCCTGGAACGCCTTCCCTCCTCCAATCCACCAGACAACTACTCTCCCCTGCACCCCTCTTCAAAGCTGTACTGAAGGCACTTCTCCTCCAAGAGGCCTTCCCAGACTAAGCTCCACTTTTCCTCATCTTCCACGTCACCCTGACTGACTCCCTTTGCTCTCCCCTCACCCTCCCAGCTCCACAGAACTTATGTATATATCTGTAATTTTATTTATTTGATGCCTTTCTACCCGCTGTAGACTGTGAGCATGTTGTGGGCAGGGATTCTCTCTCTTTATTGTTGTACTTTCCTAAACGTTTAGTCCAGTGCTCTGCACACAGTAAGTGCTCAAATACGATTGAATGAATGAAAGGTCCCCCAAAAAACTTTTCCTTTTGTTATGGGCTCTCTTCCTCAGCAATAGTAATGGGTACATGGCTGTGATTCTAAAAGTTGTATATCGAAGAGTGTGGGGCTCTGATGAAAGTCACCTTCCAAAAAGTTAGAACCAGAGGTGATCCCAACCAGGTTGGGAATGGACTTGCAAAGTGAAGCGTTGGTAAACTGGGCAGTTTGCATTGTTGAGGTGCTTCAGTGTACACCAATAGCTGCTTCTGAGTTTGCCAAATTTCTGTCATTGTATCTTTTTTTAACCAGTCAAGAAGGTGAAATTACCCTCATTTCTTAGAAATTCAACCTATTTGTCCAAACTCTGAAATAATAACATCCTCCAATAACTCATTTTTCTGTGTTTTTCTTATATAAAGACCTAACCTAAATTCTTCCAATACTTGTTGGAAAAATGATACTATTTTAAGATCAACTTTTCGAGAATTATTTAGTTGTTATGCAAGCACCCCTCTCAATTTCACATAGCTGAACTGCTCAGTGAAATATAACATTTGGTTCCCAAACTCCTTGTGGACAGGGAAATCATCTACCAACTCTTGTGTTGTAACCTCCCAAGCGCTTAGGACAGTGTTCTGCTCACAGTAAGCTCTCAGTAAATACCATAGATTGAATGAGGTGAGAATATGGCCATGTTATCAGTGTCTTAACTGAGTACTTTTCATAGTGGCCTATAGTATTCTGCCAGCTAAAATCTGGAAACCTACTTGACTCCAAAGTGCTTTGGGGACTCCCCACAACCTCTTTGCTCTGCAGAATGGAAAGTGTTCAGTCAGATTCAAAATGAAATATTTCTCTGAGCAGTGTATCCCCTTGAACTGCTTGGGGATTCATAGCCTCCCTCCTCTTCCTGTGAAATCCTGCAATGGAAGTAGAAATGTACTTCCTTCAATCACGGGGTCACTAATAGGCTGGTTGCCTTCTGCCCTCCATAGCAATATGGTCGCTAAAGGACTCCAGTAGTAATAGCATCCACCGGTTGCAATCCACTGTCCTAGACATTACTAAACACCTGGCGTATTCAATGGTCGCATGTTTCCTAGCCACAGAAAGCTTACGCTGTCTGTTAAGAAAGATGGAACGGTATTTACAAGTAGTCACCAAAATAAATCATATTTCTCGAGTACTTACTGTGGGCAGAGCACTGTACTAAGCGCTTGGGAGCTTATGATATAACAGAGTTGGGAGATACGTTCGCTGCCCACAATGAGTTTACAGTCTAGAGGGGGGATTGCAGAACTGTGCAGAGGTGCTGAGGGGCTGAGCGGTGAATAAAGTGTGCAAATTCAAGTACAAGGTCGATGCAGAAGGGAGTGGGAGAAGAGGAAATGAGGGCTTAATTAGGGAAAGCCTCTTGGAGATGTGCCTTCCATAGGCTTTGAAGGTGGGAAGAGTGATGGTCTGTCAGATATGAAGAGGGTGGTCGTTCCAGACTAGAGGCAGGATGGTGGGCAAGAGTTTGGTGGAGTGTGTGGGTTTGTATGTACATATATACCAAAGATTTGAGGAGTTCCAGCTTCTATCCATCTTCAGCACTTTTGTATATGTTTATTCACTTGTATATTCGATTATTTATGTGATTCCTCTTATTTAAGTATTTTTATGTCTGCTCCCCCAAAAGAGTGTCAGCTCCTTCCAAACCAGGAATGTGCGCTTCTTTATTTTGTACTTTTCAAGTGCCTGGTTCAGTGCACGGCACCGAGTGGGCACACAATAAACACCAGTGCACTAATTAAGAACATAAAGTGCAAGAGATGACTGAAGTTTATATGACTTGGAATGCTGGGAGACTTCCTGGAGGAGGTAGAATTTCAGAAGGACTTTGAATATGGAGGAGGTCTGTGGTCTGTCTGACTTGAGGAAGTTCCGCGACTGGTGAGCAGTATGAACTAGGGGACGGAGGCGGGAGAACTGCGAGCGAAGGCACAGTTAGAAAGTTATCTTGAGGAGTGAGGGAGGGGAGTAATGAGTGAAGGGGAGATATGAAAGGTGGGGTGAATTGGTGGAGAGCCATGAAGGCATATGTAAATTTTTGATGTGAAAGAGCACAGGGAGCCAGTGGTAGAACTTGAGGACTGGAGAGGTATTTGCCAAGCAACACTTAGATGACTTGAGCAACAGTATATAGTTTATATGGGAAGGTGGAGAGGCTGGAGGCAGGGAGACTAGTGAGGAGGTTAATACAGTTGTCTTCCCACAGTATAATTAGAGCTTATAACGGGAATGAAAAGACAGATCCAGGAGAGGATTTGACAGTGGATAGAAGATGCACATTTAAAGGGCAGCGAGAGGTTGAGGATGACACTGGGATTGCAGCTTTGGGGATAGGGAATGTAGTTGTGGTATTTAATAATTATGGTATTTAAGCACTTACCTGCCAGGCACTGTACTAAGCACCGGGGTGGATACAAGCAACTCAGGTTGGACACAGTCCCTGTCCCATTTAGGGCTCGCAGTCTTCATCCCCAGTTTACAGATAAGGTAACTGAGGCACAGAGAAGTGAAGTGACTTGCCCAAGGTGACACAGCAGATGAGGGGCATGGCCAGGACTAGAACGCATGACCTTTTGACTCACAGGCCCATGCTGGATCCACTGTGCCATGCGCTTACTATTTTCATTCAATCGTATTAAGCGCTTACTGCGTGCTGAGTCCAGTAATAAGCGCTTTGGAAAGCACAATATGACAGTAAACTGACAATCCCTGCCCACAGTGAGCTCGTAGTCTAGAGGTGGGGAGACAGATATCATACAAATAAATAGACATCAATAGAAATAAAATTACAGATATGTACGTAAGGGTGTGGTGCTCAGAGTAGGTGGAAGATCAAAGGGAGCAGGTCTGGGTGAAGCAGAAGGGAGTGAGACATGAGGAAGGGTGGGACTTATTTTGGGAAGACCTCTTGGAGGAGATGTGCCTTCAGTAAGGCTTTGAAGTAGGAGAGGGTAACTGGCGGATTTGAGGAGGGAGGGCATTCCAGGCCAGAGGTAGGACATGGGCAAGGGGTCAGCGGTGAGACAGGGGAAATGGAGGCACAGTGAGAAGGTTTATTCAATAGTATTTATAGTATTTATTGAGCACTTACTATGTGCAGAGCACTATACTAAGCGCTTGGAATGAACAAGTCGGCAACAGATATAGTCCCTGCCGTTTGATGGGCTTACAGTCTAATCGGGGGAGACGGACAGACAAGAACAATGGCAATAAATAGAGTCAAGGGGAAGAACATCTCCTAAAAACAATGGCAACTAAATAGAATCAAGGCGATGTACATTTCATTAACAAAATAAATAGGGTAATATATACAGTTGAGCAGATGAGTACAGTGCTGAAGGGATGGGAAGGGAGAGGAGGAGGAGCAGAGGGAAATGGGGGGAAAAGAGGGTTAAGCTGCGGAGAGGTGAAGGGGGGGTGGTAGAGGGAGTAGAGGGAGAAGAGGAGCTCAGTCTGGGAAGGCCTCTTGGAGGAGGTGAGTTTTAAGTAGGGTTTTGAAGAGGGGAAGAGAATCAGTTTGGCGGAGGTGAGGAGGGAGGGCGTTCCAGGACCGGGAGGACGTGGCCCGGGGGTCGATGGCGGGATAGGCGCGGCCAAGGGACGGTGAGGAGGTGGGCGGTAGAGGAGCGGAGCGTGCGGGGTGAGCGGTAGAAAGAGAAGGGAGGAGAGGTAGGAAGGGGCAAGGTGATGTAGAGCCTTGAAGCCTAGAGTGAGGTTAGCACCAGAGGAGCAAAGTGTGCTGGCTGGGTTGCAGAAAGAGAGAAGTGAGGTGAGGTCAGAGGGGGCGAGGTGATGGACAGCTTTAAAGCCAAAACTGAGGAGTTTTTGTTTGATACCGAGGTGGTTGGGCAACCACTGGAGACTTTTGAGGAGGTTGGTGACATATCTTGAACACGTTTCTGTAGAAAGATAATAATAATAATAATGTTGGTATTTGTTAAGTGCTTACTATGTGCCAAGCACTGTTCTAAGCGCTGGGGTAGACACAAACTAATCAGATTGTCCCACGTAGGGCTCACAGTCTTCATCCCCATTTTACAGATGAGGTAACTGAGGCACAGAGAAGTGAAGTGACTTGCCCAAAGTCACACAGCTGACAAGTGGCAGAGCCGGGACTAGAACTCATGACCTCTGACTCCCAAGCCTGGGCTCTTCCCACTGAGCCATGCTGCTTCTCATGGCTCCAAGCAGTGGAGTGAAGTATGAACTGGAATGAGGGGAGGCAGCAGGTTGAGAGGTCAGCAAGGAGGCTGATGCAGTAATCTAGGTGGGATAGGATGAGAGATTGTATTAACGTGGCAGCGGTTTGGTTGTAGAGGAAAGGGCAGATTTTAGCTATGTTGTGAAGGTGACACCGACAGGATTTGGTGACAGATTGAATATGTGGGTTGAATGAGAGAGAGGTATCAAGGATAACGCCAAGGTTACAGGCTCGTGAGACGGGAAGGATGGTAGTGCCATCTACAGTGAGGAGAAAGTTTGGGAGAGGACAGGGTTTGGGTGGAAAGATAGGGAGCTCTGTTTTGGACATGTTTGAGTTCATCCAAGTAGAGACCTCTTGAAGGGAAGAGGACGACGCAAGCCTGTAGGGAGAGAGATTAGGGGAGGAGATGTAGATTTGGGTATCATCTGCATACAGGGAGTAGCTGAATCTGTGGGAGCGAATGAGTTATCCAAAGGAATGAGTATTAAGCATTGCACTAAGCGCTGGAGTAGCTTCAAGATGATCAGGTCCAGCATGGGACTTACAGACTAAGTAGAAGGGAGAACAGGTATTGGATCCCCATTTTGCAGATGAGGGAACTGAGGCCCAAAGAAGTTAAAAGACTTGTCCAAGGTCACATAGACAAGTGGCAGATTGGGGATTAGAACCCAGGTCCTCTGACTCCTTTACTCACTGCTTCATTACCATAAATATGGTAATGTTAACTGAAATGGAAAAATTAGGGTGAGTGTGTTTAGGGGGAAAGCTAAGTATTTCTGTTTTGGTACCTATTGCATTTACTGTGCCAATGGGAAATCCAAGAGGAAGATGTCCTGGAAGCAGGAGGAGATACAGGATTCAGTCATTCAGTGGTATTTAGTGCGTGCTTGCTATAGGGTGTTAGCAGAGGCTTTCTGGAGTCCAAGGGTAAGCAAACATGGCTTCGTTACTTATTGATTTCTTTTAATGCCCCTCTTCCCCCACCTAGACTGAAAGCTTGTTCTGGGCAAGGAAAGTGTCTGCTAACTCTGTTGCATTGGACACTCCCAAGCGCTTAGTACAGTGCTCTGCACATAGTAAGCGCTCAATAAATGCCATTAATTACTCTGTGCAGAGCACTGTATTAAGCACTTGGGAGAGTAGAATATAACACTTGGTAGACACCTTCCCTGCCCACAACGAGCGTTACCGTCTAGAAGGAGGGACAGGCCCTAATATAAATAAATAAAATAGGTAATGTACATGAGTGTTGTGGGGCTGAGAGGGGGTAAATAAAGGGTGCAAATCTAAGTGCAAGGGCAGCGCAGAAGAGAGCAGGAGAAGAGGGAATGAGGGAGGTTGGAGAAGGCCTCTTGGAGGAGATGTGTTTTTAACAGGGCTTTAAAGGTTGAGAAGAGTGATAGTCTTTTGGATATGAAGAAGGAGGGAGTTCCATGCCAGAGGCAGGATTTGTGCGCGGTGGTGAATAGACAAGATCGAGATAAGATCGGCTTGTGACCTTGGCAAAGCTCTTGACCTATAGAACAAGCTGTGTCTGCTTACATTCTGTTGGACTAAGTTCTTTTGATTCAGTATCAGGAAACATACTAAAACTGTTTTCCTTGTACTTAAAACATGAGATGTTTACCAGGTTCTCAAAAGTTTTGACCCAGTTTAGTCATTTATTTTGAATGCCAAACAACACTGAAGTTTGAGTGTAGGCTAGAATTTAAAGGAAGTCAGACCGTTCATTCAAATGTATTTTTTGTGCTCTTCAGTATTTGTTGAAAAGCCCAGGATTTGCTTTTGTTTTGAGCTATTCAGCACTTACTGCACCAAGTAAGAATCCTTTTGTACCTGCACAGATACTTCTTCCCCAAGTACACATCCTTTGAAGTTGCTTTAAAGCCTTTGAGTTGTAAGCCCCACCCTTATTTGAACAATGTCCTTTCTACCCTGGGTTTATCTCTAGTTGCTGTGTAATACAGATGCCAGACTATGAATGCATAAATAACAGATCCAGTGTGGCAACAAGATGCCCAGTTGCAGTTTGAAACAACTGTATTTGAAATCCGACCAAACCAAAAGCATTGGTTCTGGGAAGGTTGATGTCAAGCTAAA
The DNA here is from genome assembly GCF_004115215.2 of Ornithorhynchus anatinus. NCBI lineage: Eukaryota > Metazoa > Chordata > Mammalia > Monotremata > Ornithorhynchidae > Ornithorhynchus > Ornithorhynchus anatinus. The sequence goes on along the minus strand of NC_041728.1, from coordinate 71,080,973 downwards.
ATTACATTGTTCCTCCTTATGAGAGAAGTACTTTTTTATTAATAAAAGGAATGGGAAGGTTATTATTTGCAGAAGATAGTTGTTCTGAGATTCAACTGATCTGATACTGAGTTTTTTCAGTGTGGTGGATGATAGCCTTCATTCTAGTGTAACACACACTGATAACCTCTGGGTATGGGGATGTAGTTCAGGGGACTGCAACCTTTTCATGCAGAAGAATCAAATCAAATGAAAACTATGATTAAATGGTGTGCAAAAAGCCAATCATACGATTTAAACAGATGAGGAAAGAAAAGGGAGGGAGTGGTGGAAGTAGGAGAGAGAGAGAATGAGAATTTGTGGTTCACTGGGAAGGGAGGAGGAGAGGTGTCAGAGTAGCAAAACAGTGTGGTGTTTGTTGTTTCACACTTGCCTCTCTGTTTCCAACAACACACACATAAACACAACCCCCCCCCACACACACACACCCTTTTCCCCATGCCACCACTGCTCTGGACCATTCACAGTTGGGGGATGACTCTTTTCATCCAGTGTACATGTAGAGCTGGCCCCTCTGCCCCTGCCCTTCCCTGCCCACTGTGCAGCTTTCCTGCTACCTTTTGTGTGTAGTACCCAATGCTGTGGGGAGTTGGACACTGGTTCCCCTTCCCTGCCCAGCTTGGCTGGCCTACCTCTGCACTACTGCTCATGGATTGCATCATTTGACTCTCAGGTCAAAGCCCCATCTCCCTCTTTCCAGGTGCTGTTCCCTGCATGGAAAGTCTGGCACTTGATAATTTAAAATTTGGAGAGACCTGATCAGGAGTTCTTTATGGAGCACCCCTTAATGGGATCCTCTTGAAGGATTTTGCCTGATTAGCATTTCGTAGAACAAAATCTCCCAAATCATCGCAGGACTTCAGCCTCACGCTCATCCTTGCCTACCATTTTCCCATGGGGAAGTGGGGGCAAAAAGCAAGTAGGTGGGTAGGGATACAGCATAGTGGAAAGTGCCCCGACTAAAGATTTGGCATTCAAAAGTGGCCATTGATGGCTTGCCAAGGCAGCTTCACTCACTTTAGCCAATTATTTTCAAGATTCCTGCTGAACCTTAAGTGGTTTTTTAGTCAGAAAATGTCCCCACTGATGGTCTAATACTTTCTTGCTGCCAACACCATGAGGTATGGGTTGGGTGCAACTTTGTGTGGATCAGAATGTCGTAAATGCTTAATAAATACCATAACCAGCTAGGAGTTGTCAGCACACTGCTAGATTTTCATTCTTTTGAACTGTTATCCTCAGTAAGAAATTAGGCGCCTACAGAGGGATCATAATTGTCAGCCAGAGGCCTGCAACATGCCTCTAAACTTCCGTCTTCTTTTTTGTACCTACCCCAGTCTTTATGCTTATTTAGTAAATTTAAAGTAAATTGAGAAGCAGCATGGCCTAGTGGATAGAGCCTGGGCCTGAGATTCAGAAGGACCTGAGTTCTATTCCCAGTTCCACCACTTGGGCAAGTCACTTCACTTTTCAGTGCCTCAGTTACCTCATCTGTAAAATGGAGATTCATACTGTGAGCCCCATGTGGGACAGAGACCATGTCCAAACCAATTAGCTTGTTTTTACCCAGCACTTAGAACAGCACTTGAAGTGTAGTAAGTGCTTAATAAATGCCATCATCATTACTATTGTCATTATTAAATGTCATAAGAGAAGCAGCGTGGCTCAGTGGAAAGAGCATGGGCTTGGGCGTCAGAGGTCATAGGTTTGAATCCCGGCTCCGCTACTTGTCAGCTATGTGACTGTGGGCAAGTCACTTAACTTTTCTATGCCTCAGTTACCTCATCTGTAAAATGGGGATTAAGACTGTGAGCCTCACGAGGGACAACCTGATTACCCTGTATCTACCCCAGCGCTTAAAACAGTGCTCTGCACATAGTAAGCACTTAACAAATACCAACATTATTATTACAAAGGAATGATTTTAAGCTCATGGGGGATTAAAGTCCAAGAAGCATACTGGGTCTATGTTTTCCCACACTGTCTCTCATGCTAGAGTTGATGGACCTCTGGAGATACATGATGGAATTTAGGAGGTCTGCAAATACCAAGCAAAACAGTCAGACTAAAATGGGCTTTCCTTGTCTTCCTAATATCAAGACTCCAACCAATCCAGACTACGTGTGTGTCCTGAATCCCACCCTAGTTGGTTTAAGGGACTGTAAAAATTTTTTTTAATTAAAAGGTAGTCTTGGATAAAGTTTGAGTGATGGCTCTAATTTCATTTCAACTAAATACCCCACTGACATTTGACTAAATGTCATATACTCCTTTTCATTGTTTTGTATTAATTTCAACTTTCCACATGCTGCATGCAAGTTACTTGGCCACCTAAGGTAAGTGGGCTCTGGGGACTTCTGATTAAATCATAAAGGGAGGTTTTCCCTCTCCCAACTAATATTTTTAGAGGACGGGGAAACTCCGTCCAACCTTTGGGGGGGGGGGGAAGCTCTGAGCCCCAATATTCCTATGGCAAACCTTGAAACAAATGAATTGATAGTTATGGCAAAAGGTGAAAAGTACTGAATTACAGTGAAACTTCCCCCCCCCCCCCCCCCAACCCCCCCAGTGGTATCTTTTAAGTGCTTACTATGTGGCAGTCACAGTACTAAGGGTTGGGATAGATACAGCATAATCAGGTTGGACACAGTCCATGTTCCACATGGGGATCACAGTTTTAATCCCCATTTTACAGATGAGAGAACTGAGGCTCAGAGAATTGCAGTGACTTGCTCAAGATCACACGGCAACCAAGTGGCAGAGCCAGGATTATAAGGTCCTTCTGACTCCCAGGCCCAGGCTCTATCCAATAGGCCATGCTGCTTCTCAGTTTATTTTTATTGATACTGTACAATCAGTTCTCTGATAATATGGGAATTATGATCTTGATGGAGCCCAACCCAGTGAGCATTCACACAACCGTGTCTTCTAACATTACATCACATTTTTTAATGGTATTTGCTAAGTGCTTGCTATGTGCCAATTTTGTACTTTCCAAGTGCTTAGTACAGTCCCCTGCACACAGTAAGTGCTCAATAAATACGATTGAATGAATGAGCCAGGTACTGTACTAAGCACTGAGGCAGATTCATGCTAATCAGGTTGAACACTGTCCATGTCCCACATGGGGCTCACAGTCTTAATCCCCATTTTACAGATGAGGTAACTGGAGCACAGAGAAGTGAAGTGGATTGCTCAAGGTCAATCAGCAGACAGGTAGGAGAGCTGGAATTAGAACTCAGATTCTTCTGACTCCCAGGCCCGTGCATTATCTGCTAGTTCACAGTGCTTCTCGGTGTGTTGGAAGAGTACTCCCTAATTCTCTAGCAGCGTTTTTTCCAAAATGTGTAGTGTAAACATACTTTATAGAAGAACTGATTGTACTATTTCCTAGTCAATAGTGGTATTTATCAAGTGCTCACTGTGCAGAGCACTGTACGATACTTTAGTGACTACAGTACAGCAGAGTTGGTAGAGAGAATTTCATACCCACGAGTTTATAGTGTGGTTGATTAGGACTTGCAGCATGGCTTAGTGGCAAGAGCAAAGGCTTGGGAGTCAGAGGTCCTGGGTTCTAATCCCTGCTCTGCCACTTGTCAGCTGTGTGATTTTTGGGCAAGTCTTAATTTATCTGGGCCTCAGTTACCTCATCTGTAAAATGGGGATTGACTGTGAGCCCCACCTGGGACAACTTGATTACCATGTATCTCCCCCAGTGCTTAGAACAGTCCTTGGCACATAGTAAGCATTTAAGACATACCATTATTATTATTATTATTATAGTGGGCCTTATTAACAATGTTGACCTCGCTCAGCCACACCAAAGATATGTTCTCTCCTCTTCTGATTTTCTTTAGTGATGTGGCTATGTATCTGTTTACATGTTTGACTTTTCTATTCAAATCTTTTGTCTATCTCCAGCAGCTGGAAATTGCATAATGTGTAGGATGAGCCTTTGATCCTCCCTTAATTGATGACTATATTTCATTCATTCACTTGTATTTATTAAGGGCTTACTGTGTACAGAGCACTGTACTGAGCACTTGGGAAAGAACAGCACAAAAATAAATATTGAGGACTTACTGTGTGTAGAGCACTGTACCAAGTGATTCATTGTTACATTTATTGAGTGCTTACTGTGTGCAAAGCACTGTACTAATTGCTTGGGAGAGTATAACACACATTCCTGCTCACAGTCTAGCGGGGGAGACAGACATTTAATGTAAATAAATTGCAGATATATAAATGCTTGGGAGAGGACAATACAACTGAACTGGTAGACACGCTCCCTGCCCACAACAAGCTTACAGTCTAGAGGGGGAGGCAGAGATTAATATAATATTGGAGAAGGAGGTGTTCTGTGTCGTGGCCAGATGAGAAGTGGAAGAGAATTAGTACAGAGAAGAGTCCGTTTAGATTAGGCAAGAAGGAGGCTATTGATCTTAGAGAGAGAAAGGTCTCAGTGGAGTAAAGGGTGGGTCCCAAATTCAAGAGGGTCTAGAGAGGATTGGAGGAGGGGAAGTGGAGGCCGTGGGTTTGGGGAGTTTAGACAGAATGGGAGGAGGGAAATGGGGCAATGGCTATTGGTGCAGTTAGGCTAGGTAGGGGTGACCCTGGTGTGTTTGAAGGCAGAGAGGAGGCAGGGGAGAAGAGAGGGCACGAGTGCTTTTAAGAAGCTGAGATGTGTTGAGGTTGGGAGCAGTTAACTTTTGAAAGCAGGTGGGAGATCTCTTGTGAGATAACAGAAAAGGAAGAGTGAGAGGATGTAGGGGTGAGTGAAAGTGGAGGAGGTGAGAGGACGATTCTTTGGAGAGCCCTTACCTGGTGGTTTCAGTTTTGTCACTGAAGTAATTGACAAGGTCAACAGGGGCAAGAAAGAGAAGGTGGGGGCACTGGGGAGTTAAGGAGGACGTTAAAGATTTTAAATAGTTCTTGGGGACTGATTGCTTGAGATTTGACGAGGAAGATTGTCAGCCTGGCCTGTTCTGCCAGTAGCAATTCGTGGAACAAGCCCAGGAGTGGAGGAACTGTACTGTGGAGGTGATCCGGCGTAGGGGTTTGATGCGAGATCAACAGAGGGGCAAAGGCTCAAGTTAGTCATATTAAGCGCTTACTGTATGCAAAGCCTGTATGAAACGCTTGGAAGAGTAAACACGTAATGAACAGATTCCCTGTCCACAACGAGCTCACAGTCCGGGGGCGGTTTGAATTCAGAGAAGAGTGCAGAGCATGGATTAGTGCATCTCATTATTTTTCCTTCCTATAACTTATTTTAATGTCTGCCTCCCCAGCTAGACTATAAACTCCTTGAGGGTAGGAATGGTTTCTGCTTATTCCATTGTACCCTCTTAAGACCTTGATGCGGTGTTCTCTGAGCTCACAGCTCAAAAAATGCTGTTGATTGATTGGAGGCTAGTGGTAGCCGCTTTAGGTCGTAAGCTCACTGTGGGCAGGGAATGTGTCTGAGCTCTGTTATATTGTACTCTCCTAAGCACTTAATACAGTTCTCTGCTCACAGTAAATTTTCAGTAAATATGATAGATTGATAGTCCAAATAAGGCCTGATAGCCTGGGCTAAGTAGAGGGGTTTTGGTGATCAGAGGTCTCTGGTGGAGGGGGAGAGCAGTTTTGAAGAAAGGGTGGATATGCGAGGTCATGATCAGAGTGGGACTTCAGAGTTGGTGAGCTACCTAAATCACATCATCCCTGGATCATATTTCTCTTTTTCACCCTGAATTAGAGAAGCAGCATGGTGAAATGGATAGAGCAGGGGCGTGGGAGGCAGAAGGTCATGGGTTCTAATCCTGGATTCATCACTTGTCTGCTGTATGATCTTGGGCAAGTCACTTTGTTCCTCTGTGCCTCAGTTACCTTGTCTGTAAAATGGGGATTGAGACTGTAAGCCCCACAGGGAACAGGGACTGTGTCTAACCTAATATGCTTGTATCCATCCCAGTGCTTAGTACAGTGCCTAGCACATAGTAAATGCTTAACAAATACCATTATTATTAACCTCCTCATTGTGCCTCGTTCTCACCTGTCCCGCCGTCGACTCACCTGTCCCGCCGTCGACCCCTGGCCCACGTCCTACCTTTGGCCTGAATGCCCTCCCTCTCACATCTGCCAAACTAGCACACTTCCCCCCTTCAAAGCCCTGAGAGCTCACTTCCTTCAGGAGGCCTTCCCAGGCTGAACCCCCCTTTTCCTCTTCTCCTCCTCTCCTTCCCATCACCCCGTCTCCCTTCCTATGCTCTACCCCTCTCCCTGCCCCACAGCACTTGTGTAGATATGTGTACATATTCTATTTTATTAATGATGTGTGTATATATATATATAATTCTATTTATATTGATGCTATTGATGCCTGTCTACTTTTTTGGTTTTGTTGTCTGTCTCCCCCCTCCTAGACTGTGAGCCTGTTGGCTGGGTAGGAATTGTCTCTCTCATGCCGAATTGTACTTTCCAAGTGCTCAGGACAGTGCTCTGCACACAGTAAGCACTTAATAAATACAATTGAATGAATTATGGGGTTGCCTCTACGAGGGATATTTTTGGTCCATCACTGTATTTCTGGCGGGAATATAGATAAAGCCCAAAGTCTTCTTTTCGTGGCAGCTGCCTGTAAATGCTCATGACTTTTTTTTTTAACAGTAAGAGATTATATTTTTGCTGAATCATTTAATTAGTAGCTGCCAAAACAGCCGAACTACTACCCCTTAGAGGAGCTTATTTTTGTTTTTTTCACCTTTCACTCCTTCCTTGCCCCACCTTCCCCCTCACCCTTCTTCAAGAATGCTATTTTAGATCTTGGACTGGAGAGACCATTAGTGTGGTCCAATAATAATGCTCATGTTGTTAAAGTCAGTACTGGCGATCTACTTGGCCATAAGAAGCAGTATGGCCTTGTGAAAAGAGCATTGTCCTGGGAGTCAGAGTACCTGGATTCTAATCCTACGGTTACTTGCCTGCTGTGTGACCTTAGGCAAGTCATTTAACCTCTCTATGCCTCAGTTTCCTTATCTGCAAAATGGGGATTCAGTACCTGTTCTCCCTGCTACTTAGACTGTGGGCCCAATGTGGGACTTGATTATCTTGTATCTACCCAAGTGCTTAGTATGGATCTTGGCAAATAGTAAGTGCTTAACAAATACCACTATTATTATTATTATTACTATTATTATTGAGACTGTGAGCCCCGCGTTGGACAGGGACTGTGTCCAACCCAATTTGCTTATATCCACCTCAGTGCTTAGGACATTTCCTGGCCCATAGTGAAAGCTTAACAAATACCATTATTATTATTATTACTCTGATATTCTTAAAATAAAACTTTTTTCAGCCTTAAGTTTCTTAACTCTGCTTCTGTACCATTCCTTTTAAAATGTTGTGTCCCTGGGTTGAATTTTAGCCAATGTTTTAATCAACCTTAAAGGTAAGATTTTTCAGAATGAACAAGCTAGACAAATCTTCCTAACTCACTGTGAGTTCACAGGACCATTCCCTGCACCTGTATTAGCCTTTGTAGAACTTCTAGCTTGTGACCCCCATTCGTGTCCTAACACTTGCCAAGAGAACCTGAGCTCTTTTTTTAATTAACTGATCAGACCCATAGCATGGGCCTATTCATGTAAGTTATCCAAATAATTCACTCTAATGCATAATTTTAGTCTCTAAGTATCAAATATTTCAAGTCACACACCAGAAAATTGACTTGTGTATATTTTGGACCTGCGTTATTCATATAATTTCCCTTCAGTAGGGATCATGGCTATCAACTTTGTTATAGTTTCCCCAGTACTTAGTACACTGCATTGCACATAGTAAGTGCTCAATAAATACCACTGATTGATGTGTTGATTATAAAATTTTCTAACCTCACAATCATCACCTACTGGTAGGACCACAATAGCTGTAGCTTCATTTTCTCTCCAGTTCAGGCCTCACTTGATACCTGATTCTGTAGTGGCAACAGCTCATCCAAATGATTCTGAGAACATCCTCTCAATTTTCCAGTTATGATCCATTTAGGAAGAACTTTTTATCTGTATTAAGCCTTGTCACACATTGCAATGGCTATTTGTGAATGCATTATTCCTCTTGTACCCAGTTTCTCCAAATTGCAAAATAAGTGCTGCAGAAAGAGGGGACACACTTTCTGGAATAAATGTTTAACCAAAAAAAACCCACCTGAGCTCCTGAGATGAATGATTTCTTCTAATACAACAATCAGTCTGTCCTCTGCCTCCTGGGTGTAACAGATTTGAAGTTAGATTACCATTTAATGTTTTTTTGAACTAGACTTTGATTTCTACAAAGAGGCATACTTATCAGGCTTATCAGAAATTCCCTTGGGAGTTCTACCTGCTTCATTCAGATAATAGTATTTGAAGGCTTACTCTCTACCCAGCACTGTTCTAAGTGGTTGGGAAGGTACAATAGAATTGTAGGCACGATACTGTATTCAGGGAATTTACAATTAAGAAGGAAAGATAAAACATTAAAATAAAGCACAGGTAGGGGAAGCAACTGTGATTAAAGTTATGTTCCTCAGTGCCTTGGGAGGATCAGCGTTGACTGAAAGTTTACTATTTGTAGAAGTAGCACTGCGTGATTAATTTTAGGGAGATAAGGACAAGTCATAATGTTGGTATTTGTTAAGCACTTACTATGTGCCAAGCACTGGGATAGATACAAGCTAATCAGGTTGTCCCATGTGGGGCTCACAGTCTTCATCTCCATTTTACAGATGAGTTAACTGAGTCACAGAGAAGTGAAGTGACTTACCCACGGTCACACAACTGACAAGCGGCAGAGCCGGGATTAGAGCCCATGACCTCTGACTCCCAAGTCCTGAAACTGACTTTCTGAACTTGCGCATATATGTATGTTTCTCCATTTCTAGACTAAAGTACGAAAAATAATTTGAGGAATAAGAAAGCTTTCAGTCTTATTCAGTTTATAGGTGCACTGTCGTTAATTTAGCCTCAGACTTTACCTGCTCTTTCCCTTGTTCTGAGGTCAATGAAATAGTGTTTCGTGATAGTATATACTGCAGCTGTTGTTCCAAACTCCACTATCGTAGTTTTGTCCATACCAGCCAAATTTCAGCCTCTCTTGCCCTGAAACTTCACTGCAGAACATGCACATGGGCTCCATCTTAACTTGAATTTATTGAGGCAGGAAGAATGTGAATTGCTTTATCTGACCCTTTTTTGTTTTCTTTTTATTTTCAACAGGTGGAATACATGTTAGTCTCTTTTGATCACATAAACAAGAAAGTGCGCTTGGTTCTGTCTGGAGAGGAAGTCCTTGAGACACTGCAAGCAAAAGGGGAAAGGGCAAATCCAAAGTAAGCAGACTGAAAACCAAATTCCTTAAGGGGTTAAGAGTAGCGGTTAGGAGTATTTAGTACCCATTTGGTGCTGTAAGGGAGTAAGGTTAAAAGGTTGCTGTTCTAGATTTTGAAAATCTAGTTAAGGCCATTAAGGATGTTGGTTAGTTACCAGAAACACCTGTGCTTGCCTCAGGCCAACCCACAAAATTCATTCTGTTTCTTCCCCAGGAGTGGCAAACTGAGGAAAATTTCAGGGTGCTACCACAGGGGGACTAGGACCAACCTGATCAAATCGGGCTCCTGCCTCTGTCATTCTAGGTCCCTGGGCCAGCCTTTACTGATTATCTCTCCCAATGCTGCTCCCTCCTTACCTCCCTTCTCACACCCCACACCACTTCCTGTCACTTTAGGAAACCAACTAGTGCTCAATACCATGAATCAATCCAGAAGATAAGAGTGGTTTACATTCTACTGTCATAATAAAGGCTGAAACTATTTATTATATGGTATGTGGGTTTTTAAAGGTCAGCTTGGGTTGTTAGATGAATGCTGTGCATATTTAAACATCTACTTTTATCGTAAACTGAGGATCTGTGACTTTTGAGTGGGTATTAATGTGGATTTTTGCTTCATTTTTTTTCTGGCTTTATAAAAATATTTGTTTTTTGATAAACTGAGCGGGTATCACTAAGGGAATTTAAGCAGTACCTTTTTCCTTCTGTAGCCATCCTACTCTTTGGAGACCAGAGTATGGAAGTTATATGATAGAAGGGACACCTGGACAGCCATACGGAGGAACAATGTCTGAATTTAATACAGTTCAAGACAACATGAGAAAACGTCGGCTGGAGGCTTCCTCAGTGATGAAAGAAAATGAAGCTCTCTGCACTATTACATCATTTCCTAGGTTAGCCTCTAAATTAAATGCCTTGTTGTTTTTTGAAACTTTCCCCTCCCTGATTTTTAGATACTGAAACAGTGCAGAGGTAGGGAGCCTGCAACTGTTGAACATGACTGTTATTGCTTCTAAAAATCAAATGTTTTAAAAACCTCACAACTGCTGAACATGACTGTTATTTCTTCTAAAGATCAAATGTTTTAAAAACCTCACTCTGTTAAAAAAATAAATAAATAAATAAATAAATAAATAAAAAATAAAAAAAAATAGGCTTAGCATTTAACTCTTGATGCCAGATGACAAAACACGAGTGTGTGAGACCTACCTTGTCAGAACAGTTGCATTGTTTAACCATCTAACAACAAAAGCAGCAAAGCAAAGTGGAAGGGACTGCTTTTCTTCTTTATGCTGGATGTGCATTATGGTGTGTAGGAAGAATGATTAAATGTAGATACAGTGAATTTCAATCCCTGGAGAAATTTACATTCTGTATTCAATAAATTATGCTGCTCCAATAAATCTGTTATTTGTACTGGATGGTGAAGGCCATTTTGAAGACATGAACTGTTTTGGGAAGTTTTGCGTGGAGTTGAAGAATATGGTTGTATAGTGGTAACTCCTCTATTCAGCGCCTATACAAACCACAAAGATTTTGAAGAGATTTTATTGTGGCCTTAGCCAGAAACAAAAGAGATTTAGGACAAAGGCTGAAAACTTCTGAGTTGGGAATGTCCAGACTTTAATTTGTTGCAGAGGGTGGCCACAGCTGTTCTTGTCATCTCCAGACTCAGTCCTGCCCTGAACACTGCCATCTTGGTAATGGCTCTCTGGTTCTATAATTAAAGTTAATTTGAGATTGATATGGTGACCGCTTCTGTAGTTGAGCAGGAAAATTAGAAGGAAGTTTTGAGATTGTGCAGTGCAGGGAGAGATTGGATAGTATAGTATAAAGGAAGCAGTGTGGCCTAGTAGATGAAGTACTTGCCGGGGAGTCAGAGGACCTGGATTCTTAACCCAGCTCTGACATTTCCCTGCTGTGTGACTTTGGACAAGTCCCTTAACTTCTCTGCCTTAGTGTCCTCAACTGCAAGATGGGGAGTCAATTCTTCTTCCTCCTACTAGACTATGAGTCCTATGTGGGACAGGGACTGAATCCAGCCTTCTATCTACCCCAACAGTTAGAAATGCGCTTGACACATAGTAAGTGCTTAACAAATAACTTAAAAAAAAACAACTGCATAGTATTTTCTCAAAGAGGTAAACTGCAGTTGAGGGAGTGCATATGGTAGCCCACTCATCGCATATTGGTAGAAACCACTTCTGGCTGACGTTCTTTTGGTCAAGGGTAAGTTATGAAATTCTGCTCCTTCATAATGTTTGCCTACAATGATCTCCCGGTACATCTATTGGAAGTTTTAGTTCTTCATAAATTTTTTGTAGATTAGGCTGCCCTGGGTTCACAGTTCCAGAGCATAAACCTACACCAACTGAAGGAGGTGCCTCAAAATCTCTCTTCTTTCCAGATGAAGCAATAAACAAGCACCCCAGGTTCAGGTATGTGTGCTAGTGGGTTTTGTATTTGTAGCTACAAGTTAAATGACTGGATTTCAGTAGTTAATCTCGGTCCCCTCATAACAGCTGACAGATTTTAGGGTTACTGCGGTTCCTACACTACTGCTTTTCAGAGGCAATATCAACCTCTGACACCGCTTTGAGAAGCGGTATGGCTTAGTGGTTAGAACATGGGCCTGGAGTCGGAAGGACCTCGGCTCTAATCTTAACTCTGCCATTTGTCTGCTCTGTGACCTTGGGCAAGTTACTTAACTTCTCTGGGCCTCAGTTACCTCATCTGTAAAATGGGGACAGAGACTATATCCCCTGCTTAGTCTGTATGTACCTCAGCGCTTAATAAAGTGTCTGTCTGGCACATAGTAAGAGCTTTACAAATACCATATAAAAAAAAAATCCTCAAAGTCCTCCTCCAACTGTCTCTCTGCCTGGTTACCATCCACTCTTACTGTTTTCATTATTGTATCCATGGCTGCCTTCTTGCTGTCCTCACACTCTTCCACTTCCTTCCTGTTGTTGCCAAACAACACCCCTCCTTCCCTTTCCCTGAGCCCAAGGCCCCCTCCTTCAGGAAACTTTTCTTGACTAATTCTGCGCACTCTGACCCAACCCTCAGCTCACTCTTGAAACTCTAGCACTTGTATATGCATTTATATTGATTCTGGATTTGTCTTGGGAGGCAGGGACTATGTTCAATTCTTGCTATGCTCCTAGAGTTATCGGTTTCCTGACTAAAATATTCAGGTATTCCACTACTCGGTCCTTCACCTAAGATTGGTAGGGTTAGAGCTTTTGTCATGTTAATAGGCACCAAACCACAACAAATTCCTCTGAAATTGGGTAGCAGTGTGGCGTCGTGGAAAGAGTATGGGCCTGGGAGTCAGGACCTGGTTTCTAATGCAGCTCTGCCACTTGTCAGTTGTGTGATCTTGAGAAAGTCACTTCATTTCTATGTACCTCAGTTACCCCATCTGAAAAATGGGAGTTAGAGCTATGTCCAACCTCATTATCTTATTTTTACCCAGGACTTAATGCAGTGCCTGGCACATAGTAGGCACTTAACAAATAAGCATTAAAAGAATGCATTAACCTTGGGAATTAGCAAGATTTAAAACAGCACTCTTAAAGGCACAATTGTCTGTGGACATTTAATTATGTATATTCCTTTTTGTACTTTTACTAACACAGAGCAACTCCATTTTTTCACAAAATAATTTTATTCAGGTTTCTTTATTACTGGCACTTGTTTTCTAAAGTCACTTGTGCTTGCTTCCTGTGAATAATTTACTAGGGTCTTTTTTTTTTTTTTTTTTAGTCAAAACTTCACTTTCACCCTCTCAAACCTAAAAGCATGAGTAAAAGAAACTGACATTGGCTGCAGATCAGTTTGGGATCTCAGCAGATTGAAGGAACAAGGCTAATTAATGCATATTTCACTGCAGCACCTTGCCTCCAGGGCATAGTAATTCCAAGTTTGTGATTAATTGTAGCACTCTGCCAAATGTTCTTACTCTTACCTGGTATCTCAGAGGGGGCTAAGGTGGTTGGCCACTTTATTTTCCTTGCACTGTATTTAGACAGTGGGGTAATCTTCTTGATGGTGTCTTCGTGACCTTAGAGAAGGTGGTTTATTTTTAGTAACCAAAAATAATTGTGGTTGAGATTATTTTACTGATTTTTGTTTTGTTTTCCTTTTGCTTGTTTTCATGCTTATTTTTAATTTTTATTAGTACCTTGACAAGAAATATCCGACATCGGAGAGGGGAAAAAGTTGTGATCAATGTACCGAGTAAGTAAATGGTGGCTTGGAGTATGTGGGGAATAAATTTGAGTAATTCATGTAGCTTCTCACCTCTTAATTTATAACTCTCCCTCTTTCAATGCAGTATTTAAAGACAAGAATACTCCATCTCCATTTATAGAATCATTTCCTCAGGATGATGAAGCAGCAAAAGCTGCTAAACCGGACCATATTTATATGGATGCTATGGGATTTGGAATGGGCAATTGCTGCCTTCAGGTATGATTTTTTTTTTTTAAATATCTGAGTTGAAAATGGAGTGGAGGTGTTTGAGTTCATCCGTTCATGCTTACTAAACTTCTAGAAATATTAGGGGAAAATACAGATTTTTAGAAATCTGTAAATTTTTAGTTGTTGTTGATAGGTCCATAATGGGTTATCAGAGCGAAGAAGTTAAGGAGTTTAGAAGGCAAATTCCTCACCATGAGGTTGAATGGCAAGGCAGGCAACTATCATACTGTCTTTCTTAATGTCTTTTGGTGCCGCTGTCCAAGGATAGACATCTGGCTGGACCATTGAATTGACTCAGATGGGTTCTTATTGCTTGGTGATCAGAAAGGGGGAGGTTTTACTAAAGGGAAAGACAGGGATGCCAACTTTATATTATGTGGATGGGGGTGATGGAGGGGCTTCAAAGAGTATTCATCCATTCATTCAATAGTATTTATTGAGTGCTTACTATGTGCAGAGCACTGTACTAAGCTCTTGGAATGAACAAGTCGGCAACAGATAGAGACAGTCCCTGCCGTTTGACGGGCTTACAGTCTAATCGGGGGAGACGGACCTGGGCCACATGAATCCAGAGCCTGAAGGAAGAAAAAAAAAGTGAGACATAGATCAACACAGTATCAGAAGCCCTGTGAAGTGCAGACAGAATCCCTACTGAGCTCCCAAGGCTAGACCAGAAAGAAGAGAAGTCTCTGGCTTGACTGCAGGCCCATGGGGAAGCGAGAGGAGCCCAGGTTCACCTCTAGGCTTCTACAAAGCCTGACTAAGGCGCCTGGAGGAGTGAGAATGCCATCAGATTCTGGAGCCAGTGTTCAGTGACCTGCTGACTGAGCAGAGGTCAACAAATACGAGAAATTATAAATTGACATACCTTTAGTGTTTCAGGATTTATTTTTTTCTGTTAGTGTGTGTTTAAATAGAAAAAAGAAAAAGACAACTGTTTTAAAATGTCATCTTGCCTCCACTTTTGGCTCCAAGAGACAAGCTAAGCTTGTGGGGCAAAAGAAATGTTCACTCTCTCTCTTTTCTCCCTCCCCACACAGTGCCTCCTGTCCTTCTATAGGGTACTTTCACCCTGGGTTCAGGACATGGCAGAAATATATACATATATGAAACCAAAAATTCAGTGAAGATACTTAATTGTTTCCCATGTGCAACCTTTTGATTTGCCCCTTGGAAATCAAGTACAGAGTTGTTCTATTGGAGCAGAACTCTAGGAAGGACATGGTTCTAATAAGCAGCACCAGGCTCAGCTCAACGGAAGTCTCTCCTTAGAGGTGAAAAGGACTGTCATCTTACTCATCCACCTGTCCAGCCATGTAATCTCTTGGACGCAGTCTCTCACCATGTTGGAAAGAGACTTTGTCTAATACATGTACAAAATATCTTAGCACTTAGCACATAGTCAGTGCTTAATAACATAAATTCCATACTCCAGGAGAAGTTGATGGCCATGTTACTACAATTTTGAGGAATTGATCCCTGAGGAACCCAGAATCCAAAAACCTCTCCTACCAGCTTCCTCTTTTTCTGTGGCATTCCTGGGCCGACGGTTAGGGTGTAGGCTGCATCTCTCTTTCCACTAAGTCCAGGGCCCCTGCTCACCTTCCCCCTACCTCCTGCATTCATCCATTGGGCTGTTAAAAGACATAGGCAGATTTCAAACTGGTATCATGAAAATTCTCACTTAGGTCAGAAAATCGCAGTAAATTTGTAATTAAGAGTTTACTGGACTTCCCATAGGTTTGTTTCCCAGGCTACTGACATTCAGGTTTAGGTCACTTGCCATCTAGACAATAATCGGTCTAAATGTGCTGGCTTTTTTCTGACTTGAAAAGGCAGCCCCACTCCTATTTGATCATGTGAAAATAACTTGCATAACTGAATAGTATCTGATGCACATTCCTGTTTAATGCTTGAAACAAAGGAAATGTTAATGTTTACTTTCAGAACTTTTTGCTTAGCCCACGTTCCTGGCTTATCACATGGCAAAGCCTTTAATGAAAAGAATCTGTGAGGCTATAGGGGAGCAAAGAGGTGGAAACAGTTTCATAGGGGAAAAAGTACTACATAAACTGTATATTTTCCATTACCCTATTTATTTTGTTAATGAAATGTACATCGCCTTGATTCTATTTAGTTGCCATTGTTTTTACGAGATGTTCTTCCCCTTGACTCTATTTATTGCCATTGTTCTTGTCTGTCCGTCTCCCCCGATTAGACTGCAAGCCCTTCAAATGGCAGGGACCGTCTCTATCTGTTGCCGACTTGTTCATTCCAAGCACTTAGTACAGTGCTCTGCACATAGTAAGCGCTCAATAAATACTATTGAATGAATGAATGAACATGGTATTAGGTAGGCTTAAACTTGACTTTTTAATAAAGTTTTCTGAAAGCAAACAAATTCCATACTTGACCATACTTTAAAGTGCCCCACTTGACTTAACCTCACTCTCCTAGCTGAGCTACTGTTTGCTCTGGGGCAAGTATGGTGGGAAGTTGCAAAGCTGCCTCTACAATGATGGCAATATTTGGCATGCAGTTTATATTATCCTTTATATTTGTTCAAACCCTGGGTGATCTAATCCAAACAAGAGTGACTTTGCCCAAATGTAAATTTTTGTGCCTGATGACCAATCCATAGACTTATTTAGTGATGATTAGCCAGGCAGGCAACACACATCTTTTAAACATCGCTGAGTTCCAAAGCTCTGTATTAAGTCACTGGGATGACTAACTGTAGAGCAATGTTTTGTTTCTTTCCCTTCCCCCTCAACTCCACATCCCCAAGAAAGGGACTTCTACTTAAAAAGTCATCTTATTTTCTTCCCTCTTATTCAGTGTGATTAAACACAAACTGAGCAGACAAAAATCCTGCAGATATGTCAATTTATAATATCTCATTTGTTGACCTCTGCTCATCTCTAAGGAGATCTGTTAGAAATCCATTAACAGACTTCAGACAGTTTAAGATTTATTCAGAAAAATTAATCTTCCCGAACATGTGAACACATAAACTTGTATAAATTTTCTGTCTTAGAAAAACAGTGCATTATGAGAAAGAATAATTATGTTGCTCAGTGTACAGTGGATTATATTTTAAAATTTGTTTAACAATACATGGATCTGAATGGTTTTTCGGTTTAATATTCATTTTAGAGCATTTAAGAATAGCAAACTTGTGGGGGAAAAAGTTTTTTATTCTCATTTAAAAGAAACCTAAATACATTTTCCCCAAATGTTGCTGATAAAAACATTTTATCATCAACTTCCTTTCAGATAAATTTGTATCCATGGACTAAAATGCCACATTTTTAGCAGCCTGACCCCCATAGTTCACGTAGTTCAATTTAGAAAATGATTGTTGTTGTTTAAACATAAAAAAGTATGGCGTGAAGTGAGATGCTAGTAGCCCATTTTCATGGTTTAACTGGAACTAAGTGGCTATCCCTCCAATTTTTAAAATTAGTGAAGCATAACTTCAAAACAAAGAATATTTTGGCCACACTCCAATTCCGTCCTAATTTCAATTTAGAGCTGGTAAATCAGTCTTAGAAATCAATTCATGTGCAGTGCAGGTTCTCAATGGTGAGATCTTAAATAATTTTCTTTCTAGGGAAGTAGTCTAACTTTTTAAAGTTTTTTTGTTTTCTAGGTGATTGGGAGTTTTATTTCTTTTAAATGAATTTTGTTCAGAAAACTTGGTTATTTCCTTTGGCCTTGACTCTCCCATCCCTGTTTCTCAGTAACCGTGTCTGTCTCCATGCCTGTTAAAAATGTCCTTTTAAAAATATCTGGAGTACCAAAATGGCTTGGACTCTAAGTGCAGAGGATTTTTCTTTTCTTCCCCCCCACCCCCCCTTTACCAATGGCATTGCAGTGCTGTTCTAGAATGCCCTGGATAAATGATCTCTAAGCCGTCTCTGAGGGAAGGGGTCCATTTGTTGTTATTCAAGAGAAAAGGTAAATGGTAAATTACCAGGGTTGAAACCCCTTCATATCTTTTCTCAGAACTCGAATGTTGAATAAAATAGTTTCTCTTCACTAATTATTCCATGGCATGCTTACCAGTAAAAATGTTCAAAATATTTTAGGCCATCTAAGACCACACATTGTGTCTCCCCCTCCCAGAAAAAAATCCATTATGAGGAAATACTAAACTGAGAACATAGTTAACTATACCTAATAATGACAATAATAATGATCGTGTTGTTTATTAAGCACTGAGCTAGTATCAAGAAAATCTCAGTTCAGATGCAGTCCCTAACCTACAGAGGGCTCACAGCCTAGGAGTAGAGGACGAATACATATTTTATCCCCATTTGCTTATGAGAGAGCTGAAGTACAGAAAAGGTAGGTGACTTGCCCAAGGTCACACGTTAGGCAGGTGGTGGAATCAGTGCTAGAACCTGCTTCTCCTGACTTCCAGTCCTGTGCCCCTTCCACTAGACTATACTCCCTGCCAGATCTGCCTCTTAAGGTCTTCAGTTTTGAATATCTTCCCAAAATTATGAATGACTTTTTAAAGGGTCCTTTATCCATCAAATCAAATTTTCCTTTAGTTTTTACAGAAAATCTCACCTCCCTTTTCATTGTTCTTCCTAGGTTTATGCAAATATCTGACTTGCTGGTTGGTTTTTCCTCTTTATCTGGCTGTGAACATCCTTATTCACTGTTCACAGGTGGTTCTTGCCATGTCTCAACAGGTCTTTGTACCTACTAGCCACTCTCACATCCTGGTATGCCATGCACATGTCTGGTCAACAGAGAAAAGGGGAACTGGTGTGAAAGTCCTTGAACTAGATCATGCAGAGGAAGTATTGTCAGATGGTAATTCCTGTGGATATTGAGTAGTGGGTTTTAGAAGGCAGGTTATACTGTAATGCAGCTCGTGAGTATACCCTTGATTCTTATTAGACATGGAAGTTGGGTTCACAGAGGTGCAGTTGAAACATGGTTTCCAATTATGTGGATACTAGGCAAGAGATGAAATCTCTGTAGTCTGATTCTCCTGTTTGTCATCAATGGGTAGGGAACTCAGTATCGAATGAGCTGGTAACTCATCCTTGGTAAGTTTTCTGGGGATCCACAGGAGCCCTCTTTCCACCTACTCCCCTCCCACCCCCACACAAACATAGGTTATAATAATAATCGTGGTGTCTGTTAAGCACTTATGTGCTTCTCATTATGGGCAGGGAATGTGTCTGCTAATTCTCCTGTATTGTACTCTCCCAAGTGCCTAGAACAGTGCTCTGCACATAGTAACTGCTCAATAAATGCCAGTGATTGGTGTGCCAAGCACAGTAATAAGCTCTGGGGAGAGACATGATAATCAGGTCCAACATAGGGTTCACAGCCTAAGTAGTAGGGGGAACAGGTATTGAATCCCCATTTTGCAGATAAGGGAATTGAGGTTACAGACAAGTTTTGACTTTCCCAAGGTCAATAGCAGTTAAGTCGTAGAACTGGGATTAGAACCCAGTACCATGCTCTTTCCACTAGGTCACGCTCCTTAACGCTGCTTGTGAGGCTGGGATCATGTGAATTCCTCTGAGGAGTCTCACTTTGGCCCCAACTGTTGGTTGACCGTGTGTTCTCAAATGGTTGGGTTTCTCTCGGGTCTTGGCTTATCCTCGTTGTAGATTGTCAATGACTCTGAGTTTGTTTTAGGGGAAAAAAATCTGTGATCAAATCTAATCAATTTATCCGCCTGGCCTAAATTGCTGTGCTAGTGAATACAACTATGGCATATAATCAGTAGACTAATGATAAAGTTCTTAAACTAGTTAACTATACACTACTTAGGTTTTCAAGTCTCAGAGTAAACTTGACTTTGGAAAGGAAATCTTATTTTAAGCAGTCCATGTCAAATTATAGGACAATGATAGATGGATCAGGGATTAATCATTTGGGTCTAAAAGTTAAACAATGAGTTAGGTTATATGAAAGCAGGACACAGGAAACGTGGAGGGAGGTGCAATGATTTTTAGGATGGTATCTTCCCCTGTTTAACTCTAGGATCTGTTAAGTGTTTTTTTGTTGGTTGTATATGGTATCGTTGTTAAGCACCTACTGTGTGCCAGGCACTTTACTAAGTGCTGGAGTAGATACAAGTTAATCAGGTTAGTAGCAGTCCCTGTCACACATGAGGCTCAGCTTTTTCATTCCCATTTTACAGGTGAGGTACAGTTCCAGAGAAGTGAAATAAGTTGCCCAAGGTCACAGAGCAGACAAGGGCAGAGACAGGATTAGAACTCAGATCCTTACTCCCAGGCCCGCATTCTATTCACTAGGCCATTAACTTCACTCTTTGGAGTAAAAGTAATATATTTAACAGTTGAAAAATACAGGATCAAATGAAATTCCCAAGCTGATTGTATTTGTTGAATTTTAGAATATAGAAGAGAGCTGATAAATTTTGTTTAAATGATGAAAGAAAAGTAAACTTAATTTAAAGGTAATATCCTGATTTTGTAAAACCAGGATTTCTCTGTGTATAAATCATTTTATTTGGATTGAGAATGACTTTTGGGGAAGGGGGAATGCTATTAAAAAAATTATTCCTTTCTAATTATCTTTAGACATGAGGGCCAGTTCTTTACGCTTTAGGAATTCTTGTAACTTTTTTTGATGTGGGGTTTTGGTTGAGTATTTTGCCGGGAGGGTGTTTATTTTTAAAAGTCTAATTTAATTTTTAGAACTTAAAGAATGTGCTTTTGACTCCTTCATGATTGTTTTTCACTGACAGTGTTCATTTTAAACATCTCCAAATTTCTCACAAAAATTAAGTTTTCCATTGCAACCTCAACTACTGGGAGCAAGGTAGTCCTAAAACCTGCTGACTTTGAAAGCACTTAGTACAGTGTTCTGCACACAGTAAGCGCTCAAATGTGATTGAATGAATGAATGAATGAATGAATGAATGAATGAAAATGAATGAATGAATGAATGAATGAACAAGTGAAATTCATCTTTCAGAGCAATTGAATTTAGCTTACAATACTTGCCTCTCATTAATGCCTGAAGTATGTGTGTTAAAATATATGCTGTTTGCAAAAATCTATCGGTTAATGCAATATTCTAGCCTTAGCAACTTAAAACTTTTAGTTGGATTGCACTTGTCATTACAGCGAATATCATCAGTCAATTATATTTGAGTACTGCTCTGCTCTAAGTGCTTGGGAGAGAAGGGCTGTAACAGATTTGGTAGACACGTTGCCTGCCCACAAGAACAGGCACATTTTGTCTACTGACTCTGAGAAGATGGTTGACAACTCTGCTGCTTCTTTAACAGGTGACATTCCAGGCTTGCAGCATATCTGAAGCCCGATACCTTTATGATCAACTAGCTACTATCTGCCCAATTGTAGTAAGTAGAAAATTTTCTTTGAATCAATCAATCAATTGAATTTGAGTGATTATTGTGTGCAGAGCACTTAACTAAGCTCTAGGGAGATAAAAATACATCAGAGTTGGTAAAGTGTTCCCTTTTTACTAGGAGCTTTTAGTCTACAGAGTAGCTTACTCTGCACAAGTAGTTTCAAATCTAAAGATCTGTCCTTCTGCTACCTAAACCTGGAAGCCTCAGTCGAAAATTGGCTGAGTAGTGTACAACGGCAAAGATATAGTTCAGATTAAAATATTTATATTATTTATATATCCCCACAACAGATGATAACTGTATTATAGATAACCAAATTAACATGTCTGTTTTGTAGCTTGAGTTAATAGCTAGTGGTTAATATTACAATACCTGGTGCAACCATCAGGTTGTTTCTGAGACCTTTCTGCACTGCTTTTTATTGGAATGTTTATTGTAAAAGTTTGTTATAATTGTTTGGATAAAGAGAACCACTATAAGAACATGTTAAGAAAAATTAGACCAAGCTTACCGAAAGAATCAACGACTTGAAGTGGGGTAATTAAATCAGTTCCAGAAGAGTTGGTCTTGCCTAAAGTAATTTGCCTGTTTCTTTTTTCTAAGCAGGTAAAATATTTTGACATAGTATCTGTAGAAGCTAATTTTTATTTGTTTCTAGATGGCTTTAAGTGCTGCATCTCCTTTCTACAGAGGCTATGTTTCAGATATTGATTGTCGCTGGGGAGTAATATCAGCATCTGTAGACGATAGAACACGGGAAGAGAGAGGATTGGAGGTGTGAATGCTTTTTCTTTAATAGCCTTTTTTAATTAAACAGGTAAAATGAGAATCACATTGTTTTAAGATATTTTCAAGAGTCTTGAATTTTACATCTTGAATATCAGTTGAAAAAAACCACACTTTGATAGAGGCTGTCAACCTTTTTTCCCCATTGTTCTTTGCAACTTTCTAAGTCCATAAGGGTGTCTGTGGTTACCTGTGAGAAAAAAACAAAGTAATAGGAAAAACAAAAAAGCAAAGGAAAACACTCTTTTGAAGTCTTTACCCCCATACAAAGCTGCTTACTTTAAGCTCCTCTTTTACAAAAATCCATGTTCCATATTCTGAAAGTCTGTGGTAATTGTCATTTTTACCATCAAGCGTTTAGAAGATTGTTTCACTCTGAAGATAAATTACTCTGTATTTTAATAATAACAATGATAATAGTTGTAATATTTATTAAGTGCTTACTATGTGCCAGGCACTGTACTAAACCCTGGGGTGAATACAAACTAATCAGGTTGTATTGTAATAATAATGTTGGTATTTGTTAAGCACTTACTATGTGCCGAGCACTGTTCTAAGCACTGGGGTAGATACAGGTTAATCAGGTTGTCCCACGTGAGGCTCACAGTTAATCCCCATTTTTACAGATGAGGTAACTGAGGCACAGAAAAGTTAAGTGACTTGCCCACAGTCACACAGCTAACAAGTGTCAGAGCCGGAATTCGAACCCGTGACCTCTGACTCCCAACCCTGGGGTCTTTCCACTGAGCCACGCTGCTTCTCTACACAGATTGTACACAGTCCCTGTCCCACATGGGGTCCACAATCTCAATCCCCATTTTACAGATGAGGTAACTGAAGCCCAGAGAAATGAAGTGACTTGCCCAAGGCCACACAGCAGACAAGTGGCAGAACCAGGATTAGGACCCATGACCTTCTGACTCCCAGGCTCGTGCTCTATCCACTGTGTCATGATCATTAACGTAGTCACATTCTGTAGCCAGTATAGAAGATTATGGGTGGTGTTTGTATGTTTAAACTGCAAATTCCTGTGTAAATTGTATTGAACTCATTTATCTCAGACTGTGCACCATCTAGTGTTGGGGACATAGCGAAACAAAAACGGTGGGGATGCAATGACCTAGCCCACCCATCCTCTACCACTAGGACTGCGCTGAAACCATCCCAGAGAAATAGTTGGATTCCTTTCTCTTGACGATATCCAGAAAGACAGATAACGCAATCTCCCACTTGTCTACTATCAGTACTTTATCCCTTTCTTTTTAAGTTGACCTCTAAGTGATAGCTTTATCTGAAGTGTTTAGACTTTTTGGAATGGCATTTTTTAATGTGTTTTTTTTTTTAATTCCTAAGGCATTTTTAACATATGTGTTCAATTTTAGCCTCTGAAGAACAACATATATAGGATCAGTAAATCACGTTATGATTCAATAGACAGTTATTTATCTAAATGTGGAGAGAAATACAATGACATTGATCTGACAATTGATAAAGAAATTTATGAACAGCTATTGAAAGAAGGTGAGTGCTGTACCATATCCACTAGAATCGTGGTTCTAGTCATTCCTATTTTAATGTGAAGTCCTGTTTTAACCTTTCTTGGGAATTTTCTTCATCCTCATTCAGATAGAGGGTTTTTTTCATTCATTTAATCGTATTTATGGAGCTTTTACTGTGTGCAGAGCATCATACTAAGAGCTTGGGAGATTACAATACAACAGTAAACAGACCCATTCCCTGCCTACAACAAGTTTACAGTCTAGAGGTGGGGCATTTAGACTGTGAGCCCATTATCGTTTAGATTGTGAGCCCGTTATTGGGCAGGGATTGTCTCTCTCTGTTGCCGAATTGTACATTCCAAGTGCTTAGTACAGTGCTCTGCACACAGTAAGCGCTCAATAAATACTATTGAATGGATTAATGAGACAAACATTAATATAAACAAATACATTTAACTTAAGTGCTGTGAGACTGGTAGGGGGCAAACACAAAGGAAGCAAGTCAGGGTGATGCAGAAGGGAGTGGGAGAAGAGGAAAGAGGAGCTTAGTCTGGGAGGCCCCTTTGAGATGTACCTTTAATAAGGCATTGATGTGGGGGAGAGTAATTGTCTCTCAGATTTGAGGAGGGAGGGCATTCCAGGCCAGAAGCAGGACATGGGCAAGGGGTCAGTGGCAACATAGATGAAATCAAGGCATAGTGAAAAGACTAGCATTAGAGGCGTGAAAGTGTATGGGCTGGGATGTAGTAGGAGAGGAGCGAGGCAAGGTAAGAGGGGGCAAGGTGATTGAGAGCTTTGAAGCCAATGGAGAGGAGTTTTTGTTTGGGAGGATGTGGATGGGCAACACGGGAAACATGTCCTGAACATTTTGGTTTTAAAAAAAAAAATGGTCTGGGCAGCAGAGGGAAGTATGGATTGAAGTGGGGAAAGACAAGAAGCTGGGTGGTGAGCAAGGAGGCTGATGCAGTAATCCAGGTGGGCTAGGATGAGTGATTGTATTAATGTGGTAGCAGTTTGAATGGAGAGGGAAGGGCAGATTTTAGCAATGTTGTGAAGGTGGGTTGACAGGATTTAGTGACAGATTAAATATGTGGGTTGAGTGAGAGAGAGGAGTCAAGGATAACGCCAAGGTTATGGGTGAAACAGAAGGATGGTGATG
Source organism: Ornithorhynchus anatinus (assembly GCF_004115215.2). Classification (NCBI taxonomy): domain Eukaryota; kingdom Metazoa; phylum Chordata; class Mammalia; order Monotremata; family Ornithorhynchidae; genus Ornithorhynchus; species Ornithorhynchus anatinus. Next base: position 71,056,279 of record NC_041728.1, on the reverse strand, counting down.
CCATCTACGGTGATGGGGAAAGTCGGGGAGGACAGGGTTTTGGTAAGCTGATAAATTCTGTTTTGGACATGTTAAACTTGACGTAATGGGAGGACATCCAAGTAGAGATACCTTGAAGGCAGGAGGAAATGTGAGACTACAAAAGAGGAGAGAAATCTGGGCTGGAGATGTAGATTGAGGTATCATCCTCAGAGAGGTGGTAGTTGAAGCCATGGGAGCAAATGAGTTCTCCCAGGGAGTGGATGCAAATGAAGAATAGAAAGGGACTGAACTTGAACTGAACCTTGAGGGACCCCCACAGTTACAGGGTGGGAGGCAGAGGAGGAACCCACAAAGGAGACAGAGGAGAGAGTTGTCTGACTCAGTGCAGCAGGTAGACTCAGAGTGGATAAACCAATACCAGGAGATTGAAAATTTTGATGTGGTTTTTAAGCCAAAGAAACTGACTTCTAAAAGTGCTAGGCAGGTCTGTGTTTTAATCCATTCTATAGATTTGTAGTGAGTCATGGTGCCCCAAAGTCAGTAGAAATAAAAACCAAGACAGAAGGCATTCCAGAACCAAGTAGTCATTGCCTGAAAGAAATCTCTCTGATCACTTTGGAGTTCAGCAGGCCAGCTCCTCATCCAGACTCTGCTCTTTCCTTGGATCTTGCTCTCAGACTAGGCTCACAAAATTGTATCTTGTTTTCCTGTGGATCTTTTTACGTTTAGGTATTGATCATCTCTTGGCGCAACACATCGCACATCTCTTTATTCGAGATCCTCTGACTCTTTTTGAGGAGAAAATACACCTAGATGATGCAAACGAATCTGACCATTTTGAGGTATCCTTCGGGCTAAACACAGTGACTTCATGAAAAGCTGAGGGGGGAACAAGTAGTTTTTGTCATATTCATAGGAGAGATTTTCCATCTCAGTATTTATTAATATCTGGGTCTAACGATAAGGTACTGAGAATTGAGAAAAATTAGAATAGCTTTCAAGGGTCCTGAGAGGGGATTTATAGTACACTGTGCCTAAATTTTCTCAAATAGATTATAGTAACTTCTGCCTCCATGAGTGATAATTGTTAGAGAAGCAGCGTGGCCTAGTGGAAAGAGCACAGTCCTGGAGTCAGAGGACCTGGGTTCTTATCCCAGATCTGCCACTTGTCTGCTGTGTGACCTTAGGCAAGTCACTTAACTTCACTGTGCCTCAGTTCCCTCATCTGCAAAATGGGGATTCAAAACATGTTCTCCTGCCTGCTTAGATTGTGAGCCATATGTGGGACCTGATGATCTTGAATCTCCCCAGCGTTTAGTACAGTGTTTGGCACATAATAAGCACTTAACAAATTCCACTCTTAAATATTATTATTATCTCAATGGTATTTATTGAGCACTTACTATGCGCAGAACTACTAAACACTTGGGAGAGTACAGTACATGGAAGTCACCATCTCTGCCTACAGTCTAGAGGGGAAGAAAGGCATTCAACTCAATTATAGGGAAAGGGCAGAATACAAGGATATGCATATGTGTTGTGGGGCTGAGAATGGGGTAGATACTAAATGTGGTCCCTTGATTGTATCCTGTTGTAAATTGAAACTCATTCTTCTGACACTGAGTTACAGTCTGGAAAGGTAGTGTCGCCCTTTTCATCTCAGCTAAACTTGAGTTCACCGATAATGAAAATTACATACCAGTGAGTTGGACTAGAGCCATTTTTGTGTTTGTGAGACGGGTAACATATTGTACTTTTTACACTTAATCATGGACATACCCAATCAATGGTATTTGAGTGCTTACTGTGTGCAAAGCACTGTACTTGCTTTTGGGAGAGTACAATACAACCTAGTTGGAAGACACGTTCCCTGACCACAACAAGCTTACAGTCTGGGGGGTAATAACAAAATCCGCTTCTCAGGTATACTTGAATGTTGAACCGTCCTGAACCTTGGTTGACTTTGGAAATCAGGATCTATTCAGACTCTGCTCAACCTTCGTGGAGGATATTTCATTAATTTTTTTTGGCACACTTGTTGACAAAAAAGCTTTGTTTAACTTGGTTGTCATTAACCTTCAAATATTGAATCTTCTAGAATATTCAGTCGACAAACTGGCAGACTATGAGATTCAAGCCCCCTCCTCCAAATTCAGATATTGGCTGGAGAGTAGAATTCCGACCCATGGAGGTAAGAAGGTTAATTAGCGTGTCTGTAGGAGTTAATAAATGAAGAAGGAACAGATTTCTTTCTCTCCTACAAACAAAAGGTCTTTGTCAGTGTGTGGAAGAAAAGCTATCTATTAAAATACCTCTGTAGATTAGAAGAATATGGTCTATGGTTTGTGGGAAATAATTGGGGGCCATTAATCAATGGTGTCAATTTAAAACGTTTTAAATACTGATACTATTTTGGATTAGAAGAAACTTAACTCCTTATATTAATCAGTCCTCACCAAAAAAGTGATTTTGATAATTTTCAAGATCTAGTATTTTAAAATTGTAAATCCATTGCTGCCTAGGTTCAGCTAACAGATTTCGAGAACTCTGCCTATGTGGTGTTTGTAGTGCTGCTAACCAGAGTGATCCTTTCATACAAGCTAGATTTTCTCATCCCTTTGTCAAAGGTAAGCGTGGCATTATGTTTGTACCAATTCTGTTTTCAAGTAGCACCAGATTCAGTGACCCAAAATGTAAAAATAAAACTGTATTACCACTTTTAGTTAGAGAGTAATTTTCATTAAGAAAGAGCTTGCTTATTTTTCCCTTAACAAACAATATCCATCTTAAGCTTCTGGTGGAGTAGCTAATGTTTCATTTGTGGAGAATACTCTGAGGAAAAAAAATAACAGATAATGATGGAGCCTCGCATTACGAATGAGCTTCAGTCCTGCCTTGAGATTTCAGAACTGAGGACCAGTACTGAGGAATTGTCATAGTAGTGATCTGTTGTCACGCTCAGTCAGTCATAAATACTGAGTGTTTACTATGTGCAGAGCAGTGTACTAAGCACTTGGGAGAGTACAATATAGCAGTACAGCAGACATATTCCCTACCCAGGACAGACACCAATATAAATAAATCCATTACAGGTACGTACATAAGTGCTGTAGGTCTGGAGTGGTAGGGATAAATAAAGGGAGCAAGTCAGGGTGATGCAGAAGGGAGTTGAAGATAAGGACAAGAAGGCATAGTCAGGGAAGGTCTCTTGGAAGACATCCATCACATTCCCACCAGGGCAGAGGATGCAATGAGCATGTGGGTAAGAAGAGGTGCATCCCGTTATAAAGTGAATGCTATAATTTTTTTAACAAAAACCATTTCGGAGAAAAGTGATTACAGCTGTTACTGCAGCTGGGCCGTAACCCAGAAAACAGTTGCTTTGGTAGTTACCATAGTCTTTGCCTCCCACTTTCGCTCACTACTTTGAGGATTCCTCCTGGACCAATTTTCCTGGAACTTAGTACAGTTCTCTGCACACAGTAAGTGCATAATAAATAATATGACTGCTACTGTTGTGGTGGTGGCTAGATGTGTGCCATTTCCACAATCTGTTTTAAGACACTAGGTGGAAAATAAATGGATAATGTTTTACATTTGAAATTTTAATGGGTGGATTGCAAGCAATTATTTTAATGATAGCTTTGATATTTTACTGGGCAACCTAATCTATGTAATGAAGAACCCAGCAAATAACAGCATCCAAGTGGCGATGCAGCCTTATTGTTTGTGGATGTGAGCAGTCACTCTAAGTTTGAATCATTCCATTCTGGAGTCCATTGGCTTATTTTGAGTCTCTTGAAAACAAAATGTCAGGAATGTCTTGTACAACTAAACCTAGGCTAGCATTCTTAATTGGTTCCCTGAAAGTGGTGTTAAGTGAAAGAAGACTAAACAAAGTGTAACTTTTCATTGGAAATAATATAAAGTGCATTAATATGCTCCTAGGATCCAAAAAAATCAAACTTATATAAATGTATTTTAAAAGTAATTAGGAAGAGCACAGTTAGTATAGCTATGTGAGCAAATAAATGTAAATATGTACTAAGAATTTGAATTACATTTGTTATGTTTACATAATGTAAATTCTTAACTCTTTAAAAACCTTCCATTATACCTAAAGGCACTCCATGCTAAGGGATCGTAAATCTGTGACTCTATGCTAAGTAGTTCCATTATTATGAAATGCCAAATTAAAATAGGCCTTAATCACTCTATTCCAATCAATCAGTGGAATTTATTGAGGTCTTACTGTGTGTAGAGCCTTTACTAAGGCCTTGGGAGAGTACACTACAACAGCGTTGGTAGACACAGTCCTTGCCCACAATGAGGTTACAGTTTGTTCACATTAGTCGACATAATTCATAGGAATTGGGGTGGTGTTTAAGCCAAAGCAAGTTTTGCAGGTGTGTGGGGGAGGAAGAGATGGGGGCGAGAGAGAGCGAGAGAGATCCAAGAAATTCAATATTCAAAAAATATTGGCATAAAAATTCAATAGCCCTATCATTAAGGAGCACTAAAAGAATTTTATAATGGGATCCCAGTACACGGAATTTGACCCAAATGTACTCCTACTCTGCTGCTCCTCATTCTACCCTAAAATACACGTAATGAATTTGCACAAAACAAAGGAAACCAAAGTGAATTGTGTAAATGGACCCAATTTAATGTTGTGTTAGTTTAAAGGAAGCTTATTTTTTGTTGTTATTTTTTAAATGGCTCATCTTTGTAGTAGTACCTGCTGCCCAATTTTCAAAACACTATTGAAAGTGTAACTGCTTCATTCAAGAAATAAATCTGAGTGTTTTACTGAAAAGAAGTACAAAAATGTACCCAACCATCAAATCCTTCCTGCAGTAATTGAAATCAGCTCTTTCTTCTCCTTGCTGGACATTGGTTATACCCATCTAAGTAGAAATAGTAGTAATAATAATATATTGGAATGCCCTCTGAGTACAATGTGGTATACTAAGGTTGTGAGAAACACATTCCCTGCCCATAAGGCCCATGCCTTCATTTTCCTGGGTGGGAAGAGAGGCATAAAAACGTTTATGAACAATGTGGGTGAGGCAGGGCGGGCAGGGGGTGGGGGCCGAAGGAATGAGAGTGAAGTACAGTTTAAAGGTTAGCTTGGGAGGAGCAAAGAGAGTGAGTTGCAGTAGCAAGTGAAAAGAGCAAAAATGTAAAATGGTGTCCAGTTGGGGGGTGGGGAGAACCCTGAAGCTGAGTGTGGGGAGTTTTTGATTGAAAGTGGTGGGGCCCCCAGTGAGCACTGGAAGGTTTTTGAAGAGTGGAGAGATGTGTGACATGCAACATGCTAAGATGATCCATGCAGCCTAGATTGGTGGGGTGGGGGAAGAAGGACCAGAGACCGGTGCACTAATCTAGCCATGCGTTGATTTAGACCTTGGGATGAGTATGGTCGTTGAGTGGGTGGATAGGAAAGGACAGACCCAGGAGTTATTCCGTAGGAAGAAACAGCAGAATTTGGCAGTCGGTCAAATACAAGAGTCAAAAGACAGTGAACAATGCTGACCTGCAGGCAACTTGGGTCCAGAGACGTGATGGTATTGGTGGTGGTATTGACCAAGATGGGAACATTCAGGAGAAGGAGTAGAAAGGGGGAAAAATGAGGAGGAATAGTATTTATCTGCATGTTTGCATCAGGATTTTTCCAATAATCCTGGTTACAGAAGGGTTGTTGGGAGTTGGGGAGAGAAGAGGGAGGGGTCACGTCTTTTTGACAAGTAGTCAGAATTTAACTACTCTGCACTTCACCTCAGCAGGATTTCAGTTTCAGTATTCCCTCCTTTAAAACAATAACACAAAAAATCTTTTGGTGAAGATAGAGTTAAGTGACTGGGGGTTGTGTTCCTAGAAGGAGAGCAAAGGAAATCTGATAACTCTTCTTACAAACCCACTAGCTGCTTGACCTTTCTTATGAATATTTTTCTGAGCAGCAGAGATTGATCCTGTTAGAAGCAGTTATTCTTGCCCTCTAGTCCAGGGTTTAGCAATTAGTTAACTTCTCTTTTGGAAATTAGACTTAAATTTCTTTTTTGTTCCATAGAACAGAGAAGTCTATTCACCTTATTGAGAAATGACTGGCTTCTCAGTTCAGCCTGTGTGCTAGTTGCCCTTTTTTAATCCATTAAATCACAACTCTTTGGCAATTGCCAGCCTATGGAGCAAGGATTTGTCGATTCTGAATGTTTTCCTTCAGTCTCTAGGTGTTCCAGGTCTTGGCAGTCAGCTTCATAATCCTTTTCGGATGACAGAGCAATCACTTAAACAGTCCATTACCTTCGTCATCTCAAGGTGGTTAAGTTTTTGTTAATCACGTTTTTCAGCTGCACTGATAAGCTCAAAGGTTAGGCAACTTTGAGCCATTGATAGATCAAGACGAAGAAACCAAAGGTGTTCAAGTCCTTATCGGTTGTTCGGGTGGAGATTGGACGTAGAAGTAGCATGGCCTAGTGGCAAGAGCCCAGACCTGGGAGTTAGAGGACATAGGTTCTAATCCCTGATCTGCCACTTGTCTGCTGTGTGACCTTGGGCAAGTCACTTCACTTCTCTGTGCCTAGGTTCCCTCATCTGTAAAATGGAGATTAAGACTGTGAGCCCCAAGTGGGACAACCTGATTACCTTGTATCTCCCCCAGTGCTTAGAACAGTGCTTGGCATGTAGTAAGTGCTTAATAAATACCATAATTATTACTATTATTATTATTAAGTAGGGGACTGGAGAATGCTTTTATTTTTTTTCTTGAAGCCTGAAACTATCTTCACTTTATTCTCATGCTGTAGGTGGATGAAAACATGAAAGTGGCTCAGAAACGAGATGCTGTATTACAGGGAAAGTTTTACTTCAGGAAAGATATTTGCAAAGGTATTGACATTTTATATCAATGGTTTTTAAACCCTTCTCTTTTAAAATCACTCAAAATAAAACAGCCATGCTATCTTTCCCCTCTTCATAAGGTGGCAATGCTGTGGTGGATGGCTATGGGGCAGCCCAGAATGGCATGGAGACAGACACAGAAGAATACACCTTGATGAGCATAGATACCATCATTAATGGGAAGGTAAAGTTAGCCTAATGAAGCTCATCTGGACCCATGACCAGTCATCATTTGGAGATCGGTTGAAGTGCTCTCCCATGGTCCTCACTGGCAGGGAAGTCAATCAATCGTATTTATTAAGCTCCTACTGTGTGCAGAGCACTAAGTCATCAGGGGAAACCTGATTTAAGATGGAATGAGTAGGTTGGGACAGAAATTGAGAGTCCAGAAGGTGTTATCGAGGGGTCGAGGAGCAGAGGTTCTAAGTCAGTACACTTCATAGTCCCTGGATAATAGTGCAAAACAAATTAACCATCTAATTATTCTTCTAGGAAGGTGTCTTTCCTGGTTTAATCCCAATTCTCAACTCCTACCTTGAAAACATGGAAGTTGATGTGGACACCAGATGCAGCATCCTGAACTACTTGAAGTTAATCAAAAAGAGAGCATCGGGTATGGAATTTTTGCCTCTCGATCCACAGAGGAGTCGGACAGTGAATCTCAGTTTTGAAGTCTGTATTTGTAGTAGCTTATCTATTTTTCATGCTATCACAATAGTTATTTGAAGCATAATAATAATAATAATGGTGCTGTTTGTTCCGAGCGCTGGGGCAGATACAAGATAATAAGGTCCCCACACTCAGCTTCAGGGTTCTCCCCACCCCCCAACTGGACACCATTTTACATTTTTGCTCTTTTCACTTGCTACTGCAACTCACTCTCTTTGCTCCTCCCAAGCTAACCTTTAAACTGTACTTCACTCTCATTCCTTCGGCCCCCACCCCCTGCCCGCCCTGCCTCACCCACATTGTTCATAAACGTTTTTATGCCTCTCTTCCCACCCAGGAAAATGAAGGCATGGGCCTTATGGGCAGGGAATGTGTCCAAGTAGGAGGGAGAAAAAGTATACAGTCCCCATTTTGCATGAGGGAACTATGACACAGAAGTTAAGTAGCTTGCCCAAGGTCACCCAGCAGACAGGTGACAAAACTGGGATTAGAACCCAAGTCCTCTGTCTCTCGGGCCCACTCTCTTACCACTAGACCATACTGCTTCTATATGACTGGGAGTGTGTGACTAAAGTGTTTGGTTAGAGCTGGTGTGTCCATTCCAAAAGAGTTATTTGGATTTTTTTTTTCTTTAGGACTATACAGTTAAATTGAATTTCACATGTTTTTGTGAGTCAAACTTTCAAAATTCATACATTTTTCAAACAGTTCTGAGGTATGAAATAGTATGGAGACTCAATCTGATTATCATCTAGTTTTTTCTTTGTTTTGATTACTTCTGGAAAAAAAAGCAGCAGTAGTAATCCATCTTTTTTAGGCATAAGCCATATTGTACTGTGTTCCCTGCACACAGCTTGTCCAAAGAGGAAGATTTAGTACTGTGTAGTAAAGCAGCATTGAGGAGAGTTTTGTAGTAGTTAAATGCTCCCAAAAGGTTTTTACCAGCAAATGGAATGTAAAGTGATATCCCCATTCCCTGACCAGTAATCAGTGAGTGAAGGCACTAGGAAGGGGAGGGCGAGAAGGATTTGAAGTCTTGTTTTCGGTTGCCGTTTATATGGATCAGTTGAACTCCATCTTGCATTCCCCATTTAAATGAGGTTCTTGGGACACAAATTCTGCCACCTCATCAGCGCTCCACATCTGTTTCTTCCAGTCCACTTTCCTCTCCTATTTAGAAAAGGGAAATTTAAAGCAGGTTTGTTTTGGTGTTTCTGCAAAATCAGAATGCATTCTGTATGCAAAAACCAGCATTTCTCCAACTGGACCCTCAGGTTCCCTTAGTATCAGGCACTAGGACTAGTCTGGAACTTAAGTAAATGCTATCAAAGAGATGTAAGCTCCTTGTGGGCGGGGAACATGTCTACCAACTCAGTTATATTGTACTCTCCCAAATATGTACTACAATGGTCTACCCACAGTAAGCTCTCCATTAAGTATTATTGATTGATTGGTAATGGGGTGTTAGAGTTATGTTCACAGTTTCAAAACCTCTAACCTTTCACACTCGGCAGTCTGGATGATCTTGCTTGAAAGACTTTAGTTCCAGCTCAGTGGAGGAAAACTGGTTTACTGTCTCAATCTGTGACCCTCTTATGAAATCCAACCTTTGTACCTTTCTCTGTATCATTTGGGTTCCTGGTTCCAGGGTGAAAAGACCCAAATACGAGGGCAAAGAACCTGGCCAAATACTCTCTATCCAGGTTCTGGGGTTGGGCTCTGAGGCAGGGCTAGTAGTAAATGCCACTAAAAGCAACCCCCAAATCTGTGCTAGATAAAACACCTCCAGACCTTTATTTAGGGTTTGCCCTTTAGATTCAGAACCACAGGAGATGTTTCTGGAGGGAGCAGTCAAAAATGCATTCGCCTCTTGCACATTCATCCGGTGGTCCACACTGATGTGCACCATGTAAACTGGAAAAACTCAACCAGATGATTGAAAAATCCTCCAAAGAAGAAACAGATTTGCATATGCACATGCCTCACCTCTCCTTGTTTTCCTTAACATGTGCTGTGGCTGCTCACTCCACATTCCTGACTTTGGAGCACTCTGATCATGAATTGTACTTTCCAAATGCTTAGTACAGTGGCCTGCACAAAGTAAGCACTCAGTTAATATAGTTGATTGAATGAATGAATGAATGACTAGGGCCACACACTGTGTCTGAGGTTTTATTCTGTGGGGCAAAACTAACCAACCTGTATTTAAATGGTTTAGGCAGGACTTGAGCTGCCCCTATAGATTTATTCCCACCAGGACAAGTGGACCAGTGACTGGGCCAGTGTGTACATTCGTTCATTCAGTTGTATTTATCAAACGCTTATTGTGTGTAGAGCACTGTACCAAGCGCTTGGGAAAGTACAGTACAACAATAAACAGTGACAATACCTGCCCACAATGAGCTCACAGTCTGGAGGGATGATGCCTCACTCGAGGTTTATCTCCCATCCTAAACAAGATGCTTAAATGTCCATTAAGCACCCTTTCATACTCTTCTCCTGCCTTACTAGTCTGCAGGATGACAGGCAACAGGAGAGAGGGAACATTCAGGCTGTCTGTACCCACCTTGGATATGGCTGTGTTCCGGCCTGACTCCCTTAGGCTCGGGTTCCAAGTTGTGGATTGGGCTATACCAGACACAGTCTAACCTGACATCTTTTACATTCATTCGGTTTATAGTCATTGAGCACACACTGTGTGCCGAGCACTGAATTAAGCATTTGGGCGAGTACAGGCTTGGGTCCCAAAGGCAGACTCTTCCCTGACATCTATATTCAATCGATCGTATTTATTGACTGCTTACCGTGTGCAGAGCACTGCACTATGCATTTGGAAGAGTACAGTACAACAGTTGGAAAACTAGTTCCCTACCCACAGAGAGGTTGTAGTCTTGAGTTGGAGCAATCGGTCTTAACTCTGCCCTGATGTCTTTTAAATTCAGTCAGTTGTATTTGAGTGCTTACTGTCTGCAGAGCACTGCACGTGCAAGAGAGAGTACAGTATAACAGTTGGTAGACCCATTCCCTGCCCACAAGGATCTTGCAGTCTAGAGGAGAAGCTTACAGTCTTAACTCTACCCTGCCATCTTTTATATTGCTCAAGTTTTCCAGAACTGCAGCTCTGCGCTTCATCTGGCTGAAGGAAGAAAAGGGAACAGAAAAGGTCAAAGGGGACCAGAGCAGTGGTCCAACCTGTTATCGTAAAATTTGCAGATTGGTTTGCCAGGAGGATTTTTTCAGTATCCGTCAATCAATCAATGACATTTAGTGAGCACTTACTATGTGCAGAGCACTGTACTAAGAGCTTGAGAGAGTACCATACAAAAGAAGCAGCAGATATGTTCCTTGCCCATAACAAGTTTACACCTTTGTACAACTTGATTTCTTTGTTTGAGCGAAAGGCAGATCTCACTTGTGTTCAGGTAAAGCACATGCATGAGTCCCTTTAGTATGTCAAACAGTGCATTTGTGTGGATTTGTCACTTTTTCTCCCCATTTCAAACATTTTCCCAGGAGAACTCATGACAGTCGCTCGTTGGATGCGGGAGTTTGTGGCCAACCATCCAGACTACAAAAAAGATAGTGTTATCACTGATGAAATGAACTACAGCCTTATTTTGAAGTGCAACCAAATTGCAGACGAATTAACAGAGTGCCCAGAGCTGCTGGGATCGGCATTTAAGAAGACAAAATATAATGAGAACAAAACCGGCTCTTCAAATTAGGTAGACTGTGTGAGCGTTTTAGTCAAGAACTAGCTGCAGTACTGTGAACCCCATGCATGGTGTGAAGACCAAAAACCAGTAATTCTGCACTATCACCTGGGCCAACCAGCCTGACATTCATATAAAGGCTTCCTAGATGGGCACCTTCAGAGTATATACCGTGTACAATGTAAATAGTAAAATATTTTTATGATTAACAATGTATTTTATTAACACTGTACCTAAGTCATTGTGAACTGGCTTGTAAAATTTTTTTACGCTTACTCTGGAGGAGCTCTACTGACCTGAATAGTTTTATAAATGTAATGTACTAGTAATTGTACTTTATATATCTGCATTCCAGGGGTTGAATGTTTACTGTAAATTTTTGTTCTTCTAAAGAAACTACCTTGGTGAAAAAGAATCGATAGGGCCTGATTCACTGAATTCCCATGTCACTTTAAAAACACACTATCCAAGACTTTCCCACCTCTTTCCTTGGCACGTGATTACACTAGGCAAGCGATTCTCAGAATTCAGTCAGAAGACTTCCTGTGTAAGCACCTTCCGTAGACTGATCCCTTTCCAGTAAGGGTATTGTTCCTGCAGAGTCACTTGAGCGGTCTGTGCCACACTTTAGGATTGAACAAAGCCGCCTGTTGGACGTGACCTCATTTCTGTTCAGTTTCCTCCGCCGCCCTCCTTGTGTGTTCTCACATTTAGATCCAGGGTCATAATGCCCAGGCAGTTACGGGAGACTGGTAACTAAGACCTCTGGCCCACGATCTTTTGTTTGAAACTCATAACGTGCTTTCTCAGTATATTTGTCTTTGTCCAAGATATTCTTTTCCTTGTAAATCCTAAGAGAACTGGAATTTAAATGGGAGCGGAAGGGACTTGATGAATAGTCATTGGAAATGGCTTGAGTGTCTGCTATTTATGCCCCATTTCAGATTCTACCTCTAATTGCTGCTTAATCTAGACTTGCAAGTCACACACAGTACCCAACCCAAAGATGAGTTGAATATCAAATCTTTTGGAGGTGTGTCCATTCCTTTTCCCATCCCTCCAGTAAGCTCGTTCACAAAGACTTGTCAACTAAAAGCCATTTGCCTCAGTCTCTGACTGGGTAGCGTGCTATGCACTGCTTAACTTCCTGTATAAAATTTACAAAGGAATCATGGATTGCACTAGAGTTTTGTGAATCAGGACCCTAAGTGGTGGAAGATTGTAAATAATTAAAATTTAAGACAATTGAATTGTTAGATGTAGTCATTTGTTGTGGGATTTTTCAATTTAGTTAAAATTCATTACTGCTTCTAAAAACTTTACTGTAGATTATGCAGAACTTAATATGAGCATATCTAAGATGTAATTCTAATTTTACAAAAGAAATTGCTCTGAAGCTGTTTATGTATAGAGTTTGTGCTATATTCATAGGTGTGCTTTAGAAAAATTTGGGTGCCTGTTTTGGGGTTTGTTTGTTTTTTTTTATTTGGCTTGTTTTAATCAGGTTGTCAATGACAAGAAAGATCAAATGTTTTGTGGAACAAGAAAATAAAACAATAGAATTTGCAATATGTAGTGCTGTGGGTTTGTAGTAAGACTTTGATCTACTTCTAAGGCCTCCCCATCATGCACAAAGGATTTAGGAACTTTTCATTGATTTAGTTCTGAGTTTTACACCCTTAAAGAGGATTTCCTTTAAGCACTCTAAATTCACTCATTTAAGCTTATCATTACTTAGCAGCCTCAGCTTGGTGAAGGAGTTAGGGAGGGTTAAAAAAAAAAATTGGTGAGAGATAAAAGGTTAAGAGCATTTCCTAGTCAAGTGACTCACGGCCAAGCCCCCTACTAGCAATGAAAGGAAGCTGGCAGGCTCAGGAAGGCCAGCATCTGGGGAAAAAAGAGAAACCAAAACCTATGAACAGGCCTGGGAGGAGCCTCTGAGCACTTGGAGTGCTAAGGCTTTGAAGATGACTGATCCCGATGCAATCTTTAGGACCCCAGTCACAGGTGAGCTCCCCTGACCCATCTTGTTGAAAAAGATCTAATCTCCCAAACTAAATGTAGCATGAAATACATCAGTGCCACCAGAAGAGATGCCCTTCTCTGCCTAGCTTGCCCCGCAGGCCCTTGCTCCAAGTTGAGAAGGAAGTTGTGCCAAGGGGCTGCTCTCCAGGGTGCTTGGGGGGCAGAGGAGAGGGGGCATAGGGGAGAGAAAGGGCATGTTGTAATTTTTTTCTTCCCCTTTGGACCCCAGCGAGCAGCCCAAAGCAGAAGCAATGATCTGAGGTGCCAACAGGGGAAGGATAATGGCCTGGGGAAAGACTCCAGGCCTGGGAGCCAGAGGACTCAGGTTCTAATCCTGACTCTGTCACTTGCCTGCTATGTGACCTTGGGGAGGTCACTTCACCTCTCTGTACTTGTTTCCTCATCTATATAATGGGAATTGAATTCCTGTCCTGCTTTTGACTGATACCCCATGTGGGACAGGGACATGTCTGACCTGATTATCTTGTATGTACCTCATTGCCTAGAACAATGCTTGGCATATATATAGTAAGCCTTAACAAATATCTCTGTCATGTAGTGGCTAGAGCCCAGGCCTGGGAGTCAGCAGGTCATGAGTTCTAATCTCAGCTCCACCACTTGTCTGCTGTGGGACCTTGGGCAAGTCTATTCACTTCTCTGGGCCTCAGTGACCTCATCATCTGTAAAATGGGGATTGAGATGGTGAGTCCCACGTGGGACAGGGACTGGGTCCAATCTAAGTGGCTGGTATCCACCCCAACGCTTACTACAGTGCCTGGCACATAGTAAGTATTTAACAAATACCATAACTATCATCTTCAGTGCTTGGCACATAGTAAGTGCTTAACAAATACCATTATTATTATTATTTTTATTATCTTTATTAGGGATGAGAGGAGGGCACGTCAGATGAGACCTTGGAAGCACAAGAGGAGAAGTGCCAACTTTTAATTCTGAAAATGGGGGTGTAAAAAGGGTAGGGATTTTGAGGGGGGGATGCAGACTGGAAGTCATCATTTGAGATCTTTTCAGTCAATCAGTGGTATTGTCCTTTTTTATGATATTTGTTAAGTGCTTACTATCTGTCAAGGACCATTCCAAGCAGCAGGATAGGTGCAAGTTAATCGGGCCCCAAATAGTCAAGCAGGAGGCAGAACAAGTATTGTATTCTCATTTGACAATTGAAAAAACTGAGGTAGAGAGAAAAGTTAAGTGAGTTGTCCAAGGTTACGCAGCAGGCAGATGGCAGAGTTAGGATTAGAACTCAGGTCCTCTGTCTCTCAGGACCATGCTTTAAACTCTAGGCCATACGGCTTTTCACCATACATGTAATTTAGGGTTCACTCCTTTCAATCCGTTCTATTTACTGAGCACTTACTCTGTGCACTGGGCAAAGTCCAATGGAGTTAGTAGACACAATCCCTACCCTCAAGGAACTTAACAGTCTACTGTGTGTAGGGTTCTGTACTGAGCTCTTGGGAGAGTCCAACAGAGGTAGTAGGCATGATTCCTGCCTCTAAGGAGCTTACAGTCTATTTTGTCTATGGTAAGTGCTCAATCAATACTTTTGATTGAGCATACAAGCCAATAGAGTTGATAGGATCCCTCTCCTCAAGGAACTTAATTTAGTGCAGTAGATGACATTAAAATAAATTACAGGGGAAAGAGCAGAATATAGGAATATGTATATAAGTGCTATGGGCTGGGAGTGGGGTAGCATTGGGTAAAGTATCAAAGTTGCTTAAGGGGTACAGATGCCAACCAATAAATGATTTATTGGTCTTCTGGCTCCCGGGCCACACTTTACCCACTAGACCACACTGCTTCTCACCATTCACATAATTTAGTATTCACTCATTCTTTCAATCAATCCAAACTATTTATTGCTCTGTGCACTTGAGAGGTTCCAATAGAGTTAGTATACATAATGTGCCAAGCACTGTTCTAAACACTGGAGTAGATACGAGGTAATCAGGTTGGACGCAGTCCCTGTCTCACATAAGGCTCAAACTCTTAATCCTCATTTTACAGATGAGGTAACTGAGGGGCAGAGAAGTGAAGTGCTTTGCCCGAGATCACAAAGCAATCATGTGGCAGAGCCGGTATTAGAACCTAGGTCCTTCTGACTCCCAGACCCATGCTTTATCCACTAAGCCGCAATGCGGCACTTAGTACAGGGCCTGGCAACTAGCAAGTGCTTAACAAATACTATTATTCTCCTTAGATATGAAGAGGAAGGGCATTCCAGGCCAGAGGAAGAATGTGGGTAAGTGGTCGGTGGTGAGTTAGATGAGATTGAGGTACAGATGAATAGGTTGGCAGTAGCGGAATGAAGTGTGCAGGCTGGGTGAAAGAGGAAATCAGTGAAGTAAGATAGAAAGGGGCAAGCTAATTGAGTGCTTCAAAGCCAGGTAAGGAGGTTTTGTTTGATGTGAAGATAGATGGGTTAGTAAGCACTCAAATGCCATTGATTGATCATCCTACCATTTGCAGAGCATTGAACTGCACACACACTGTCTGCAAACTTCATTGGCATTTCCCCTGAAGTCACGTAGTCATGGGAACACGCCTATGTAGATTCACATCGTGTTTTGGTTGCAGTGTACCTGCAGCCATCATTCATTCGTTCTTTCAGTCGTATTTATTGAGCGCTTACTGTATGTAGAGCACTGTACTAACCTCTTGGAATGTACAATTGGGCAACAGATAGAGACAATCCCTGCCTAACAGGCTCACAGTCTAAAAGCACGGACTTGGGGGTCAGAGGTCATGGGTTTGAATTCCGGATCTGCCACTTAGCTGTGTGACTGTGGGCAAGTCACTGAACTTCTCTGTGCCTCAGTTACCTCATCTGTAAAATGGGGATGAAGACTGCGAGCCTCACGTAGGACAACTTGATTACCCTGTATCTATCCCAGCGCTTAGAACAGTGCTCTGCACATAGTAAGCGCTTAACAAATACCAAAAAAAACAAAAAAAAACAGGCCCACCGGCCTTTGGGGTTTGACAACAGTTCTTCGATAAGTAATTTGTGCAGGCAATAAGACCGATGCATGATTGGTTGTCCCCTCTGCCTCACACCCCTCTCCCCTGGCCCCTGCTCTGCTACCCGTGGAGCCGCCCTAGATTGTAAGCTCTTTGTGGGCAGGAAATGTGTCTGTTGTATTGCTACCTCGTACTCTCCCAAGAGCTTAGTACAATGCTGTGCACACAATAAGCATGTGAGCCCGTCATTGGTCAGGGATTGTCTCTATCTGTTGCTGAATTGTAGATTCCAAGCGCTTAGTACAGTGCTCTGCACATAGTAAGCACTCAATAAATACTACTGAATGAATGAATAAGCACTCAATTAATAGAGTTGACTGACTCCTGCATTTATTTCTCCTACTTGGTATCCTGACTTTCCTGAAACCCTGTTCTAGGATTCATTCAATCACACTTATTAAGTGCTTACTGTGTGCAGAGCTCTGTACTAAGTGCTTGGGAGAGTACAATATATCAATATAACAGACACATTCCCTGCCCACAACGAGTTTACAGTCTAGAGGGGGAGAGAGACATTAATATAAATAAATTACTGATAAGTGTGTAAATACTGTGGGGCTGGGGTGGGAGATGAATAAAAGGAGCAAGTCAGGGTGAAGCAGAAGGGAGTGGGAGAAGAGAAAAAGAGGGCTTAGTCAGGGAAGGCTTCTTAGAAAAGAAGGCTTTGAAGGGAGGAGAGAAATTGTCGGTTATGAGGAGGGAGGGCATTCCAGGCCAGAGGCAGGATGTGGGTGAGAGGTCGGCGACAAGACAGACAAGATTATGACTATCAGTCTTTTACTGACCATTGCACACCAGACTGAATTGTCCCACTGGGTGGTTCCAGCTGACCATGATGGTTCAGCCGTGTCTTCTGTGGCCTCACTAGGCTATGCTGCCAAATGCTTCTTTTTTTTGTATGGTATTTGCTAAGTGCTTACTTTGTGCCAGGTACTGTACTAAGTATTGGGGTAGACACAAACTAATCAGGTCGGACATAGTCCAGGTCCCTCATGGGGTTCCCAGTCTTAATCCCCATTTTACAGATGAGGTAACTGAGGCACAGAGAAGTTAAGTGACTTGCCCATGGTCACATGACAGACAATCAACGGAGTCAGGATTAGAACCCAGGTCTTGCTTGCTGGGAGCTGGGCCCAGCTTAGGCTCCCAATGGAATGGGCACCAACTTAGGGACAGGTTCTAGAAAAGCTTGGAAACTTTGGACACAATATAATTAAACACACTGATGCAAAATTGACCTAATTCTTCCAGTCAGGATAAGTGGGCAAAAGATAATACCCCAATCATTCTGCAATGGTTCGCGGGCTGGAGGGAATCGTGGAAAATTCAGCTTCAAAGGGAGTGCCTGAGGAATGGGGAGGCTGTAAATTCCCAGGACCATGAAGGAAGGGGAGTGACCGTAACGTCCAGGGGTTGGTGGAGGGGTGAGACTGTTAGGTCAAGGGGCTGATGGAGGGCAGAGACTGTAAGGTCCAAAGATTAGTGGAGGGTAGAGACTGTTAAGTTCAGGGTCTGATGGAGGAGAGAGTCTGTAAGGTCCTAGAGGGTGGTAGGGGGAGAGACTGTAAGATCCAGTGGGGTGTGAAGGGGAGCGTCTGTAATGTCCAGGGTTGGCAGGTGGAGGAGAGTGTAAAGTTCCAGGGGCTGGTAGTGGGGAGAGACTGTAAAGTACAGGGGCAAGAGGAGGGGAGAGACTGTAAGGTCCAGGTGCTAATGGAGGGGAGAGATTGCGAGGTCCAGGATTAGTGGAGGTAAAGACTGTAAAGTCTAGTGGGTGGTGGAGGGGAGAGACTGTACAGTTTAGGGAGTGGTAGAGGGAAGAGATTGCAAACTCCCAAGAGCTGGTAGAAGGGAGAGACTGTAATGTCCCTGGGTGGGGATTGCAGCTGTTTCTTCCATTGGGTGTTCCCAAATCACCCTTGCAATGCTCTCCTCCTAAAATGCTTCAACACAGTTGGTAGACAATCCCTGCCCTCAGGGAATTTACCACCAATTGAGGGAGACAGACATTGAAAGAAATTACAGGTAGAGGAAGCAACAGAGTGTAAAGATATGTACATAAGTGCTGTTGGGGTGCAATAGGCTGAGTACCTAAGTGCTTAGGGGATACAGGTCCACGTGCATTAGCGAAGCAGAAGAGAGGGAGAGTAGGGTAGGGAGATGAGATGAAATGAATCAGAGAAAGCTCTCTGGAGAAAATGTGATTTTAGTGGGACTTGGAAGATGAGAGTAGTGACCTGTTGGATACGAAGTGGGAGAGCATTCCGGGCAGGAGGGAGGATGGAGCAGGCGGTCGTTGCCGTGAGAGACAAGATCGAGGTACGGTGAGTAGGCTAGAAGAGCGAGGTGTGTGGGCTGTGCTGTAGTGGGAGAGGAACCAGTTTGAGAAGGGGAAGACAGGCCTGTGTTCCTGCCAGCAAAGAAGCCCCACTCACTAACTTCTTTTTGCATGAAATCAATAGGGGACTGTGATGGGTGTCAAGTGGCAAAGATGGACATCTAAGTAAAGCAAACCAAGAAGTTTGCAGGGTTAACATAATGACCGAGAGGACCTGGGGAACTCCAACTGGGCATTTGGCACCCAAACCCGATAACAAGAACGATAAAAAAGAAAGTATTGAAAATATTCCAGCTGCCCTCTCCAGAGCCAAAGGGCTGAGGGCTAGACCAGGTGGAGGCAGAGTCTAGGCCCCGGTTGGGGTCCTGCCATTAGCGGCACCACAGCCCTGTGATGGGGTCTGCCGTTAGGGGTGCCTCGGCCCATGATGGGGTCTGCCGTTACCTCCTCTTTCACTCTCCTCCCAGTCCGCAGCTCTTGTTCATGTTCACCTTCAACTGTCGCAGGAAAAACTTCTGGCAGCCGCCGAGGTGAACTTTAGCTGAGCCCAAATGAGGACATGAAACCCAACAGGGGACGAGCCAACGGAGCATCTGGTGCCGAAGGCCGGCCCGGTGCCAGAGCGTGCCGGCTCAATAAATAGCACTTGGCCTATTTTCACGTATGCTGGGTGAGTGCATTACAGTATCTTGGGTGCATCTCTGCCATTACAGATTAACCTCTGAGTCTAAGCAGAGAAGCAGTGTGGCTTAGTGGAAAGAGCATGGGCCTGGTACCCAGAGGTCCTGGGTTCTAAGACTGGCTCCGCCACTGCTGTGTGACCTTGGGCAAATCACTTCATTTCTTTGTGCCTCAGTTCTCTCATCTGCAAAATGGGGATTCAGTACTTTTTGCCCCTTACTCAGACTTAGAGAAGCAGCGTGGCTCAGTGGAAAGAGCACGGGCTTTGGAGTCAGAAGTCATGAGTTTGAATCCCAGCTCTGCCACTTGTCAGCTGTGTGACTGTGGGCAAGTCACTTCACTTCTCTGTGCCTCAGTTACCTCATCTGTAAAATGGGGATTAAGACTGTGAGCCCCACGTGGGACATCCTGATTCCCCTGTGTCTACCCCAGCGCTTAGAACAGTGTTTGGCACATAGTAAGCGCTTAACAAATACCAACATTATTATTATTATTATTACTGTGAGCCCCATGTGAAACCTGATTATCTTGTATCTACCCCAGCTCTTAGTGCCTAAAATAAGCTTAATGACAAATACCACCATTTTTATTATTAAGTTTATTTTAGACACAAGGATGCCATTGAGGTTTCTGAGTCCCCAAGAGCCTGGACCTAAGAGAGGGAACTTAGTAGTGGCAGCAAAAGAAACAGTGAGATGTAGCAGAAAGAACATGGGCCTGGGAGCCAGGGGACCTGGATTCTCATCCTGGCTCCACCTGCCTATCATAGAACCTGGGACAAGCCACTCAAAGCAGCGTGGCTCAGTGGAAAGAACACGGGCTGGAAGTCAGAGGTCATGGGTTCAAATCCTGTCTCGGCGGTGTGACTGTGGGCAAGTCACTTAACTTTTCTGTGCCTCAGTTTCCTCATCTGTAAAATGGGCATTAAGACCATGAGCCTCACGTGGGATTACCTGATTACCCCGTATCTACCCCAGTGCTTAGAACAGTGCTCAGCACATAGTAAGCGCTTAACAAATACCAACATTAACCCCCCACACCCTGATTAGACTGTAAGCCCATCAGTGGGCAGGGATTGTCTCTATCTGTTGCTGAAATGTACATTGCAAGTGCTTAGTACAGTGCTCTGCACATAGTAAGCGCTCAATAAATACTATTGAATGAATGAATGAACTTCTCTGTGCCTCAGTTCCCTCATCTGTAAAATGGGGATTCAGTGCCTGTTTTCCCTCCTCCTTAAATCGTGAGCCCTATATGAGATAGGGACTGTGTCCAACATGCTAATATGCTAATATTGTATGTATCCCAGTACTTAGTATGTCGCTTGGCACGTAATAAGCATTTAACAAATTCTACTGTTATTATTATTGCTATTATTATTATTATTACTTGTATCTACCCCAGCACTTAGAACAGTGCCTGGTACATAGCAAGTGCTTAACAAATACCATTATTATTATTATTATTGTTAACAGGAGGGCCTGACTGAATCAGAGTGCTTCCAAGAAGAGAATTTTTCTGCTCAGATGGCCTGCTGATTCAGGAGGACAGATGGTGGATTAACCCACATGCTTAGAGCTCTCCTAGAGTGGTGGCCCCAGGAACCCCTCCTCTGCTTTCACACAGCACCAAACACCAGCTTTTGACCCAAAGCGGGGCTGGGCTGGAAGTCTCACTAATGATTTAACACAGGAAGGGTTGGGCCCAGCCAACTCTGACTAGTTTTACCTTGAAGTTGTTTAGCACTTGTATTCTTTCAAAACACTCCCTCGATTTCCTCCTTTTACCCTTGTGTCACACTGAAACTGTGGGAAATAGTCTCATTTTACAAATAAGGAAACTGAGGCACGGCATGATTAAGCAATTGCCTGAGATCTCGCAGCAGGCCAGTGATAGGGCTGAGACTTTAACCCAGTTCTCAGAAGTCTTTGACCTTTGCTCTTTCAACTAGATAGCATTGAAAATAATAATTGTGACATTTATTGATATGTACCAAGCATTGTACGAGTTCTGGGGAAGATGCAGTACCATCAGCTTGGACGTGGACCCTGTTCCTTATGGGGCTCATAATCTAAGGGGAAAGGAGGACAGGTATTGAATCCCATTTTTCAGATGAAGAAACTGAAGTAATAATAATGTTGGTATTTGTTAAGCGCTTACTATGTGCCGAGGCCTGTTCTAACCGCTAGGGTAGACACAGGGGAATCAGGTTGTCCCACGTGGGGCTCACAGTCTTAATCCCCATTTTACAGATGAGGGAACTGAGGCACAGAGAAGTTAAAGATTTGCCATGCTAGCAGCAAGCGGCAGCACTGCAATATACTTCTGCATGTATTCATTCATTCATTTAATCATATTTATTGAGTGCTTACTGTGTGCCGTGCACTGTACTAAGAGTTTAGGAGAGTAGAGAGGCTGGGGTCCTTCTCCTGTGTGCAGTGTGCAGTGGCCGATGTCCTTGCTGGTGCAATCAGTGGGGATGTGAAGGGGGATATCTTTAGCCCCGCTTCGGGGACCTTTACACCACTGAAACATCAGCACTCATCTTTTTCTAACTCCACTGCTGGCATTTAGGGGAGAAGAAGTCCGTGGAGAAAACTGAGACACTAAATAGCTCCTGTGCAAAGCGTAGGAAAGAACGAGATCCAGAATCCCAATTTTTCTCCTCGGAGACAGTTCATGCTGGTGGATGGAGAGAAAGAGGGACAGGCAGCAGGAAAGGAAGGTCCAAACCCACCTTACTACAAACATAAAATGTGACCATAGATGCATCTGTCTCTGGGCCTGTTTGTTCTCAATCTGTCAGTGGTATGAATAGTTATTATGGTACTTGTTAAGTGCTTACTGTGTGCCAAGTACTGTTCTAAGTGCAGATTAATCAGATTGGACACGGTCTATGTCCCAAATGGGGTTCCCCATTTTACAGTTGAGGCCCAGAGAAGTGAAGTGAGTTGCCCAAGGTCATACAGCAGACATGTGGTGGAGCCAGGATTAGGACCCAGGTCCTTCTGATGCCCAGGCCCTTGATCTATCCATTAAGCCAAGTGCTCACCATGCTGAGCACAATTCAGCACGCACAGTACAAATACAGTTAGTAGACATGCTCCCTGCCCATAAGAAGCTTACAATCTAGTCAGGGAGACAGACTACCACTCAATCAGTGGCATTTATTGAATAATAATGTTGGTATTTGTTAAGTGCTTACTATGTGCAGAGCACTGTTCTAAGCGCTGGGGTAGATACAGGGTGATCAGATTGTCCCACATGGGGCTCACAGTTTTATTCCCCATTTTACAAATGAGGGAACTGAGGCTCAGAGAAGTTAAGTGACTTGCCCACAGTCACACAGCTGACAAGTGGCGGAGCCGGGATTCGAACCCCTGACCTCTGACTTCCAAGCCCGGGCTCTTTCCATTGAGCCACACTGCTTCTCCAATTGAATGCTTAGGGCATCCAGACAACTGAACCTAGCACTTAGGAGAGTACAGTACAATAGAGCTGGTAGAGAAGCAGCATGGCCTAGGGGATAATCAAGCCCCACATGGGGCTCCCAGGAAGCAGTGTGGCTTAGTGGAAAGAACCCAGACCTGAGAGACAGTAAATCTGGGTGCTAATGTGACTCCATCTCTTACATGCCATGTGACCTTGGGCAAGGCACTTAACTTCTCTGTGTCTCAGTTTCCTTACATATGCTAAATGGAGATTCAACACCTGTTCTCCCTCCTACTTTTTTATGGTATTTGTTAAGCCCTTACTATGTGTCAAGCACTTTCTAAGCACATAGATCTGTCAGGTTGGATGCAGTCTCTGTCCCACTTGGGGCTCACTAACTAGGTTGGAGGAAGGAGGATTGAATCCCCATTTTACAGTTAAGGAAACTGAGGCACAGAGAAATTAAGTGCCTCATCAAGGTCACACAGCAGGCAACTGGCAGAGCCTGTATTAGACCCCAGGTCCTCTGAGCCCGGGCCTGCGCTCTTTCCTCTAGGCCACACTGCTTCTTGGGAGCCCCATGTGGGGCCTGATTATCTCGTATCTACCCGAGCACTTAGTACAATGCTTGGCATATAGTTAGTGCTTAACAAATACCACACATATTATTGTTATTATTATTATTATTAGATACATTCCCTGCCCACAGCTACAGCCTAGAAAATAAATTACAGGTAGAATAGTAGTAATAGTATTAGCAGCAGTAATAATCTTGTCTTATCTTATGCTATCGAGTCATCTCCAAAGTCACGGACACATCTCTGCCAGAACGCTCCACCTCCATCGCAATTGTTCCGGTAGTGTATCCAGAGAGTTTTCTTCATAAAAATACAGAAGTGGTTTTCCATCGCCTCCTTCTTCATAGTCTATCTGAGCCTCCCTCCTCGACTCTCTCCCATTCCACAGCTGCCTAGTACGGGTGAGTTTCAACCTGTAGCAGATTGCCTTCCACTCACTAGCCACTGCCCAAGCTGGGAATGGAACAGATAGGCCTCTGCTTGACTCTCCCTCCTGTAGTCAAGACGGGTAGAGTACTGGAAACTCTCCAGTTGTGATCCTGAGAGGTTAGCAGTAATAGTAGCAGTAGTAATAAGCAGTGGCTGTGGGCAGAGCTCTGTAGCAAACAAGGATACATATATAAACCCTTCCTCCTTCCTCCCTTCCTCCTCTCTCTCCTTCCTTTCCCTTCCCTTCCCTTCCTCCTCTCTCGCCCCGCTCCAGTCTATTCTTCACTCCGCTGCCCGGCTCCTCTTCCTGCAGAAACGATCTGGGCATGTCACTCCCCTTCTTAAACAACTCCAGTGGTTGCCTATCAACCTCCGCTCCAAACAAAAACTCCTCACTCTAGGCTTCAAGGCTCTCCATCACCTTGCCCCTTCCTACCTCTCCTCCCTTCTTTCTACCACCCACCCCGCACGCTCCGCTCCTCTGCCGCCCACCTCCTCGCCGTCCCTCGGTCTCGCCTATCCCGCCGTCGACCCCTGGGTCACGTCCTCCCGCGGTCCTGGAACGCCCTCCCTCCTCACCTCCGCCAAACTGATTCTCTTTCCCTCTTCAAAACCCTACTTAAAACTCACCTCCTCCAAGAGGCGTTCCCAGACTGAGCTCCTCTTCTCCCTCTACTCCCTCTGCCATCCCCCCTTTACCTCTCCGCAGCTAAACCCTCTTTTTCCCCTTTTCCCTCTGCTCCTCCACCTCTCCCTTCCCATCCCCACAGCACTGTACTCGTCCGCTCAACTGTATATATTTTCGTTACCCTATTTATTCTGTTAATGAATTGTACATCGCCTCGATTCTATTTAGTTGCCATTGTTTTTACGAGATGTTCTTCCCCTTGACTCTATTTATTGCCATTGTTCTTGTCTGTCCGTCTCCCCCGATTAGACTGTAAGCCCGTCAAACGGCAGGGACTGTCTCTATCTGTTGCCGACTTGTTCATCCCAAGCGCTTAGTACAGTGCTCTGCACATAGTAAGCGCTCAATAAATACTATTGAATGAATGAATGAATATAAACAGTGCTTGGCACATAGTAAGCGCCTAACAAATACCATAATTATTATATAAATGCCCTAAGGGTGGGGATGAATGACTAGCAAAGTACTTGGGGGCCTGAATACAAGTGCCTAGGTGACTCAGAAGGGAGAAGAATAAGGTGGGAGATGAGAGAGAGGATAGCCAGGGAGGCTCTTGGAGGAGATGTGATTTTAGGAAGGCTTTGGAGGTGGGGAGAGTGACCAACTAGCAGATATGAAGCGGGAAAGGGTTCTAGGCTGGAGGGAGGACGTGAGCAAGTTGTCAGGAGTGAGAGAGGTGAGATCGAAGTACAGTGAGTAGGTTGGTGTTAGGAGAGCAAAGTGTGCAGGCTGCATCCTAGTGGGAAAGGAATGAGGTTCTCCTCCCTGTACCAGGATGTCGTGGGATAAAATGTGCTATAGTACAATAATAATAATGGTATTTGTTAAGCACTTACTATGTTCATTCAATAGTATTGAATGTACTATGCACATACTATGTACATGTACATTGAACAGTACTATGTGCCAAGCACTGCTCTAAGCACTGGGATAAATATAAGGTAATCAAGTTGGACACCGTCCCTTGTCCCACGTGGGGCTCACAGTTTCAATCCCCATTATACAGATGAGGTAACTGAGGCCCAGAGAAGTTGTGACTTGTCCAAGGTCACATAGCAGACAAATGGCAGGACTCTTAGTACAGTGGCAAATGCTTAATACAGTTCCAAGTGCTTAGTACAGTGCTCTGCACACAGTAAGTATTCAATAAATAAATTGATAAAGCAAACGGGACCCTACACTGGTCTCTGTGACAGTAAACTCACCGTGGGCAGGGAACGTATCTGCCAACTCTGTTGAAGTGTACTCTCCCGAGCGCTTAGTACAGTGTTCTGCACATCGTAAGGACTTAAAAAATATCATCGATGATGGGAAATCAAAGCGCTTCATGCTTATTGAGCAGCTATTGTTCCTCGGGTTACAATTCTTCCTGCTAAAATCTGGATTTAAGCGTTTCTCCATTCAGCTTTGGGTGGAGTGCCCCCTAGTGCAACATAATATTGTTGCAGCTCCAATCCCGGCCCTTCTCTCACTTAATTCTATTTATTGAGCGCTTACTGTGTGCAAACCACTGGACTAAGCGCTTGGGAGAGTACAGTATTAAGAGACACATGGGATCTCCCGAAATCACAAGACAGGGCAGGGCTTGAAATGTAAATAGAACAGAAAAAAGGAAATCCTCTTGGAGAGGCGATGATTAGTCATAAGTGAGACTGGGCAACATTATTGTTATATTTATTAAATGTTTACTGCGTGCCAACCAAGCGTGGTCTTAATTATTAATAATAGTATTAATAATGATTGGGGAATTTGTTGAGCTCTTAAGGAAGGAAGTGACATGTCCTGAACGTTTCTGTAGAAAGATGATCCGGGCAGTGGAGTGAAGTATGGACTGGAGTGGGGAGAGGCAGGAGGATGGGAGGTCAGCAAGAAGGCTGATGCAGTAATCTAGGCAGGATAGGATGAGTGATTGTATTAACATGGTAGCAGTTTGGATGGAGAGGAAAGGGAGGATCTTAGCAATGTTGTGAAGGTGAGAACAATAAGATTTGGTGGTGAATTGGATATGTGGGTTGAATGAGAGAGAGGAGTTAAGGATGGCACCAAGGTTACAGGCTTGTGAGACAGGAAGGATGGTAGTGTCATCTACAGTGACAGAAAAGTCAGGGAGAGAATAGGGTTTTAGAGGAAAGATAAAGCTCTCTGTTTTGGACATGTTAAGTATGAGGTGGCAGGAGGACATCCAAGTAGAGATGTCTTGAAGGCAGGAGTAGACATGAGCCTGGAGAGAGGGAGATCGGGGAGAAGATATGGATTTAGGTATTATCCACATAGAGATGGCAGTTGAAGCCGTGTGAGCAAATGAGTTCTCCAAGGGAATGAGTGTAGATGAAAAATAGAAGGGGACCAAGAACTAAACGCTGGGGGACCTCCACAGTTAGGGGGTGAGAGGCAGAGGAGGAGCCCATGAAGGAGACTGAGAATGAAAGGCCAGAGTAATAAGAGAAAAGCTAGGAGAGGACAGAGTCAGGGAAGCCAAGGTTGGATAACATGTTGAGGAGAAGGGTGTTGTCCACAGTGTTAAAGGCAGCTGAGAGGTCAAGGAGGATTAGGATGGAGTGGAAGCCATTGAATTTGGCAAGAAGAAGATCATTTATGACCTTTGAGTGGGCAGTTTCAGTGGAGCGAAGGGGACAGAAGCCAGATTGGAGGGGGTCCAGGAGAGAATTGGAGGAGAGGAATTTGAGACAACGGCTGTAGTCAATGCTCAAAGACTTTGGAATAGTAGGAAGGACATGGGGTTATAACTGGAGGGAGGTGTGGGGTCAAGGGAGAGTTTTTTTAGGATGGGAGAGAGATGGGTATGTTTGAAGATAGTGGAGAAGAAGCCACTGAAGGTACATTTCCTCCAAGAAGCCTTCCCTGACTAAGCCCTCCTCTCGTCTTCTCAGGCTTCCTTTCTGCACTGCTCTTACTTGCTCCTTCATTCATCCCCCTTCTCATCCCCACAGCACGTATGTATATATCTGTATATATCTGTAATTTATATATCTATTTATTTATATTAATGTCTGTCTCCCCCTCTAGACTGTGAGCTCAGTGAGAGAGGAAATGTGTCTGTTGTTATATTATACTCTTCCAAGTACTTAGTTCAGTGCTTTGCACACAGTAAGCACTCAATAAATACCATTGAATAAATGAATGAATATGTACACAGTAAGTGCTCAATAAATACAATTGAATGAATATAATAAAAATTGAGTGGATACAATCCCTGTCCCACATGGGGCTCACAGTCTCTATTTTACAGATGAGGAATCTGAGAAATAGAGAAGATAAGTGACTTGCCAAAAGTCACACAACAGGCAAGTGATAGAGGCTGGATTTGAACTCAGGTCTTCTGACTACCAGGTCTGTGTTCTTTCCACTGAGGTCACATTGTGTAGCAGCTAGAAGTTGAAGACCTGCCAGCTGCCATCAGTGGTGAAGGTTTTTGAATTAAGATGCTCATCATCATCATCATTATCATCAGTGGTATTGATAGAGTGCTTATTGTGTGCAGAACATTGTACTAAGAGCTTCAGAGAGTACAATATAGTATAGTTGGCAGACGTGTTCCCCGCCCACAGGAAGCTTACAATCTAGAGAGGGAGACACATTAATAAGAATAAATAAATTATATAATTTATAGGTAGGTACATAAATGCTGTGGGGTTGAGGATGGGACGAATATCAAATGCCCAAAGGTCACAGATCCAAGTGCATAAATGATACAAAAAGGAGAGAGAGAGCCTGGGGAAAAGAGGGCTTAATTGGGGAAGGTTTCTTGGAGAAGTTGTGACCTTAATAAGGTTTTGAAGGTGAGAAGGGTGGTGGTCTGATTGGTCTGGACGGGGAGGGAGTTCCAAGTGAGACAGAAGACATGGGAAAGGGGTTGGTGGAGAGATAGAGATCGGGACGCAGCACGTAAGCTGGTGCTAGAGGATTGAAGTGTGTGGGCTGGACCGGAGGTGGATGGGCAACCACTGGTGGTTCTGGAGGAATGGAAAGACATGGACTGAAAGTTTTTGTAGAAAAATGATCTGTGAGGCTGAGTGAGGTATGGATTGGAGTGGGGAGAGACAGAGGCAGGGAGGTCAGCGAGGAAGCAGAGGCAATAGTCAAGGCCAGTTAGGATGGTAGCAGTTTGGTTGAAGAGGAAAGGGCAGATTTTAGCAATGTTTGGAAGGAAGATCCCACAGGATTTCTGTGACAGATTGAATATGTGAGTTAAATGAAAAAGATGAGTTGATGACTAACACCAAAGTAATGGGCTTGGAATATAAGGAGGATAGTGGTACTGTTTATAGTGATGGGAAAGACAATGGGAGAGAAGGTTTTGGGAGGAAAGATAAGTTCTTTTTTGGACATATTTATTTTGAGGTGTCAGAGGGATATCCAGGTAGAGATGTACTGAAGTCAGGAGGAACTGTGAGGATGCCGAGAAAGAGGAAGTTCAGGGCTGGAGATGAAGATTTGGGAATTATCTGCACAGAAATGGTAGTAGAAGCCATGGGAGAGAATTGAGAATCAGTGTGGCCTAGCAGATAGAGCATGGGCCTGGGAGTCAAGCAGACAAATGGCAAAGCAGGAATTAGAACCCAGATCCTTCTGACTCCCAGGCCTGTGTTTTATCCACTATCAGTGGTGTCCTCACAGATGGTGGTTTCTGGGGAGTCAATGGGGCAGAAACCAGATTGGAGAGGATCAATTAGAGGAGAGGAAGTGGAAGCAGTGAGAAGCAATGTAGCCTAGTGGATAGAGCATGGGCTGGGAGTCAGAAGGACCTGGATTCTAATGCCAGCTCCACCACTTATCTGCTGTTTTTCCTTGGGCAAGTCACTTATTTCTCTGTGCTTCAGTTACCTCATCTGTAAAATGAGGAGTAAGGCTGTGAGCCCCATATAGGACAGAAACTGTGTCCAACTCAATTACCTTGTGAGACTGTGAGCCCTATTTAACCTAGCACTTAGAACAGTGCCTGGCACATTATAAGCATTTAATAAATACCACTTAAAAAGTAAAGAAAGGAGTAGTGGGGGTAGACAACTCTCTCAAGGAATTTGGAGAGGAATTGTAGGAGGGAGATGTGGCAATAACTGGAGGGAGCTCTGGGGTCAAGGAGGGGCTTTTTTAAGATAGGGGCTATGTAAGCATGTTTGAAAGCAGCAGAGAAAAAGTTTTGGAAAATGCTCCTTGGATATTGCAGGAGGTCGATGGGACCAGTTGGAATTCCCGAATCAACAAGGGTTACTGAGAAGCCCTCCTGACTGGGAATTCAGTGAAGAACAGCTTAAACCATTGGACTGACAACAACACATATAGGAGAAATTCCCAGTGCTTTAAACTACAAGAAGGGAAATCAAACAACCCATCTTTTGCTTTCTGCCACTTGGCATTGATTCAACCACTTGTTAAGCCCCAGCCTTCCCAGCTAAACCCAGGGACTAAAATACCTCAATCTGGCATTCTTTACTCCTGGCCCCAAGATAGCACATGGAAATTAGATTCCTTCACTGAGTTACAATGAATCCAGAGCAGACAGAATGAGCTCTTTTTTTTTCCCCAGAAATGAAAATTTAAGGCTTGAAAATTAGCTTCTGGTGCTAAGCATTCACTCTCTGTCCCTATTTCAGGTCTGGAAACTCACTGATTCAGAACACTTGATGGGCTCACCACTTCTGTTGTGAAAAGGCTATCAGGCACCCGAGATCTGATTTAGCTTCAGGGGAATGCTTTTTAACCATTCAACTACTGTGAAGTTTCCATTTAGTTTTACTTTTGTTGGCCTGTTTACTGAGGGTGGTATAATTAATTTTTGTTCACAGCTGCATTGTGACTATGGGTTAGAGATACTGAGAATTATTAAAAGTAGTTTTAATAATAGTTGTAGTAGGAATAGTAATGTTTATTCAACACCCACTGAGCACAATGCACTGAACTGAACTGAACTGCACTGAATGCAGAGAAGCAGCGTGGCTCAGTGGAAAGAGCACAGGCTTGGGAGTCAGAGGTCATGAGTTTGAATCCTGGCTCTGCCACTTGTCAGCTGTGTGACTGTGGGCAAGTCACTTCACTTCTCTGTGCCTCAGTTCCCTCATCTGTAAAATGGGGATTAACTGTGAGCCTCACGTGGGACAACCTGATTCCCCTGTATCTACCCCAGAGTTTAGAACAGTGCTTGGCACATAGTAAGCGCTTAACAAATACCAACATTAACTTGGGAAAGTACAACAGAAATGAAAGACTCATTCCCTTCCCACAAAGAGTTCTCAGTCTAATGGGGAAGACAGTCAGACAGGAACAGATATGCAGTAGAGTGCATTTTTTAATGGTATTTATAAATGCTTACTAGGCACCAGGCTCTATACTAACCATTCATTCATTCAATAGTATTTATTGAGCGCTTACTATGTGCAGAGCACTGTACTAAGCGCTTGGGATGAACAAGTCAGCAACAGATAGAGACAGTCCCTGCCGTTTGACGGGCTTACAGTCTAATCGGGGGAGACGGACAGACAAGAACAATGGCACTAAACAGCGTCAAGGGGAAGAACATCTCGTAAAAACAATGGCAACTAAATAGAATCAAGGCGATGTACAATTCATTAACAAAATAAATAGGGTAACGAAAATATATACAGTTGAGCGGACAAGTACAGTGCTGTGGGGATGGGAAGGGAGAGGTGGAGGAGCAGAGGGAAAAGGGGAAAATGAGGCTTTAGCTGCGGAGACGTAAAGGGGGGATGGCAGAGGGAGTAGAGGGGGAAGAGGAGCTCAGTCTGGGAACGCCTCTTGGAGGAGGTGATTTTTAAGTAAGGTTTTGAAGAGGGAAAGAGAATCAGTTTGGTGGAGGTGAGGAGGGAGGGCGTTCCAGGACCGCGGGAGGACGTGACCCGGGGGTCGACGGCGGGATGGGCGAGACCGAGGGACGGCGAGGAGGTGGGCGGCAGAGGAGCGGAGCGTGCGGGGTGGGCGGTAGAAAGAGAGAAGGGAGGAGAGGTAGGAAGGGACAAGGTGATGGAGAGCCTTGAAGCCTAGAGTGAGGAGTTTTTGTTTGGAGCGGAGGTCGATAGGCAACCACTGGAGTTGTTTAAGAAGATAACCAATTTGGACATAGCCCTTGTCCCATATATGGCTCCTAATCTTAATGCCCTTTTTGAAGATGAGGTATCCGCGGTTTGGAGAAGTCAAGTGACTTGCTCAAGGTCACACAACAGATAAGTGGCCGATCCGGGATTAGAAGACAGGTCATCCAACTCCCAGACCCCTTCTCTTTTCACTAGGCCATACGGCATCTCCTTAGCATTTGCTAAAATGAACTGTCAGAATGTGTAAATTGTACAAATGTATCTATTTATGCATATAGATGTGGATAATGGGTAAAAATGCATAAGTGCTAGCTGTGGTTATTAGATTGCTATGGCTTGAGGTGTTGAGAATTAACTGGGGAAGCCTTCCTGGAGGAGATGGGATTTTAGTAGAGTTTTGAAGATGAAGAGTGCTGCTTGATTCTGATATCAGGCAGTGAGCTAAACATGTCGGAGTAAATTTAATTTGTCTTTCCCCAGTGGGTTCGACCTCCACTACTAATGATAATTATGGTACTTGTTAAGTGCTTACTATGTGCCTCAAATTCCTCATTTGTAAAATGGGAATTCAAACCCTCTTCTCCCTCCTTCTTGGACAATAAATGCCATGTGGGGCAGGGACTGTGTCTGACGTGATTACCTTAGAATGGTGCTTGCACATAATAAATGCTTTACAAATGCCACAGTTATTATTGAATATACTAAGTGCCTAACAAACATGATAATTATTAAATATTGGGTCACAGACCCTATGTGATCAATCTTTCTGATGGAAACTCCATATTTAGCTTAGCATGGCGTTCCTTACTTTATCCTGCTTCATGGTTGCAGCTGGAGTCCAATCCAGGTGTTTTTGAAGCTCCTTTCCACAACACCCTGTGAGAAGACCGCCCCCCCCCTTCTTATTTGGCAGAATTAGTGCTTCAACTTGAGGGCACACAGCTGATAAATAAATACAGGTTCCCAAGAACACCAAACCTAAGGGGGGACAGGCAGCTCCAATATTCTACTAATCTCGACTAGGGGAGAATCAAAGAGAGGTATGCCCATTCCATTCCTAGCTTGGGCAGTGGCTAGTGAATGGAAAGCAATCTATTATAAGTCAAAATACACCTGTGCTGGGCAATAGCAGTGTGGGAGCAAGTCAAGGACAGAGACTCAAGTTTACTACACAGAAGGAGGCGATGGTAAACCACTTCTGAAGTTTTACCAAGAAAACCCTCTGAATCCACCACCAGAACAATTGCAGATAAAGGTGGGGCTCTCTGGGAGAGATGTGTCCGTGGTGCCGCTGTGGGTCGGAGATGACTTAACGGCATAAGACAAGATTGTTACTGTTGCTACTCCTCATCCTAAACTACTACTACTATTCTACCTGTAATTTATTTTATAGGCTGAGTTTGGGCAGGAAATGTATCTAATAATAATATGTGTGGTGTTTGTTAAGTGCTTACTTATATGCCAGGCAATGGTACTAAATGCTTGGGTAGATACAAAATAAGCAGGCCTCACATGAGGCTCCCAAGAAGCAGTATGGTCTAGTGGAAAGAACACACGTCTGTGCTCAGAGGACCTGGGTTCTAATACCGGCTCTGCCAATTGTCTGCTCCGTGACTTTGGGTAAGGCACTTAATTTCTCTGTGCTTCAGTTTCCTCAACAGGGGACAGAGACTGCATCCAACCTGATAAATATGCATCTACACCAGCGCTTAGAACAGTGCTTGGTGTACTGTAAGGGCCAAACAAATACCATTAAAAAAGTAGGAAGGAGAACAGGTGTTGAATCCCCATTTTGCAGATAAGGGTGAGGCACAGAGAAGTTTAAGAGCCTTGCCCAAGGTCACATAGATAAGAGATGGATCCAGATTAGAACCCAGATCTGCCATCTCCCAGGTCAGGGATCTTTCCACTAAGCCACACTGCTTCCTGGGAGGCCCATGAGGGGCTTGATTATCCCCTAGGCCACGCTTCTTCTCTACCAGCTCTGTTGTATTTTACTCTCCTGAGTGCTAGGTACAGTAGTCTGGATGCCGTAACCATTCAATAAGTACCAGTGATTGGTAGACTGTCTCCCTGACTAGATTGTAAACTTCTTATGGGCAGGGAGCATTTCTACTAATTGTATTTGTACTGTGCACACTGAATTTTGCTCAACCCATGGCATAGTGGATAGACCACGGGCCTGGAAGTCGGAAGGTCATGAGTTCTAATCCTGAATCCACCACTTGTCTGGTATGTGAGCTAGTCACTTCACTTCTCTGTGCCTGTTACCTCATCTGGAAAACGGGGATTGAGCCTGTGACTCCCATGTGGGACAGGGGACTGTGTCCAACCCAATTTGCTTGTATCCCCCCGACCCCAGTGTTTAGTAAAGTGCCTGACACACAGTAAGCGCTTTAACAAATGCCATAATTCTTAAGCACTTTACTTAATGGATAGAGGAAGGATCTGGGTTCTAATCTTGGCTCCGCCACATGTCTATTGTGTGACTTTGGGTGAGTCACTTCACTTCTCTGGGCCTCAGTTACTTCATCTGTAAAATGCGGATTAGAACTGTGAGCCCCAAGTGGAACGGGGACTATGTTCAAACATGTCTCTACCCCAGGGCTTAGAACAATGCTCGATATATAGTAAGCGCTTTATAAATGCCATCATCATCATCTACTCCCACCTACTTCCTGGCTTCAAACCTGCTACATCCTGAACTCTGGCCACCTGGCAGTAGCCATAACAACTTGTTACCCACTCTCCAACCCCCCCAACCACATCTTCTGAAACTCTTCCTTCCTCAACCCCTCCCACAGCCAACCCACCACCATAAACATCCACATCACTGACCTCAATTAATTAATGGAGTTTATTGAGCACTTAACTTTGATCAGAGCATTGTACTAAGGGTTTGGGAAAGTACGATACAATAGAGCTAGTAGATGCAATCCCTGCTTTCAAGGAGTTTATAGTCTACAGGGAGGGGCAGGAATTAAAGTAGATTAGGAGTAGGGAAACAGTAGAATAAAGGAATATTTACTTAAGTATTGGGGGACTGGGTATCAAAGTGCTTAGGGGATTCTATTAATGTCTATTTCCCTCTCTAGACTGCAAGCTCAATGTGGGCAGGGAATGTGTCTATTGTTATTGTACTAGAGCATAATAAAAAGGATTAAATGAATGAATGAAGAGGGGGAGTGGGGAAAGAATTTACTCTGGGAAGATGTCATGGAGGAGATATGATTTTAGGAGGGTTTGGAGGTGGTGAGAGTGTCTGATTTGAAGGGAGAGAAAGTTCCAGGCCAGAGGGAGAATGTGAGAAAAGGGTTGGTAGTGAGACAGGTGAAATTAAGGTACAGAGAGTAGGTTGGTGTAAGAGGAGAGGAGCAGGTGGGTTGGGTTGTAGTAGGAGATCATTGAGGTATGATAGAAAAGAGAGCTGATGGAATGCCTTAAAGCCTTAATGCCAACCTTAAAGCCTTAAAACCAAGCCAATCCAGAGAAGCAGCATGGCTCAATGAAAAGAGCATGGGTTTGGGAGTCAGAGGTCATGGTTTGATCCTGACTCAGCTGTGTGACTGTGAGCAAGTCACTTAACTTCTCTGTGCCTCAGTTCCCTCATCTGTAAAATGGGGATTAAGACTGTGAGCCTCACATGGGACAACCTGATTACCCTGTATCTACCCCAGCGCTTAGAACAGTGTTCAGCACATAGTAAGCACTTAACAAATACCAACATTATTATTAACCCTATGAAGTGGATAGGTAACCAATGGAGGTTTTTGAGGAGTGGAGAGATATGGACTGAACTTTTTGTAGGAAAATCATCCCGGCAGCAGAGTGAAGCATGGACTGGAGAGAGGAAAGGGCAGAGAGATCGGAGAGGAGGCTGCTGCAGTAAACAAGGTGAGAAATGATGAGTGCTTGGATCTGCATGGGAGCAGTTTGGATGGAGAAGATAGGGCAGATTCTACAGATGCAGTGAAGATAGAACTGACAGGATTTCATGACCGATTGAATATATGGGTAGAATGAGAAAGATAGGACAAGGATAATGCCAAGTTTATGGGCCTGTGAGACAGGAAGGATGGTGAGATGCTGGTGATACTGTTCTACAGTAATGGGAAAGTTGGGGAGAGGACAGGGTTTAAGTGGGAAGGTGAGAGTTCTTTTTTTATTCATGTTAAGTTCATTCAATCATTCAATCATATTTATTGAGCGCTTACTGTGTGCAGAGCACTGTACTAAGCGCTTGGAAAACACAATTCGACAACAGATAGAGACAGTCCCTACCTAACAATGGGCTCACAGTCTAGAAAGGGGAGACAGACAACAAAACAAGTAGACAAGCAAATCTCTTCTCTTCCTCCTCCTCTTTTTCCTCCTCTTCTTCCTCTTTTTCATCCTCCTCCTCTTCATCCCTCTCTTCCTTCTCTTCCTCCTTCTCCTGCTCGTCCTCCTCGTCCTGCTCCTCTTCCTCCTTCAGTGGATGGAGCACTGGCCTGGGTGTCAGAAGGACCTGGGTTCTAATCCCGACTCTGCCACGGGTCTGCTGTGTGACCTTGGGCAAGTCATTTCACTTCTCTGGGCCTCAGTTACCTCATCTATAAAATGTGGATGAAGACTCTAAGCCTTATGTGAGACGGGGCATGATTAGTTTGTATCTACCACACTGTTTAGAACAGTGCTTGGCACATAGTAAGCACTTAACAAGTACATAATTCTTATTACAAGGTGGAGGGACCTTTGGGCTGAGTGGCAGGGAAAAGTGCCATCTTGGGTCTCAGGACCCTTGGCCAGGTCAGAGCAAACAACGGGCAGAGCAGCCACCATTTATTCATTCAATCGTATTTACTGAGTGCTTACTGTGTGCAGAGCACAGTACTAAGCACTTGGGAAAGTACCATACAACAACAAATAGTGACATTCCCTGCCTACAGTGAGTGTACAGTCTAGAGGGGGAAGATGGATATCAATACAAATAAATAAAATTATAGGCATACATAAGTGCTGTGAGGCTGGGAAGGGGGAAGAGCAAAAGGAGCAAGTTAGGGTAACATAGAAGGGAGTGGGAGATGAGGAAAAGTAGAGTTTAGTCTGGGAAGGCCTCTTGGAGGAGACGTGCCTTCGATAAGGCTTTGAAGAGGGGAAGAGTAATTGTCTGGTGGATTTGAGGAGGGAGGGCACTCCAGGCCAGAGGCAGGACTTGGGCCAGGGGTCAGCGGTGAGACATTTGAGATGGAGGCCCAGTGAGAAGGTGAGCACCAGAGGAGCGGAGTGTGCGGGCTGGGATGTAGAAGGAGAGAAGCGAGGTGTGATAGGAGGGGCAGAGGTGATGGACAGCTTTAAAGCCAATAGTAAGGTAGCTGAACTTGGCTGGGAGGGAGAGGGAAGGGTAGGGACATTGCCAGCTGACAGTTGCTTGAGTGGAAGAATCGTGCACATTTTAGAGATTCAAGGTGCTTGGAAGAGAGACAAGCCTTTGGTCTTTCCATTTGGCCATGCTGCCTCTCTACTACTGTCTCCCCATCTTGCCCATCCTCTGCTTCCATTTCATCATCCTTGCTCGGTATGGGCAGGGAACATGTCTACTAACTTTGTCATATTGTACTTGTCCAAGTGCTTAGGACAGTGCTCTGCACACAGTAAACACTCAATAAAAACCTTCGATTGACTGATTGTATTAGTTCCAGGGTATCCTACCCAAACTGCTTCCTCTGACAGTGCCTCTGGGTGTTTGCTTTTTTAAATGGTATTTGCTAAGTGCTTACTCTTTTCCAGGCACTGTATTAAGCACTGGAGCAGACACAAGTTTAGCAGGTTGGATGCAGTTCCTGTCCCACACAGGGCTTACAGTCCTAATCCCCATTTTGCAGATGAGGTGACTGAAGCATAGAGAAGGGAAGTGTCTTACCCAGAAGACTAATGGCAGAGCCAGGATAATAGAAATAATAATATTATAAGCGTTTAGGACAGTGCTCTGCATCCAGTAAGCACTCAATAAATATGAATGAATAAATGAGTAATAATAATTATGGTATTTGTTAAGTGTTTACTATATGGCAGGTACTGTACTAAGCACAGGGTGGATACAAGCAAATCAGGTTGGATATAGTCCCTGTCCCACATGGAGCTCACATTCTGAATCCTCATTTTACAGATAAGGTAGTTGAGACCTAGAGTAGTGAAGTGATTTGCCCTAGGTCTTATAGCAGACAAGCGACAGAACCGGGACCAAAACCGAGGTCCTTCTGACTCCCAGGCCTGTGCTCGATCCACTAGGCCACGCTGCCTCTCGGGCATTTCTGCTCTCAGTGTGCCATTCTGTTTCTTCATTTTCTTTAATACATAGCCCATCTCCCTGCTCATTTTGAGATGAGCGTCAGAACCACTGCATCATTTGGCTTGGGCTATACGAAATGGATGACAAACGTCCTACCAAAAAAGTAGTGAGAAAAGCACCTTGGAACAAAAAAATGCTAAATGAATTCAAAATATTATTATTTGTGCCCTCCCTACCCCAAAAACCTTGTTTGGGGTTCAGGGGAAAGACGGTCCTGGGCATCCTGGGTTCTAGAACTGGGGATGAAGGTTTCTGTCAAAAAAACCATTCAAGGTGTTCGGTGAGTGGACAGGTCCAGCAACAATCATGAAAAGAAGATGGCTAATGTTGACAGCAGAGGCTGTCGAGGCAGCTGCCTACTGGGAAATATGATTGATTGCTGTGGCTCAACATTGGACCTAGGCTGTGGTCACTTTGGCTGAGAATGAGACTTGTATGTGGTAAAGAAAGAAGCTGTCACTTAGAGTGTGTGCTTCACCCCCACCCATGCTCACCTCCTAAACTCCAGCCCCCAGTGGGAACATGTGTGGCAGGAATACAGAGGGTCAATGTGGCTCTCCACAAGCTCCCAGCGCAACAATCATTCTGCCTGCACAGGTTCTGGGACCTAAGATTCCCCCGAGCCTCGCCTTCATTCTCCAAAGGACACTTTACCCTTCCATCTCTAGAGGGTAAGCTCCCTGTGGGCAGGGAATGTGTCTGATATATTGTTACATTGTACGCTCCCAAGTGCTTAGTACACTGCTCCAGTGGTTTCCCATCCAACTTCTCATCAAACAAAAACTCCTCACCATTGACTTTAAAGCACTCAGTCACCTCGCCCCTTCCCACCTTACCTTGCTTCTCTCCTTCTACAACCCAGCTCGCGCACTTCACTCCTCTGGTGCTAACCTTCTCACTGTGACTCCATCTCGCCTGCCTCGCTACCCACCCCTTGCCCAGGTCCTACTTCTGGCTTGGAACACCCTCCCTCCACAAATCTAACCAACAGTTACTCTCCCCAGCATCACAGCTTTATTGATGGCACATCTCCTCCAGGAGGCCTTCCATGACTAAGCCACCCCTTTATTCTTCTCCCACTCCCTTCTGCATTGCTCTGACTTACTCTCTCTGCTCTTCCCCCCTTCCACCAGCCCCATAGCATTTATGTACATATCTGTAATTTTTTTATGTTAATATCTGTCTCCCCTACTCTAGACTATAAGCTCCTTGTGGGCAGAGAAAGTGTCTGTTTATTGTTGCATTGTACTTTCCCAAGTGCTTAGTATTGTGCTCTGCACACAGTAAGTGCTCAATAAATACAACTGAATGAATTGAATGAATGAATGAATGAATGTTCTACACACAGTAGCACTCAACAAGTATGAGTGATTGATTGATTTATTCCCCACCTCTGATGCCAGTGACCTGGCAAGGGGATCTTGACATGAGCAGCCTAGCAGAAAGAGCATGGATCTGGGAGTCGGGATCTAGGTTCTAATCCTGGCTCTGCCACTTGCCTGCTGTGTGACCTTGAGCAAGTCACTAAACTGCTCTATCCCTCTCTATCCTCATCTGTATAATGGGGATTCAATATCTGCTTATCCCTTCCCCTTAGACCGGGAGCCCTGTCTGGGACAGGGACTGTGTCCACCTGAACATCTTTTATCTACCACAGTGCATTAAAAAAAAATAGTATCAAGTGTTTACTATGTGCCAGGTACTGTATTAAATGCTGGGGTAGATACAAACTAATCAGGTTGGGCACAGTCCCTGTCCCTCATAGGACTCACAATCTAAATTTCCATTATTATTATTATTATTAGCTTCTCTTATGAGTCAAGCCTCTGCTTTTCAATGGTTACTTCCGAACAAGGTGACTTTAAAGGAAGTCTAGGAGCTGAGAAGGTTTTTCTTTGAGGTTAACTTTGGGAGCTTGTTTATTTCTGCTAAAAGCTGCTTGTTTATTTCTGCTAGAAAGAAAATGAAACAAAAGATTGAGGGTTTTTCCTCCTTTTTGAAGGGACCACGCTCCTCACACAAGGTTAGTACAAATTCAGCTTCCTTCTAAATCACTCTGAGACCTTCTGGGTGCTCTGTGCAGACGTCTGTTTTCAGCTCAATGACATTCTCTGCAGCGACGCTGTCTGTTTCCTTTCCCTTCTCAAGTTTGCATTTTAAAATCTCTTTCCTAGCTGAAGCATACTGCTTTTCATCCTCCGGATGGAGTTTGCCAGTGACAGTTTTACAAAACTGACTCAGATGGGAGCAAGTTAGCCATTCCTTTATTTAAATCTGCATAATCTCCCTATTTTTCTTGCCTCTGTGGAAATAAAAGAAACAAACACAGACGCTCACTGTTGACTTGTTAATTTATCCTACAGAGCCTCAGTTTCTCCAGACTTTCACTAGGTAGAGTTTCTGAATTTTACCTTGTCTTTAGAAAAGGAAATTTCCACTCCTTGTCACCAAATCCTAGTTTGGACCCTGCTGTGTGGCCAAGCAATATTGATAAGGGATTATTGCTTTTTTCCAAGGGTCTCCATTAGGGCTGGCATTAGAAGTGGTAGGGGAGTGGTGGTGTGGTGGAGGTAGAGGAGGTCTATCTGGGTGCATATATATGACAGTCTCCCTCTCAACACACCCCAGAAACCAACAGACATCCAGCCAGCCTCATGTTGTTCTGTAATAATGGTAACAATAATGATAACAGTTCTTAAATTAGAAGCAGTATGGCCTAGTGGAAAGAGCATGGGCGTGGAAGTCAGAGGACTGGCCCACCACTTGTCTGTTGTGTGACCTTGGGCAAGTCACTTAACTTCTCAATGCCTCAATTCCCTCATCTGCAAATTGAGGATTCAATACCTGTTCTCCCTTCTACTTAGATTGCGACTCCTATGTGAGACCTGATTACCCTGTATCTACATTTAGTCCAGCACTTTTCCTTTGGGAAAAGGAAAAGAATAGGAATGACTGTTGGATTTTTGTTCTTTTCAAAACTCACAAGGTTGTCCCTGAGCGGTGCCCCAAGGGAAGATGGGATGTGAAGGAAGATAGGAAGGAAATGGAGAAATGACAGGGAGGGGCAGGCAGTGAACAATGTGATAATGGCTCTTAGAACAGTGCTTGGCTTAACAAATACCATAATGATAATAATAATAGGAACCTTTGTC
The DNA here is from genome assembly GCF_004115215.2 of Ornithorhynchus anatinus. Classification (NCBI taxonomy): domain Eukaryota; kingdom Metazoa; phylum Chordata; class Mammalia; order Monotremata; family Ornithorhynchidae; genus Ornithorhynchus; species Ornithorhynchus anatinus. The sequence continues at coordinate 71,015,246 of NC_041728.1, read as the reverse complement.
AGGTGCAGAAGAGAGGACAGTGCTGCTAAGAGCATCAGCAATGTCTTCATTCATTCATTAGTATTTATTGAGCGCTTACTATGTGCAGAGCACTGTACTAAGCACTTGGAATGTACAGTTCAGCCACAGATAGAGACAACTGCTGCCCGATAACGGGCTCACAGTCTACACCGGGGAGACAGCAAAGCAAAACAGAGCAAAACAAAAACAAGACATCTTCAAGATAAATAGAATCGGGGGATGTACACCTCATTAACAAAATAATAGGGTAATAAATAATATATACAAACGAGCACAGTGCTGAGGGGAGGGGAAGGGGAAGCAGCAGAGGGTGGGGAGGAGGGAAGGGGGAGCAGAGGGAAAGGGGGGCTCAGTCTGGGAAGGTCTCTTGGAGGAGGTGAGCTCTCTGTAGGGCTTTGAAGAGGGGAAGAGAATTAGTTTGGAGGATGTGGGCCAGGGGTTGACGGCGGGATAGGCGAGAATGGGGGACGGTGAGTAGGTGAGCGGCAGAGGAGAGGAGTGTACGGGGTGGGCAGTAGAGAGAGGTGAGGTAGGAGGGGGTAAGGTGATGGAGAGCTTTGAAGCCAAGAGTGAGGAGTTTTTGTTTCGTGTGACGGTTGATAGGCAACCACTGGAGTTTTTGAGGAGGGGAGTGCCATGCCCAGAGCGTTTCTGTAGGAAGATGATCAGGGCAGCGGAATGAAAAAGAGACTAGAGTGGGGACAGACAGGAGGAAGGGAGATCTGAGAGGAGGCTGACATAATAATCCAGTCGGGATATTATGAGAGTTTGTCTTAATGACTGACAGTGCCTACATCTTCTCCGAGTGAGTCAATCGTATTTACTGAGACTTGCCAAGCCTCTTTGGAGGAAAAGGCTGCTGCCGGCTGCCCATGAGCAGGATCTGGACAGAAATGCCCAGGTATCGGCTATGCCAAGGCAGAGCTGACCAGGGTGGCTGCCGCAAGCGGCTCTGTCCTAGACGCCAAGGCCTTTCCAGCAGCATGGCCTAGTGGAAAGAGCACAGGTCTGGGAGTCAGAAGGACCTGTGTTCTAATCTTGGCTCTGCTACTTCTCTGCTGTGGGTCCTTGGGCAAGTCAATTCTACAATTCTCTAGACTGTAAACTCATTGTGGGCAAGGAATATATCTATTATCTGTATTAGTTATCTATATCTGTACTCTCCCAAGTGTTGAGTACATTGCTGTGCACACAGTAAGCACTCAATAAAAACAATTGTCTGGCTGACAAATACGACTGACTGACTGACTCCACTTCAGTGTACCTCAGTTGCCCCATCTATAAAATGGGAATTATGACTGTTAGTCCTCTGTGGAACAGAGACTGTGTCCAACGTGATTAACTTGTATCTAACCCAGCACTTAGCGTGAGCCCGTCACTGGACAGGGATTGTCTCTATCTGTTGCTGAATTGTACATTCCAAGCGCTTAGTACAGTGCTCTGCACATAGTAAGCGCTCAATAAATACTACCGAATGAATACAGTGCCTGGTACATAAGAAAGTGCTTAGCAAATAGCATTAAAATAAAACAACACATATTGGTGAGCAATGGGTAGCCAGGGGGAGAATACAGAAGGTGAAAAAGTTAAGAAGCTTGGTCTTGTCACAAATACAAGAATCCCTAAATGCTACCCTGGAAAGTTTCATCACTGTCCCTGTGTGCCACATTGGTGGGAAGGGCTTATCAGCACTGAGGTCCTGAGGAGCCGCTCAGTATTGCATCTCGGTTGATTGGGCAGTGCGTGTGAGGAGAAAAGCAGCGTGGCTCAGTGGAAAGAGCACGGGCTTTGGAGTCAGAGGTCATGAGTTCGAATCCCGGCTCTGCCACTTGTCAGCTGTGTGACTGTGGGCAAGTCACTTAACTTCTCTGTGCCTCAGTTACCTCATCTGTAAAATGGGGATTAAGACTGTGAGCCCCATGTGGGACAATCTGATTCCCCTGTGTCTACCCCAATGCTTAGAACAGTGCTCTGCACATAGTAAGCACTTAACAAATACCAACATTATTATTAAAAGATTACAATGGGCCACCGAGCACCTGCAAGATGGGCAGTGGAAGTGTAGGATGGGTGCATTTATCCACAGAAAGTGCTCAGCCTCCAACCACAGGGCTACGTGGGAGGCTCTTGAGAAGCCACGATGTGAAGCAGCCAACAGCCAATTTGGTAGGCTGCCATTAGGAAACAGGTGACTGTTCCCAAATAGAGGCTTCAGACAATGGCAAGGCAAGAGGTAGGGTTGAGGGGTGGGGAATGTGTCTACCAGCTCTAATAATATTAAGTATTATTATTATGGTATTTGTTAAGCACTTACTGCATGCCAGACACAGTACTAAGCGCTGGAGTGGATTCAAGGAAATTGGTTTGGACACAATCCCTGTCCCACGTGGGGCTCACAATCCCCATTTTACAGATGAGGTAACTAAGTTCCAGAGAAGTGAAGTGACTTTCTCAAGGCCACACAGCAGACAAGTGGCATAGCTGGGATTAGAACTCATGACCTTCTGACTCCCAGGCCCATATTCTATCCACTACGATCTACTGCTTCTCTAGTGCATTGTAGTCTCCCAAACCCTTAGTAATAACAATAATAATAGTAATGATAACGGTAGTTGTTAAGCACTTACTACATGTCAAGTACTATTCTAAGTGCTAGGGTAGATAATAATAATAATAATAATGTTGGCATTTATTAAGCACTTACTATGTGCAAAGCACTGTTCTAAGCACTAGGGGGATACAAGGTGATCAGGTTGTCCCACATGGGGCTCACAATCTTCATCCCCATTTTGCAGACGAGGTAACTGAGGCACAGAGAAGTTAAGTGACTTGCCCAAAGTCACACAGCTAACAAGTGGCAGAGCTGGGATTTGAACCCATGATTCCCTGACTCCCTAGCCCGTGCTCTTTCCACTGAGCCACGCTGCTTCTCTGATATAAGCTAATCAGGTTGGACACAGTTCCAGTTCCACATCAGGCTTACTGTCTTAACCTCCATTTTACAGATGAGGTAACTGAGACCCAGAGAAGTGAAGTGACTTGCCAAAGTTCACACAGCAGACAAGTGGCAGAGCTGGGAATAGAACCCATCTCCTTCTGACTCCCTGGCCGTGCTTTACAATGCTCTCTTTTGGAGGCAAAAGTTCTGAACCTGGCAGCATAATAATGATTATGGTATTTGTTAAGCACTTATTAAGTGCCAGGCACTATACTAAGCCCTGGGGTAGATATGGAAAATCAGGTTAGACACAGTTCATGTCCCACACGAGGCTCATGGTCTCCATCCCCATTTTACATTTGAAGTAACTGAGGCACAGAGAAATGAAGTGACTTGCCTGAGGTCACACAGCAGACAAGTGGCTAAACTGAGATTAGAACCATGACATGACCCACTATCATGTTTGGGGTGCATAAGATCTTCACTGACATATGCCTCAATCAATGGTATTTATTGAGCACTTTCTGTGTGCTGAGCCCTTTACTAACCGCTTGGGAGAGTACAATATATCAGAGTTGGTAGACACATTCCCCACCCTACAGTCTCCTGGTCAAGCGAATGTGTCTGTTATATTTTTATATCATATTCTCCCAAGCACTAAGTACAGTGCTCTGCACAGTAAGTGCTCAATAAATAGGATTGATTTATTGAGCTAAAGGAGCCCTTTGAGAAGAAGCAAATGGTCTCGAGCGCTGTGTTCTACAATCGGAGCCCCATGCGCTCTGAATGATGTTGCAGCTCTTGAACCCACTGCAGAAGGCTCATCGCCTCCAAGAAGTCTTCCCTGACTAAGTCTGCCTTTCCCCTTCTCCCTTTGGCGGCATCCTGACTTTCTCCCTTTATTCATCCCCACTCCCAGACCCACAACACTTCTGTACATAGCTGTAATTTATTCATTTATATTAATTTCTCTCTTCCCCTGTAGACTGTAAGCTCATTGTGGGCAGAGAATGTGTCCATTTACTGTTGTATTGTTCTCTCCCAAGCACTTAGTACAGTGCTCTGCACACAATATGCATTCAATAAATACTATTGACTGATGGACTGACTATCAGAATGCCTCCGACCAATTTTTTTTTTTACGGTTTTTGTTAAGCACTTAGCAGCGTGGCTCAGTGACAAAAGCACTGGGTTGGGAGTCAGGGGTTGTGGGTTCTAATCCTGGCTCTGCCACTTGTCTTCTGTGTGACCTTGGACAAGCCACATCACTTCTCTCTGTCTCAGTTACCTCATCTATAAAATGGGGATTAAGACAGTGGGCTCCACGTGGGACTACCTGATGACCTTGTATCTACCCCAGAGTTTAGAACAGTGCTTGGGACACAGTAAGCACTGACAAAAATAAATAATTATCATTATATGTGTGAAACACTGTTCTAAGCACTGGGGTAGGTACAAGTTCCTTAAGTCGGACACAGCCCCTGTCCTTCATGGGACTTCTAAGGGAATGGTTGGAGCACACCCTGGAAGACAGTGCCAATAGATGTATCTGATTCCTCAAAGATGCCATCTTGTGAAGCAGCATGGCTTAGTGGATAGAGGACGGGCCTGGCAATCAGAAGGTCATGCATTCTAATCCTGGCTCTACCATATGCCTGCTGTGTGTCCTTGGACAAGCCACTTCACTTCTCTGGGCCTCAGTTACCTCATCTGTAAAATGAGGATTAAGGGTGTGAGACCCATGTGGGACAGGGTCTGTGTGCAAACTAACTTGTATCTACCCCAGTGCTTAAACCAGTGGTTGACACATAGTAAGTGCTTAACAAGTACCATTATTATTATTATTATTACTATTATTACTATGCGGGGTGTTTAACATGGTATCCGCAGGGAGGAAACCTCTCCAAGGGACTTGTAGTTGCATTGTACAGTGCTCTGCCCACAGTAAGCGCTCAGAAAATATGATTGAATGAATGAATAAATGAATCAAACTGTGCATTTATCAAGATATGCTTCTCATGGCCAAAGAAAACATCCTTGAGACTATAAACTCGTTGTGAGCAGGGAATGTGTCTGGCGACTTTGTTATATTGTACTCTCCCAAGTGCTTAGTACAGTGCTGTGCACAAGGAGAGTGCTCGGTAAATACTGCTGATTGATTACAGGCATGGTGAAAGCAAGGGTGGCTTGCCAGGATTGGCAAGAGAAGATCCTTGTCCTTTCTCAAAAGGCAGCTGTGGTGGTGAAGCAGGGAGGGTGAGAAGATGACCTCAGAGTCCTATTCATCCAGATCCCTTCTTCAGTCCCATCCACATGCAGATGGAGCATTCTTTCATCCTTCTTCTTTCACTGGCTGGGCAGCCCAATCAGTGATCACCTTTTTAAAAAATGTTTTCATGGTATTTGTTAAGCACTTATAATGTGCCAAGCACTGTACTAAGTGTTGGTGTTGATAGAAGCTAGACAGGTAGGACACAGTCCATGTCCCAGGTGGGACTCACAGTCTTAATCCCCATTTTACAGATGAGGCAGCTGAGGCATGGAATATTTAAGTGACTTGCTCAAGGTCACACAGCAGACAAGGCAGAGCTGGATTAGAACCCAGGTCTTCTGACTTTTATCCACTTTTATCCATTTTTATTCATGCTTTTATCCACTAGGCCACGCTGCTTCCCACACTGTTTTTAGGAGGAAGAGCCTGATCCACTGCTGGTGACATAACATATCAAGCTAGATAAAGAGAAAGATCTGAAACTGAACACTGCCTCCTGTTTCCTTGGATAATGTTACATGCATGTTGCTGGAAAGAGAAGAAAGGGATTAAGAGAAACAAAAAGACTAAAATTGAGGATGGGAAATGGGGAGAAGAGGGGAGTTTGGAACTTTTGGTTTTATGCTGAATAGTTTGTAACTGTATGATGTGCTTTAGGGAGTGTCAGGCCTCAGGCATCCAGAATCATTTAAGGCTCTAGATAAGGGTGACATTTCTAGAGTACAGGAGGGCAACAAAGTGGCCTCCTGGAAAGAGCATGACTGGGAGTCAGAGAACCTGGGTTCTCATTCAGGCTCCACCACTTTTCTGCTGCGTGGCCTTGGGCAAGTCACTTCACTTCTCTGGGCCTCAGTTATCTCATCTGTAAAATGGGGATTCAATTCGACTCCCTTCTATTTAGACATTCAGCCCCCTGTGAGACAGGGACTGTGTCCAACCTGATTATCTTGTATTTACCCTCACGCTTAGTACAGTGTTTGGTGAATAGTAAAACACTATTTTACTGAATACTAAATACTATTTTATTAGTATTTATTAGCATTTATTATATTTATATTTATTTATATTTATTAGTATTTATTGAATACTAAATACTATTTTACTATTTTGCTACATGGCTCAGTGGAAAGAGCCCAGGCTTGGGAGTCAGAGATCATGGGTTCGAGTACTGGCTCTGCCACTTGTCAGCTGTGTGACTGTGGGCAAGTCACTTAACTTCTCTGTGCCTCAGTTACCTCATCTGTAAAATGGGGATTAACTGTGAGCCTCACGTGGGACATCCTGATTCCCCTGTGTCTACCCCAGCGCTTAGAACAGTGCTCGGCACATAGTAAGCATTTAACAAATGCCAACATTATTATTATTATTATTATTGTTATTAAAAGCTTGACAAGTACCATAAAAAAACCGCTATTGATTGATTACTTGATTGACTGCCACTTATCTGTTGTGTGACCTTGATGAAGTCCCTTCAGTTCTCTGTATCTCAATTATCTCATCTGTAGAATGGAGATTAAGACCTTGAGCCCCATGTGGGACAGGGACTGTGTCCAATCTGACTAGTTTGTAACTATCCCAGCGCTGAACAAATACCATTTTTTTAAAAAAAACTAGCTAACAGACTAGAGGGGGACACATACTATGCATTTAACAGACAATCGACAGTATTTATTGAGCATATCCTGTGTGCAGAGCACTGTACTAAGCACTTGGAAGAGTACGGTATATTAAAGCTGGTAGACATGTGATGACGATGAGCTTACAGTCTCCCCCTCTTGACGTCTTGTCTCCCCCTCTTGACAATGAGCTTACAGTCTAGAGGGGGAGACAGACATTAACAGAAATAAACTAATTACAGATATGTAAAAAAGCACAGTGTGGCTAAGGAGGGGTGAATAAAAGGTGCAAATGCAAGTAAAAGGGTGATGCAGAAGGGAGTGGGAGAAGAGGAAAATGAGGCCCTAGAAGGGGAAGGCCTCTTGGAGGGAATGTGCTTTCAATAAGGCTTAATAAGGTTTAACAAATACCATAATACAATAATAATATTCAATAAATGGCATTTATTGAGCACTTATTGTGTGCACAATACTAAGTGCTTGGGAGAGAACAATACAGTTGGTAGACATGATTCCTGCTTTAAATCAGCATGGCTTAGTGGAAAGAGCACGGGCTTGGGAGTCAGAGGACGAGGGTTCTAATCCCAGCTCTGCCACATGTCTGCTGTGTGACCTTGGACAAGTTACTTAACTTCTCTGGGCTTCAGTTACCGCATCCGTAAAATGGGGATTGAAAGTGTGAGCCAGACTTGATTACCCTGCATCTACCCCAGTGCTTAGAACAGTGCTTGGCACATAGTAAGTGCTTAACAAATACCATTATTATTAGTAGTAGTAGGGGGAGAGACAGATGTTGAAATAATTGCAGGTAGGAAAAGCAATTGAGCATAAGGATATGATTGCAATTGAGAAGGACATTTTTGTTATAATTTTCCTTAAGGGCAGGATGTTCAAGGGAGAGATGTTCTTGAAAACACAGGAAATATTGCAACGAGAGTTAGCGAGAAGAACACAGAGTACATGGAGCTGATTAGTTGACACAGATTTACTTGTAAACAGTTTAATCATAAAAATAGTTCTTTGTTTCATAAAATCTAAAATGCTTGACTTCCTTCTCAGGGAAGACAAGCCACAAGCACCAGTCAGGATTGCTTCTTGGAAGCAAATGAACAAACATATAAAATGACTGGAACTAGTCAATCAATCAATTGCACTTATTGAGCACTTAATGTGTGTCAGCTGTGTGACTTAGGGTAAGTCACTTAACTTCTCTGTGCCTCAGTTCCCTCATCTGTAAAATGGGGATTAAGACCGTGAGGCCCACATGGGACAACCTGATTAACTTGTATCTACCCCACCACTTAGAACCAGGCTTGGCACATAGTAAGCACTTAACAAATGCCATCATCATTATTATTATTAGGGTCCTCTACTAAGCACCTGGGAGAGTACAACACAACAATATAACAGACACATTCCCAGCACACAATGAGTTTACGGTCTAGAGGAGGAGACAAATTAATGTAAATAAATTAATTATAGCTCTGTACATAAGTGCTGTGATCCTTGGCATCCCAGAAAGGACTGGGAAAGAGGAAATGAGGGCTTAGTCAGGAAAGTCCTGTGCCTTCAATAAGGCTTTGAAGGTGGGGAGAGTTAATGTCTGTTGGATAAGAGGAGGAAGGGCATTTTAGGCCAGAGACAGGATGTAGGCGAGAGTAACAGTGAGTTACTAGTTACTAGAAGGGCAGTGAGATAGACGAGATTGAGGTACAATGAGCATTTGGCATTAGAGGAGCTACTTATGTGGGCTGAGTTGTAGTAAGAGAGTAGTGAGGTGAGGTAGAAGGGGGCTAGGTGATTGAGTGTTTTAAAGAAGATGAAAAGGAGTTTCTGTTTGATGTGGGGGGTGGATGGGCCACCACTGGAGGTTCTTGAGGAGTGGGGAAACATGGACTAAACGTTTCTGGAGAAAAATGATCCGGACATCAGGGTGAAGTATGATCTGGAGTGGGGAGAGACAAAGAGGAAGGGAGGTCAGTAAGGAGGCTGATACAGTAATCAAGGCAGGACAGGATAAGTGCTTGGATTCACGTGGTAGCTTTTTGGATGGAGAGGAAAGGACAGATTTTAGTGATGTTGTGAAGACTGAACCAGCAGGATTTAGTGATGGATTGAATATGTGGGTTGAATGAGAGAGAAGTATCAAGGATATTGCCAAGGTTATGGGCTTGTGAGACAGAAAGGATGGTGGTGCTGTCCACAGTGGTGGGAAGCTCACCTCCTCCAAGAGGCCTTCCCAGACTGAGCTTCCCCTTTTCCCTCTGCTCCTTCTCAGCCCCACTTCACCTCCCCTCAGTTAAGCCCCCTTTTCCCCCCCTTCCCTCTGCTCCTCCCTCTCTCCCTTCCCCTCCCCTCAGCACTGTGCTCATCTGTACATATTTTTATTACCCTATTTATTTTGTTAATGAGGTGTACATCCCCTCGATTCTATTTATTGCTATTAAGTTGTCTTGTTTTTGTCTGTCTGTCTCCCCCAATTAGACTGTAAGCCCATCAGTGGGCAGGGATTGTCTCTATCTGTTACTGAATTGTACATTCCAAGTGCTTAGTACAGTGCTCTGCACATAGTAAGCACTCAATAAATACTATTGAATGAATGAATGAAAGTGAGTGGGAGGACATGGTTTTGCAGGGAGATGAGGAGTTCTGCTTTGGACATGTTAAGTTTGAGGTGACGGCTGGACATCCAAGTAGAGATATCTTGAAGGTCGGAGAAGAAGCAACATAGCCTAGTGGATAGACTGTGGATTAATTATGGGACACGGACTGTGTCCAACCAACCTGACTAGATTATATCTGACCCAACCTTAGTACTTGCACTTGTCTGACACATAGCAAGTGCTTAACAAATACCATTAAAAAAATGTTATTGTTAGCTTCTGTTTCCATTGTTTCCTGTGGTAACATATCTCATAAGCTTACTACCTGCAGTGGAAGAAGGGGGTTTGTTTGATTTGAATTGAGCTCAGGCAGACATCCATGGTGCCTCTGAGATTTGCTGAGCAATTCTAAATTGACCTTGCATGAGTTTGAAGAATTCAGGATTCTCTCCCATTTTAAATTGTATTAGTTCAGATGCATGGCTGCATGAAGAGTGAAAATGTCATAAATCCAGTTGCAGCATATTTTTGGAAAATACTTTGATCCACGCAAGCAGGCCCTGCTTCAGACAGGGAGATATTGATTGATTGATTGATTGATTGATTTGGAGATTGAAACAGTGTTGCCTAATGGATACAACATGAGCCTGGGAGTCAGAGGACCTGGATTCTTATCCCGGCTCCACCATTTGTCTGTGTGACCTTGGGCAAGTTATTTCACTTCTCTGGACCTCAGTTACCTTGTCTCCAAAATGGGGATTAAGACTGTGAACCCCAGGTGGGACAGGGACTGTGTCCAACCTGACTATTTTGTATCCACCCCAGCACTTAGTACTATGTCTGGCACATAGTGAGCACTTGACAGACTCTTTTTTTTTAAAAAAAAAAACGAACAACTATTTCACACAGAGTGCACCATCACCCTCCAGGGCAGCAGGAATTAGACATTTGAAAGGGTCCAGCCTCTCTCCCCACATTGGCAATGACCCCCATGAGAAGGTGGGAGGGGATGCAGTCACCCTGAGATCAGGGGTGTCAGGGTCCCAAGACTCAGGGCTTCAGACCAATCCCTGTAAGTCATACTACAGGAGAAGCAGCGTGGCCTAGTGGATAGAGCACGGGCCTGGGAGTCAGAAGGACCTGGATTCTAATGCCTGCTCCACCACGTGTCTGCTGCGTGACCTTTGGAAAGTTACTTGACTTCCTCTGTGCCTCAGTTCCCTCATCTGTAAAAGGGAGATTAAGACCGTGAGCCCCTCGTGGGATAGGGACTGTGTCCAACCCGATTTCCTTGTATCCACTCCAGAGTTTAGTACAGTGCCTGGCACACTGTAAGCACTTCACAGTTACTACAATGATTATTATTATTATCACAATTCTCTGCATGTGACGATGGAGTTCAGCATGCTGCATGAGTCTGTGGCATAGCAGAGTGACCTCTTTAGAGTGGAAGGGAGGGGTAAATTTTTCCCTGTCTCAGGGCAGGCAGCCAAATCTCCAAAGGCATCCTGGCACATAACCCCAAAGGCGTCCCATCACATAACCCCAAAACTCACAGGCTTTTGAAAACTGGGAGAATTTTCCTCAATGTGGGCCCCAGGCCAGCATCAAAGCAGCATAGTGTAGTGGACAGAGAATGGACCTAGGAGTCAGAAGGTCATAAATTCTAATCCTGACTCCACCACTTGTCTGCTGTGTGACCTTGGGCAAGTCACTTAAGTTCTCTGTGCCTCAATTACCTCATCTAGCCTCAATTACCTCATCTATAAAATAGAGATTGAGACACTGAGGCCCTCGTGGGACAGGGACTGTGTCCAACCTGATTTTCTTGTGTCCAACCTAGTGCTTAGTATAGTGCCTGCCACATAGTAAGCACTTAACAAATACCATAATTATTATTATTATTATATGTGAGGCAGATGTCACTCACAGGGGAGACAGTGCCATGTTGAGTTGTAGTTCAACCCCTTCTTCGTGGGCTTGGTAGAACTGAGATTCATCCAATCATATTTACTGAGCACTTACTGTGAGTAGAGCATTTACTAAATATTTGAGATTGTACAATATAATGAAGACATTCCCTGCCCACAGCAAGTTTACATTCTAGAGGGATGGGACACCCAGACACTTTCATAAGCCAACCAAATGTTTCTTATACAAATAGTACCTCTGTCATGGTCCCAGTAAAGGCAAGGATTGTGTATACTAACTTTCTCTCTCTGCCTTTGTCTCTGTCTCTGTGATTCTCTCTCTCTCTCCTTCCGAAATTCACTCTGTCGTTCTTCCTGGCAGAGTTCCCAGGCAGGGCCAGGCACCTCCACCTCCAGCAGGAGAGCCTGCAGTCACACAGGGACTCAGTACAAGACAGCCAGTGTGACTGCAGAGAAAATTTGAGAAAATACTTGTGACACTAACTTGCATTGGCCCCCAAATTTCTCCTGCACCCGGAGTTCCCCTTTGCCTGAAGAGGAGGCCGCCACCACTGGGATGGTGCCCGTAAGTGCGAGAATCTTTGAAAATCTCTTGCACATCTGCTAACTGTGCCCATGAAAATCTAACAGGACACTTTTCTGGCCCTTGATGCTGGGGTGAACATTGCTCCAGCTAGAATATAAGCTCCTTGAGGTCAGGGATCATGTCTATCCACTCTAATATATTGTACTCTGCCAAACTGCTAAGAGGCAGAGTCACCTAGTGGAAAGAGCAGGGTCCTGAGAGGATCTGAGTTCTAATCCCAACTCTACCACTTCCTCCTCGATTACTGAATCTGCCTCCTTGCCTACCTCCCTGCCTCCTTTCTCTCCCCACTCTAGTCCATACTTCATTCAGCTGCCTGGATTATTTTTTTATTAAAAACATTCAATTCACGTTTTCCCACTCCTCAAGAACCTCCAGTAGTTGCCTACTCATCTCCACATCAAACAGAAACTACTCATCATTGGCTTTAAAGTGCTCAGTCACTTTGCCACTTCCTACCTCACCTTGCTGCTCTCCTACCACAACCCATCTCGCACACTTCACCCTAATGCCAACCTACTCACAGTATTTTGATTTTGTCTATCTCACTGCCGACCTCTTGCCCACATCCTGCCTCTGGCCTGGAACGCCCTTCCTCTTCATATCCGACAGACGATTACTCTCTCTACCTTCAGATTCTTATTGAAGGCACATCTCCTCCCAAAGGCTTGCCCTGACTAGACCCTCATTTCTTCTTCTTCCACTTCATTTTACAACACCCTGATTTGCTCCTTGAATTATATCCCTCCCTTCACTTGAGTACATGTCCGTTTCCACCTCTAGACTGTAAGGTCATTATGGACAGGAAACTTATCTGCTAATTCTAGTGTACTGTACCCTCTCCCAAGTGCTTGGTACAGTGCTCTACACATAGCACTCAATAAATATGATTGATTAATTGATATCCATGGTTTATTGATTTATAATAATGTCTGTCTCCCCCTCTAGACTGTAAGCTCATCGTGGGCAGGGAATGTGTCTACCAACTCTGTGATATTGTTATTTTGTATTCTTCCAAGCTCTTAGTAAGTACAGTGCTCTGCACACAGCAAGTGTTCAATAAATACTATTGTTTGATTGATTGATTGATTGAAGTTTCAGATAAAATTGACACGATCAGGCGTGATCTCCTGAAAACCTACCCTCACCTGCCCCTTCTTCAACTCTCCCATCTTTCCCAGCAGTATCTCAAGAGGAGATCTCCTGCCTTCTCTCAAAATCCACCCCCTCCACCTGTGCATCCAGCCCTATTCCTTTGCACCTCATCAAAACACTTGCTCCCTCCCTTTTTCCTTTCCTAAATGTCATCTTTAACTGTTCACTCTCCAATGGTTTCTTCCCTACAACTTTTAAACACGCCCAAACCTCCCCTATCCTAAAAAAAAATCCTCCCTTGACTCCACGCCTCCCTCCAGTTATCACCCTAACTCCCTCCTCTCCAAATTCCTTGAGTGAGTCATCTAAACCCACTGTCTCAAATTCCTCTCCTCCAATTTTCTCCTTGACCCCCTCTAATCTGGCTTCCGTCCCCTTCCCACCACAGAAACCACCCTCTCAGAGGTCACCAATGACCTCCTTCTTGACAAATCTAATGACCTATCCTAATCCTCCTCAACCTCTCAGGTGCCTCAGACAACTGTCTTCCACTCCCTTCTTCTGGAAATTTTATCCAAACTTGGCTTCACTGACACTGTCCTCTTCTGGTTCTCCTCCTATCTCTCTGGCCATTCGTTATCAGTCTCTTTTGCAGGCTCCTCCTCTGCCTCCCACCCCCTAACTGTAGCTGTCCCTCAAGGTTCAGTTCTGAGTCCCCTTCTTTTCTCCATCTACACCCACTCCCTTGGAGAACTCACTTGCTCACATAGCTGCAACTACCACCTCTATACGCATGACTCCCAAATCTACATCTCCAGCCCTGATCTCTCGTGGCTCAGTGGAAAGAGCACGGGCTTGGGAGTCAGAGGTCATGAGTTCGAATTCCAGCTCTGCCACTTAGCTGTGTGACTCTGGGCAAGTCACTTAACTTCTTGGTGCCTCAGTGACCTCATCTGTAAAATGGGGATCAACTGTGAGCCTCACGTGGGACAACCTGATTACCCTGAATCTACCCCAGCGCTTAGAACAGTGCTCGGCACATAGTAAGCGCTTAATAAATACCAACATTATTATCTCTCTCCTCTGCAGTCTCACATTTCCTCCTGCCTTCAAAACATCTCTACTTGGATGTCTTCCCATCACCTCAAACTTAATATGGCTAACACTGAACTTCTTATTTCCCCACACAAACCCTGTCCTTCTGCTCATTTTCCCATCACTGTTGATGGCACCACCATCCTTCCTGTCTCAAAAGTCCATAACCTTGGTATTATCCTTGACTCCTCTCTCTCGTTCAACCCACATATTCAAGCCATCTCTAAATCCTGTCAGTTCTACTTTCACAGCATCACCAAAATCTGCCCCTTCTTCTCCCTACAACCTGCTACCACACTAATGCAAACACTTATCCCACCTTGATTATTTTATCAGCATCCTTGCTGGCCTCCCTGCCTCCTATATCTTTCCACTCCAGTCCATACTCCATTCTGCTGCCCAAATCATTTTCCTTCTAAAACGTTCAGACCATGTTTCCCCACTCCTCAAGGAACTCCAGTGGTTGCTCATCCACCTCTGCGTCAAGCAAAAACTCCTCACCATTGGCTTTAAAGCACTCCATCACCTCACCCCCTCCTTTTTCACCTTGCTGCTCTCCTACTGCAACCCAGTCTATACACTTTGTTTCTCTGATGCTAACCTTCTCCTTGTACCTCGATCTCGTCTATCTCACGGCTGATTTCTCAACCACATTCTACCTCTGGACCGTCCTCCCTCCTCATATCAGACAGATAATTGCTCTCCCCCACTTCAAAGCCTTATTGAAGGCACATTTCCTCCAGGAAGACTTCCCTGACTGAACCCTCCTCTCCTCTTCTCCACTCCCTTCTGTGCCACTCATACTTGCTCCTACCCCTTTCCCTCTCTGCCTTCCCCTTGGCACATAAGCAGCGTGGCTCAGTGGTAAGAGCCCGAGGTTGGGAGTCAGAGGTCATGGGTTCGAATCGCGGCTCTGCCACTTGTCAGCTGTGTGACTGTGGGCAAGTCACTTCACTTCTCTGTGCCTCAATTACCTCATCTGTAAAATGGGGATTGACTGTGAGCCTCACGTGGGTCAACCTGATTACCCTGTATCTCCCCCAGTGCTTAGAACAGTGCTCTGCACATAGTAAGCACTTAAAACAAATACCAACATTATTATTATTATATATTTGTATATATCTGTAATTTATTTATTCATTTTATATATTTATTTATATTAATGTCTGTCTTCCCACCTAGGCTGTAGCTCGTTGTGGACAGGGATATTGTACTCTCCCAAGTGCTTAGTACAGTGCTTTGCACACAGTAAGTGCTCAATAAATATTATTATTATTAGTAATAGTAATAATAATAATAACTTGTGCCATTATGGTATTTGGTGTCCCTGGAGTTCAAAGTAGGTGTCAGCATAATGTGCTCCTGTTCCTCAGACTGTTGGGACCAAACACAATTTTGTTCAACTCAGTAATTAGTTTTAGTTACAGGGGAGAAGGGGGAAGGAAAATGTAGGAATAAAATAAGATTCATTTTTAATTGAATAAAATAAATGAAAAAGTAAATGAAGTAAAATAAAATAAAAGAAATTATGGTATTTTAAACACTATGTGTGAAAGCACTGTGCTACGTATTCTTTTTTTTTAATGGGAATTGTTAAGCTCTCTTACTATGCATTAAACACACTGTTCTAAACTCTAGGGTAAATACAAGTGAATTGCTGGGATAGATACTTGGGAAGCAGAGTACCTTAGTAGAAAGAGCACAGGCCTGAGGGTCAGAGGATTTAGGTTCTAATCCAACCTCTGCCCATTGTTTGGTGTGTGACCTTGGGCACTTAACTTCTCTTAGCCTCAGTTTCCTCATCTGAAAACTGGGGATTAAATCTTCCTCACTCCTACTTAATTTTACTTAGACTATGACCACATGTGGGACAGGGACTATGTCCATCCTGATTATCTTGTATCTACTGCAGCTCTTCGTACAGTGCTTGGCACATAGTAAATGGTAAACATATACCACCCTAATGATTATCATTATTATTATTATTATTTACATAATCATATCGGACCCAGTCTCTGTCCCACTAGAGGCTCACAGTCTAAGAGGGAGGGCAAGCAGTTTTCCTTATTTTACAACTGAAGAAACTGAGGCTCAGAGAGGTTTAATAGCTAACCCAAGGTCATACAACAAGTCAGCTGAAGATCTGAAATGGGTATCCACATCACCTGATTCCCAATCCTGTGGTCTTTCCATTGGCCATGCTACTTTTTTTACTCATGGAAACATTTTTTTTATGGTATTTGAAAAAATGCTTATTATGTGCCAGGCAGTGTAATAAGCATGGGGTAGATACAAGCTAATCAGGTTGGACACAGACCCTGACCCACATGGGACTCAGTACCCCATTTTACAGATGAGGTGACGGAGGCCCAGAGAAGTGAAGCGACTTCCAAAAGGTCACACAGCAGACAAATGGTGGAGCCAGGATTAGAGCCCAGGTACTTCTGACTCCCAGACCCATGCTCTACTTGCTCAACCAGGCTGCTTGTCATAATTTATTTTGACAAAAAATTGAAATCCCAGAGATGGGATGGAAAAGGACTGTTAACTCTAACAGTGATGTTGGTGCTCCCTGATGGCAGAGGCCTAAGGAGGCTAGTGGGTGAAGAATATCTGTTTATTTCTTGCCCTCCTAAAAGGACCAGATCTTCCCTTTTCCCTCACTGTTTGATTTCTTCGTCTCACTGACAATCGCACCACATTGGCTCTTCTAAGTAATTTTCATCAGACACCTCAGCTCTGTTGACCTTTGACCTTCTCTTGAGTTTGATGCTAAGATCTACCTGACAAGTGCCGGAAGACTACACCAACTTTCTCAACAAGTGTTTCTCCGACTTGCCTCCTCAGATGGCTGGGGAAAGATCCTGGCTTGGCCAAGGCTAGGCTTGGGTGCCCATGGAGGAAGGAGTGGCCATCCAGGAGTCAGACCGCTTGACAGAGCCCAGGAGAGTGGGCGTCCCAGTGGGGGCACATCTCGCTAGGTTCTCGAGGGCGTAGGACTACGATGAGCGAGAGGCCCATGGTGCTGGTCATTACGATGTGCGCTGCTCAGTCATATGTCAAATGGGGATTAAGACTGTGAGCCCTATGTGGGACAGGGACTCCAAACCAGGTTGGACACAGTACCTGTCCCATGTTGGGCTCATGGTCTCAATTCCCATTTTACAGATGAGGGAACTGAGGTCCAGAGAAGTGAAGTGACTTGCCAAATGTCACCTAGCAGACAAGTGGTGGAGCTGGGATTAGAACCCATGACCTTCTGACTCCCAACTCAGTGCTCTATCAGGTAGCTCACACTGCTTCCATCTGATCGTGGCCACATGGACTGGGGTTCAGTGTGTCGTGATGGTATTCGTCATGCAGCGCGACCATGTAGTTTTCATAAGGCAAAATGGAAGGACTCCTTTGAAACCTGGGAAGGAGGCTGGGAGTAGCTGCTGACCAGCTGCCCCCCATCTGCCCCATCAGTCAATTTATTGGGAACTTACTGTGGGCAGAGCACTGTGCTAAACATTTGGGAGAATACAGTACAACAGAGTTGCTAGCCATGATCCCTGTCCACAACAAGTTTACAGCCTAGACGGGGAGACAGGCATTCAAATTAATTACAGATAGGGGAAACAGTAGAGTATAAGGAGATGTACATAAGTGCTTCCCTCTCAGGGTCACACCTGGAGAATTTCTAGTACTCTACCGTCCCGACTACTGGAGGTAGAGGCAAGCAGAGACCTGTCCATTCCATTCCTAGCTTGGGCAGGAGCTAGCGAGTAGAAGGCCATCTGCTACAAGTCAAGACTCACCTGTGCTGGGCAGCAGTGGCATGGGAGAGGGTGAAGGGCGGAGACTCAAGTTTACTATGTAGAAGGAGGCAATGGTAAACCACTTCCAAATTTTTACCTAATAAACTCTATGGATTCACTACCAGCACAGTTACAGTTGTAGGTAGGGCATTCTGGGAGGGGTGTGTCCATGGTGTAGCTTTGAGTAGGAGACGACTTGGCAGCATAAGAAAAGACAAGATATAGGGTTGTAGGGTGAGCATCAAAGTGCTCAAAGGACTCAGACTTCGTTACAGAGGAGGAGAAGCAGAAGGGAAGGTGAAGAGGGGAGTGAAGGCTCAAGGCCCAAACTGGAAAAAACACCCACTGAGGACTGAATCAGAGGAAACAGGCTCTCACTAAGGCGGGACGGACTTCCGTTGGACTGAAGAAAAAAATTTCCCAACTCTCCAGGTGATTAACTGTGAGGGGCTCAGGTGGAAATTTGGGGAGCTGCCACCCCATGGGATTTTTTTTAAAAAAGAAGCTTCCCATCTGTCCCTCCTGCCACTCGTTTTCCTGGAGGCAGGGGACTAGCTTGGATGAGATCCATTTCAGCTGGAGGTTCACTGGATCATTCTTTTGATCCATAGATTTGTCAGATGAATGCGTGAGCAGGACGAAAGCTAAAGCCACATACTCCATATACCATACAGCTAGTGTTTAAAATGTTTTCAGTTCTAAATAGATTCTGCCTGCTGCTAAGCCATCAAGGTAGTTTTGGCCTCTTTTCCAATTCATCAAGAGTGGGATTCAAACTATTATTTTGGTGGCTATTCAGCAAATGGCAGATTGGGCTCTCCCCATATCACCTTTCGATGTAGTTCCGTGTGTGTCACTCCACTTCTCGTAGATCCCCAATTCTTGCCCATCCCTCTCTATTTTATTATTATTATTATTGTTATTATTTGTTAAGCGCTTATTATGTGACAAGCACTCTTTTAAATGCTGGGGTAGATACAAGTAATCAGGTTGGAAACAGTCCTTGTCCCTCAAGGGGTTCAAAGTCTAAGTAGGAGAAAGAACAGATATTGAATCCCCATTTTACAGATGAGGAAGTAGAGGCACACAGAAGTGAAGGGACTTGCCCAGGTTCACACAACAGGCAAGGAGCAGAGCTGAGATTACAACCCAGATCCCTTGGTCCCCAGGCTGATGTTCTTTCCATTAGGCCACACCACTTCTTTAGTCTACCCAAGCGCATATAAATAGCACAGGAGGCCTAGAAAATCATTTTGAATGGAGTCAGGCTGCTATCTGGTTTTTCCTTTATGTTAGACAATCTACCGATAAATGACCTTGCTTAGCTTCCCATTTCAAAAAATGTCTTCTAACCACTGCCAGTTCTCCCTCACTAAGAGCCTCTCTATGATAATTTTTGGCTCCCAGTCTTGAAGGAGAGTTCCCTGGGCTATTTATAACTGTCCATTAAAATTGGTACCCAAAGGGTGGCCTTTAGGGATATCCCATTGGGTTCTGGGTGGAATTCAATCAAGAACTTGAATCGGAACGTATAAACGTATGGTCAAATTAGAGCTTTCAAATGTGACTGCCTCCCATGTGAAGATTTAAAAAAAAACAAAACAGGTACTGGGTAGGCGATTGGTATTCGGTTCAACTAGTCCTTCAACTTTTCAAGTTCAGTGGGAAAATTCCAGCCCAATCAAGTCCTTTCACTGAAATATTGCAGTGCTGCTGTGTCAGACACTAAATAAATGAAGCAACTGGATCAGCTGGAGTTTGGTATTCCTGGGCTGAGTTACAGATCTCTTTCAGGGAGACTGAAAAGAGCAGCTCAAAGAGACAAGACAGTGGAAGAAAAGGAAACAGTCGATTTTCAATCATCTGTTGGGGGTTGAAGAAGGGGACAAATGTGGATCATCAGTCAGGGTATACTCAAAAAGCCTCCTCAGTGAAAACCAATCATATTAACTGTGGTACCTATCTGTAATTTATTTATTTATATTAATGTATTTCTCCCCTTATAGACTTTAAGCTCATTTTGGGCAGGGAAAGTGTCTGTGTATTGTTATATTATACTCTCCAAAGCACTGAGTGTAATGTTCTGCACACAATAAGCACTCAATAAATATGAATGAATAAATGTAGAGCTCACAGTCCAATTAGGGAGGATAAACCGTACTGAATCCATATTTTGCAGGTAAGGTAACAGAGGCACAGAGAAATGAAGTGGCTTGCCCAAGGTCATGCCACAGGCAAGTGGCAGAACTGTGACTGGAACTTAGGTACTCTGACTCCCCAGTCCGTGTTCTTTCCACTAGGCCACACTGCTTCTCTGTGATATTTGTTTAGTGATTAGTGTTTACTGTAATAATGATAATTGTGGTATTTTTTAAGTGCTTACTGTGTACCAAGCAATTGTACAAAGAGCTGGGGTAGATACAAGATAATCAGATCCGGCATGGGGTTCACAATCTAATTAGGAGAGAGAACAGGTATTGAATCCTCATTTCACAGATGAAGGAACTGAAGTACAGAGAAGTGAAGTAACTTACCCCAGGTTGCACAGCAGAGTCAGGATTCAAATCCAGGTCCTCTTACTCCCAGGCCCATGCTCTTCTCACTAGGCCATGCTGCTTCCCTGTGGACCAAGAATGGCACTAAGCACTGGAAAAGATGCGAGACAATCAGGTTGGAAACAATTCCTGTGCCACATGGAGCTCATAGCCTAAGCAGGAGGGAGGATGGGTAATTCACCCTCAGTTTCCAGTTCGGGGCCACACCCAGAGTGGTCCCGACCTCAGGACAAGACACTTAAGCAGCATGGTCCAGTGGATAGAGCATGGGCCTGGGAGTCAGAAGGTCTTGGGTTCTAATCCCACCTTTCCCACTTGTCTGCTGTGTGACCTTGGACAAGTCACTTCACTTCTCTGGGCCTCAGTTCCCTCATCTATAAAATGGGGTTAAGACAGTGAGCTCTATGTGGGACAGGCACTGTGCCCAACCTGATTACCTTGTATCTACTCCAGCACTTAGAACAGTTCCTGGAACATAGTAAGTGCTTAACAAATGCCATTATTATTATTATTGTTACATGTGCCCCCTCGGGGCAGACAGCACCAGTTTGGTGCTGAAGAGAGGACTTAAAGAGCTGAACTAGAACCAGTAGAGAAATGCACTTCCTCTCCAGGCTAAGTCCCCGAACCATACTCCGACACTGACTCTGGAACTAGGTCCCATTTAGGGGTGGGGCCCCCAAATAATAATAATTATTGTGGTATTTGTTAAGCATTTACTATGTACCAAGCACTATTCTAAGCTCTGGGGGAAATACAAGGTAATCAGATTGGACACAGTGTTTGTCCCTCATGGTGCTAACAGTCCTAATCTCCATTTGACAGATGAGGTAACTGAGGCACAGAAAAGTTAAGTGACGTACCCAAGATCACACAGCAGACTAGTGGCAATGTTAGGATTAGAACCCAGGTCCTTCTGACTTCCAGACCCGTGCTCTATCTGTAGCCTTCCTCCTTCTCCACAATTTGCAAATAATTTGGATCTACCCTTACTAATTAGATTGTAAACTTCTTGGAGACAGTTTGCACTCAGTAAATACCACTGATTCTTGCCAGCAGAGGCCCATTTCTTCTACTTCTACTGCTGTTTCCCAAGGAACTAGAAGTATTATCCACTGCAGTCAGAGATCAGTAAATATTCCCAGAGGAATTAAGGACCAATTACAGAGTCCCAAGCCTGACTGAACTCTCTACTTGATCAGTGCTGTTCAGAACAGCTCTTCCACTGAGCTAGTCCTAGTCCACCAAGATGAACAGTAACCCACCACTGGGGTTGCTCGTTATCTCAAAAATTCTTTTATTTTTTTTAAATGGTATTTGTTTAATACTTATTACGTGCCAGGCACAGTACTAAGCACTGGGGTAGATACAAGCTAATCAAATTGGACACAATTCCTGTCCAAAATAGAACTCTCAGTCTTAATCCCTATTTCACCAATGGGGCTGCTCATTATCTCAGTGGCTTGGCCAAAGATTCCTCTTTTTTTTTTAAAATGGTATTTGTTAAGCTCTTACTATGTGCCAGTCACTGTACTAAACACTGGGGTAAATACAAGCTAATCAGATTGGACACACTCCCTGTCCAACATGGGGCTCACAGTCTCAATTCCCATTTTACAGATGAGGTACCTGAGGCCCAGAGAAGTGAAGTGACTTGCCCAACATCACACAGCAGACAAGTTGCTGAGCTGGGATTAGAACCCAGGTCCTTCTGACTCCCGTGCCCTATCCACGAGGCCACAATGCTTCTCTTGCCCGCGACACCCACTGCTGATGCTTAGAGATTCTTATCTGGTTATCAAACAGGTGTGAAATGCTGAGTCCTGGGTTTCTTAATCCTGTAGCTGCTGGGAAAGAGGGAATATATACAGGTGACTGCTGTGAGTTTCAGCTTGTTCTCAGTGTAATTTAGTCTAGGAGGCCTTTTCTATTTCAGGTAACCTGGCAAGTTTTTATAATGAAAATAGAGACGCTATGGACCTATTTAGAGGAAGACATCAAACCAGTCTTGGAATTGCTGTCATTACCCTCTGTCTTTCTTCCTTGTCCTGATCCACCTTCCCATGTGAGGGTGTGAGGATGTGCATAAACACACGCCCATTTTCAGGTAAGGATTGAGGATTGAGACTGTGAACCCCACATGGGACAGGGACTGTGTCCAACCCAATTTGCTTTTATCCACCCCAGCAATTAGTGCAGTGCCTGGCACATAGTAAACGCTTAACAAACACCATAATTATTGTTATTGAGAAAGAGAGCTTGGGAGAAGCAAAATGTGTGGGATCGGGTGTTGCAGATAAAGAGAACTGATATATAAGAGGAAGACAAATGATGAAGACTTTTTCTTTCTCTGCTACTTCTTAAGCACTTACTAAGTTCCAGGAACTGTAATAAGTGCTGGGGTAGATACAAAATAATCAGGTTGGACCCAATCAGTCTTAATCCCCATTTTGCAGATGAGGGAACTGAGACAGAGAGAAGCTAAGTGACTTGCTCAAGATCACACAGCAGACAAGTGGTGGAGCTGGGATTAGACCCCAAGTCTAATCCTCGAAGCAGTCTGGCCTAGTGGAAAGACCCTGGACCTGGGAATCAGGGAACCTGGGTTATAATCTTGGTTCTGCCACTTGTCTGCTGTGTGACCTTGGGCAAGTCACTTAACTTCTCTGTGCCTCATCTTCAAATTAGGGATTCAATACCTATTTCCCTCCTACTTTAGACATGAGCCCCATGCGGGACCTGATTAGTTTGTGTCTTGAGAAGCAGCGTGGCTTAGTGGAAAGAGCATGGGGATGAGTGGGAGTGAAGACTGTGAGCCCCAAGTGGGACAACCTAATTACCTTGTATCTCCTCCAGCACTTAGAACAGTGCTTGGCACATAGTAAGCACTTAACAAATACCAATATTATTATTATTATTATTACCTCAGAGCTTTCCACTAGGCCATGATGGTTCTCTAGCTCTTGAAACTCAATGTTCAGAAGTTTTTGCTCAATTCAGGGAAAAATGGATGACCTTTGGAAGTTTTTGAGGTGTGAAGTATGGTCATCAATATTTCAGGAGGGTGAATTGTGTAGCCAAGAGCAGTGAGGAAGTGTTGGTTGGGGGGAAGGGTTGGGCGGCCGGGGAGGGCAGATAGAAGCAGAAAGATCCATGAGGAGTCAGATGAAGCAGTGTGGCTTAGTGGCAAGAGCACAGGCTTGGGAGTCAGAGGACATGGGTTCTATTCCCACCTCTGCCACTTGTCTGCTGTGTGACCTTGGGCTGTGTGACCGGGGACAACCTAATTACCTTGCATCTACCCCAGAGCTTAGAACAGTTCTTGGCATGTAGTAAGTGCTTATCAAATACCATCATTATTATTATGAAGTCTTTGTCCTCTTTGGTCAATCCTAAGAGAAAGATGGTGAGAAGCAGTGTGACCTAGTGGAAAGAGCACAAGCCCAGGAGTCAGAGCACTTGGGTTCTAATCCCTTCTCCACCATGAACCTGCTGTGCAACTTTGGGAAAGTCATTTCATTTATCTGTGTATCAGTTCCCTCATCTGTAGAATGATAATAATAATAATAATGGTATTTGTTAAGCACTTACTCTATGCCAAGCAGTGGGGTAGATATGAGGTAATCAGTTTGCCCCACTTGGGACTCAGTCTTAATCCCCAATTTACAGATGAGGTAACTGAGGCACAGAGAAGTTAAGTGGCTTGCCCAAGGTCACACAGTAGACAAGTGGTGGAGGTGGGATTAGAACCCACGTCCTCTGATTCCCAAGCCCGTGCTCTTGCCAGTAAGCCACGCTGCTTCTCTCAATACCTGTTTCCCTCCTACTTAGACTGTGAGCCCCATGTTCATTCATTCAATCACATTTATTACATGCTTATATGGTGTGCAAAGCACTGAACTACACACTTGGGAGAGTACACTACAACAACAAACAGACACACTCCCTGACCTCAGGGTCCCATGTAGGATCTGATTATCTTGTATCTGGCCCCGGGCTTACTTCAGTGCTTGGCACATAGGAAGCATTTCCTAAACACCATCGTTATTGTCAACTATGATGGGAAAGCCAGGCAGAGTGGGCTTGGGAGGGAAGATGAGGAGCAGAAATTCATCCTTGTTTAGCTTAGTTGGTCTAGAAACCATTCCCAACTGCTTGCAATAAGAAGTGCTGAATATTAACCATATTACTACTTGGTAATCATCTCTTGGTTCCCCAGAGATTTAGCAACAACTGTAATAAGGTAGGTTGTTTTGAAGCTGGGAGTGATTGCCAACCATTTCATAACTATGTCTGCCTTGGGTCCAAGAACTGCAAGCCTCTAGAGAGAGTGGGAGTCCTACTTAACCTTGGGAGAAAGACAGTTAGCAAGAAGAGCATAAATGTTAAGGACCAGGGAGGAAGCTGCATCTGAAAGCCACAGTAGCCACCTTGCTTAATTACTGTATCCGGTGCTGTCCAAAAGACATGCCAGATTTTTTGTCTATGATCCTCCCCAGAGACTCTGCGATTCGTCCACTCATTCATTTTGGTTACGGAATATCCAGGGAACGTGCATTTTCTATCCAGTTTTGTTATTTTCTGCCTAAGCTAAATTACTGGATTTAATTATCCATTTTGGAAGATGGCACCAGGGCCAGAGACACTTAACTACACATGCGGCTGTAGCTGAAAAGACTGACGTGTGGTGGAATGCGTACTCCACGTTATGTTCTCAGAGAGATAGTCCGTGGCTTCTGTGTGTTTGCCTCTTGCAGCAATCAGTCAAACAATTATATTTATTGAACACTTACTGTGTATTTCATTCATTCATTCAATCGTATTTATTGAGCATTTATTGTGTGCAGACACTGTACTAAGCACTTAGAAAGTACAATTCAGCAAAAGATAGAGACAATCTCTACGCAACAATGGGCTCACAGCCTAGAAGGGAGGAGACAGCCAAAAAAGCAAAACAATTAGACAGGCATCAATAGCATCTAAATAAATAAAATTATAGATATATACACCTCATTAATAAAATAAATGGAATAATAAATATGTACAAATATACACATATGCTGTGGGGAGGGGAAGGGGGTAGAGCAGAGGGAGGGAGTAGGGGCGATGAGGACAGAGCACTATTCTGAAGCTTAGGAGAGTACAATATATCAGGGGATTTTTTTTGTTTGCTTTTGGTTTTTTCCTATGTGTCAGGCACTGTACTAAAATGCTGAGGTAGATACATACTAATAAGATTGGACACAGTCCATATCCCACATGGGGCTCACAGTCTTAATCCCCATTTACAGATTTTACAGATGGGGTAACTGAGGCCCAAAGAAGTGAAGTGATTTGCCCAAGGTCACAGCAGACAGCAATAGAGCAGGGATTAGAACCCAGGTCCTTCTGCCTCCCAGGCTGATGCTCCAGCCACTAGGCCATGCTGCTTCTCAAAGTGGTAGAGTTGGAAGAAACATTCCCAGCCCACGGTGAGCTTACAGTCTACAGGGGAAGACAGACATTAATATAAATAAATAAATAAATTACAGAAGTGGACATAAGTGCCTTGGGGATAAGGGAGTGGCGAATAAAGTGTGTAAATGCAAGGGTGATGCAGATGGGAGTGGGAGAAAAGGGAATGAGGGTTTAGTCAGGGAAGGCCTCTTGGAAGAGATGTGTTTTTAGTTTACAGTGAAAGTGGGGTGAGTGACTGTCTGTGGGATATGAAGAAGGAAGGGCATTCCAGACCAGAGGCGGGACGTGAGCCAGAGGATGGTGGCGAAATAGATGAGATTGAAAATGTTTTGGCTCCCTGGGGCACTCAGCTAAGAGCATCAAGAGGTCGGCAAGAGGGCAGGGACGAGGGCCAGGCAGTAGCTCACCTTAGGGTGGACCGCAGCAGTTCTAGTCTGCCTCTTGCTATCCCGGTCTTCCTGAATCCTCTGTACAAGAAAAGGAACCCCTTTCTAAATGCTGCCTACCAGGCTGGTCTGTGACTGTCACTAGTCTGTAAGCTCGTGTCTTTCAACTCTATTGTACTATACTCTCCCAAGCGCATAGTACAGTGCTCTTCCCACAGTAAGTACTCAACAAATACCATTGATTGACTGATTATCTCTTGACAGAACCCTGTTATTCGGCAATGTACAGGCCTGTACTCATTGTGTCTTTCAATCCTTTATTCTTCCCTCCCTGCATGTTTGTGTGTGTGTGTGTGTCTGTGCGTATCTGTGTCTGTGTCTATGTGTGCATTTGTGTGAATGTGTGTGTGCGTGTCTCCTTTCAGTTCATTCTACAGCATCCACTTGGTTAGCTGCTGTCATCTATTTTCCTCCTTTTGACCACCTTCGGGGCCGTGTCGCTATTAACATTACCTCAGTGCTGGTTGACAAATTGTGTTGCAGAGCCTCGTTGTTGATGATCCCATCTTGACATTTGACATTGAGGGTTTGGCAGCTTACAATGATGTGAAATTCAAAGGGCTGCCCTAGGAGGAATCGCCCTTAAGTACCCATTGGGCCAAACAAACATCTAATGGGGAAGGCAGGGAATGTTCCATGCGTCTTAATGCATTAATGTAGCTTAGCTTTCAGCCAATGAGAAGGGGTTGTGTGACTAGTGGTTTTTGTCTCTGGTTAGCCAGGATCCGCTTGGTTAAAGATCTATAGAAAGAAAGTTTTTCTGTTGAATAAATGTGAGCCTGTTGTTGGGTAGGGATTGCCTCTATCTGTTGCCAAATTGTACTTGCCAAGCGCTTAGTACAGTGGTCTGCACACAGTAAGCACTCAATAAATACGA
This sequence comes from Ornithorhynchus anatinus, assembly GCF_004115215.2. Taxonomy (NCBI): domain Eukaryota; kingdom Metazoa; phylum Chordata; class Mammalia; order Monotremata; family Ornithorhynchidae; genus Ornithorhynchus; species Ornithorhynchus anatinus. Next base: position 70,987,954 of record NC_041728.1, on the reverse strand, counting down.
TTGAATGAATGAATGAATTTGTTCATTCATTCATCCACCCATCCACCAATTCAATTGCATACTTGCTCATTCATTCATTCATCCATTCAGTTGTATTTATTGACTGCATACTATAAGCAAAAAACACTAAGTGCTGGAGAAGAATATAATAAAAGATGGATTCATTCAATCATATTTACTGAGCGCTTACTGTGTGCAGAGCACTGTACTAAACGCTTGGAAAGTACAATAAGACAAGGTTCCTGGTCCTCAAGGCTTACAGTCTTAAAGCGGGGGCAGGAGTTTGGTGACAGACACATGTGGAAAGAATGACTACATAAAGACATAACATAGCAGAATAGTAATTGTGGTATTTGTTAAGTGCTTACTATGGGTAAGGCACTGTACTAAGCACTAGGCTAGATACAGATTTATCAGGTTAGACACAGTCTTGTCCTGCATGGGGTTCACAGTCTTAATCCCCATTTTACAGATGAGGTAACTGAGGTCCAGAGAAGTGAAGTGACTTGTCCAAGGTCACACAGAAGAGAAGTGGCAGAGCCGGGATTAGAACCCACATCCTTCAAACTCCCAGTCCCAGGCTCTATCCACTAGGCCATGCTACACTAAGATCCCCAGACCACTGTGGTTGAAGGAATGTCCAAAGTCCAGGAGACCCAGCATTCCCAGACAAGACCTTCCCAACCTCTAGAAATTTCAGAAGCAGCTCAGCCTCCGTTTGAGTCCTTCCCACCCTGCTCCACAAGGCAGGTTGGAAGCATAGCCTCTAGAAGTCAGTTAGTCAGTCATATTTACTGGGTGCAGAGCACTGTATCAAGCTCTGGGGAGAGTACAGTCTAACAGTATAACAGACACGTTCCCTGCCCACAATGAGCTGGCACAGGGTAGCGGGGGGCACCCGAGGCATAGTGACTCCACAGCTGTCCGATGATGCAGATTCATTCATTCATTCAATAGTATTTATTGAGCGCTTACTATGTGCAGATGGACTGAGGCCAGCTAATGGCACAGCTTCAGCACTCAGAGGTGGCTCCTGATTGGCCCAGACTCTTCCTGATTGACAGCTGGTCCCCTGGGGCTGATTTTTTTCTAATTCTGTTGGCTAAGGATTTGGAACCATTTGCAATTTGGTAGCTCGCCCTTTTTTCCTCAGTAACTCCTTTTCCCTGTGGTACAATCATTCTGTTCCCTGCTGGAATCTTACCCGGACACAGACCAACCCGGAGCGACTTCCACTCCTGAGCCCCTGATGCCTATGGGTTCTAATCCCAACTCTGCCACTTGTTTGCTGTGTGACCTTGGGCCAGTCACTTCACTTCTCTGTGCTTCAGTTACCTCATCTGTAAAATGGTGATTATGACTGTGAGCCCCACGTGGGACAATCTGATTACTTGTACCTACCCCAGCAGGCAGAACAGTGCTTGGCAAATAGTAAGCGCCCAACAAATTCCATTATCAGATTATTATTATAGAGCCAATCAATCAAGCAATGGTATTTATTGAGCACTTACTGTGTACAGAGCACTGTACTAAACAGTTGGGAGAGAACAGTGTAACAGAGTGGATAAACAAGTTCCCTGCCCAGAGCAAGTTCATTGCCTAGAGTCAAAGGGAATAGCTCATTTGCTCCTCTGGGTGAAGAAGTGGCACTTCTGAAAAATGTCCAACATCCCGTAGTGTGTAAGCACTTTCAGGAATGCTGGGAGAGCATTCATTGTCCTTGGAAAATTACCAGAGTTGCCCTTGACCTTAAGAGAAACTTGGACCTTATTTTCAGGAGAAATGCCTGCTGTGTGATCTTGGGCCAGTCACTTAACTTCTCGGTGACTCAGTTTCCCCATCTATAAAATGGGGATCAAATACCTGTTCTCCTTCCCCCTTAGATTCAGAGTCCCTTGTGGGCCAGGCACTGGGTCTGACTTGATTATCTTTTCTCCACCCCAACAGAAACCCAGACACACAATAAGTGCTAAACAAATACTTCAATTACTTTTGTTACTCTTATTCCTTTTCTTCTTATAAATACTATCATTATTAGGGTTGGTTCCATTTACCAACATTTTCGAGAGTGGCACAAACTGAAGCTGTGCTTTGGTTGGAAATTCTTTGACTTCCAGTGTGATGGATGTTTCCGTTTGACTCACGATCCCTTTTAGCTAAGGTCGACCTCCTTGGTAGTCAGTAGCTCACACACAAACACACACAACACACACACACACACACAGCTGACACACAACACACACACACACACAGCTGAATGGCACAGGAGTGGAAAATGTGTGTGGTTGTGTGTGTGTGGTGTGTGTCTGTGCGTGTGGCACGGGTGGGTTATGCGATGGAGAAGCATATCCCTGCAGATAGGAAGTTACAGAGGGAAACTTAAGAGAGGAGGAGGAGACCAGGAATATCTTTCCAGATTCCTGCCCCACTTTGCTCTGGCTTTGTGAGCAAAAGCTAAAAATAGATTCTTCTGCCGCCAGCATTCCCAGGATACTGGCCTTTTGTGGTCCTTCAACCTGTTTTTTAAACTCAGAATAATATTTGCTCAGCTCCCTCCTGGGCATAGCTCTATGCTAGGCATTTTTCAGAAGTTAACCAAACATGACCTGCCCTTGCCTTCTGGCAGTTTACATTGTCAGCTGAAAGACAGCAGGTAGCAGAAACAGGGGTGGAGCTCTGAGACACAAGGATACGAAGACTTATTTTTACCTTTTGTGTTGGATTATATACTTTTCCTTTTGTTGAAAAAGAGGAAAGTGTGACAAAGAGAGGAGTGGAAGCTCCTTGAAGGCAGGGAGCTTGTCTAACATTTCTATTACAGTGTACTTTCCCCGGGGGCTTACTACAGTGCTTTGCTCCCAGTAAGTGTTCAATAAATACCAGTCAGTCATATTTATTGAGCACTTACTGTGTGCAGAGCACTGTACTAAACGCTTGAAAAGTACAATTTGGCAACAGAGACAGTCCCTACCCAACGTGCAGTATAATAATAAGCAGACACATCCCTTGCCCACAACGAGCTTACAGTCTAGAAGGGGAGACATGTACTGGTTGATCGATCGGAGTAGGAAGAGGAAGAGAAGTGAGAGGACAAGAGGGCAGTGGTTGGGGTCAGTGAGAAGGGATAAGTAATCGTTAAAAATTTTGGTGCCCGAAAATAGCAGATGAGCTTCACTGGGCAAGGGCAAGGCATTAAACCGAGGGAAAACAAATCAGTCAGTGATATTTATTGAACTCTTACTGCATGCAGAGCACTGTACTAAGCACCTAGGAGAGTACAATACAGAGCTGATGACATATTCCCTGACCACCAGAAGTTACAGTGTAGAAGAATAGACAAACATTAAAATATATTCTGAATATGTGCATAAGTACTGTGGGACTGTGGGTATGGTGAATAGAAAATGCTTTAAGGGGACAGATCCAAGTGTAAGGGCAGCACAGAAGGGAGAGGGAGTCAGGAACACAAGGGCTTGGTCTGGGAGGGCCTCTTGAAGGAGATGTGAATGTAATAAAAAAACTATATTGGTGTCTCAGAGCTGCCAGGCCCAACTCAGGAAGGCAATCCCGGAGTCACTGTTGCCTGGTCTTGGAGTCATCGGTCCAAAGCGTGGTATCAGCCAACAATGGGAACAAAACCAAAACAGAAGGCGGAGCATTGACCCATTGACAGAAAATCATGTCTCCCCACTCCTCAAGAACCTCCAGTGGTCACCCATTCACTTCCACATCGGATAGAAACTGCTCACCATCGGCTTTAAAGCATTCAATCACCTCGCTCCCTCCTACCACACCTTGCTTCTCTCCCACTACAACCTAGCCCATACTTCACTCCTGTAAAGCTAATCTGCTCACTGTACTTTCATCTCATCCATCTCGCCTCCAAACTCTTGCCCACATCCTGCCTGGAACGCCTTCTCTCCTCATATCCAACAGACAATTACTCCCTCCCCCGTCGAAGTCTTATTAAAGGCACATCTCCTCCAAGGGGCCTTCCCTGACTAAGCCCTCCTTTCCTTTTCTCCCACTTCCTTCTGCGTCACCCTGATTTGCTCCCCTTATTCATGCCCCTGTCCAGTCCCACAGCACTTAGGTACATATCTGTGATTCATTTTTTTATATTAAAGTCTGTCTTCCTCTCTAGACTGTAAACTCCTGTGGACTGGGAATGTGTCAGTTATGTTGTTATATTGTATGCTCCCAAGTGCTTAGTACAGTGCTCTACACACAGTAAGAGCTTAATAAATATGATTGACTGACTGGCAGACTAAAACCAAGGTAGGTCTACATTTGCAATACTGGCAAGTTCTCCGGCTGCTGCTTCTTTGGGATGACATAGGCGTCTTCACTTAATGCCACTCTGCCTGCTTCCGTAGTACTTTAAGCACCTAATACAGTGCCCTGCAAATAGTAAGCTCTCAGTAAATACCACTGAGTGACCGAATGATTCTGTGTTTGTTGGTTTACTTATCAGATATTTATTTTTTGCCTTGTTCATTTAGTAGCCTCTTTTTACCATGTCTCTAAGCTCTGACTCACTTGACTATAGCCTTACACTTGATTTCCCCAGTAGATTGTGTGGGCAGGGAACATGTCTACCAATTCTGTTATTATACCATACTCTCCCAAGCACTTTAATATAGTACATATTATATGTACATAGTAAGTGTTCAGTAAATATGATTGAATTATCCTATGTTTATCTGTTTATTTATCAGTTATTTATTTTGGGCTTGTTCATTTGATAGCTTATTTTTACCATTTGTCATCAGGCTCTGAACCTCCCTACCAACTCTGTTGTTATACTGTACTCTCCCAAGTGCTTAAGTACAGTGCTCCGCACACAGTCGGCACTCAGTAAATACCATTGATTGATTTATTGATTATAAGGAATACAAGTCAGGAACAGTGTCATTTCATGTTAAGCTTGCTTAGAACAGTACTTGACACATAGTAAGCACTTAAATGCCATTATTATGATATATTTTTATCTAGTATCTGTTGAATGTTCCTATGAGTTTTGCACACAGTAAGTGCTCGGTTCAGGGGTCTGCCGACAGGAGGTACCCCAGTATTCTGCACGCTGTAGATCCTCCAGTGTTCGGTACATAATAGATGTTCAGATCTCTGCATACAGCAGGTATTCAGCACAGTGCTTTCTACATAATGGGTGCCTACTTCTCTGCAACCAACAGATACTCAGGGCAGTGATCTGCACATAGTAGGTGCCCGTACCCAGCTCTCCACACACAGTAGGTGCTCAGTACAATGATCTACACATAGTAGGTGCCTCTCTCTCGGCACATAGCATGTACTCTTACGGTGCTCTACACATAGCAGGTGCCCAATTCTCTCCATGCAGTAAGTACCCAGCTATCTGCACACAGCAGATGCTCAGTACAATGCTCCACACATAGTAGGTGCCTATTTCTCTGCACATCATACATACTTAGTACAATGTTTTTCACATAGTAGGTGCTCGGGATAGAGCACAGGCCTGAGAGTCAGAAGGTCATGGGTTCTCATCCTGGCTCCGCCACTTATCTGCTGTGTGACCTTGGGCAAATCATTTCACTTCTCTGGGCCTCAGTTACCTCATCTGTAAAACGGGGATCAAGGCTGTGAGCCCCATGAGGGACAGGGACTGTGTCCAACCTGATTGGCTTGTATATAGCACATAGTACAATGCCTGGCACATAGAAAGCACTTAATAAATACCATTATTATTATTATCATTATACATTACTTGCTTAGTAGAGTGCTCTGCAAACAGTGTATATTTAGTACAGTGCTCTGCACTCAGTAAATGCTCAGTACAGTGCTCTGAACATAGTAGACACTCCTTTAACCCTATCTATGGTAACTGCCAGCTGAATTTCAAATGTTGAAGATCGAATGACACTGGTCAGAGCATTCTTCAGGGCTGATATGTCTTCATTTGGATTCCAACAATGATTTTTTTTCCCTTATCCCACCTTTTCTTCCTCTTTTCTAACCTGACATCTGGTAGTTATTCTATGTTCAGAATCATTCTCTAACATGCAAAGAGAAATTACATATATGAGGAGATGGAAAGGCCAAAGCAAATCAAACAGTAAGTTCACAGATTACTTCCTCTCTGCTCAGGGAAAAGTTGGAGGCTGAAAATGTTTCTAAATCGCTTTTTATTCTTTTTTAAAGTCAGAGTTTGGATAATGTGGTTGAATATTTTATAAGCATACAATCTGCTTTAAATGGCAGGGTATTGTGAGAATAAGGTGTTGCTGGCAACAACAAAAGAAGAAAAAAAAAATTAATTAATTTTTAATTACTTGATCCGGATCCTTAATCGGCTTGGAAAGAAAGATTTTTCTGCTTTAAGAGCCCGTATAACCTATATGGATTCATCAGACTGAAGGAATTATCCTCATATCCACCTATGGCTACGGTTTTAGAAAGCAAAATTGTGATGATCTATAAAGATCAAGTGCAGCGGTTGGACTAAAAAGAGCAAGTGAAAATAGAAAAGCATTTGTCATAATTTGTCAGTAAATTGTTAGTTACTCCTCAAAAAGCAATTTCATTGCTAATGTGGAGTATAAAAATTTAATTTAAAGTGATCAGAGAACAAATTATGTTGCAAGATGGGAAGGCAATAGCAATTAAAGCAGGTTGGCAAAAGCATTTATAAAGTAAAAATATGAAAGTATGTGATTTCTAAGAGGGAAAGTAGATTTGTCTAAATCTAGTTGCTGTGATGTGTCCATGTAAACTGAGCAAAACTCTACTTACACCAGAAAACTAAATAAAAAGCTAAGCCAAGGTACAACCAAAATGATGATAAAGTTTACCTTTGAGAAAAGCTGATAAATCTGCTGGAACATACTAAAAAGAAAGAACTGAAGTGAGTGATGCACAATATTATTATCTTGATTTGGTCTAGTGCAATTTTGAATACATTTTTCTGAGGCACTTTCACACCATTCTCACACAACCACCATGAAATAGAAGAGTGTTAGAGGGTTAGATATTACATCCCTACTTTACAGATGAGGAAACTGAGGCCAAGCCAGTTTAAGCTCAGGTTGCGTAGAACTGGGACTAGAACCCAGGTCTATTGATTCCCAGACCCATGTTCTTTTCACCTGACTACAGGGCCTCTCTGGAAAATTTTCAACGCTTGCTGAAGCAATTAATCACTTGTAATAATAATGTTGGTATTTGTTAAGTGCTTACTATATGCAGAGCACTGTTCTAAGCACTGGGGTAGACACAGGGGAATCGGTTGTCCCACGTGGGGCTCACAGTTTTCATCCCCATTTTACAGATGAGGTAACTGAGGCACAGAGAAGTTAAGTGACTTGCCCACAGTCACACAGCTGACAAGAGGCAGAGCTGGGATTTGAACTCATGACCTCTGACTCCAAAGCCCGTGCTCTTTCCACTGAGCCACACTGCTTCTCTAACTTGTAGTTATTCATTCACTCAATCATATTTATTGAGTGCTTACTATGTGCAGAGCACTGTACTAAGTGCTTGGGAAAGTACAATATAGCAATAAAGAGAACAATCCCTGCCCACAACGACCTCACAGTCTAGAGGGGGTAGACAGAGATCAATACAAATAAACTGGCATCAATATAAATAAATGAAATTACAGATATATACATAAGTGCTGTGGGGAGGGGAAGGGGTGAAGTCAGGATGATGCAGAAGGGAATGGGAGATGAGGAAAAGTGGGGCTTAGTCTGGGAAGACCTTTTGGAGGAGCTTTATTGAGAGCTTACTGTGTGCAGAGCACTGTAGTAAGTGTTTGGGAAAGTACAAAACTACAATATAACAGACACATTCCCTGCCCACAATAAGAAAGCAAGATCAACTAAATGACTTAAATAACACAGTGAATCACAATATTTGGTTAAAAAGAATTGTATTCATCTCGACTTTTTAAATGAAAGAACATAATTGTGGTATTTGTCAAGCACTATGGCAGAAATGAGATGTTCAGGTCAGACATAGTTCCTGTCCCACAATCTAAGTAGGACACCAGATATTGAATCCCCATTTTTTAAATGAGGAAACTGAGGCACTGAGAAGTGAAGCGACTCGTCCAAGATCACACAGCAGGCAATGGGCAGAGGCAGGATTAGAACCCAGATCCTCCAACTCCCAGGCCCATGGTCTCTCCACTAAGCCACTCTGCTCCATTGTCTTAGGTAGCAAGAAAGAGAAGTCTGAAGTCATGGGAATAATTCTAGTTAGAAGAAAAAGCTTTGGAAAAATGGCTATATGGCTTGGGGGTGGATTAGTTAGAGAAGAAGTGCCAGAGAGGGAATTTTTAAATGGCCACAGGGTGCATACATGCATGCATGAAATGATTGTGGTTTCTGAAAGGATTCTAAATGAGCCCCTGGAAGCATTATCTGCTTTCAGGGCCATCTCAGCACCACCTCCAGATCTCCAGAGCTGACGGCTTTGGCTCAGCCCCATAAATTGGTGTCCGGGAAAGCTTCAACAATAGCAGTTCTTCTTTCTGTCTCCTGGGATTTGGACTCTTTATTCACCCCACCCTCAGCCCCACAGTGCCTGTGTACATATCCGTAATTTATTTATTTATATTAATATCTGTCTCCCCCTCTAGACTGGAAATTCCTTGTGAGCAGGGAACGTGTCTACAACTCTATTATATTGTACTCCCCCAAGTGCTTAGTACCATGTTCTGCTCACAGTGAACTCTCAATAAATATCACTGATTGATTGATTGTTTGGCTTGGGAATTGCACCCCAACAGAGTGGAAGTCTCTTCTCATCCTCCCTCCCATCCACCTCACCCCAACATATGCGTATGGGCTCGATGGGAAGTGGAGGTCTGGGAAGAGGAACAGTGTGGTTTATTCATTCAATTCATTCAATAGTATTTATTGAGCGCTTACTATGTGCAGAGCACTGTACTAAGCGCTTGGGATGAACAAGTCGGCAACAGATAGAGACAGTCCCTGCCGTTTGACGGGCTTACAGTCTAATCGGGGGAGACGGACAGACAAGAACAATGGCAATAAACAGCGTCAAGGGGAAGAACATCTCGTAAAAACAATGGCAACTAAATAGAATCGAGGCGATGTACAATTCATTAACAAAATAAATAGGGTAACGAAAATATATACAGTTGAGCGGACGAGTACAGTGCTGTGGGGATGGGAAGGGAGAGGTGGAGGAGCAGAGGGAAAAGGGGAAAATGAGGCTTTAGCTGCGGAGAGGTAAAGGGGGGATGGCAGAGGGAGTAGAGGGGGAAGAGGAGCTCAGTCTGGGAACGCCTCTTGGAGGAGGTGATTTTTAAGTAAGGTTTTGAAGAGGGAAAGAGAATCAGTTTGGCGGAGGTGAGGAGGGAGGGCGTTCCAGGACCGCGGGAGGACGTGACCCAGGGGTCGACGGCGGGATAGGCGAGACCGAGGGACGGTGAGGAGGTGGGCGGCAGAGGAGCGGAGCGTGCGGGGTGGGCGGTAGAAAGAGAGAAGGGAGGAGAGGTAGGAAGGGGCAAGGTGATGGAGAGCCTTGAAGCCTAGAGTGAGGAGTTTTTGTTTGGAGCGGAGGTCGATAGGCAACCACTGGAGTTGTTTAAGAAGGGGAGTGACATGCCCAGATCGTTTCTGCAGGAAGATGAGCCGGGCAGCGGAGTGAAGAATAGACCGGAGCGGGGCGAGAGAGGAGGAAGGGAGGTCAGAGAGAAGGCTGACACAGTAGTCTAGCCGGGGTATAACGAGAGCCCGTAACAGTAAGGTAGCCGTTTGGGTGGAGAGGAAAGGACGGATCTTGGCGATATTGTAGAGGTGAAACCGGCAGGTCTTGGTAACGGATAGGATGTGTGGGGTGAACGAGAGGGACGAGTCAAGGCTGACACCGAGATTGCGGGCCTGCGGGACGGGAAGGATGGTCGTGCCATCCACGGTGATAGAGAAGTCTGGGAGAGGACCGGGTTTGGGAGGGAAGATGAGGAGCTCAGTCTTGCTCATGTTGAGTTTTAAGTGGCGGGCCGACATCCAGGTGGAGACGTCCCGGAGGCGGGAGGAGATGCGAGCCTGAAGGGAGGGGGAGAGGACAGGGGCAGAGATGTAGATCTGCGTGTCATCTGCGTAGAGATGGTAGTCAAAGCCGTGAGAGCGAATGAGTTCACCGAGGGAGTGAGTGTAAATGGAGAACAGAAGAGGGCCGAGAACTGACCCTTGAGGAACTCCAACAGTTAAAGGATGGGAGGGGGAGGAGGCTCCAGTGAAGGAGACCGAGAATGACCGGCCAGGGAGGTAAGAGGAGAACCGGGAGAGGACAGAGTCCGTGAAGCCAAGGTGAGATAAGGTATGGAGGAGGAGGGGATGGTCGACAGTGTCAAAGGCAGCAGAGAGGTCAAGGAGGATCAGAATGGAGTAGGAGCCATTGGATTTGGCAAGAAGGAGGTCACGGGTGACCTTAGAGAGAGCAGTCTCGGTAGAGTGGAGGGGACGGAAGCCAGATTGGAGGGGGTCTAGGAGAGAATGGGAGCACGGGCCTGAGAGTCAGATGGAACTGGTTCTAATCTGGCTCCGCCACTTGTCTTCTGTGTGACCTTGGGGAAGTCACTTAACTTCTCTTTGCCTTGGTTACCTCATCTGTAAAATGGCAATTAAGACTGTGAGCCCCATATGGGACAGAGACTGTGTCCAACCCGATTTGCTTGTATCCACCCCTGTGCCTAGTATAGTGCCTGGCAAGTAATAAGCACTTAACAAATACCACAGTTAATAAGAGGTGGGAAGTGGAGGTCTGGAAGAAGTGGGAAGAAGTGAGTAGTGGAGGTCTGGAAATAGGTGGGAAGCGGAGATCTGGGAAAAGGTGGGAAGTGGAGGTCTAGAAACAGGTGGGAAGATGTGGGAAGTGGAGGTCTGGGAAGAGGTGGGAAGAGGTGGGAAGTGGAAGTCTGGGAAGAAATGGGAAGCTGAGGTCTGGGAAGAGGAGCTATTTATCCCTTTGCCTGCCTCCTTTAGAACAGACTAAGGGATTCATTCTGCCAAACAAACATTTTATATACCGGAATACTTACAGTCTTCTAATCCTGAAGAGAAGTTCCCATACAAGTAGAATTTCCATAAATCAGTAAATCAATCAATCGTATTTATTGAGCACTTACTGTGTGCAGAGCACTGTACTAAGTGTCTACAGCAATCAAGTCCTGAAAGAATTGATCTTTGAACTAAATAGTGAAATTTTTATATTTTCGAAAGATACATTTTTAAAGCAGCAAAATCAATGCCCAGGCACTGACGGAAGCATATCAGTCCCCACGTTTTTTCATAATAAGGTATTTTCATCGGAGCCCACGTGGGAAACGAGAGTGGAGTTTTCTAATCAGTTGTTGATTTGTGAAGGAGAAGTGGAACAAATCATATAAGGACTCTATTTTTCCTCTACCTATTCATTAAAATAGTTTGAAGCTACTAGGTTCATTTAAGAAGGACTTACACTTGAGGAGGCTTCTGGTTCATTTAAGCTACTAGGTTCATTTAAGAAGCAGCATGGCTCAGTGGAAAGAGCCCGGGCTTGGGAGTCAGAGGTCATGGATTCTACATAACACAGTAATTTTTGATTATGATCTTTACTGGTCAACAAGGCTGCCAGGATATTGAATGCCTGAAAACACATAGAAAGTAGTAAAATAATCATTAGGTTCATTGATCCTAAATATGAGCATTCAGGATTCACTTTGCCCCTTATTATTTACCAGATACAAACATAATCCATCTGAATGTTTCTTCCTGAACATGCAATAGTTTTATTTTTTCCAAATTCAATGAACCCTACTGATCTAAAAACATGTTGTCATTATTGTGCAGTGGAAATAGAATCACTTTATATAGGGGAGAAGAATGGTTTAATAGCTAATGTTATTTGAAAACATCATGCTGAATATTCCATTGAGTTGCCTAATGGGCAATACTGTGTATTGGTATCAGAGTTATGATTTAAATGGGCAGATGTTCTTTGATTTTTAAAACCAAAGGTGGGCTGCTGCACGACTGATAGTTTGTCAAGGTTTCAATCTGAAAAATGCTACCTTTGTGGATGCACATGAAGACTTTTGTGCACTGTCAGTAAGCAGCGTGGCTCAGTGGAAAGAGCCTAGGCTTCGGAGTCAGAGGTCATGAGTTCGACTCCCTCCTCTGCCACTTGTCAGCTGTGTGACTGTGGGCAAGTCACTTCACTTCTCTGTGTCTCAGTTACCTCATCTGTAAAATGGGGATTAACTGTGAGCCTCACGTGGGACAACCTGATGACCCTGTATCTCCCCCAGCGCTTAGAACAGTGCTCTGCACATAGTAAGCGCTTAACAAATACCAACATTATTATTATTATTATTATTAATCCTGGCTCCACCTCTTGCCAGCTGTGTGACTTTGGGCAAGTCACTTAACTTATCTGTGCCTCAGTTACCTCCTCGGTAAAATGGGGATTCAAACTGTGAGCCCCATGTGAGACAACCTGATCACCTTGTATCCCCCCCAGCGCTTAGACCAGTGTTTTGCACATAATAAGCGCTTAACAAATACCACCATTAGTATTATTATTATTATGGGTTTCAGGGTTGGGAAAACTTCATTTGAAATCACGTCAAATGTTCTCACAATTGGAATCCAGTTAAATAGTGTGTAACACTTCTGAGCTAAAAACTTGCAAGATGTGGGGGGTATGGGAGGTGGGGTAATCTCTAGGGCCAGGACTGGGAAGTGGCAATCAGAACTCATGGCCGATGATTCTGATACTCCTCGTCTACTCCCTGTGAGACCTGGAAAGCATTCATTCTGTAGTTTTGTGAAACCAGATTATACTTGTGACTGTGTAGCCATTTTGGTCAGAAAGTGTGGCTGGCTGGAAAAACTGGTGGCCATTTCAATAGGATTATACTTTTCAGAGGTCCAGATTCAATTACAGGCTCTAGTAATCATAGTAATTATGGTATTTGTTAAGCGCTTACTATGTGCAGGGCACTGTTCTAAGCACTGGGGTGGATACGAGCAATTCGGGATGATAGTCCATGTCCCACGTGGGGCTCACAGTCTCAATTCCCACTTTACAGATGAGGTAACTGAGGCCCAGGGAAGTGAAGTGACTTTCCCAAGGTCACACAGCACACAAGTGGCAGAGCCAGGATTAGAACCATGACCTTCGATTCACTCTCCAGTGGCTCCTTCCCCACTACATTCAAACAAACCCATGTCTCCCCCATCCTAAAAAAACCCTCCATTGACCCCACGGTTCCCTCCAATTAGCATCCCATCTCCCTCCTACCTTTCCTCTCCAAACTCCTTGAGCGAGTCATCTACACACCCTATCTCAAATTCCTCACCTCCAATTCTCTCCTGGACGCCCTCCTATCTGGCCACCGTCCCCTTCTCTCCACTGAAACCTCTCTAAGGTCACCAATGATCTTCTTGCCAAATCCAGTGGCTTCTACTCCGTCCTAATCCTCCTTGACTTCCCAGCAGCCTTCAACACTGTGGACCACCCCCTTCTCCTGGAAACATTATCCAACCTTGGTTTCCCTGATTCTGTTCTCCTGGTTCTCCTCCTGTCTCTCTGGCCATTCATTCTCAGTCTCCTTCATGGGCTCCTCCTCTGTTTCCTATCCCCTAACTGTGGGGGTCCCTCAAGGTTCAGTTCTGGGTCCCTCTCCCTGCTTCAAAGCCTTACTGAAGGCACATCTCCTCCAGAAGGCCTTCCCAGAATAAGTCCCACTTTTCCTCATCTCCCACTCTCTTCTGCGTCACACTGACTTGCTCCCTTTGCTCTTCCCCCCTCTCCCAGCCCCACAGCCCTTATGTACATATCTGTAATTTTATTTATTTATATTGATGTCTGTTTACTTGTATTGATGTCTGTCTCCCCATTTCTAGACTGGAAACTAGTTATGGGCAGGGATTGTCACTCTTTATTGCTGTATTGTACTTCCCCAAGCACTTTGTACCATGTGCTGCACAGTACGCACTTAATAAATACAATTGAACAAATGAATATTACCCTGGTATTCATTCAGTCATTCAATCGTGTTTATTGAGTGCTTACTAGGTGCAGACCACTGTACTAAGCGCTTGGAAGCTTGGCTTATTGGAAATGGTATGGGCTTGGGAGTCAGAGGATGTGAATTCTAATCCCAGTTCTGCCACTTGACTGCTGTGTGACCTTGGGCAAGTCACTTAACTTCTCCGTGCCTCAGTTCCCTCTTCTGTCAAATGGGGATTAAGACTGTGAGCCGCATGCAGAACAGGGACTGTGTCCAACCTGATTATCTTGTATCTACCTCAGAGCTTAGAACAGTGCCTGGCACATAGTAAACACTTAACGGATACCATAATTATTAATTATTATTAATATTGGGTCCAGCCCTCTGCAGCAGGTACACCTCCTCCAAGAGGCCTTCCCAGACTAAACCACCCTTTCCTCTTCTCCCTCTCTCTTCTGCATTGTCCTGACTTGCTCCCTTTGTTCTTTCCCTCTCCAAGCCCCACAATACTTATGTGCATTTCTGTAATTTCTTTATTTATGTTGGTGTTTGTCTTCACCCCTCTAGACCCTAAGCTCGTTGTAGGCAGGGAATATGTCTGTTTATTGCTGTATTGTACTTTCCCAGTGATCTGCACAAATGGCCTAGTGGCAAGAGCACGGGCTTGGGAGTCAGAAGTTGTGGGTTCTAATCCCAGCTCTGCTACGCATCTGCTATGTGACCTTGGACAAGTCACTTCACTTCTTTGGGCCTCAGTGACCTCATCTGTCAAATGGGGATTGAGACTGTGAGCCCCATGTGGGATAGGGACTGTGCCCAACTTTTTTTTTATGGTATTTGCTAAGCGCTTGCTATGTGCAAAGCACTGTTCTAAGTGCTAGGGGGATACAAGGGGATCAGGTTGCCCCATGTAGGGCTCACCGTCTTAACCCCTATTTTACAGAGGAGGGAACTGAGGTAAAGAGAAGTGAAATGACTTGCCCAAAGTCACACAGCTGACAAGTGGTGGGGTCGGGATTAGAACCCATGACCTCTAAACTCCCCAGCCTGGACTTTTTCCACTGAGCCATGCTGCTTCTCTTACTTAATAATAATAATAATAATGTTGGTATTTGTTAAGCACTTACTATGTGCAGAGCACTGTTCTAAGCGCTGGGGTAGATACAGGGGAATGAAGTTGTCCCACATGAGGCTCACAGTCTTCATCCCCACTTTACAGATGAGGGAACTGAGGCACAGAGAAGTGAAGTGACTTGCCCACAGTCACACAGCTGACAAAGGGCAAAACCCGTCGAAGGGCAGGCACTGTCTCTATCTGTTACTGATTTGTACATTCCAAGTGCTTAGTACAGTGCTCTGCACATAGTAAGCACTCAATAAATACTATCGAATGAATGAATGAATGACAAGGGGCAGAGTCAGAATTCGAACCCATGACCTCTGACTCCCAAGCCTGGGCTCTTTCCACTGAGCCATGCTGCTTCTCTAGCCATGCTGCTTCTCTGTAATTGATTACCTTGTATCTATCCCAGAGCTTAGAACGGTGCTTGGTGCATAGGAAGTGCTTAACAAATATCAAAATTATTATTATTAGAATAATATATATGGGAATGGTTGAATGGGGAAGGGAAGGGAAGGGAAGGGAAGGGAAGGGAAGGGAAGGGAAGGGAAGGGAAGGGAAGGGAAGGGAAGGGAAGGGAAGGGAAGGGAAGGGAAGGGAAGGGAAGGAAGGGAAGGGAAGGGAAGGGAAGGGAAGGGAAGGGAAGGGAAGGGAAGGGAAGGGAAGGGAAGGGAAGGGAAGGGAAGGGAAGGGAAGGGAAGGGAAGGGAAGGGAAGGGAAGGGAAGGGAAGGGAAGGGAAGGGAGGAAAGGGAAGGGAAGGGAAGGGAAGGGAAGGGAAGAAAGGGAAGGGAAGGGAAGGGAAGGGAAGGGAAGGGAAGGGAAGGGAAGGGAAGGGAAGGGAAGGGAAGGGAAGGGAAGGGAAGGGAAGGGAAGGGAAGGGAAGGGAAGGTCCCCGTGTCGAGCCAAGCAGGCCCCAAGCCCCCGTGGGCTCCCCCTTCCCCTCAGCGGCCGGCAGGGGGCGCCCGGCTCGGCCTCCGGGGCCAGCTGGGCGGGAACGTCAGGCGGGCTCGGGGGCGCGCCGCTAAGCCCCGCCCCCTGGGCCCCCGGCGGGAGCGCCGATTGGCTGCGGCGGCGGCGGCGGCGGCGGCGGCGGGCGCGGGCGCGAGCCCGGGAGGAGGAGAAGCGGGGGCGCGCGGCCTTGGCCTTGGGCGGCCACAAGTGGCGGGGCGGGACAGCGGGAAGGACAGGAGGGGAAGGGCAAGGAGGGAGGGAGGGAGGGAAAGCAAGCAAGCAAGCAAGCAAGCAAGCTCGCTCTACTGAGAGCTCACCTCCTCCAAACTCATTCTCTTCCCCACTTCAAAGCCCTACTTAGAGCTCACCTCCTCCAAGAGGCCTTCCCAGACTGAGCTCCCCTTTTCCCTCTGCTCCCCCTGTTGCCTCTCTAACCTCCCCTTCACCTCCCCTCTGCTAAGCCCCCTTTCCCTTCCCCTCCCCTCAGCACTGTGCTCATTTGTATAGATTTTTATTACCCTATTTATTTTGTTAATGAGATGTACATCCTCTTGATTCTATTTATTTGCTCTTGTTTTAATGAGATGTTCATCCCCTTGATTCTATTAGAGAAGCAGCGTGGCTCAGTGGAAAGAGCCCAGGCTTTGGAGTCAGAGGTCATGAGTTCAAATCCCAGCTCTGCCACTTGTCAGCTGTGTGACTGTGGGCAAGTGGCTTCACTTCTCTGGGCCTCAGTTACCTCATCTGTAAAGTGGGGATGAAGTCTGTGAGCCCCACGTGGGACAACCTGATTCCCCTGTGTCTACCCCAGCGCTTAGAACAGTGCTCTGCACATAGTAAGCGCTTAACAAATATCATCATATTTTTTTTTTCTATTTAGGGCCATTGTTCTTGTCTGCCTGTCTCCCCCGATTAGACTGTGAGCCCATCAATGGGCAGGGACTGTCTCTATCTGTTGCCCATTTGTCCATTCCAAGCGCTTAGTACAGTGCTCTGCACATAGTAAGCGCTCAATCAATACGATTGAATGAATAAATTGTTTTTGTCTGTCCCCCACCCCCATATTAGACTGTAAGCCTGTCAGTGGGCAGGGACTGTCTATCTGTTGCCCATTTGTCCATTCCAAGCGCTTAGTACAGTGCTCTGCACATAGTAAGCGCTCAATCAATACTATTGAATGAATGATTGAATGAATGAGTCCGTCAATGGGCAGGGATTATCTCTATCTGTTGCCCATTTGTCCATTTCAAGCGCTTAGCACAGTGCTGTGCACATAGTAAGCTCTCAATCAATACGATTGAAGGAATGATTGAATGAGCCCGTCACTGGGCAGGGATTGTCTCTATCTGTTGCCCATTTGTACATGCCAAGCGCTTAGTACAGTGCTCTGCACATAGTAAGCGCTCCATAAATACTATTGAATGAATGAAAGCGGGGAGGAGGGGCCGTGGCAGCCTGGAGGGGAAGCCCGCCCTGTGAGCAAGGAAAGGGCCAGGGAAAAGAAAGCAGGGGAGAAAGACGATTAGCAGCCTCCTCCTTTCCCCTCCCCTTTCAGTCATTCATTATCATTCATTTCATTCATTCAGTAGTATTTGTTGAGCGCTTACTATGCGCAGAACACTGGACTAAGCACTTGGAAGGGACAATTGGGCCACAGAGAGAGACCATCCCTGCCCCACAACGGGCTCACAGCCTAGAAGGGAGGAGACAGCAAAATAATAATAATAATGTTGGTATTTCTTAAGCACTTACTATGTGCAGAGCACTGTTCTAAGCACTGGGGGAGTTACAGGGTCATCAGGTTAGACTAAGTCCGTCACTGGGTAGGGACTGTCTCGCAGTGTGGCTCAGTGGAAAGAGCACGGGCTTTGGATTCAGGGCTCATGAGTTTGAATCCCAGCTCTGCCACTTGTCGGCTGTGTGACTGTGGGCAAGTCACTTAACTTCTCTGTGCCTCAGTGCCCTCATCTGTAAAATGGGGATTAAGACTGTGAGCCCCACGTGGGACAACCTGATTCCCCTGTGTCTACCCCAGCGCTTAGAAGTGTGCTTGGCACATAGTAAGCACTTAACAAATACCAACATTATTATCTGTTGCTGATTTGTCCATTCCAAGCGCTTAGTACAGTGCTCTGTACATAGTAAGAGCTCAATAAATACTATTGAATGAATGAATGAATCAGGTTGTCCCACGTGAGGCTCACAGTCTTCATCCCCATTTTACAGATGGAGGAACTGAGGCACAGAGAAGTGAAGTGGCTTGCCCACAGTCACACAGCTGACAAGTGGCAGATCCGGGATTAGAACCCATGATCTCTGATTCCCAAGACCAGGCTCTTGTCACTGAGCCACGTTGCTCCCTGCCCCACACCGGGCTGACAGTCTAGAAGGGAGGAGACAGACAGCAAAATAAAACAAAAAGACAAAGCATCAATACCATCCGAAGAGATAAAAAAGAATCCGAGCTATGTACACATCATTAATAAAATAGAGTGATAAATAATATATACAAATATGCGCCAGTGCTGTAGGGAGGGGAAGGGGGAAGGGAAGGCTCAGTCTGGGAAGGCCTCCTGGAGGAGGTGAGCACTCCGTAATAATAATGTTGGTATTTGTTAAGCGCTTACTATGTGCCGAGCACTGTTCTAAGCGCTGGGGAAGATGCAAGGTAAGAGGGTTGTCCCACGTGAGGCTCACAGTCATGTGCTCACTTCTGCAGCACATGTACTAAAATTGGAATAATACAGAGAAGATTAGAATGTCCCCTGTGCAAGGATGACACACAAATTTGTGAAGCAATCCTTATTTTGAAGCAGCGTGGCTCAGTGGAAAGAGCCCGGGCTGGGGAGGCAGAGGTCATGGGTTCTAATCCCAGCTCCGCCACTTGTCAGGTGTGTGACTTTGGGCAAGTCACTTAACTTCTCTGTGCCTCAGTGACCTCATTTGTAAAATGGGGATGAAGACCGTGAGCCCCATGTGGGACAACCTGATCACCTTGTATACTCCCAGCACTTCGAACAGTGCTTTGCACATAGTAAACACTTAACAAATACCAACGTTATTATTACTATTAATAATCCCCATTTTACAGATGAGGTAACTGAGGCACAGAGAAGTTAAGCGACTTGCCCAAAGTCAGGGCTTTGAAGAGGGGAAGAGAGTTATTTTGGCAGACGTGAAGAGGGAGGGCATTCCAGGCCAGAGGTGGGACATAGGCCAGGGGTCAAAGGCGGGACAGGCGAGAACGAGGCACATTCTTTCATTTCTTCATTCGTTCATTCATTTCTTTCATTCATTCATTCCTTCAATCGATCGTATTTATTAAGCACTTAATAACGATGGTATTTGTTAAATGCTTACTACATGCCAAGCACTGGTTAGGTTGTCCCCCTTGGGGCTCTCAGTTTTAATCTCCATTTTACAGATGAGGTAACTGAGGCACAGAGAAATCACGTGGCTTGCCCAAGGTCACACAGCTGACAAGTAGTGGAGCAGAGATTCGAACCTGCGACCTCTGACTCCTGAGCCCGGGCTGTTTCCACTATGTCATGCTGCTTAATGGGGCAGAGCACTGTACTAAGTGCTTGAGAATGATAATAATGGTATTTGTTAAGTGCTTACTATGTGACAGTACTAAGTGCTGGGGCAGATACAGGTAAATTGAGTTGGACCCTATCCCTATCGCATGTGGGGCTCACAGTCTCAATCCCCAGTTTACAGATGAGGTAACTGAGGCCCAGAGAAGTGAAACGACTTGCCCAAGATCACATAGCAGACAAATGGCAGAGGCAGGATTAGAACTCACGTCTTCTGACTCGTGCTCTTGCCATTAGGCCATGCTGCTTCTCAGATAGTACAGTCCTCTGCACACAGTAAGCACTTAAGTACCACTTTTAAAATCCCCATTATACAAATGAGGAAACCGAGGCAGAGAGAAGTCAAGACATTTGTCTCTGTCTCACAGCCCCTGTTCTGTCCACGAGGCTATGCGCTGGTTCGCGGTGTATAAATACGATATTTTCCTGAAAGTGGAGATCACTGGATGTGCGAATGTAGAACTGGGGATATTTTGAGGACTAAGAAAGAGGCACAAGATGAGCTTTAAGGGGTTTAAAAACAGAAAGTGCGTACACCTTTAATCCATGTACTTTTACTGTAATACAACAGATTGCAATTGAACTATTGAGAGTTCTCTGAGCTTGGAAGCACTGTACTCTAAACTGATAAAATCATTATTTACCTAATCTTCAGATCCCTATCTAAAGCCTCTGGGCCTTATAGTAATAGTGGTCTTTTTCAAGAGCTTGCTGTGTGCCCCATACTGGGCTAAGCTCTGGGGTAGATATATGGTCATCAGCTACAGTCCCTATAACACATAGGGGTCATAGTCTAAGAGGGAGGGAGAGCCGGTATTTTTATACCCAGTTTACAGATGAGGAAATGGAGGTTAAGCAGTATCTTCAAGGTGGACAACTGGCAGAACCTGACCTAGAAGCCAGGTCTCTTCACTGCCAGTTCCACACCCTTTCCTGTTGAACAAACTGCTTCCCTGTGTCTTAGCTCAATGGTCAGGTTAGCTGAAGGTTTTCTAAATGACAGGGGCCATACTGTACTTTTCTTGAGGTGCATGCTGAGAGACAAGATTGGAAAATGGAAAGGTTTGGGCAGTCAGAAAAATAAGAGATACGTATGGTAAGACCATGTGCAGGAGCTAATAGAATGAACTGTTTTCATCTTCTTGTTTAAAATGTTCTTGTATTATTGGATTTTGTTTTAAATAATAATAATAATAATGTTGGTATTTGTTAAGCGCTTACTATGTGCCAAGCACTGTTCTAAGCACTGGGGTAGACATAGGGGAATCAGGTTGTCCCACGTGGGGCTCACAGTTTTAATCCCCATTTTACAGATGAGGGAACTGAGGCACAGAGAAGTTAAGTGACTTGCCCACAGTCACACAGCCGACAAGTGGCAGAGCTGGGATTCGAACTCATGAGCCCTGACTCCAAAGCCCGTGCTCTTTCCACTGAGCCACGCTGCTTCTCCAATATTAAACAATATTAAAGGTTTGCCACACAACTAGACTATAACGTTTGTGCTTTCCGACAGCGGTTTGAGTTTGACATTTGTTGGTACAGGAACCACTATCAAAAACCATTTGATAAGAGAGCAGTCATTTTTCACTAATCCATGACATCAGGATAACCTCTGTAAATGTCACCTTCAGATGTCTTCTAGTACAAAAGACTACTACAGGTGTAAATGACAAAGACCATAAGGAGAGCTGATTTGTCAGGGTTGTACTTTAATCTTTAAACGACCGACTTCCTTTGGGTTTCCCGTAGATTGACTTTCCTTTGGGGTTCACCTATGTTAAATTGCTGTACATTCAAACAATAAGCACAATTTTCCACACGTTAAATTTATGACAAGTAGAACTCCAAAAGATCTTCCTGCAGTTTACGGTATCGTTTAGATTTGTGCTTGGCTCTTTAAGTACAACTTGAGCCTAAAGTATTGTGTGAAATCAACTGTGATTGAAACTTTCAGGATGCATCCCCAAATTGCACTTGCACAAAAAAGGAGACTTAAAATGTGTAACTCTGAATTTACGAAGCCATGCAGTTTATCGTGATCTGAAGTGATTAATTATTTTTTGCCGTGACTTTTAGAAAACAAACTATTGTTGCAAATGATAGAACACTAACAGGGATAGCAATACAGGACCGAAGATCCAGTGAATAAGTATCTTCAAGTAAATTCCAATCTCTTCTGATAAAAAGTTCCCTTTTATGGTATTTGTAACATATTCCTCCATTGGCAGCCATTTTCTTACCACTCTAGACTTTGTTACGATTTGATAACTTTCTTACTTCTCTATATTCATTCATTCATTCATTCAATAGTATTTATTGAGCGCTTACTATGTGCAGAGCACTGTACTAAGCGCTTGGGATGAACAAGTCGGCAACAGATAGAGACAGTCCCTGCCGTTTGACGGGCTTACAGTCTAATCGGGGGAGACGGACAGACAAGAACAATGGCACTAAACAGCGTCAAGGGGAAGAACATCTCGTAAAAACAATGGCAACTAAATAGAATCAAGGCGATGTACAATTCATTAACAATTCTCTATACTTTTGCCTAATGTACGAAAGTTATTTTTGTATAATTTGTCAGATACGGATCATGCTAAAATAGTCAGCTGAAGAAAAATGTCAGTTTTTGAATAGGATCTAGGGAGTCTTGAAAGATAAAGTTCAGATGAATTCGGTTTTGACTTTGAGTTATGATAGACTCCAGATAATGAACTAGATATTTAGGAGAATTAAAAAATCTGAGTGGGAGAAAAATGCCAAATTTCAGAACATTTTTAATGAAATGTTTCCCCATCTCTGGGTTTAATTGCTAAACTCTGCTCATCTCTTACTACAACCCAGCCTACACACTTTGCTCTGCTAACATTATTGAGCACTTTCTGTGTGCAGAGCCCTGTATTGAGTGCACACAGTCTCTGCCCACAGTGACCTGCAGTCTAGAGCATTTATTTACATATCCTTATATTCTGCTGCTTCCCCACTCTGTACTTTATTTTAATGTCTGTCTCCCTCCCCTAATAGACTGTAAGATCCTTTAGGGCCTGGGATCTTTTTTTTATGGTATTTGTTAAGGAGTTACTAAGGACCTGGCACTGTACTAAGCGCTGGGGTAGATAGAAGCTAATCAAGTTGGACGCAGTCCATGTCTCACTGGGGCTCACGGTAGTAATCTCCATTTTTTCAGATGAGGTGACTGAGGCACAGAGAAGTGAAGTGACTTACCCAAGATCACGCAGCAGACAAGTGGAGAAGTCAGAATTAGAATCCAGCTCCTTCTGACTCCCAGGATCATGCTCTATCTACTAGACCACGCTATTTTTCTTCTCCAAGTGCTTAGGGCAGTCCTTTGCAGATAGGGCTCAATAAATACCACTGATTGATCAATTGCTAAGAGGGAAGGGGATTGGACTGTGAAAGCACATTTGAGGTGCAGTGTTTCTTTCTGCCCCCCAAAACCTGATGCTCCTGGGGTGGAGTCTAGGACACTCCCCTGAACTCCCCCAGGGTCAAAAACAATTGAGCTATCCCCTCTTGCCGAAGTTCAAAGCTGAAAGGGAGGATAGAGTTGTCTGTATACCCATGGAGCTATAGGTAGAAATTGTGTGGGGTACTGCCAACTCTAGAGGCCTAGACCCTGGGGAATGAGACATGAGTCCTTTAGCTCCAACAGGCAATTACTCTCCCCACTCTTCAAAACCTTATCGACGGCACAACATCTGCAAGAGGCCTTCCCTGACTAAGGCCTCTTTTCTTTTTCTTCAGCTCCCATCTGTGTCACCCCGTGTTGCTCCCTTCATTTACCTCTCCCCACCCCCCAAGCCCCACAGCACTTATGTGAGATCTGTAATTTATTTATCTCAATAACTGTCTTCCCCTCTAGAGTGGGCAGGGAACGTGCCTGTTATATTTTTATATTGTACTCTCCCAAGTGCTTAGTACAGTCCTCTGCACACAGTAAGTGCTCAATAAATACGATTCACTGACTGACTGACTGACTGACTGACTAGCTCCCAAGAGGGAGGAGAACAGGGAGGAGTGACAGGATCAATGCTCACAGGAAATCGGATAGGTCAAAAAGTAGTTTGAAGAACTCTCTATAAGAAATACCAAAACACAAAAAAGGATTCTTTAAACACATTAAGAGGGACATTCATTGTAGACAATCAGCAGAGCCACCTGACGGTTATGGGGAGAGGTGCCCTCAAGACTGAAAAAGAACTAGCCGAGAAATTGATTGAATTCTTAAATTCAGTCTTTGCTGACAGAGGTGTTGTAGGGATTCCCAAAGCCAGGTAGTTTTTGAAGCCGGTACATCAAAGGAAAAATGGTGGTATTTGTTAAGCGCTTATTATGTGCTTACTATGTGCTTACTATGTGCTAAGCGCTAGGGGATACAAGGTAATCAGATTGTCCCACGTGGGGCTCACAGTTTTAATCCCCATTTTACAGATGAGGTAACTGAGGCAAAGAGAAGTTAAGTGACTTGCCCAAAGTCACACAGCTGGCAAGTGGCGGAGCTGGGATTCAAACCCATGAACTCTGACTCCCAAGCCCGCGCCCTTTCCACTGTACCACACTGCTTCTCTGGAACTGCACTGTTGGTTCTCAGGGTGTTTTAGACCAAATTCAGACAAATGATCGGGGCTGGATGGCACCAGGCTGAGAAGGCCGAAGGAATGTAGAGAGGAAGTGAAGTGAATCCTGGTGAGAGTGTGTAACCTAAGATGACCTGTTATACATGACTTGTTATACATGGCCAATGTTCCAGAGGGCAGCTGGATTGCCAAGATAATTCCAGTATAATAAGAAGAGCCAGAGAGGAGTTTTGGGCCAATCAGCCATATTTGCGTATCTGGCAAGTTAGCAGAATCCGTGATTAGGTTTGGGATCAGTGAACATTTAGAAAAACACAACTGCTGGGGAAAAGCCAGCATGGTTTATATAAGGGGTAACCATGCCTCACTAATCTGTTTGAGATTTCAGAGGGGTTCAATAAGCATGAAGATAGAAGGGAACACATTTGGTACAATAGAGTCTTTATCAAGGTTCCATACCAAAGCCTTTAAAAAAAAAGTTATCGTGGGAATGGGAGGAATTTTCCATCAGGGACCCTTAACTTCCAATGCCTCAATTTCTTCATATGTAAAATGGGGTTTAAATTCTACTCCCTCCTATTGAGACTGTGAGCTCCCAGGTTGGAAAGGGACTGTGTCCAATCTAAGTATCTTCTGTCCATCCCAGTGCGTAATATAGATTTATTGTAGTAAAGACCATTTCTTCCAAACCGGGGCTGTCTTAATAACACAGGGGTTCTTAAAAGTCCAGAGGTCCTTAGGATCCCGCCCAGAAACGCCACGGGCAACTGCTCACCTCTTGACCTCGCCAGCATGGCCACTGCTTGAGAGGTTAGGGAGATGGTGCCTGAAATCACCTTCGCAAAATGGCTGCCGCACATGCAAGGGGAGTCAGAGTCATGGGTTCGAATTCCACTCTGCCGTTTGTCAGCTGTGTGATTGTGGGCAAGTCACTTAACTTCTCTGTGCCTCAGTTACCTCATCTGTCAAATGGGGATTAACTGTGAGCCTCACATGGGACAACCTGATTACCCTGTATCTCCCCCAGTGCTTAGAACAGTGCTCTGCACATAGTAAGCACTTAACAAATACCTACATTATTATTATCAGCCTGCAGTCGTCAACATCCAACACCTGTCCTCTCTAACAGTGTGTATGCACAGTGGCCTTTTTAAATTTAGCTGTCCGTAAAGGAGAGGCCTGTTGCTGGAAGAATTGCCGGAAAGTCCAAACCAAACTATTCACTTGGACCTGAATTTTGGGCCCAAGCCACTACCCTGGGCCGGCCCTGGCTCTACGGTGGCCACCCCGCCACTGTCACCTCCTCCCAGCTAAGCCTAGCTCCCGGTACAAGGCAACCCACGTTGGACGGGGCAGCTTTCTCTCTGCCAGCTTGCCTGGACTCTAAAGGAAACGCAAGCCTTTAGGTCAATCAAACAATGGCATTTATTGAATGCTTACTACGTGCAGAGCACTGTATTAGGCACTTGAGAGAGAACAATAGGGAAATGGCATGGCCTAGTAGAAAGAGCACGGGCCTGGGTATCAGAGGACCTGGGTTCTATTCCCAGTTCCACTACCTGTCTGCCGTGTGTCCTTGGGCAAGGGACTTAACTTCCAATGCCTCAGTTTCTTCATATGTAAAGTGGGGTTTAAATTCTCCTTCTTAGACTGTGAGCCCCCAGATTGGAAAGGGACTGTGTCCAACCTAAGTATCTTCTGTCTAACCCAGTGCTCAGTACAGTATTTGGCACATAGTAAGTGCTTAGCAAATACCATGCCCAGGATTAGGAGACATTTCAATTGGGCCTCTCATCTAGTCTCTATCTGAACCTCTGATAAGTAGTCTCTATCTACTAAGCACTTGGAATGTATAATTTGGCAACAGATAGAGACACTCTGTTGCCAAATTATACATTCCAAATGCTTAGTACAGTGCTCTGCACATAGTAAGGGCTCAATAAATACGACTGAATGAATGAATGAATTAATCTTCTTGCCTTTCCAAAATGAGATTGGTAGCATGGGGCTTGATAAGAAATCCATCTGCCAAAGCCCAGGGTCAAATTCATTCCCTTTGGCATGAGTTATTCATTCACTTGTATTTATTGAGCGCTTACTGTGTACAGAGCATTGTACGAAGTGCTTGGAAAGTACAATTCAGCAACAAATAGAGACAATCCCTACCCAATAACGGGTTTGCAGTCTAGAAGGGGGGAGACAGACAACAAAACAGAACAAGTAGACAGGCATCCGTAGGTTATGTAAATACTGTACAATTTTTAGAATGGAGACCTTGTTTTAGGTCAGAGATAGGCAATATTTTTGGACAAAAATCCCCGAATATCTACTTTTCAGAACTTGGAGTGCCAGAACTTAGTTGAGAAAAGTAGGAGGAGCAATAGGACAGTATGACACAGGCAGGAGTTGCCTTTGACTTGCTTGTACTCTAATTCCAAAAGCCGGCCACAAAGCAAACACTTTGTTTCTTCCTATATGTGTCGCTATGTTATGATTTTGAGGGTGTCATTTTGAAACTCATCTCACCGTAATTTCAACTTTGATTTTCAGATGACAGAAGGTTTTAGTCATTTAAGTCCCCTTAAATTTTCACTTTCTGCAGAATTGCTAGGGCTCACAGAAATGAAAATGCATCTTCAGTCACAAGTGACTTCACATAATCCTAGTACAATATTCTTGTAAGTGTGATGTGTCAGAAACACAAGTACAGCTAACTACTTTTCCTCAATGAAGTCTACATAATAACAACCCCTTTTTTCTACAAAAAGGCACAGTGGGTTTAAGACAAACTGTAAATCATTTGAGTACTTAAATCCACCCAAAGTGCTGGTTAAAAATCTCTATGTCACTTGAAATGCCAAACAATCATCTGTTGAAAGGGAATGAACAAAGTTTTAATACTTTCATAAATTATCGTGGTGATTTAAATAATCAGAATTTGAGATCTTAGTACACAGATTTTCTTGATAGAATACTGTAATAGAATCTCCTAACAATATCCAATCTGTTCCCAGAAGTATTGCACATCCTTTTTACCTTGTTGGAGGTTTGGGGGAGTTCAAGAGTTAGTCCCTTCAGCTGGAATTAATGTGCTATTGTTGTTGACTCTTTTTTGGGCTATATTTACTTGGTCACTTCTTTCTGTGGGTGTGCCAGCAGTTTGCCCTGAACTATGTCTGGAGTAATATCCTTGTGTCCTCAGTGCTTAGTTCACTACTTAACACAGAGTAAGTGCTTAATAAATGTCATCTTAATAATGACAGTGAATGCACTTATGATAGCAGAAAACTGGGGCCAGGTCAGTTTATGTTGATAAAGAAGCCTTTGACCACATTAAGTATGCTAGTCAGTCATTCATTCAATTCAATCATATTTATTGAGCACTTACTGTGTGCAGAGCACTGTACTAAGTGCTTGGTAAGTACAATCCAGCAATAATGCTCGTACATTAGCCACATGCTAGTGGCTTCTGTTCTGCTCAAAATAACACAGAACAAAACTGTAGTCATTTTTAAAAATGGTATTTGTTAAGCACTTTACTGTGATGTGCCATACACTGTTCTAAGCACCGGGGTAGGTACAAGTTAATCAGGAAGGGCACCGTCCTTGTCCCCCAAGAGGCTCACAGTCTAAAGAAGGAGGACGGGTATTAAATCTGAGGAAACTGAGGCACAGAGAAATTAAGTGACTTGCCCAGGGTCACATAGTGGCAGAGCTGGGATTAGAACCCAGATCTTCTCTGACACCCACATCCATGCTTTATTCACCAGACCATGCTGCTTCCCTAGCAGTTGCCCCCAAACCTCCCCAGGGACAAAATAATAAAACAATGTAGCAAGCTTTTATATCTATACTTTTTTCTCAAGTGGAGCTCATCACGTTAAGCTTTTGAAAGTTTTGAGTTTCATGTCAAGTGCTTAGTACAGTGCTCTACACATAGTAAGCGCTCAATAAATACGATTGAATGACCTGTCTTGATTGTAAACTCCTTGTGGCCAGAATTATAACTTCTTCTTCTAGTGTTATAGTAGTTTTCCTTTCAGTATGGACTGGTGGATAGAGTACAAGCCTGGAAGTCAGAAGGAGCTAGATTCTAATTCTGGCTCCACCACTTGTCTGCTCTGTGACCTTGGGCAAATCACTTAACTTCTCCATGCCTCTCCTTTCATCTAAATATTCGGTCTGTTTCCAAATCCTGTGGGTTCTACCTTCACAACGCTGTTAAAATCCCCCCTCTCCTCTCTATTCAAACTGCTACGATGCTGATCCTAACACTTATCCTATCCTGTCTAGACTCCTGCATCTGCCTCCTCGCTTACCTCCCAACCTCTTATCTCTTCCTACTCCAGTCCATACTTCACTCTGATGCCTGAATCATTTTTCAAGAAATGCGTTCAGTCCATGCCTCTCCACTCCTCAAGACCCTTCCAGTGGCTGCCCACCCACCTCCGTATCAAACAAAAACTCTTTACCATTGACTTTAAAGCACTAAATCAGCTCACTTCATCCTACCTCACCCCACTAATCTACTACAGGTCGGGCTCCCCTAGAGCCAGCTTACCCACTGCCCCAATCTCGTCTATCTCACCGCTGACCCCTTTCCCACCCACCCCTAGCCTGAAACTCCCTCCTCCTCCATATATGCCAGACCACCCTCTCCATCTTCAAAACATTATCAGGGTCTTATGTCCTCTTGGAGTTTCCCGAGGAAGCCCTATTTTACCCGTCTCGTTCTCCCTTCTGCATGATCTATGCACAGAGATCTGTGATTTTTGGACATTTGATATTTGCCCCATTCCCACAGCACTTATGTACATATCTTTAAATTGTATATTATAAATTACTGATTTATGTTAATATCTATCTCCCCTTCTGGACTGTAAGCTTGTTCATTCATTCATTCCTTCAGTCGTATTTATGGAGCGCTTGCTGTGTGCAGAGGACTATACTAAGGTCTTGGGAAAGTACAATACAACAATAAACGGTGACATTCCCTGCCCACGATGAGTTTACAATCCAGAAGCGGGGAGACAGACATCGATACAAACAAATGAAATTACAGATATGTACATAAGTACTGTACATAAGTGCTGTGGGGCTGGCGGGGGGGGGGGGGGAGGAGCAAAAAGAGCAAGTCAGGGCAAGGCAGAAGAGAGTGGGAGATGAGGAAAAGTGGGGTTAGTCTGAGAAGGCCTCTTGGAGGAGATGTGCCTTCAATAAGGCTTTGAGGTGGGGAGGGAGTAATTGTCTGGCGGATTTGAGGAGGGAGAGCATTCCAGCCTGGATGTGGGCCAGGGGTCGGCAGCGAGACAGGCCAGATAGAGGTTCAGTGAAAAGGTTAGCACTAGAGGAGCGAAGTGTGCAGGCTGAGTTGTGGAAGGAGAGAAGCAAACTGAGGTAGGAGGGGGCAAGGTGATGGAGTGCTTTAAAGCCCATCATGAGAGTTTCGTTTGATATGGAGGCGGATGGGCCCCCAGTGGAGTTTTTTGAGGAGGGAGGTGACATGTCCTGAACGTTTTTGTAGAAAAATGATCTGGGCAGCAGAGTGAAGTGTGGACTGGAGTGGGGAGAGGCAGGAGGCTGGGAGATCAGCAGGGAAGCTGATGGAGTAATCCAGGCGGGATAGGATGAGTGATTGTATTAACGAGGTAGCAGTTTCGTTGGAGAGGAATGTGTCTGCTAATTTTATTGTATCATGCCCTCCCAAGTGCTTAGCACAGGGCTCTGCACATAGTAAGTGCTCAATAAATACCACTGATAGATGGATTGATGCCCTCATCTATAAAATGGGAATTAAGGCTGTGAGCCCCAGGTGGAACAGGGACTGTGTCAACCTGATTATCTTGTATCTACCCCAGTGTTTATTCCATTGCCTGGCACATAGTAAGCTCTTAACAAACTTCATAAAAAAAAAAAAAAAGACCCGCCCCGGTTGATGAAATCCATCTCTGGCTGTAAAGACCAAAGCGGGACCCTCCCTCCCAGCCTCAGAGCGCACTCAAAAGGTTGTCCTGTTGTTGTGTCGCTGTGTTATGTTTATCGTTTGCAACGTATGGTGCTATTTTTTCTTTTGCTTCCTTGTCTCACCCGTTTCAAAGCTTTTGATCAACAAGAGCCCTTCCTTTTGTAATAACAGCACACCCTACAGCTCTGTCCTCAGGAATCGACTCCCAGATCTCAGCTGGGAAGCAGCAGTGTGTGGGGCTTTGTTTTACTGGGTCCCTAAAACTCTTCTTCCGCCCTCCTCGCTTTTGGTTTCCCGATTTCAACCTCGCCTTACAGTAGTTGTTTAGGGATCCTGCTGCCACTTATTCTCCTCAGGTGCCGGCAGAGCTGGGTCAAGGGGAGTATAACTACAGTGTTAATACACTGCCCACGTTCCACAGCGTCCTTGTTTGTGATCCTCAAGAATATTCTCTCAGACAATCGGTACAGGGCTACGCATGCAGTAGCTGCTCCGTCATAGACTCTCGACCAATTGTTCTGTTGGCATGTCTTCTATTTGGTTTAGAATAATTCTGCCTGAGAAGACTATTGCCTTAATAGAGTAAGTATATAGGCAATTTTATTTACTTATAAAATCAAGAGATTCCCACCTCCGCACGAGAAGACAACTGTAAGATTCATCATCTATAAAACTTTTGTAAGCATATCTGGAGTTCAGTGGTATTTATTGAGCACTTGAACACCCTTACTGTGTGCAAAGGTCTGGACCAAGCACTTGGGAGAGGTGGTAGACACGTTCCCTGCCCATAAGGAGCTTTCAGTCTAGATGGGAAGAGTTTTAATGTAACTTAAAACTTATGCAGAAAAAAAGCTAGCATTCATTCATTCATTCATTCAATAGTATTTATTGAGCACTTACTATGTGCAGAGCACTGTACTAAGCACTTGAAATGTACAATTCGGCAACAGAGAGAGACAATCCAGCCTGGCATAGTGGATAGAGCCCGGGTCTGGGAGTCAGAAGGTCATGAGTTCTGATCCTGGCTCCTCCACTTGTCTGCTGTGTGACCTTGGGCAAATCACTTAACTTTTCTGTGCCTCAGTTACCTCATCTGTAAAATGGGAATCGAGACTGTGAGCCCCACATAGGACAGCGTTAGTACAGTGCCTGGCACACAGTAAGTGCTAAACAAATACCATAAGTATTATTATTATTATTACTTTGGAATACGAACAAACAGCTTTTCGTAGCATTCAAGTTTGTCCGCTTCGGCTTCATGTCTGGTTGTGAAATGGGGCTGGATGTTGGCAGTAATAATAATGAGGGTATTTGTTAAGTGCTTACTATGTGCAGAGCACTGTTCTAAGTGCTGCGGTAGATACAGGGTAGTCAGATTGTCCGACATGGGACTCACATTTTTTAATTCCCATTTTTTTTTACAGATGAGGTAACTGAGGCACAGAAAAGCTAGGTGATTTGCCCAAGGTCACACAGCTGACAAGTGGCGGAGCTGGGATTAGAACCCACAATGTCTGACTCTCAAGCCTGTGCTCTTTCCATTAAGCCACGCTGCTTCTCTATTACAGTGTGGCCTAATGGAATCACAGGCCTGGTATTCAGAGGACCTGGGTTTTAATACCAACTGCACCTCTTATCTGCTGTGTGAACTTGGGCAAGTCACTTAATCAAGCAACAATCAGTGGCATTTATTCAGCATTTACTATGGGCAGAAAATGATACTAAATGCTAGGGAGAGTACAGTGTTGGCAGACTCGTTCCCTGCCTAAGAGCTTACAATTTCTCTGTGCCTCAATTCCCTCATCTGTAAAATGGGGATCCAATACCTGTCCTCCTTCCTACTTAGTTAGACTGTGAGCCCCATGTAGGATCTGATAGTCTTGTACCTACCCCGGTGCTTGGGAGAGTGCTCGGCCCATAGTAAGTGCTTACCAAATACCAGAATTTCTATTATTCCGCTCTCTATCTAAGCTACATACCGCAAGATCTCTCTTCTGTACAAACCCATTCATTTCTCTTTATCAAGTTTATCAAGTGTTTTCTCTTCCATAATTGATGGGGCAAGATGAGCTGATTTTATTGCACGTTCTGATTGTTGGCTTTTGATCTTAATCCTGCGGGCCAGTTATGCCACCTCAAATTACAGATTTCAGAGTATGATTAGGAGGTCTTGGTTTTGTGACAGCCTTTACAAACCGAGCAGGTCTGCCAGCCCTCGAGGCTGGGCTCTGGCCTCATGCCTCATTATTTCTCTCTCTCTCTCATCCTAGGGAGTGTGGATTTGCACTTTTCTGAAGCTGGGAGAGTGGCTCTGTCCTCATCCTCTGGATCTATTCTCTTTGGAGTGATTCTGGCTCTCCCTGTCATTCTTTCTCTCAGAGCCCTGGAATCTTTCTCCACTTCCACACTATAGTGCGGTTTATTCCCTTTCTTCTTGAGACACACTCAACCATCCTCCTTGGGTTTTTTTTTCCTCCCCAAGCACTCTGCCTGCAAGAGTTCTAACAATAATACTTATTGTACTTGTTAAACACTTACTATGTGCCAAGCACAGTTCTCAGCACTGGGGTAGATACAAGTTAATCAGCAGGGACAAAGTTCCTGTCCCACATGGGGTTCACACTCCTATCCCTATTTGACAGATGATATAACTGAGGCTCAGAGAAGTGAATTGACTTGTCCAAGGTCACACGGCAGATTTGTAGTGGATCAGGATTAGAACCGAGCTCTTTCCCGTGGCTTAGTGGAAAGAGTCCGGGCTTGGGAGTCAGGTGTCGTGGGTTTTAATCCAGGCTCCGCCACTTACCAGCTGAGTGACTTTGGGCAAGTAACTCAACTTCTCTGTGCCTCAGTTACCTC
Source organism: Ornithorhynchus anatinus (assembly GCF_004115215.2). Taxonomy (NCBI): domain Eukaryota; kingdom Metazoa; phylum Chordata; class Mammalia; order Monotremata; family Ornithorhynchidae; genus Ornithorhynchus; species Ornithorhynchus anatinus. The sequence continues at coordinate 70,954,859 of NC_041728.1, read as the reverse complement.
ATCTGTAAAATGGGGATTAAAACTGTGACCCCCCACGTGGGACAACCTGATTACCTTGTATCTACCCCAGCCCTTAGAACAGAGCTTGGCACATAGTAAGCGCTTAACAAATTCCATCATCATCATCAACTCCCAGGCCCATGCTCTATCCATTAAGCCACGCTACCTCTCATTGTCCCCTCTATTATAGTAGGCAGGTCCTGAATAGTTGCAATAGTAATTTTTAATGGTATTAGTGCTTACTCTGTGGCAAATACTGTTCTAAGCGCTGAAGAAGGTAAATGTTGGTATTTGTTAAGCGCTTACTATGTGCCGAGCACTGTTCTAAGCGCTGGGGTAGACACGGGGGAATCAGGTTGTCCCACTTGGGGCTCACAGTTAATCCCAATTTGACAGATGGGGTAACTGAGGCACCGAGAAGTTAAGTGACTTGCCCAAATTCACACAGCTGACAAGTGGCCGAGCTGGGATTCGAACCCATGACCTCTGACTCCAAAGCCCGTGCTCTTTCCACTGAGCCACGCTGCTTCTCTAATACAAGTTAATCAGGTCAGACAGAGTCCCATGGGGCTCAAAGTCTAATCTGGAGGGAGAACAGGTATTTAATCCATATTTTACAGTTGAGGAAACAGGGGCACGAGAAGCAAAGTGGCTCGTCCAAGGTCACCCAGCAAACAATTGGCTGAGCCGATTTTAGAACCCAGTTCTTCTGACTCTGGAGCCCAGGTTCTTTCCGCTAGGCCATGCTGCTTCTTGTTTTATAAAGTGCTTACTGGGTGCAAACATTTAATATTCACTCCATCCTGAAACCCACAGCACTTATGTACATATCTTTAGGTTATATATTATAAATTATTTATTCATGTTAATGGCTGTCTCCCCCTTTAGATTGCAACCTCATCATCGTGGGGCAGGGAATGTGTCTGCTAATTCTACTGTATTGTCCTCTCTCCTGGCTCTGTTGCTTGTCTGCTGTGTGGCCTTGGGCAAGTCAATTCACCTCCCCGTGCCTCGGTTCCCTCGTCTGTAAAATGGGGACTAAGACCGTGAGCCCCATGTGGGACAGGGACTGGGTCCAACCCGCTTTGCTTGTGTCCACCCCAGCGCTAATTACAGTCCCTGGCACATATTAAGCGCTTAACAAATACCATCATTCTTATAATTAATACAAGGCTCTGCACATAGTAAGCACTCAATACATAGCAATCAATCACTAATTGAACAGTCCAGTACCGAGCACTGGGAGAGAAAATTTGTGGGCAGGAATGTGTTGTTCTATTGTACTCTTCCAAGTGCTTAGCACTTAGCACTTCTCCCAAGTGAGAAGGCAGCATGGCTTAGTGGAAAGAGCCCAGGCTTGGGAGTCGGAGGTCGTGGGTTCGAATCCCCGCTCTGCCACTTGTCAGCTGTGTGACTGTGGGCAAGTCACTTCACTTCTCTGGGCCTCAGGTACCTCATCTGTAAAATGGGGATTAACTGTGAGCCTCACGTGGGACCACCCAATGACCCTGGATCTCCCCCAGCGCTTAGAACAGTGCTCTGCACATAGTAAGCGCTTAATCATTCAATAGTATTTATTGAGCGCTTACTATGTGCAGAGCACTGTACTAAGCTCTTGGAATGGACAAACACCAACATTATTATGGGGATTAACTGTGAGCCTCACGTGGGACCACCTGATGACCCTGGATCTCCCCCAGCGCTTAGAACAGTGCTCTGCACCTAGTAGGCGCTTAACAAATACCAACATTATCATTATTATTATTAAAGCGCTTTGCATACAATAAAAGCTCAACAGGTATGACTGAGTGAGGGAGGGAAGGAAAAAGTTAGGAATTAGACACAGTCCAGTCCCTCAGGAGGGACCCCCCCCCCTCCCCCATCACATGGGGGGGGGGCAGGTAGGCTTTGCGCATGTGCCGCCAAACCTCCTCCCAGGGTACTTTGCGCGGGCCACCCGAGCGGGGGGGGGCGAGGGCTGTTTTCCGCGCGCGGTTTCCAGGGCAACGGGGCGGGGTAGGGAGCGCGCCGGGAGGCCGGTGCGCGAGCGAGGGCGCGCATGCGCATCGCTCGGGGGCGGGCAGATGGGAGCGGGTGGGGGGAGCCGAGGACCGGAGCGCCACGTGCTGCAAAGCGCTGCGGGAACCGGCCCGCCAGCCTCGGGGCGGGGAGGGGACCGGAGCAAACCCGTTGCTGGGCAGGCACTGGCTCCATCTGTTGACGAATTGTCCCTTCCAAGCGCTTAGCGCAGTGCTCTGCACACAGTAAACGCTCAATCAATACGATTGAATGAATGAATGAATGAATGAATGAATGAATGAGCCCGTCACTGGGCAGGGATTGTCTCTCTCTGTTGCCGAACTGTCCCTTCCAAGCGCTTAGTATACTGTTCTGCACATAGTAAGCGCTCAATAAATACAAATGAACAAATGAATGATTGAATGAATGAATGAATGAGCCCGTTATTGGGCAGGGATCGTCTCTCCAGCTGTTGGCATATTGTCCCTTCCAAGCGCTTAGCGCGGTGCTCTGCACATAGTAAGTGCTCAATAAATACGATTGAACGAATGAATGAATGAGTGAATGAATGAATGAATGAGCCCATCATTGGGCAGGGATCGTCTCCATCTGTTGCCGAATTGTCCCGTCCAAGTGCTTAGCGCAGTGCTCTGCACATAGTAAGCGCTCAATAAATACGATTGAACGAATGAATGAATGAATGAGTGAATGAATGAATGAATGAATGAATGAATGAATGAATGAATGAATGAATGAATGAGTGAGTGAGTGAGCCCATCATTGAGCAGGGATCGTCTCCATCTGTTGCCGAATTGTCCCGTCCAAGTGCTTAGCGCAGTGCTCTGCACATAGTAAGCGCTCAATAAATGGACGGAAGGAAGGAAGGAAGGAAGGAAGGAAGGAAGGAAGGAAGGAAGGAAGGAAGGAAGGAAGGAAGGAAGGAAGGAAGGAAGGAAGGAAGGAAGGAAGGAAGGAAGGAAGGAGCGAGCCCGTCAATAGGCAGGGATCGTCTCCATCTGTTGCCATATTGTCATTCATTCAATAGTATTTATTGAGCGCTCACTGTGTGCAGAGCACTGTACTAAGCGCTTGGAATGAACAAGTCGGCAACAGATAGAGACAGTCCCTGCCCTTTGACGGGCTTACAGTCTCATCGGGGGAGACAGACAGACAGGAACAATGGCAATAAATAAAATCAAGGGGAAGAACATCTCATTAAAACAATAACAAATAAATAGAATCAAGGCGATGTACATCTCATTAACAAAATAAACAGAGTAATAAAAATCTATACAAATGAGCGGACGAGCAGTGGAAAGAGCCTGGGCTTGGGAGTCGGAGGTCATGAGTTCGACTCCCGGCTCTGCCACTTGTCAGCTGTGTGACTGTGGGCGAGTCACTTCACTTCTCTGGGCCTCAGTTACCTCATCTGTAAAATGGGGATTAAGACTGTGAGCCCCACGAGGGAAGACCTGATGACCCTGTCTCTCCCCCAGCGCTTAGAACGGTGCTCGGCACATAGTAAACGCTTAACAAATACCAACATTATTCTTATTAGTGCTGAGGGGAGAGGAAGGGAGAAGGGGAGGAGCAGAGGGAAAGGGGGGAAGAGAGGGCTAGTGTCCCTTCCAAGCGCTTAGCGCAGTGCTCTGCACACAGTAGGCACTCAACAAATATGAATGAGTGAATGAATGAATGAATAAATGAGCTCATCATTGGGCAGGGATGGTCTCTCTCTGTTGCCGAACTGCCCCTTCCAAGTGCTTAGCGCAGTGCTCTGCCCCCAGGAAACACTCAACAAATAGGAAAGAATGAGTGATTGGATGAATGAATGAATGAATGAATGAATGAATGAATGAATGAATGAGCCTATCATTGGGCAGAGATGGTCTCTCTCGGTTGCCGAATTGCCCCTTCCAAACACTTAGCACAGTGTTCTGCACACAGTAGGCACTCAACAAATATGAATGAATGAATGATTGAATGAATGAATGAATGAATGAATGAATGAATGAATGAATGAATGAGCCCCTCATTGGGCAGGGATGGTCTCTCTCGGTTGCCGAATTGCCCCTTCCAAACACTTAGCACAGTGGTCTGCACACAGTAGGCACTCAACAAATATGAATGAATGAGTGATTGAATGAATGAATGAATGAATGAATGAATGAGCCCCTCATTGGGCAGGGGTGGTCTCTCTCGGTTGCCGAATTGCCCCTTCCAAACACTTAGCACAGTGTTCTGCACACAGTAGGCACTCAACAAATATGAATGAATGAATGATTGAATGAATGATTGAATGAATGATTGAATGAATGAATGAATGAATGAATGAGCCCCTCATTGGGCAGGGATGGTCTCTCTCGGTTGCCGAACTGTCCCTTCCAAGCGCTTAGCGCAGTGCTCTGCACACAGTAAGCGCTCAACAAATATGAATGAATGAGTGATTGAATGAATGAATGAATGAGCCCGTTGTGGGGCAGGGATGGTCTCTCTGTGTGGCCGAACTGTCCCTTCCAAGCGCTTAGCGCAGTGCTCTGCCCCCCAGGAAACGCTCCCTGAATGCGAACGAATGAATGATTTGTGGAATGATACGAACCGAATGAATGATTTGTGGCATCAAATGACGCCGCCCCTTCCCCGCCCCTCCCCCCTCCCCGCCCCTCCCCCCCTCCCCCGGGCCCGGCGGGGGGGTCCCCAACTGACAATCACGAAAGTTCCACCGCCCTCCGATTGGCTCGGGGGCGCCGTGACGTCACGTAGGGGGCGGGGCTCGTCCGGGGGCGGCTCCCCATTGGGCCTCCGCGCCATTGTGACGTCACGACGGGCCCGCGTGGCCGAGGGCGGCCGCTAGGGGGCTCCCCTGGGCGGCGCGGCGTCCGGCCCCTCCCCTCCCCTCCCCTCCCCTCCCCCTCCCCCTCCCTCTCCCCCCTCCCCCCTCCCCCTCCCCCTCCCGTCCGGCCGGCCTCTCCCCCCTCCCTGCCGGTTGCCCATCCCGGTCCGGCCCCGGCCCTGCCCTCCGGCGCCGCAGCCCGCGGGAGGGTCGCCCGCTGCTGCTAACGAGGTGAGCCTTATCCCGCTGCCAACTTCTCCTTGCCTCCCTTCCTTCCCCCCGGCTCTGCCATCGGGCCGGTCCTTGCCCACCCCCGGCCTCGTGCTCCCCGCGCGGGCACTGCCAGCCCGCCCGCCCTGGCCTCGCTTGGCATCAGCCAAGGAAGGTCGTCCCCCCCTCCCCCCCACAACGTGCCACCTGTTGGGAGCGGGGGGGGGCGGCAAAAGGAGGCTTAGGGACGGGGGGAGGGGGCAGACCCGCCCCCCCACCCCCACCCGGGGAGCTAGGGGAAGGTGGAGACGGCTGCCACCTGTGCTTTCTCCTCTGCCCCTCTCTGGGTGCAAGGATGGGTGGATGCAGGCATGCATGCGTCTGCCCGGGTGGATGGGTGCAGGCATGCATGCCTCTGCCCGGATGGTTGGAAGGATGGATGCATGCCTCTGCCAGGGTGGAAGGATGGGTGGATGCATGCTTGCCCCTGCCCGGGTGGATGGATGGAGGGGTGGATGCATGCATGCCCCTGCCCGGGTGGATGGGTGCAGGCATGCATGCGTCTGCCCGGGTGGTTGGAAGGATGGATGCATGCCTCTGCCAGGGTGGAAGGATGGGTGGATGCATGCTTGCCCCTGCCCGGGTGGATGGGTGCAGGCATGCATGCGCCTGCCCGGGTGGTTGGAAGGATGGATGCATGCCTCTGCCAGGGTGGAAGGATGGGTGGATGCATGCTTGCCCCTGCCCGGGTGGATGGGTGCAGGCATGCATGTGCCTGCCCGGGTGGAAGGATGGATGGGTGAGTGGATGGATGCATGCCCCTGCCTGTGTGGAGGGATGGGTGGATGCAGGGATGCCTGCATGGCCCTTCCCCGGGTGGAAGGATGGGTGGATGGATGCATACCCCTGCCCGTGTGGAAGGATGGATGGTTGGCTGGAAGGATGGATGGATGTGTGGATGGATGCATGCCCCTGCTCGGGTGGAAGGATGGATGGGTGGATGGATGGATGGATGGATGGATGGATGGATGCATGCATGCCAATGCTTGGCACATAGTAAGTGCTTAACAAATACATCATCATGCCCGGGTGAAATGCACGCCCTTGCCATGCACGCCCCTGCCATGCCTTCCTCTGCCATGCATTCCTCTTCCATGCATGCCCCTGCCAGGCGGAAGGATGGATGGATGCATGGCCGAGCTGGAGAAGCGAGGTGGATGCCCCAGCTGCGGGCTGTGCAAGGAGATAGACATCGAGGTGGGGGGATGTGTAGACCCCCTTCCCCCAACTGTTTTGTTCCTTTTTGTAATGAGCGTGCTTGTTTTGGGGAGGGGGAATGTAAACAATAATAATAAGGATGGCATTTGTTAAGTGCTTACCAAGTGCCAGGTATTTTTCTAAGAGCTGGGGTAGATACAAGATAATTGGGTTGGACACAGTCCCTGTCCCACGTGGGGCTCACATTGTCGATCCTCATTTTACAGATGAGGCAACCGAGGCCCAGAGAAGTGAAGTGGCTTGCCCAAGGTCACACAGTAGACAGGCGGCAGAGCCGGAATTAGAGCCCATGACCTTCTGAGTCCCAGGCCCGTGTGCTAGCCATTGGGATATACTCCCTTCTGCCCCAAGGGAGGAGGGAAGGAGAGGCCAAGCCGGTCCTTCTGGGGGGCTGAGAGCCAAGGGCCGATCCCTGCCCTTCCCCCTGCCCCTCGGCTGTCCAGCTGTCCAGCTGCCAGCCCCCTGCATCAGCCCATGGGAGCGGCCAGAGCTGGTTGGCTGGCATCCCTCCGACAGGCATCGGGGTGGGACGGGAAAACTGCAAGGGATCACGCAACTTTGCTACTCTGTTATAAAAACGGGGGGATGAGACCCCAAAAACCCGACCCACGCCACTGCGGCCTCTTTTCGGGCCCCCTTCCCTCCACCACCAAAAGGGAAAAAGCAACGCTGTCTCTTAACTCCCTTCCTCCCGGCAGGGGAGACTGGTTCACCTCGGACCGACCATCCGTCTGCTGCAAGGGCTGCAGGCGATTTTCTCACCCCAAATTGAGGTGGGGAAATTTCTCTTTTCAGTCTTGTGCCTCTCGGGGTGCTCGCCTAGGGGCGGGGGAAGGGGGCCTGTTGTGCAGGGTGCCCGCCTGTGTAAGCTCACTGTACAGGGTGTCCATTTGGGGAAGCATGTTGTGCAGGGTGCCCGTCTCGGGGAGGGGTGTTGTGCAGGCTGCCCATCTGGGGGAAGTGTGTTGTGCAGGGTGCCCGCCTAGGGAGGGGTATTGTGCTGGGTGCTCTCTTGGGGGAAACGCGTTGTGCTGGTGCCTTCCTGGGGGAAGGCACGTTGTGCAGGATGCCCTCCTGGGGGAGGCTCGTTGTGCAGGTGCCTGCCTGGGTGGAGGCACGTTGTGCATGGTGTCCACCTTGGGGAGGCGCGTGGTATAGGGTGTCTGTCTGGGGGAGGCGCTTTGTGCAGGATGCCCTCCTGGGGAGTCGCTCTGCACATAGTAAGCGCTCAATAAATACGATTGAATGCAGGGTACCCACCTGGGGAAGGCACTTTGTGCAGGGTGCCCATCTGGGGGAGGCACGTTGTGCAGGGTGCCCATCTGGGGAGTCGAGTCGTGCAGAGCAACTGACAGCTGAGAGGTTGCTTTCGTGGCCGGGCGGACGGGCTGGTCGCATTTTGTAGCATGCCTGCTCACAGCGATGCAAGGTGAATTACAGGGGTCGTACAGAAGACCTGCCGCTTGGGAGGTTTCGGCCTTCCACAACTTTCTTTGTTCACTCGTCAGAGGGCCCGTTTCCCTGGGCCTTTTGCGTCCTGTGAGCGTCGTGTGCTGTATCAATTATGGACGTTTACCAGAATTCTGCAGGAACTAGGTTTTGGGCAATTTTGTGGTGGGGTACGGGTGTGCATAACCGTTCCTTATTACTGACCTACACAGCTTTTGCACCCAGGGTTCCCGAAGTGCTGTTTGTAACAGATGGCCTAGTGGCAAGAGCACGGGCTTGGGAGTCAGAGGACGTGGGTTCTAATTCCGGATCCACTATTTGTCTGCTGTGTGACCTCGGGCAGTCACTTAACTTCTCTGTGCCTCAGTTACCTCATCTGAGGTAACTTAAGACTGTGAGTCCCACGTGGGACAACCTGATTACTGTGTATCTACCCCAGTGCTTAGAACAGTGCTCGGCATCTAGTAAATGCTTAACAAATACCATAATTATTATTATTATTATTATTGTTATTAATTCAAAGTTGCTATCCTCCAAAAAGACCCTGGTTAGGTGGGGGAAAAAAAAGAAAACTATATCTGTCTTTTCCTTCAAATGTATTCGAACTGATGATGCTGTTTTTCATTGGTCAGGTTTGTTCTCATCCCTTCCTTCTATTTATTCCCCTCTTATCTGTGACTTTAATAAAAGAAATGTTTGGGTTAATTATCAATCAGTGCTTTTTTTTTGAGCACTTACTATGCGCAGAGCACGGTACTAAGCACATGGGAAAGTGCAATATCTAGAGGTGGTAGACTCAATACCTGCCCAGAGGGAACTTACGGTCTACAGGGGAGATGGACGGTAAAATAATAAATTACAGGTAGGGGAAATAGAGTATAAGGATATGAACATAAGTGCGGGGCCGAGTATCAAAGTGCCTAAGGGGTACACAGCCAAGCACATAGTCTCACATGCAAGAATTGACGGGAATAGAAGCTGAAAACTAAAATGAAAGGATCATTTCTATTAGGAGGTCCCCTGAGGAAACTAGAAAAGAGTTGGTAGACAAACTGCACCTGGGCTAGCTGCTAGCCATGGTTTGTGACGAGAGAGAAAAAGAGAGAGAATGTGTGTGCGGGAGTAAGAAAGTTACTGAAAGTCTTCACACCATGTCAACTGCATTACCTTTCAATTCCTCTGAAATTCCTACAGTGGAACTCCATGAATTCCCCAAAGATGAAACTCCTCGCCTACGTACCAGCTTTCTGTTGAGGCACAGGTATTATTGAAGGAGTTCAATCCCTCTCAGGTTTTCCTTTCCAGCACCTTAACGACTTAAGCTTCCCAACTCCTAATCGGGATCAGCTTCGGATCGATTTAGGGATCAGCTACAGCTTAGGGCCTCTAAATAGGAAAATTTAGTTATTTCCTATGACACACTTTTCCAGTGTGAATAACGTTTATGACCGTATTGGGATGGACTTTTATCATCCAAAAAAATAGGGCTGTGCTACTCGCTATTCTAACAAAGATAATAACGATGGTATTTGTTAAGCGCTTACTATGTGCCGAGCATTGTACTAAGCGCTGGGGTGGAGACAAGCAAATCGAGTTGGACACAGTCCCTGTCCCACTTGGGGTTCACAGTTGCAATCCCCATTTTACAGATGAGGTCACTGAGGCCCAGAGAAGTGAAGTGACCTGCCTAAGGTCACAGAGCCGGAAAGTGTCGAAGCTGGGATTAGAACCCATGACCTTCGGACTCATTCATTCATTCAATTGTATTTATTGAGCGCTTACTGTGTGCAGAGAGCACTGTACTAAGCGCTTGGAATGTACAATTCAGCAACAAGTAGAGACAGTCCCTGCCTAACAACGGGCTCACAGCCTAAAAGGTGGAGACAGACAACAAAACAAAACTCCCAGGCCCGTGCTCTATCCACTGAACCAGGCTACTTCTTTCGGGGGGGTGTCTCAAGTGTGTATTCTTTAGGGCCCCAAGGAGACAAAATCCATCAGTCCCAGACTTTCTTTGTCTCCCCATTTCAGACTTTCCTCCCAGCTGCCACTGTCTTCCTCATTAGCAAGCCCCTCTGCAGATCCTAGCTGGGCCTATACCACACCAGTCCAAGTGCCGGGGGCAGGCATTAGGATGTTTATTTTCATTCATTCAGTAGTATTTATTGAGCACTTACTATGTGCAGAGCACTGTACTAAGTGCTTGGAATGTACAATTTGGCAACAGATAGAGACAATCCCTGCCCATTGATGGGCTTACAGTCTAATCGGGGGCTTACAGTCATTGTATCTCAGCTCCCCCATTTTCATTCACTTTTGGGCCTCCTTTTTATTATTATTATTAGTAATAATAATTCTGGTATTTATTAAGTGCTAGCCCGTCAAAGGGCAGGGACTGTCTCTATATGTTGCCGACTTGTTCATTCCAAGCACTTAGTACAGTGCTCCGCACATAGTAAGCGCTCAATAAATACTATTGAATTGAATGAATACTATGTGCCAGCACTGGGGTGGATACAAGCAAATCAGGTTGGACACTGCCCCTGTCCCACGTGAGACTCACAGTCTCAATCCCTGTCGTGCACAGGGCTCACAATCTTAACCCCCATTTTACAGAGGAGGTAACTGAGGCACAGAAAAGTGAAGTGACTTGCCCAAGGCCACAGAGCAGAGAATTGGCAGAGCTGGGATTAGAACCCGTGACCTTCTGACTCTGCCTCGTGCTCTATCCACTATGCTGCTTCCCCCTCCCAAGAACGACTCTTTATCAGATACCACATTTAGCCCCTGCCCTAGTGTTTGGAAGTGTAGGCATCTCATTTTAATTAACCAAGGGAAATGGGTCCATAACTTATTTATATTAACAACTCCCTCTCTAGACTGTAAGCTCCTTGTAGGCAGGGAACGTGTCTGCCAACTCTCTGACATTGTACTGTCCCAAGCACTTAGTATTCATTCAGTTGTACTTGTTGAGTGCTTACTGTGTGCAGAGCACTGCACTAAATGCTTGGGAAAGCATTCTACAACAGTAAACAGTGACACTCTGCACGCAGTAAGCCATCAGTAGATATGGTTGAGACATTTCTCTATTCTGCGTAGTTTTTGAATATCCAATCAGTCGTATTTACTGCACCCTTACTGCGTGCAGAACACTCTACTGAGACCTTGGGAGAGAACAATACAACAGAGTTGGTAGATGCGTTCTCGGCCCACGTATCCCATTATTAAAAAAAATTGGCAAACTAATCCAAGAGCACCTAATTCAGAGGAAAAAAAGATGGTTGTATCTGCAGTGGTTTGGGGAGTGGCGCCCTGGGTTACTGCTGTGAACCTTGCTGTTGGCCAGTTTACTGTTCAGCACTCCCTTCCCTTTCAGAAATCCTTTTGCTCCGAGCTGCCATAATGGGGCAACACAAGCCGCGACCTGCTAACCCAAGTACATGCTGTTATTAGGTAGGCCTCAAAGTCACTGATGATAATAGCAGTGGCGCTAACCCTTGACTGCCTCTTTGAAAGCAGGCACGCGTAGATGGTTTTGGCCCAGTGAAGTCAGTGGTGAATGAAAGTCAGGAGGCCCTGACCCGATTTCCCCAGAGCACACGGCCATCCTTCAGTGTTAGCCTTCCCAAACTGCTCAACTCCCACTGGGAATTGGCATGTGCTGTGGGAATGCTGTTTTTATTTTTTCTCCCGAGTTGGCTCAAATCGATGTGTTTTTGTGATTACGTGGCTTTGATGTACACAATTATTTAACGAGCATTTCTAAAAACCTATTAGGAGTCCAAGCTAAATTCTGGGCTTATTCTAGAACAGAGGTGTGACAGAGTACAATCAGTGGAGTCTCTTGCTGTGGGCTGAGCACTCTGCTTAGCCCTTGGGAGAGTATAGTGCAACAGAATTGGTATATGCCTGTTCCCTGTCCACAAGGAGCTTACAGTCTAAAGGGAGGTAGAGCGTGCCCTAGGGAGAGTCTCTTCTTTTCCTTGTTGCTGGGGCTGTAGGGAGGGATGGGGAGATCAAGGAGAGAGTATCAGTTTGCCTCTTCAGCTCTGCGCCGCCACTGCCTCTCAAGGAGAGAATGTCTTTGAAACCCACTTGGGAGTGACCGTCTTTCTGGAGAGATTGCACTGCAGAATTGATTCGAGTCCTTGTTGCACTCTCCTTTCCTTTTTCAGACCCTCACCTGCCCCCCTCTCCACACCCAAAACCCAATCTTCAAAGACAAGTCCTAGGAAGGCATCATTTGAAAGCTTCCTGAAAGGACCTGGCCCCAATCTCCCTCCGCCAGTCCGATTCCCGTCCTTGAGTTATTTGTAGCTGGAATCCCTGCTTCTCCTTCTGCCTGCATCAGAGGTATTCCTGTGAATTCCTTTTCCCCCTTGGAATAACTTGCCTGCCACTACATTCCTTAATTTATTTGCTTCCCAGGAGTATGAGCCCTCTCCATAGGGCTGAGGGTATCTCTGCTTTGCTCCAGAGTTCATTTTTCTTTTCACATCAGAGCATCTTGGACATTACCCTGTCTCTTACTGCGAGTCCTGAATTGGCCTAATAAATGATTAGAATATTCCCCATCTGAAAAAGGGAAAAAGACATGGTTCCAGTTGCAAGTACTACATCTTAAAGGAAGGTTTCTAAATCCTCCTGTTTTCCTTCGGGCTCTTTGTGATGTTCCCCCCCCCCCCCCTTTCTCTTTTACTGGCTTTTAACCCGTAATTTAGTTGGTGCTAAGTAAGGGTTTTTCATCTTTTCCCATCATCTTTGTTCTGACCTTAATCTTTGTTCTGACCTTATGGAAATGTAGTTTTTCATGGTGAGGAAGATTGTAAACTCCTCGAGGTCAGGGGATCCTGTCTACCTACTCTGTTGAACTCTGCCAAGTACTTAGCACAGCTCTCCACACCCAGTAAGTGCTCAATCAATACCTCGATGGATTGCATGGCTGGGCCCCACGTGTTTCCACGGTCTTTGGTTTCTCTATCACTAGTACTGATATGCCTGGACCCTTTTATTCATTCAGTATATTTATTAAGTTCTAACAGTGTGCAGAGCACTGTACACTGTAGTTTTATTGTTTTATAGTTTTATAGATACTCTAGGCATCTGTACTCCCAGAGAAAGGGGACAGAGACCTTTCACTTTAATCCATGAGGGGTAAGCCTGGAATCATTTTCTCTTTCCTCCCTTTCTTCCTCCAAGTGCCTGTTTTTAACAGTGCATTTATCTGTCTTTTTCAGCTGCACCAAGGACTGGGAAACAGTGAATGTTGTAAGGTTTGGGGGTTGGCCCAAACAGCTTATTTGAGCCCACAGTGGTCTAGAGGAGAAATGCTTGTTTTGTGGCTCTAGAAACAGTAATCTTATCTCTGCAGAGAAATCCTGGCTAATCTAACCCTGGATCTCCAATTCAGAGCCCAGCAGGACTTTTGCAGATTTTTAAACCTCTCCCGGTTTCCTGTGGAGAATACAGGATGTGAGAGTTGGGGTAAAAAGGAAAAAGCTGGGCTCATTGTTCCCTGTCAGTGGTCTTGACCTGGCTTGGTCTCCTCACCATCTGGTTGAAGTGTCTCCTGGGGGTGGGGTCAGGGTCTGAAGGTCAAGCAGGAGTATAGTTGGTTGAAGAGGAGTCTTCAGAGACTTATTTTAGTAAACAGAACTGTCGCCCTGCTTTTTCGATTAGGGAGGGTCAGGCTACTGCATCTCTATTTAGCACTATTTAGCCAGGAGAGCTTGCCTAATTAAATTTGAATATTCAAGTTAATCATGTCAGAGATGCAATCAGCTAAGAATTATAGTTGGTTGGCCACAGTAGAAAATGTTGATTCAAAGAGCTTTTTATCCTTCAGTTTCTCCCAATCTCATATTTTAAAATTCGAAATCTGATTTGAAAGAGGCCAGGTCTCTTGGTGAAACAGCTGCATTTTAGAATCATCAAAAATCGTCGGCGTTAGGTTTGGATGACATTTTTCAAAATCTGGGAGATACCGGGTACCGAAACGAATGTCAGAAATGATGACTGGCCGGGTCCCGAAACGAATGTCAGAAATGATGACTGGATTATAGTTTTAAATTGGCATTGCTGGAAATGACTTACATTCCGGTGGGTACTAAAGCTTGCTTGACAGTTAAGTCTCAAAACTCGCTTTTTGTACTTTTGCTATTTCACTATTTTGTAACTTAAACAGTTGCCAGATAAGTCTGGACTTTAGAATCTTTGTGATTTTGCGTTGCAGTTTTTACTGTTGCAATTCACAAGGCTTTTGGCGTTGGAACTTCAGACGTCAGTTCTCCAGCAGTGAGTGTAATTCCCCGGAAAGCTTGCTTTTTATCTTTATTAGGTTGGGAAGGGGGTTTATCATAACTGAATTGTGGACCATTTCGGGGGAAAACATCTACTAGTGGACATTTCTTTTCATTTATGAGCATATGTATTAATTGACATTGTCTCTTTAGCATGTGAAGCTTTTAGAGAGTACATATATGGCCTTTTGATCTCATTCTATTCTCCCAAAATAGAAGGTGTTTACTAAATACTAAACTGGGAGCCCCACGTGGGATCTTGTATCTACCCCAGTGCTTCGTACAGTGCTTGATGTATAGTCAGTACTTAAACAAATACACAGTTTTTGTGAGCAGCAGCATGGCAGTCTGGGTTCTAATCCCAGCTCTGCCACTTGCCTGCTCTGTGACCTTGGGCAAGTCGTTTCACTTCCCTGGGCCTCAGTTACCTCATCTGTAAATTGGGGATTAAGACTGTGGGCCCCAGGTGGGATATACACTTTGTCCAACCTGATTAGCTTGTTTCTACAGTGCCCGGCATGTGGTAAGCACTTAAATGCCATAAAAAATTATTCTTAAAAAATGCCAGGTGTTTGCTAAATATCAATGATGTCTGGCATCTCCCTTTGCAGAATTTTGGTTTCAGAACAGGAAGTCAATCTTGACAGATCAGCTAGATCTGCAACCGCTTTGGGTAGGGGCACCTCGGTTCGGAGCATTACCGTCTTTCGATTTCACCGTGCCCATGGGGGTACCCATTCAGGCTTTGGAGGTTGCCTGGTGGTGTGTGTGGTGAGCTCCGATTTGTTGGCATGACTGGCCAGCAGATCTCTCCACTGCATGAGAACCAGCCAACTAACCACTCCTGATGACCTTCTCATAAAAAGAAGAGAAAGGGGGTGCCCACAAAGGCATCATCATAGGCTAAGGTTGTCCTCATCCTCTTCCTCGCCCTTCAGCCCCAGTTACAAAGGATCCCTCAAGGCTCATCCTCCCCCACTTTTCCATCACCACACTTGCTCTTCCTAAGGAGTTTCAGTGTTTTTCAACCCAAGGTCAGGGAGTTTTCCCTGGTGTTGAATCAAATTCTTCCCACTGCAACTTAAGTCCATGTAGAGAACTTCTTGGTCTTTTGAAAGTTATTCTGTGGCTCACCAGTGCCTGCTTCTATTACAGGCAATCGCGGGAAAGGGGTCCAGGGAGTGGAATGAAGCCGAGCGCATTGATGTGGTCAAGCATTAGTGTTTCTTTCCCCTTTGCTAGTTGAGAAGAGAGGTGCATGCCAGGGTCTTCTGAATTTGTGCGGTAGATTATACCCTCATCAGCGTTTACTGGGCCCCTACTGTGGGAAGAGAGCTGTGCTGGATTCTTGAGAGCTTTACAATAAAAGGTGAGGTCCCCACCCTCCAGCAGTTTACAATAACACTTACTGAGGGCAGAGCACTGTACTGAGCGCCTGGGCAAGCACAGTATAACAGTGGAACAGAGTTGGTAGACACATTCCCATCCCCCAACAAGCTAATAACTGTGGGTATTTGTTAAGCACTTGCTATGTGCCAAAGCACTGAACTAAGCACTGGGGTAGATGCAGGATAATCAGGTGGGACACCATCCCTGTCCCACATAGGGCTCACAATCTCAGTAGGAGGGAGAACAGATATTGAATCCCCATTTTACAGATGAGAAAACTGAGGCACTCTAGACTGTAAATCCATTGTGGGCAGGGAATGTGACTGTTTATTGCAGTATTGTACTCTACCAAACTCTTAGTTAATAATAATAATAATGTTGGTATTTGTTAAGCGCTTATTATGTGCCGAGCACTGTTCTAAGCGCTGGGGTAGACACGGGAATCAGGATGTCCCACGTGGGGCTCACAGTCTTAATCCCCATTTTACAGATGAGGTCACTGAGGCACAGAGAAGTGAAGTGACTTGCCCAAAGTCACACAGCTGACAAGTGGCAGAGCTGGGATTCGAACTCATGACCTCTGAGTCCAAAGCCCGTGCTCTTTCAACTGAGCCACGCTGCTAGTTCAGTGTTCTGCACACTGTAAGCGTCCAAGAAATGTGACTGAATGAATGAATGCGGCCCTGTGAAGTTAAGTGACTTGCCCAAGGTCATACAGCTGGCAAATGGCAGAGCCAGGATTAGAACCCACTGGGGTTCTAATTACAGTCCAGTAGGGAAGGCCAGCAATGGGAACCAAAGGGAACACATACAACTAGTAACCACAGAAGTTAAGCATCTGATCAATAGTATTGTGCAAACTCTGAATAGAGCACTGTACTAAATAAGCATTTTGAGGTAGAAGACCGTATCCCTGTCCTCAAGGAGTTGAAAACGCAATGGAAAGAATTAATGAATAAACAAAGTACACCAAATACACACAACTGCAAAGGGTGGGTAATGGAATGCCCTGAGCAGGGAAGTGGTGAGGATTAACCAAGAAACATTGTTCCATGACTGGCGTGCTAAAGTAATGTTTTCGACAAATACATGTCTCCAAGGGACAGACATATGGATGTCTGGGTCGTGAGGGAATCAAACCCCCCACACCAGCCCCTTTTGACTTCCGTTGTCAGGAGGGGGGTGTCCTGAAATGGATGCCAAGTCAACTGGCCACTGGCTTCTGCAGGACCTATGCCCTCCCTGCTTCAGAAGGTCAAGCATGGAGAGAGAGAGAGAGGGAAGTTTCATTCCAGAACCCAAGACCTCTCCTGGATCTTAAAAAGGAAAGAACATTAAAGAGTTTCTTGCCGCAGATAGGATTTTTCCATCCAAACAGTTTATATTTAAAAAGGAACACGGTGTTTAGGAAGTAGATGAAACAGAAGAATGTTTAGTGGCTAGAGTTCAAGCCCGGGAGTTGGAAGGACCTGGGTTCAAATTCCAGCTCATCAACTTGTCTTCTTTGTGACTGTGGGCAAGTCACTTCACTTCTCTGTGCCTCAGTTACCCCATCTGTAAAATGGGGATCAAGGCTGCGAGCCCCATGTGGGACAGGGAGACAGGGACTGTGTCCAACCTAATTATCTTAGTAGAGTGCCTGCACATAGTAAGCTCTTAGCAAATACAATAAAAAAACAGTTGTTAGAAGTAGATTAGAACAGTGTGTGGACCAACAATAAGGAAAACCTGTGGGAAATAAGGAAGTCACAACCCTGGGACTTTCTACAGTCCACAAGACCTCTTTCCATTTTGCAGAGCAGCCCCGCTCTGGGCTGACCATTTTCTTTCTTTCTCTTTAAACATTTGGTTCTGCCGTGCCCCTTTGCCCTCAGTCGACAGCTCATCAGTGAATCAGTGGTATTTATTAAACATTTACTATGTACAGAGCACTTTACTAAGCACTTGGGAGAGTACAGTTCAACAGAATTAGTAGACTCACTCCTTGCCCGCAACGAGCTTACAATCTAAAGGGGAAGTCATCCTCTCCAAATGTCTTTGTGCCGGGAGTGACCCGTCAGTGACTCTATACCCCTGCCACCCATCTTCCCATCGCCATGTCTCCCTGTGACTCCCACCTCAGATCATCTTTTCAGCACCTGGTCTGGTTGCAAGCCTTCGGCCCCCTCCTTGCCCCATCCCAGTGGCAAGTTGCCTGGAGACCTGGACAGTGGTGAGCTCCTAGAGTTAGTGAGGAACTCCTGGCCTTGGCTTCCTGCTCTTTCTCCTTGATTCCCTCATCTCCCAGCTGTCTGTCCCCTCTCCTGTAGTTGGAGGCATGTTCACACACTTTTGCTTTTTTCTTGTCAGGCTTAGTAATAATAATTGTGGTATTAGTTAAGCTCTTACTATGTGCCAAGCACCATACTAAGCACTGGAGTGGATATGAGCAGAGTGAGTTGGACACAGTCCCTGTCACACATAAAGCTCAGTCTTAATCCCCATTTTACAGATGAAGGAACTGAGGCACAGAAAAGTGCAGTGACTTGCCCAGCATGATGATGATGATGATGGATAAGCCTTGGTCCTGACACTTCTGTATGACCCTGGGCAAGTCATTTAACTTCTCTGTGTCCGTTTCCTCAACCATAAAATGGGAATTCAATACCTGTTCTCCCTCCTCCCCTTTAGACTGTGAGCCCACGGGGGACAGGGATTGTGTCTGATCTGATTGTGTTGTATCTGCCCCGATGTCTAGCACGGTGCTCGGCACACGGTAGGCACTTAGCAAATATCGCAGTTATTTGACCATGCCGGACCCGTTCCCACTGGGGCGGGGAGTGCCACGAGGGAGTGGGCTGGCAGGAGTCCTTCCCGTTAAAGTGCACCTGAAGGCTTTTCCCATCCAGGATTCATTTACCACCAAAAGTGATGCCAAGTAGAGTGTCGAGCTTGTGCCGTGGCACCAGGACATGGAGGGCGGTGGCCTTGTTAGACGCATTGGCCTTCCCTGCCCGTATTAGTCAGCTCACAGGATTCCTGCTGGAAGGAAACACAGGTTTTTTCTTCTGGTGGAAACTGTCTCCATTAACGGCATGGCAGCAGCCATTAGAATCTGGGTTTTCCGATTCCCAGAGTAGTGCGCTTTCCATTGGACTGACAGCATTGTGTGATCTGGGTTCAAATCTGCCGAGGTCCAGCCTTAAAGGAAGGTAGGGAAAGGAACAGAAGGGGAGAATGGGGGCTTAGTGTCAGAAAACAGGACTGAACATTCTGGCTGACGGGGTGGGGATTAAGTTCATGTTTCATCTTGAGCGCATAGAATAAATCTCTTGGCTCTGTCTCTCTTGCAGCATAGTTTAGGAAGAAACCATGTGCCAGCAAGGTTGTGACAATCAGATTTTCGCTAGGAGACTAGACACAAGAAAGGGAAAGGGGAGTCCCTGCATTTATAGCTCACCTTCACCCTGGTCTTCAATCATCAATCAGTGGTATTTTTTGAGCATTTACTGTATGTTCAGCACAGTACTAAGCATGTGAGAGAGTACAGTAAACTGTGTGGCCTAGTGGAAAGAGCACAGGCCTGGGAGTCAGAAGGACCTGGATTCTAATCCTGGTTCTGTCACTTCTCTGCTGAGAGACCCTGGGCAAGTCACTTCACTTAACTTCTCTGTGCCTCAGTTACCGCATCTGTAAAATGGGGATTAAGATTGTGAGCCCCTTGTGGGACAGGGACTGTGCCCAACCCGACTAGCTTGTATCCACTTAGTACAGTTACTGGCACATAATAATAATAATGATGGCATTTGTTAAGTGCTTACTCTGTGCAAAGCACTGTTTGAAGCACGGGGGAGGATACAAGGTGATCAGGTTGTCACACGTGGGGCTCACAGTCTTAATGCCCATTTTACAGTTGAGGGAACTGAGGCCCAGAGAAGGTAAGCGACTTGTCCAAAGTCACACAGCTGACAAGTGGCGGAGCCGGGATTTGAACCCACGTCCTCTGACTCCCCAGGCCAGGCTCTTTCCACTGAGCCAAGCTGCTTCTCTTAGTAAGCTCTTAACAAACACCACAGTTATCATTATTAAGAAAATGTGGTCCCCTCCTTAAGGGAGTTTAAAACCTAGAGGGGGAGATGGGTTTAATTAATTACAAGTAAGGGAAACAAATGAGTATAAAGGTATGTACATAAATGCTGTGCTGTTCAATTCTTTTGGAAGGAAACAAGTATTCCCTTGAAATTCATATTGAAGCAAACATTCTGAATACCAAAGAGTTCACCCTGGAGAAATAAAATTTGCTTCTCAGTGACCTTGTTTTTTTTGGGTGGTGGGTTTTTTTGGATTAGAGCAAAGAAGTTCAACACTTAGAAATTCAAATGTTGGCTCTCTCAGGCAGTCCGGTGTTCCTGTTTTAAATTAACTTTTAAAATCTCTCACTCGAATGTCCCTTGGCATCCAGCAGACGTGGTTCTTGACTCCCCTCCCTTCCTGCACTGGAGGTCTTTGACCTAGGGTGCAACTGGGCACTTGGCAGAGGGTGAGGGAGCAGGAGTTAGATACACAAATTCCTAGAGCCCTTCGGGACTAGTGCAGGGAGAGCTAGGTTGTGAGCTCACATACCTAGAGAAGCAGCGTGGTGTAGTGGATAGAGCACGGGCCTGGGAGTCAGAAGGTCATGGGTTCTAATCCTGGCTCCCCCACTTTCATTCA
The DNA here is from genome assembly GCF_004115215.2 of Ornithorhynchus anatinus. Lineage (NCBI taxonomy): Eukaryota > Metazoa > Chordata > Mammalia > Monotremata > Ornithorhynchidae > Ornithorhynchus > Ornithorhynchus anatinus. The sequence continues at coordinate 70,934,690 of NC_041728.1, read as the reverse complement.
TTCATTCAGTTGTATTTATTGAGTGCTTGCTGTGTGTGTAGAGCACTGTACTAAGTGCTTGGAAAGTACAATTTGGCAACAGAGACACTTGTCTGCTGTGTGACCTAGGGCAAGTCACTTCACTTCTCTGGCCCTTAGTTACCTCATCTGTAAAATGGAGATGGAGACTGTGGGCCCCACGTGGGCTAGGGACTAGGTCCAACCCAATTTACTTGTATCTGCCCCAGCACTTAATACAGTGCCTGGCACATAGTAAGCACTTAACAAATACCATAATAATAATTATTGTTGTTATTAGACTGTGCGCTCCTTGTGGGCAGGGAATGGGTCTACCAACTCTGTTTTACTGTATTCTCCCAAACTCTTAGTACAGTGCTCTGCACACATTGAGTGCTCAGTAAATACTGTTGATCTCTCCAAGTCCCATCACGCCCTACCTGAGGTCCGACTCCTTGTGGCATTCTGTGCAGGTACTCTATTACTTTAGCATTCCCTGAAGTACCACTTCTTGGTACATAAATGCATCAGTGGTATTCATGGAGTGTTTTTTTCAATTGTGTGCAGAGCACTGTACAAAGGACTTGAGAGAGTATAATATAATTGATTTGGTAGAGGTGATCCCTTCCCAAAACGAGCTTCCAGTCTAGAGAGGAGCTTAAATTACTGTAGTGCCTGTCTCCCTGCTAAAAGGTAAGATCTGGAGGGTAGGGATCATCTCTGCTCACTCTGTTGTAGCAATCAATGGTATTTATTGAGCACTTATAGTATGTAGAGCACTGTACCAAGCACTTGGGAGAGTACACTACAACAGAGTTGGCAGACACATTCCCTGCACACAGCGAACTCACAGTTTCAATTGTACTCTCTCAAGCGCTCAGTACGAGGCTCTGCCCACCTTTGAAGATACAGCGTGGCCTAGTGGAAAGAACATTTGTCTCTTGTGAGACCTTGGGCTAGTCACTTAACTTTTCTGTGCCTCAGTTACCTCATCTGTAAAATGGGATTCATTCATTCATTCAATCATATTTACTGACCGCTTAGAGAGCACTGTACTAAGCACTTGGAAAGTACAATTCAGCAACAGAGACAATCCCTGCCCAACAATGGATTCAATCCTACCCCCTACTTAGACTGTGAGCCCCATGTGGGACAGAGACTGGGTCCAACCTGATTATTTCGTATCTATCCTAGTACTTAGAATAGTGCTTGGCACTATTTAAGCACTTACACTTAAGCCCATAGAAGTGAAGTGACTTGCCCAAGGTCACACAGTGGACAAATCTGAGAAGCAGGATGACTTAGTGGAAAGAGCACAGGCTTGGGAGTCAGAGGATGTGGGTTCTAATCCCAGCTCTGCCACTTATCTGCTGTGTGACCTTGGGCAAGTCACTTAACTTCTGTGTGCTTCAGTTATCTCATCTGTAAAATGGGGATTAAGATTGTGAGCTCCATTTGGGAGAACGTGATTACCTTGTATCTACCCCAGCTATTAGCACAGTGCTTGGTACATAGTAAGCACTTAACAAATACCATTATTATTATTAAATGGCAGAGGTGGGATTAGAACTCAGGCCCTTCTGTCTCCCAGGCTCGGACTCTGTCCATGAGACCAGGCTCCTTCGGCCCCAATAACGCCTGCCCTGGAACAAGGGAGCTGAGATTTAGCTCTGATGGAACTTAGGTTTAAAAATAGCATTACAGGAGTCAGCTCAACCCGTCTGGAGCCGATTAGACAAAGTAATGGAAACCAGAGTTCCAAAATGTCAGATTTGGAGATGGCATGAGCAGTTGCAGGCGGAGCAAAACGTCATTTACCATTACCAGTTTGGTGAGGCCCTTTTCCGTACTTCAAGCACTCTTGGAAATTGCCTTTCGGGGGAGAGGGAGCCAATGGGGTGGCTTTAATTCATCATCTGTCCTGCTCCGTTACTGCCCTCTATGAAACTTCTCCTCTACAAACTTTCATGACTCAGAACTGCTGTTTCCAGGAGAGCATTAGTACCATTGTGTTTAGAGGAGAATTGGGTGGAGTAGGAGAGGTAGGTTAAACAAGGAAACACTTAATGATAATGATGTTAAGCGCTTACTGTGTGCCAAGCACTGTACTGAGCACTGGTGTGGATACAAGCAAATCAAGTTGAACACAGTTCCTGTTCCATGTGGGGCTCCTAGTCTCAATCCCCATTTTACAGATGAGGTAACTGAGGCTCAGAGAAGCTAATTTGCCCAAGGACTCACAGCAGACAAGTGGTGGAGCCAGAATTAGAACCCAGGACCTTCTGATTCCCACCCCATGCTCTCTTCAATAGGTCACGCTGCTTCTCCAACAGCCGTGTTAAATCCAAGTTTCCCTCAATACCGCCTGTGGCAGGGGATGTTTGTTGAAGGGAATTTCCGAGGAATAAGTGATTTGACTGGAGTCAGCAGAGAAGGAAGCATGATTTTTTTTGTGTGTGTGTATGTGTGTGTGAAATCAGGTTTGGTGGGGAGAGCACGGTGCAGACGGGTTCCATTTTTGGTGCACTCCAGGCGATCTCCCTCCCCATTGTCATCCCTAATAATAATAATAATAATGGTGTTTTTGAAGCGCTTACTATGTTTCAAGCACGGTTGTAAGCACTGGGGTAGATTCAAGGTAATTGGGTTGTCCCACTAGGGCGTCACAGTCTTTATCCCCATTTTACAGTTGAGATAACTGAGGCACAGAGAAGTGAAGTGGCTTGCCCAAGGTCACACATTAGACAAGTGACGGTCTTTCTGGTCCAGATCCTTCTGATTTCCAAGACCGTGATCTTGCCACTAAGCCATGCTGCATCCCTGCTTGGGTGGGGAGAAGGCCTCATGGCCTTTGCCCAGAGTCCAGCCCTACCGTCACTTGCCCAAGTTGAGCCATTTGGAGCCCTCAGCACCCCTGGTTGGCAGCTGTCAGTCACATTGCTGTCCAATCAAGAGTCATGCAGAAGGACTAGAATCCTAGTCCACAGACTGAAACAAAAGGCTTTCTCCTCTAATTAGAGATTTGCGGACAAAATAGAACTGGTTGCCAATTCCCCTTTCACTTGATGGAGGAAATACAGATTCCTTCTATTTGTGCTTTTAAATTGGGGTTTGGGACTTGGGAGTTTTATTCCAAATGTAAGTTTCTAGAAAACCACTGACAATTTGAAGGCCAGCGGAAAAGTATAATGTTAATAATGGCATCTATTGAGCACATAATACGTGCTGAGCACTGGGGTAGATGAGAGAGAATCAGATCGGACACTGTTCTTGGCCCAAACGGGGTGCACGATGTAGGAAGGGGAGCAGGGACCTTATCCCCATTCTACAGATGAGAAAACGGAACCACAGAGAGATTGTGACTTTTCCCAGGTCACACCCTAGGCAAGTTGTGGAGCTGACCTGGGCCCACACATCCAGTCCATCACCAAAATCTGTCGGTCTCATCTTGACAACATCGCCAAGATCCACCTTTTCCTCTCCATCCAAACTGCTGCTTTGCTGGTACAAGCTCTCATAATATCTTGACTGGATTATTGCATCAGCCTCCTCTCTGATCTCCCAACCTCCTGTCTCTCCCTGCTTCAGTCTATACTTCACTCCGCTGCCCAGATCATCTTTCTACAGAAACGCTCTGGTCATGTTACTCCCCTCCTCAAAAACCTTCAGTGGTTACCTATCAACTTCGCACGAACCAAAAACACCTCACTCTTGGCTTCAAAGCTCTCCATCGCCTTGCCCCCTCCTTCTGCAGCCCACCCCATACACTCCGCTGCTCTGCCGCCGCTGTCCTCCTCACTGGGCCTTGTTCTCACCCGTTCCACCATCGACCCCTGGCCCACGTCCTACCGCTGACCTGGAATGCCCTCCCTCCTCACATCCGCCAAACTAACTCTCTTCCCCTCTTCAAAGCCCTACTGAGAGCTCACCTCCTCCAGGAGGCCTTCCCAGACTGAGCCCTCCCTTTCCCTCTGCCCCTCCTCTCCTCCCCATTCCCCCTAGTCCCTCCCTCTGCTCTTCCCCCTTTCCCTCCCCACAGCACTGGTGCATTTTTGTATGTATTATTTACTACTCTATTTTATTAATGATGTGTATATATCTATGATTCTATTTATCTTGATGGTATTAATACCTGACCACTTGTTTTGTTTTCTGTAGCCCCCTTTTAGACTGTGAGCCCGTTGTTGGGCAGGGATTGTCTCTATCTGTTGCCAAATTGTACATGCCAAAAGCTTAGTACAGTGCTCTGCACACAGTAAATGCTCAATAAATACGATTGAATGAATGAATCAATCATTCATATTTACTGAGTGTTTACTGTATGCAGAGCACTGTACTAAGCTCTTGGGAGAGTGCAGTATAACAGAGTCGGTAGAAATGTTCCCTGCCCACAAAGAGCTTACAGTCTAAAGACAAGCTTACAGTCTAGGGGTAAGGGAGACAGACATTAATATAAATAAGTAATTTACAGATAGGACATAAGTGCTGTGAAGATAAGTTATAGAAATGTACAAGCATTGTGGCTTAGTGGAAAGAGCACGGACTTGGGAGTCAGAGGACGTGGGTTCTAATCCCAGCTCTGCCCCTTGTCAGCTGTATGACTTTGGGCAAGTCACTTAACTTCTCTGTGCCTAGGTTCCCTCATCTGTAAAATGGGGATTAAGACTGTGAGCCCCAAATGGGACAACCTGATTGCCTTGTGTCTCCCCCAGTGCATAGAACAGCGCGTGGCACATAGTAAGCGCTTAACAAATACCATAATTACTATCTCCTGAGTCACAGTTCTGACCTCTTTCCACTAGGTCCAGCTGCCTCCCAAAAACTGGCAAGCATAGAAAATGAGAAAGCAACGCTTCAGTCATACATTTTCAGCCCTAGTGCCGCTGTTGATAAGCAGATTTCCTCCAAATGTTTGACCTTATGTAGGTAGCAAATGCCCTGGGTGTGTTCAGCTTCTAATTCTGCACCATTCCTAAAGCTCCAGCATTTACCCTTAACTTGTACAGAAGGTAGATGATGATTCCTGCTTGGTTGGACCCCCTTCTTAATTTATGACTTTTAAACTGATCCACAGCCTCTGTCCCGTCCTCCTTCCAATGAAGAAGGGAAGCAACATGGCATAGTGGATAGAGTGCGGGCCTGGGAGTCAGAAGGTCTTGGGTTCACATTCCAGCTCCCCAACTTGTCTGCTGTGAGACCTTTGGCAAGTCACTTCACTTCTCTGAACTACAGTTTCTTCATCTGTAAAGTGGGGATTGAGACTTTGAGCCCAGCATGCGACAGGGACTGTGTCTGACCCGATTTGCTTGTATCCACCCCAGCTCTCAGTACAGTGCCTGGTAAGAGAAGCAGCGTGGCTCAGTGGAAAGAGCCCGGGCTTTGGAGTCAGAGGTCATGGGTTCGAATCCTGGCTCGGCCACTTGTCAGCTGTGTGACTTTGGGCAAGTCACTTCACTTCTCGGTGCCTCAGTTCCCTCATCTGTAAAATGGGGATTAAGACTGTGAGCCCCACGTGGGACAACCTGATTCCCCTGTGTCTACCCCAGCGCTTAGAACAGTGCTCGGCACCTAGTAAGCGCTTAACAAATACCAACATTATTATAGTAAGCGCTTAACTGTTACTGTCATCATTATTATTATTACGAGACCGCGTGGCCAGGCCAAGCAAGTACCATCGGAAAGTATTTTTAATGCTGTCGGTACCATCTCTAGGATGAGCATCAGCAAGGACTGCTTCCGCCCATCCCTACCTCCGCACCCCATGCCTCACTTACTGTGCTGTGTCCAGGGAGGGAGGGAGGGTTGGGAGTTGGCTCTGGGGCTTCTGCTTTCACCTGCTGCTTCTCCCCTGGTTTCAGGCTCCAGGGCCTGCCCACTGAAGAGCCCAGGCAGAGCAGGGGCCCTGGAAATGGCTTGGGTACCAAGGATCACCAGGACCCACTCCAGGAGATCCTGGTTGATGAACACTCAGTGCCGCTGCGGCACTCGCCCTGACCACTTTTGGAGTTGGGCACTGTTGATTTTAAAGCCTTCAGTCACCTTGCCCCCTCCTACCTCACCTCACTACTCTTCTACTACAACCCAGCCTGCACTCTTCACTCCTCTGATGCTAACCTGCTCACTGTACCTCGATCTCATCTATCTCACCACTGACCCCTCACCTACGTCCTATCCCTGGCCTGGAAAGCCTTCCCTTCTCGTGTCTGGCAGACATTTACCCTGGCCATCTTGAAAACCTTATTGAAGCCACATCTCCTCCAAGAGGCCTTCCCTGACTAAGCCCTCTTTTCCTTTTCTTCAACTCCCTTCTGCATCACCCTGACTTGCTCCTTTTATTCATGCTCCTTCCCAGCCCCACAGCACTTATGTACATATCTGTACTTTATTCATATTAATGTCTGTCTCCCCCCCCACCCAGACTGTAATCTATTTGAGGGCAGGGAATGTGTTTGTTATATTGTTATATTGTACTCTTCCAAGGGCTTAGTACAGTGCTCTGCACGTAATAATGTTGGTATTTGTTAAGCGCTTACTATGTGCAGAGCACTGTTCTAAGCGCTGGGGTAGACACTGGGTAATCAGGTTGTCCCACGTGAGGCTCACAGTCTTAATCTCCATTTTACAGATGAGGTAACTGAGGCACAGAGAAGTTAAGTGACTTGCCCACAGTCACACAGCTGTCAAGTGGCAGAGCCAGGATTCAAACTGACCATGACCTCTGACTCCCAAGCCCATGCTCGTTCCACTGAGCCATGCTGCTTCTCTGCTCAATAAATACAATTGACTGACTGACTCACACCCTATCTCACTCCTCTCAGTTCTTAGCCAAGATCTGAGAGTCTCCATTTAGGATGGAGAGGACCCAAAATGGAAATTTTCTGGTCTTTTGTTCTTCATCTGAACCCTGCTTCCCTTTTCACCAAATTCACTTGAAAAGATTGGACAGATAGTTGGGGTTTTAGCAGTGGAGAGAATTGTCTCTAAGGACCTTGGTTAGGCAGACCAAGTTACTCAAACCTCAAATCAATAAAGCTGGTCCTTCTGACTCTCAGGCCCATGCTTCTCCAGGCAGCTCGGTGTACCAAGCACTATACTAAGCGCTGGGGCAGAGACAAAATAATCAGCCCGGACAACGTAGTTGCAGCAGATCAGTTTCACCATGCACTTGGCACTGTATTAGGTGTTTTGGTTGTTTTGGTCACAACTGTTGACTATAACTATGGGATCCATGGATCCATGACCCAGAGGGCCTGTCCTCATCATGAAGGCCAATTCGTATCTTCTTTAGGGATATTTGTGAAGACATATAATTATGTAGAGAGCCCTCCTCAAGGGCAGTAATGATCTTCCTTTGAAACAGAAACCAAAGCCGAAAGTACTACTTTAGATGAGGTCAAACCAAGGCCTTCTGGAACAAAAATAACTTGTTTTGATGTTCATTTTATCCCTCTATTGATATTTCCCCTTAATGTATTGCTTTAGGGTTGTGTGAGCTTTTCGCTCCATTGACTTTAGAAGCTTTTTTTTTTTTTTAGAATACCCAGTTTCCTCTTTGTTTGTGATCACTTTGCTAAGCATTATGTGACCTCATACTTTTCGTGGCTGGAATTATGGTCACTTCTTTTCCCTAACCCAACCACCCCTAATTCATTTCTTCAAGTTGAGTGAGTTTTTGCACAAGAAAAAACATCTAAGAGCTCCCTCCCCCCGCACCTCCTACTCTGCTTTTCTGAGGAGACCCGCATGTTTTGGTTTTGGGGATATTTAGCATTCTTCTCACTACACTTCACCATTTGGACCTTGGTTCAGCAAGTGAAGCAAAGCATTCAGGCAGCCAGCTTTAGGGCTTTGGGTAACCTCTCTGAATCATAAAGATCTTTCAGAATAATCAATCAGTGGTATTTATTGAGCACTTACTGTGTGCAGAGCACTGTACTAAGCACTTGGGAGAGTGCAATAATCAGAATTGGAAGACACATTCCCTGCGTTCCCCGTGTCTCTGGACTCCCTCCTTTCAGGGCAGGAACTAGTTGTGTGTGTATGCTAAATGTTTGTCACCAAAGCTTGCTGGCGCCCAGATCCGCCCTTTATTCTCCATCCAAATGGCTACCGTGTTAGTACAATCACTCATTCTATCCCGACTGGATTCCTGCATCAGCCTCCTTTCTGACCTCCCAACCTCCTGTCCCTCCCCACTTCAGTCTGTACTTCACTCTGCTGCTCGGATTATCTTTCTACAGAAATGTTCTGGGCATGTCACCCCCCTCCTCAAAAATCTCCAGTGGTTGTCTGTCAACCTTCATATCAAGCAAAAACTCCTCACTGTTGGCTTCAAAGGTCTCCATCACATTGCCCCCTCCTACCTCACCTCCCTCCTCTCCTTCTCCATCCCAGCCCACATACTTCACTCCTCTGGTGCTAACCTTCTCACTGGCCCTCATTCTTGCCTGTCCTGCCATTGACCCCTGGCCTACATCCTCCTACCTCTGGCCTGGAATGCCCTCCCTGCTCAAATCCTCTCAACACACTGCCCCCCTGCAAAGCCCTACTGAATGCTCACCTCCTGCAAGACATCTTCCCAGATTAAGCCCCCCCTTTGTCTCAGCTCCCCCTCCCCTCCACGTCACCCCGACTCTCTCCCTTTGCTCTCTCTCCCCTCTTCGCCCCACAGCACTTGTGTATACATATCTGTAATTGTGTACATATCTATAATTCTGTTTATATTCATGCCTGTTTACTTGTTCTGATGTGCATATACATCTATAATTCTATTTATTTATATTGATGCTATTGATGCCTGTTTACTTGTTTTGATGTCTGTCTCACCCCTTCTAGACTGTAAACCCAATGTGGGCAGGGATTGTCTCTATTGCTGAATTGTACTTTTTGAGCACGTAGTACAGTTCTCTGCACACAGTAAATGTTCAGTAAATACAATTGAATGAATGAACGAATTTTAATAAATGTAATTTTGTAGTTACTTAAAAGGGCGGAACTCGGAGGAAGTTGGCTAGTTCCCAGAACAGACAGACCTAGAGAGTTCTCAGGATTCATTCTTCTACCATTCTTCTCCAAACTCCTTGAGCGAGTTTGTCTACACCAGCTGTCTCAGGTTCCTCTCCCAATTCTCTCCTTAACCCTCTCCAGTCTGGCTTCCGTCTCCTTCACGCCACAGAAACTGCCTTCAACTCTGTCAACCACTGCCTTCCTTTGGAAACATTATCCAACCTTGGCTTCACTGACACTGTCCTCTCCTGGTTCTCCTCCTGTCTCCTTGTCCCCTTGTTCTCAGTCTCTTTCGCAGGTTCCTCTTCTGCCTCCCACCCCCTAACTGTGGGGGTCCCTCTAGGTTCAGTTCTGGATCCCCTTCTAGTCTCCCTATGGAGAACTCTTTCACGTGGCTTCAGCTACCACCTTTATGCTGATGATTCCCAAATCTACATCTCCAGACCTGATCTCTCTCCTTTCTGCTCTCTAACATTTCCTCCTGCCTTCAAGATGTCCTGACATTACCTCAAACTTAACATATCCAAAACATTCAAACTCTGTCCTCCCCATGACTTTCCCATCACTGTAGATAGCTCCACCGTCCATCCTGTCTTAAGGGGTTGTAATCTTGGAATTATCTTTGACTCCTCTTTCTCATTCAAATCACATATTCATTCTATCACTAAATCCTGTTGGTTCATCCATCACAACATCACTAAAATCTGTCCTCTATCCAAACTGCTACTGTGTTAATCCAAGCACTTGTCCTATCCCGCCTGGATTACTGTGTCAGCCTCCTTGGTGACTTCCCTGCCTCTCCCCTCTCCAGTCCATACTTCATTCTGCTGCCCGAATCATTTTTCTACAAAAAAAGATCAGTTCATGTTCATTCATTCATTCATTCAATAGTATTTATTGAGCGCTTACTATGTGCAGAGCACTGTACTAAGTGCTTGGGATGAACAAATGGGCAACAGATAGAGACAGTCCCTGCCGTTTGACGGGCTTACAGTCTAATCGGGGGAGACGGACAGACAAGAACAATGGCAATAAAAAGAGTCAAGGGGAAGAACATCTCGTAAAAACAATGGCATCTAAATAGAATCGAGGCGATGTACAATTCATTAACAAAATAAATAGGGTAACGAAAATATATACAGTTGAGCGGACGAGTACAGTGCTGTGGGGATGGGAAGGGAGAGGTGGAGGAGCAGAGGGAAAAGGGGAAAAAGAGGGTTTAGCTGCGGAGAGGTAAAGGGGGGATGGCAGAGGGAGTAGAGGGAGACATGTTTCCTCACCCTCCAAGAATCTTCAATGGTTGCCCATCCACCTCTGTGTTAAACTGAAACTCCTTACCATCGGCACTCCATCACCTTGCCTTTCCTACCTCACCTTGCTACTCTCCTATTACAACCCAGCCCACGTACTTTGCGTCTCTAATGCCAGTCTATTCACTGTACCTCATTGGCGTCTAACTCACCGCAGACCTCTCACCCACATCCTGCCTCTGCCCTGGAACGCCCTCTCTTTTCATATCCAACCGACAATTACTCTTATTACTCTTTCACCCTTTAAAACCTTATCAAAGGCACGGGTTTTCCGTGACTAAGAAGCCCTCATTTCCTCTTTTCCCACTCCCTTCTCCATCACCCTGACTTGCTCCCCTGGTTCACCACCCCTCCCCCCCCCCCAAGCCCCACAGCACTTATGTACATATCTGTAATGTATTTATGTACCTTAATGTCTGTCTCCCACTCTAGACTGTAAGCTCATTGTGGGCAGGAAATGTCTTTTTATTGTTATATTGTACTCTCCCAAGTGCTTAGTACAGTGCCCTGCACACAGTAAACACTAAATGAATATGATTGAATGAATGAGTTTTGGTATTAAGCTCTTACTCTGTGCTTAGGGAATGGGGGAGTTAAAAGACAATCTTGACTTGTCTTATGCTGTCAAGTTGTCTGTGACCCATAAGAGTGCCATGGGCACATTTCTCCCAGAATGCCCCAACTCCATCTGCAGTCGTTGTGGTAGTGTATCCATAGAGTTTTTTGGTAAAAATGCAGAAGGGGTTTACCATTACCTCCTTCCTTGCAGTAAACTTGAGTACCCACCCTTGATTCTCTCCCATGCCGCTGCTGCCCAGCACAGTTGAGCTTTGACTTGGAGCAGATTGCCTTCCACTCGCTAGCCACTGCCCAAGCTAGGAATGGAATGGGTAAGCCTCTGCTCGACTCTTCCCTTCCATAGTCGAGACAATCAGGTTTGCCACAGTTCCCTGTTCCACTCAAGACTCACAATCTAAGAGGATGGGAGAACAAGTATCTTACCCCCATTTTACAGATGAGGAGGCCAAGACTCAAAAGGGTTAAACGACTTGCCCACATTCTGGACCCCAGATCTCCTGGCTTCCAGCTGCAAGTTCTCCAAAGAGAATCAGCACCTCTTCACATAATACTGTTTCCTTATCAGTCAGTGTGGTATTGATTGAATGCTTACCATGCATAAAGCATCCAGTAAGGAAGGTAGTTGACCATTCTCAAGTTAGAATCACCAATGGGGATGAGGGCAGAGAGAAAATGTTAACCAGCACAGGGAAATGCAGAAGCCAGTAAATGGGGTATTTTAGAAAGCCAAGGGAGGTGTTGGTTTCATCAGTGGTATTTATTGAGCGCTTCCTGTATGCAGAGCTCTGTACTAAGCCCTTGGGAGAACACAATACAACAGAGCTAGTAGACACATTTCCTGTCCACAACTGAGCTTCTGCTGGCACTTCCGGTGACAGCAACCTGCTGGCCAGCTTTTTGCAACAAGTGAGAGGTATTCAAGGTAGCTTGCCCCATCCCCACCCAGGGCTCCGAAAGCAGGTAGAGGCTAAGAGCAAGGCAGTTATATGCTCACAAGCCTGATTCCAAAAGGGATTCTCTTCTAAGGCTAATGAGGGAAAGTTTTATTTAAGAGACAATCAGGCATATTTTCCTAGCTCCAGGGATTCTCATTCATATGTTTATAATCCAACTCATGAGGCCCATATGTTTATGTTCACACTTGCTAACAAGCCTTTATTCTGCCTTTTTTCGATTAGAAGTTCCTTGAGGACACAGCTTGGTGTCTGTACTACTAATGAGAAGGGCAGAGCCATCACATAGGAACTGATCATAAAATGTTCTTTGTTTTTTGTTTTCTCTTGTTTTACCTTTTTTTCCTGAAGATGCAGCCAATAGGATGATTTTCCTCAAGCCTTTATTCTGCCTTTTTTTGATTAGAAGTTCCTAGAGGACACAGCTTGGTGTCTGTACTACTAATGAGAAGGGCAGAGCCATCACATAGGAACTGATCATAAAATGTTCTTTGGTTTTTGTTTTCTCTTGTTTTACCTTTTTTTTTTTCCTGAAGATGCAGCCAATAGGATGATTTTCCTCAAGCCTTTATTCTGCCTTTTTTTGATTAGAAGTTCCTAGAGGACACAGCTTGGTGTCTGTACTACTAATGAGAAGGGCAGAGCCATCACATAGGAACTGATCATAAAATGTTCTTTGGTTTTTGTTTTCTCTTGTTTTACCTTTTTTTTCCTGATGATGCAGCCAATAGGATGATTTTCCCTGATTCCTTTCTCACTCATCCCTGTCAGGAATATATTACCAATTTAAAAAATGAACTTAGCTTAAATAGCTCTTTTACACAGTTAGGAAATGGATGGACTTTATTTTCAGAGAATAAGTTATGTGGGAGGGGAAGATAAAAGGAGAACAAAAAAATCTGTTAGCGTAAATGAATCCCTGCTGTTCACTGTTCTTGTGCAGGGCTACTGAGAAGCATTTGCCAGCCCAGAATAAGAAGGCAAAACCTCGGTCCATTCTAAAGTCCCCATTTTACAGTGTGCAATATGATTTTCATCCTTATGTTTTTGGGTTGCTGTAATTGCCCTCCCCCCCATGGAATTTGTCCAGCCAAATTATTCCAAGTTTGAGTGTGAGGAGAGTAGAGGCAAAGGGTTTACCATGGGGATATTTTGCCTTGGAATTCCCTTATCCACATACCCCACAAGCAAGAAATTAAGAACACTTCAGCTGTGGCACAAGGCAAATTACTCTCCCCCACTTCAAAGCCTTATTGAAGGCACATCTGTTTCAAGAGGCCTTCCCTGAGCAAACCTTCATTTCCTCTTCCACGTCTCCATTCTGCATCACCCTGACCTGCTCCCTTTATTCATCCCCCCTCCCCGGCCCACAGGACTTATGTACATATCTGTAATTTATTTATATTAATGCCTGTCTCCCCCTCTAGACTGTAAGCTCATTGTGGGCAGGGATGTGTCTGTTATAGTGTGCTTTCCCAAGCGCTTAGTACAGTGCTCTGCACACAGTAAGTGATTAATAAATATGATTCCATGAATGAATGAATGAAATGTTTTATTCTGAGTCTCCTAAGCCTTTTTGTTTATTTTATGGTGTTTAAGCACTTACCACATTCAAGGCACTCCACTAAGCGCTGGGGTACATATGGCTAATCAGGTTGGACCCAGTCCATGTTCCATATGGTACTCACAGTCTTAATCCCCATTTTACAGATGAAGTGAATGAGGCACAGAGAAGTGAAGTGACTTGCCTAAGGTTACTTGGGGTGGTGAGGAGAGAGAGAAAGAGAGAGCACAAGCTCAGAAAGTCAATTTGTCCTCAGTTCAGCCAGTCAGTGCCTCTCCTGGAACAAAAATTCAGAGACAAAAAAAAAATTTGCCAAGAAAGACTCACTGGCCTCTTCCACACCGAGAAATACCACATTCATCATTTCTGAAAAATTCTCAAACCTCCCCAAAAAAAAGCCAATACACCCTGCTGACCTTTCACTCAGACTAAAAAAAGACAGTCACTCTTGCCCATTGAGCCTGAGCAGATGTGGATTTTCTGACCAAGTGATTGGTGTTCCCCTATAGACTGTAAGCTCCTTGCAGTTAGGGAGCAGGTCTACCAACTCTGTTGTACTCTCCCAGGTGCATGGTACAGCACTCTGCACATAGTAAGCACTCATTAAATACCATTAATTGTTCCTGTTTGAGCACACTTGAATAAGTATTGGTGACTCCAGAAAGGGTTCTGTCACCCCTTCCAGCCAGCCTAGGTGTGGAGGCTGAATTTGGCCTGGTGATTCAGCAGGGTGGCAAAGCCTGGGAAGTTACCCTGGTAATGGCATAGGACCCCCAAGAGATCCCCTTGGACAGCAGGCACCTCAGTTTAGCTTCAGGATTAGGTGGAATTAAAGTCAGTGAACAATTTGGCAAAAATCAAACACTTAAAGGTCAACTGTTGACAGTCCAGTCGTAGATCTCCTCCCCATCCCTTGCCCTAACTCCAGACCTTATGTTGTTTTTCAGTGTACTTTGATTTTTTGGAAACAGCAAAACTTGGAATCTGGCTGCAGTTTACAAGTTTTAGCTGTTGCGTGATGGGTCACCTCCCTGATTCCAATCACAAGGAGTTTTCCACTAGAAATGTCTTCTCCAAAACTACTTCTGGCCCCCGGCTGTGGATCCGCACTGCCCCATGTTGGAACTGAAGTTCAGTGTTAACTTCAAGCTGAAAGCTGGTATTTCGTTTGCTAGCCAAAGGCAGTACCGTAACTTTACCAAAGTAAGACAGTTCTATTTGTTTCAGAGAATGGTTTCCAGCTGTAATTTTTTTTTTCCATCCCCTCCCTGCTCTGCCCATGTATGGCACTTGTCTGTGTCCTGGCTACAGGCATCTCCATAGGGGTGATGCAAGGTGATGCAAAGAAACTACTAGTAGTAGTAATAATAATAACAATAATAATTGTGATACTTGTTAAATGCTTAGTATCTACTAGGTATTATACTAAGCCCTGGGGTAGATACAAGATCATTGGGTTCAACACAGTCCCTGCCCCACATGGGGCTCACAGTCTTAATCCCCATTTCACAGATGAGGTAACTGAGGCCCAGAGAAGTGAATTAACTTGCCCACTGTCACACAGCAGACAAGTGGTGGAGCCAGGATTAGAATCCAGGTCTTCTGACTCCCAGGTCTGTGCTCTTTCCACTAGGCCATGCTGCTTCTTGTAAGACACTCTACACACTCACAGACCAGTTTCAGTCACCAAGCACTGCCCAAAGTGCAGATTTTCAGGGTCAAATCTGATACTGAGAAGCAAGTGAGGCAAATGGGGTGATGGCTTCAGGGAGCTCACTTTTTGAGGAGGTCCCATTCTCCTCCAAAGAGAGCTGCCATCACGTGAACCCTGTGAGGTTTTACAGTCAACAGAGCCCAGCCAGCCTCCCGCTGGCTCTGTGGTATTAGTGACGTGCAGTCAGCCCCACTCACCGAGAAAGGCAGGTAGGTGAGTCAGGGTTTAATTCTGCCTGATGCTGAAGCTGAACTGAGGTGCCTGCTGTCCAAGGGGACCTTTTGGGTGCCCTATGCCATAGGCTTATACCCTAATATTTGTTGTCATAAGCATCACTGCCTGATGTTTTGGGGGCAGGGGTTGAACGGATGAGAAACGTGTTTACTGGACCACTGACAGCCACTAGCTGATGGTGATTGCTCCTGACAGAATCACCTTTTTTGAGGTATCAACTTTTGTGTCAGAAAAGCTCTGCTCATCAAAGGAAACAAAATTTGATAGGACACTATCATTAAAAGGACAGCCTGAAAGCAGTCTGCCGAAGTTCAGGACTGGTCAGGGAACATTGTTGGTTACTGGCTTGAAAAAACTTAACAGTTAGTTTCATTTACCATAAGCTGTGGTACTCCTTTTCTGGGGCTGAGGAGTGTTATCCTATGTCAGGTAGTTGAGCAAAAGGATCGATCCAATCACTTATCCTATCCCACCTTGATTACTGTATCAGCCTCCTTGCTGACCTCCCACACTTCTGTCTCTCCCCACTCCAGTCCATACTTCATTCTGCTGCCCGAATCATTTTTCTACAAAAATGCTCAGGACATATTTCCCCACTCTAAAAGAATCTCCAGTGCTTGCCCATCCACCTCCACATCAAACAGAAACTCCTCAAAATGGGCTTTGAAACACTCAATCACCTTGCCTCCTCCTATCCCACCACGATACTCTTCTACTGCAACCCATCCTGCAAACTTTGTTCCCCTAATACTAACCTTCTCACAGTACCTTGATCTCAATTATCTTCCTGCTGACCTCTTGTCCTGCCTCTGACCTGGAACACCCTCCCTTCTCAAATCTGACAATTACTCTCCCCTCCTTCAAAGCCTTATTGAAGGTACGTCTCCTCCAAGAGGCCCTCCCTGACTAGGCCCTCCTTTCCTCTTCTCCCTCTCCCTTCTGTGCCACCTTGACTTGCTTCCTTCATTCACTCCCCCTCCCAGCCCCACAGCACTGGTGTACATATCTGTAATTTATATATTTATATTAATGTCTCTCTCCCCCTCTAACCGTAAGCTCATTGTGGGCTTTGTTATATTGTACTCTCTCAAGTGCTTAGTACAGTGTTCTGCACACAATAAGCACTCAATAAATACAATAGACTAAGTGATCTAGGCCTGGACCCAAACCAAAGCCAGTTCCCATGGCTTTGACTTTTATAAGCGAATGTCATTTCCTAAGGATTTTTTTTTCACTTCTCAGCACTCTGCAGGGGCACCGGGCCAGTCAGCTTACCAATGGAGACATTTATATAGAAATAAAAGATTAGCTAAGTACTCAATGTCCTTTCTTAACTGGTAGAGAAAGTTCAGTACCTTCTTATCAACCTTAAAGATGGGCCCCGAGTGGATGAATCTGCCCACTTGTGCAATACTGGTGAAAATATTCCATTGCCCCTCCATCTATTTTTATCAAAATTCAGACTGCCATGCCTTTTTCTGCTGGTTTCTGGGGTGAGATTTTGTTCTTCAGCTGGAGTTTACTGCACACAGGTGCTGAGGATCTCACCAAAAAGCAAGTGAGAGGAGACTTTATTAACTCCTTGAGGACCAGACCATGTCTTATACTTTTATTGTACTCTTCCAAGTGCCCAGGGCAGTGCTTTTCACACAGTTTGCAGGCAGTACTAAATAAATACACGACTCAGCTAAGTCTCCTGTATTCCCTCAATTATGCCTGACTTGATTTCTTTTGGGCTTTGTGCCAAAAGACTTCTTTATGGGGGCTCATTTGATCAGAATCAGAAGAATCTTCTGAGATATTACCCGCTTGAGTTTCACATTTCACTTTCTCCTATTTTGTAGCTTAACTCAAACTGAGTCTTTCTTGATTTGAGCATTTCACATTTTAAGTTTTGAAAAACAGACTTTCAGCAGCTGATTCATATTTCATGAGTAGATAACTCAACATGGCCATTTACTTCTACATTAATCATCAGCAGTAGCAGTCAAAACAAGAACCCTCTGCCTCTGTGTGGGCTCTCTGGCCTATTTGCTTGATTTCTTGCTTTGCTCTTTTTTGCTGGGTGTCTTATCAATCAGTGGTATTTATTGAGCACTTACTCTGTGCCGGACACCAAACTAAGCTCTTGGAAGAGTATAGCTTAATAGAGTTGGTAGGCATGTTCCCTACCCAAAAGGAGCTAGCAATTAGAGTTCATATCTCAATTTTTCTCTGCCTCCCAGTGCTATATCAATCAATCGGTGGTATTTATTGATCACTTACTATGTGCAGAGCAATATATTAAGTGCTTGGGAGAGTACAATACAACAGAATTAGCAGGCGTATTCCCTGTCTATAAGAAACTTATAGTCTAGAGGGGAAGACAGACATTAACATGACTAAATAAGGCACATTACACCCAGGCTTTTATCCTAGTATTTCTTGTCATAAACATCAACACATATATGCAAGCACAGATGCTTTGGAAATGGGTTTAAGGTGACTTGACTATATTCCTTTTTGAAGATACCTTTTTCCTCTCTTCAATCTTCCGGCCCTTTTATCGTCTCGTTTTCTACACTTCCCCTTCCCAGTTGAACTGAGTGCAGTGCATTAACTGGATTCAAATCACATTCCTCCAAGATGCCTTTCCCTACTAAGCCCTCATTTCACCTACTCCCTCTCCCTTCTGCGTGCCCTTGCCCTTGGATTTGTACCCTTTATTCACCACTCCCTCGGCCCCCACAGGGCTTATGTGCATATGTGTAATTTACTTTAATGTCTGTCACTCCCTCTAGCAGGGCTAGGGTTGTGGAGAAGAAGGGGTGAGTGAGTACCTAAGTGTTTATGGTGCATGGACTCAAGTGTGTGGGTGATGCAGTAGAGAGGGGAAAATAAGATGGGGGAGATGAGAGTTGGTTCAGGGAAGACTTCCTGGAGGTGCTTTGTTTTTGGTTTTTCAATGATTTTTTTAAGTGCTTACTGTGTGAGTCAAGTGCTTTTCGAAGTCCTGGGGTAAGACACAAGATAATCAGGTTGTATTCAGTCCCTGGTCCATATGATGCTCCCGGTCTAAGTTTCAAATCTCCATTTTACAGTTGAGGAAACTGAGGTGCAGAGAAGTTAAATGACTTGCCCAAGGTCACACAGCAGGTAAGCGGCAAAGTCAAGTTTAGAACCCAGGTCCTCTGACTCCTAAGCCTGTGCTTTTCCCACTAGGCCACGGTGCTTTTTGAAGGGCTGTAAAGATCAAACAGTCAGTCATTTATTGAGCACTTACTATGCACAGAGCATTGCACTTAGCACTTGGGAGAGTACAATGAAACAAAGTTGGTAGACACATTCCTAGCCCACAACGAGCTCACAGTCTAGAAGGGGAGACAGACATTAATATAAATTAAGTACAGCTATGTACATAAGTGCCGTTGGGCTAAAGGAGGGGTGAATACAGTAAGCAAATCAGGTCAACAGAGGAGAGAATGGTAAAGAAGGAAATGAGGGCTTAGTCAGGGAAGGGTAATGGTCTGTTGGTTGTGAAGGAGGAGGGAATCCAGGCTTGGGGGAGAGTGTGAGCAAGGGATCGAGGGTTAGAGTGATTAGCCAATCACACTAAGCGCTCCACATTTATCCTTCCATTCTTGTGTCTCGTAAGGTTTTTGTAGCAATAGCACTTCAGTGCCTGACTCTGATTCACCTTTCAAATCACTCTCCCCTCTGATCTCTTCTGCTTCTGCTCACTCGGTCATTTTCCATTTTGTTTCAGTGCATTTCCTTTGACATTTCAACTGACACCTGGCCCTGATTGGATTTCACACCCGTTTTTCACAGACTGTTTTTCTGTCGGGAGTTGTCTCTCTGTTGTTATTTGAGGTATTAGCAGTTCTGCAAATGAAGAAAACGGACACCATTTGCATTCCACCCCTCCATGACATCGGCAAAGATGATAACACCCCACTCATTTGTACTTAGAGTTATCACTACCCATTGGGCGGTTTAATCCTCCAACTTGCTCCGGCCAATAGTAGTAGAGAACCTGTCTTCCTAGTTTATAATGAGTGTGCCGTAGCGTGACATCCAGGTTTATCGAAGCCCAGATTCGTTATGTCATTCGTGTCACTCTTATTGTAGGAAGAAACTGAATTATTACATGAGTAGCTTTTCACTCGGTACCTTAAGCTCTTATAGGTTTTTGCAGAAGCAGTCGTGGCCTAGCAGGTAGAGTAGAGATCTGGGATTCAGAAGGATCTGGGTTCATTCAATCATTCAATAGTATTTATTGAGCACTTACTATGTTCAGAGCACTGTAGTAAGCGCTTGGAATGGACAATTCAGCAACAGATGGAGACAATTCCTGCCCAGGACTCAATCCCAGCTCTGCCACTTGTTTTCTTTGTGATCTTGGCTAAGTGTCTGTGCCTCAATTACCTCATCTGTAAAATGGGGATTAAGACTGTGGGCCCCTTTTGGGTCATGGATTGTCTTCAGCGTGATTATCTTGTATCTACCCCAGCTCTTAGTACACAGTCCCTGGCAACAGTGAGTTTTTAACAAATACCATAAAAACAAACAAAAAAACATTGTTGGTTAATTGTAGTATCTTACCATGTACCAGAATTGAACTGAATGATCTGTAATTCAGGTGCCTTTCATTTTCTTTTTTCAATTTTCCATAAATTTTATCTTCCCCTTCCTTCTGCTCTTACCACTCCAACCCCCACCCCCCAAAATTGTTAAACACTCAGCAAAAGCATCCACCAAGTCCTTGAGTGCGCTAGCTAGCTAGTGAAGAGTTAAAATCCATCTTATTCTATTATCGCTTTCTCTCTGGCTTGCCTTAGCCAGTACACTCAATAATGTCGATGTAGGATCAGCCAATCAGAGCCTCAGAAGGATTTTTCCAGCCTCCCAACAGTTGTTCGGCTCCCACTGATGCATTTGAAGTTGCTGCCCAGTTAAGCGAGCCTGAATTAATTGAAATTTGGAGTTGTCTGCCAAATCGCCATCCGTGTTGCTATTAAAGCATAAGTAGGTGTTGACTTAATCCCACACTGCCTTGTGCTTTAGTCACTTCATTTGGTTCCAAGTGTGCCGATGGGGAAATGGTTTAGCTACAAAGATGTTGTGCCGTTACCCTTTTATTCCCTGTGACACCCACGCAAAATTTCTCAGGATGCAAGTCAAAATATTAGGGTTTTTTTTCAACCGACTCGTTCTCCGATTCCCGCCTGGGAATGGAAACATCGAGCTATCTCCTGCTACTTTATATGGAAGCTGATAACTATGGAATCTGAATTCGACTGACCTCTTTACCGATTCATGAGGCAGGATCCATCTGTCCATCCACAATCCATCCAGTTAACTATTATCTCTGGTAAGAACCTTTTTCTATAAAGTCACATTTTCTTAAAGTAGATTTCCTGGATTAGGAAAGGCAACTTTATGAGCCTTTAATAAGAGCCTACAGGCCAGGCCCTTTTGCTAATCACTTGACATGAAGCACTGTACTAAGCGCTTGGAGAGTACAGTACAACAGAGGTAGTTGACACATTCACTGCCCACCTTTTGATCCTGTTCTTCTGGTCCTGTATGTGGAGTAAAGTGCTCAGATGAAGGATATGTCTATTAATCCTTTTTTTTCTCATCGTCTTCTTCAGAGAAACTGACACAGATCCCATGACTGTCCATTTCCTTGGGGTACTTCTCTCATCGTGAGTTCCACAGTGAGGAAACCTCAGTCTCTACGAGGAAGAGATTAGAGATGAGTCATTGATCTCACTGAATGATCAATATTGACCTTATTGTGAAATCTAGATCCCAGCGATGTCCTTGTAAGAAGTTTATTGAAGTAAAATGTACTGTGTCATTACACCATACTCTGAAAATGTGATCACAGTTAGATTCCATTAGTCTTTCGTGAATATCGGCTTTCATGTGGTTCATTGTTGGGCTAGAGACTGTGATCTGGGTGAGATGGCAAATCTAGGGCTACTTCATCAAGTCAACAGTGAATCAGTGGTATTTATTGAGTGCTCACTATGTGCAGAACTCTTGGGGGAGTGCGATATAACAGAGTTGGCAGACATGTTCCCAGACTGAACGATGACAGCTAAATAAGCTTTTATCATTACCTGTAATCATGCCTGCTATGACATGGACATCTGTTTAATTTGGCCCAACTTCTCTTATCTGAGCTGTGAGCTAATTCTCTAAATGTCCCTTGAACAGGTAAATCAACTCGAATCCTTAGAAACAGTCTGGCCACCATTTAAGCATTTGTTTTTCTCTTTTTTCACTTTTTTATTATATTAAGTGCTTTCTGTGTTCCAGGGTTTGTACAAGATAATCAGGTTAAACACAATTCATGTCCTATAAGGGGCTCACAATCTTAATCCTCATTTTACAGATAAGGTAGATGAGGTAACCAAGTCACAGAAAACTAAGTGAATTGCCCAAGGTCACACAACAGACAAGTGGTAGAGCTGGGATTAGAACCCAGGTCTTGGAAGCAGTGTGGTCTACTGGATAGAGCATGGATGTGGGAGCCAGAAGCATCTGGGTTCCTGACTCCAACTCTGGTCTGCTGGGTCACCTTGGGCAAGTCGCATAACTTCTCTATGCCTCAGTTGCCTCATCTGTGAAATGAGGATTATTAAGACTGTGAGCCCCATGTGGGATATGGACTGTGACCAACCCGATTTCCCTGTATCTATCCCAGCTCTTACTACAGTGCCTGGCATATAATAAGCCCTTAACAAATACCATTTCAAAACAAAACAGGTCCTCTGATTCCCAGACTCATGCTCTTCCCATTGGGCAACACTGCTTACTTTCCCTGGATTGGGTTCTTCTGGGTCATGGCATTTTCCGCTTACCTATGTGCTTTCCCAGCTCGCTGTGTCATTCATCTTCAATGGTGTTTATTCAGTGCTTACTATGTGAGGAACATTGTACTAAGCGCATGGGAGAGTAAGAGTTGGCAGACACGTTCCCCACGCATGATGAGCTAATTGTGAATAATGCCCTGATTTGGGGGGTGTTGGAGGGCAGGAACTGAGTGGTGGAGCTTCAGTGAAGGAAAGAGTGACCATCAGTCTGTCATTCTAGGAGTGGCTTATCCCAGGCTTGCCTGGAGGCAGAGGATTGGACATTTTGCCCTTCCAAAGCCCCTCCCCATCTCTCAGCTTTTTCACTTACTACCCGAACCTGCCACTGTAACCAGCCTGCCCACTAGATTACATTTTATCTGAATTTGCTCAAATAATTTGCAGTTCCACTGAATGCCTTCCTTGAAAGCCGTGATTTTTAAAGTGGCCATTCAGGCTCTTGTCAAAGCAATGATCTGCATCTTTCAAGGCATCTGAGTGTGAAGTCAAGAGTAGCTACTTTTGTATGGGAGAGCAGGCTGGTTTGATGTCACCGGCACTTTATAATGGCTCGTGGACGTGACCTTGTCTGATCGTGACTTAAAAAACTGTTCACTCAATCGTATTTATCAAGCACATACTGTGTGTAGAGCACTTCACTAGGCACTTGAGAGAGTACAGTATAACAATATAATCAGCACAGTCCCTGCCCACAGTGAATTTACAGTCTAGAGAGGGAGACAGACATTAATATAAATAAATAAGTTACAGATATGTACATAAGTGCTGTGGGACTGGGAGGGTGAGTGGAAAGAGCCTGGGCTTGGGAGTCAGAGGTCATGGGTTTGAATCCCAGCTCTGCCACTTGTCAGCTGTGTGACTATGGGTAAGTCACTTAGCTTCTCTGTGCCTCAGGTACCTCATCTGTAAAATGGGGATTAAGACTGTGAGCCTCACGTGGGACAACCTGATTACCCTGTATCTCCCCAGAGTTTAGAACAGTACTCTGCATATAGTAAGTGCTTAACAAATACCAACATTATTATTATTATTAAAGGGAGCAAGTCAGGGTGACGCAGAAGGAAGTGAGAGAAGAGGAAGGGAGGGTTTAATCAGGGAAGATGTGCCTTCAATAAGGCTTCGAATGGGGGGGGGGGGAGAGTAATTGTCTATTAGATATGAGGAGGGCATTCCAGGCCAGAGGCAGGACGTGGCTGAGAGGTCGGTGACAAGACAGACTAGATCAAGGTACAGTGAGAAGATTAGCATTAACAGAACAAAGAGTCTAGGTCCCAGACCCCTGGAAAACACCCAGCCGCACTTTGACCTGTTGAATCAGCACAAGTTGGACACGATCCCTCTGTAGACAACAAATGGGCCAGGTATAAAGCCAATTTGTCAGGCCCAAGTAATTTTTTACTCATTAAACCAGTCCAGTGGTGGGGTGGCCAGCCTTGAGGGTGAAATCGCTTTCTAAATATCACCTCTTTTCACTGTCTGTGACAGAATGAAGACAAATAATACTGAGTGCATCAAACAGCATCGACCTAGAAACTGCATTATTTAAGCAGGTTTTTCATCGTTCCCTTTCCTAAACAGGGTTTGAAGAAAGGTGGAAACATTTGAAAATATCCAAAGCTATTGGCCTCAGATGTTTCCATAGGGGACTGAAATGTAGAGAGGTGGGAGGGGGAAGAGGACACTTAAGATTCAGATCAGTTGGAGTGAGTTCTTCACTGGATTTCATGGTATTTTTCTGTCTCCCTAGTTCAAACTATACTATAGGAGACTTGGAAGGTCCAAGGTTTCCCGGACTCCTGGATAATTTGTATAAAAAAAGCAAAACCATTATGGGGAATCAGTATGGCCCAGAGGAAAGAGCATAGACCTGGGAACCTGGGGACTGGGTTCTATTCTCAGCTCTGCCACTTGCTTACTTACCACTTGCTTATTGGGTGACCTTGGGCAAGTCATTTGAGAAGCAGCATGGCTTAGTGGGAAGAGCACAGGCTTGGGAGTCAGAGGTCGTGGGTTCTAATCCTGGCACCGCCACTTATCAGCTGTGTGACTCTGGGCAAGTCACTTAACTTCTCTGTGCCTCAGTTACCTCATCTGTAAAATGGGGATTGACTGTGAGCCTCACATGGGACAACCTGATTACTTTGCATCTACCCCAGCGCTTAGAATACTGCTTGGCACTTAGTAAGCGCTTAACAAAAACCGTAATTATTATCCTCTCTTTGCCTCAGAATGCTCATCTGTAAAATGGGTATTCAGTACCTGTTGTCTCTCCTGCTTAGACTCTGAACCCCATGTGTGAGAAGAACTGTATCCAACTTGATCAAATTCTATCTACCCCAGTGATTACTTCAGTGCTTGGCACCTAGTAAATGCTCAACATTCAATCAGTGATATTTATTGAGCACTTACTGTATGCAGAGGTCTGTACTAAGCACTTGGGAGGGCACAATACAACAGAGTTAGTAGACACGTTCCTGCCTACAAGAAGCTTGCAGTTTAGATAGTATTATTATCATTATTAGTTGAAACAAGCCCCTACTAAAAAGGACAATTGAAAAGTCCTGGAATAGTTGATTTCCCTGTAACCGAAATTCATTAGCAGATAACAGACCGTTTTTTGGGGTGGGGAGCAGGGGGTGGGAGAGGTATTTGTTAAGCACTTTTTGCCAGGCACTGTACTAAGCACTGGGGTAGATGCAAGTTAAATTGGACCCGTTGTTGGGTAGGGATTGTCTCTATCTGTTGCTGAATTGTAGTTTCCAAGCACTTAGTACAGTGCTCTCCACACAGTAAGTGCTCCATAAATACGATTGAATGAATGAATTGGACACAGTCCCTGTCCTACAAGGGGCTCACAGTCATAATCCCCATTTAAGGCTGATCTTGTGTCTTCTCTTCCAACGTGTAATCATGGTATATATAAGAGCATGGGCCTGGAAGTCAGATGATGTGGTTTCTAATCCCGGCTCCACCATATATCTGCTGCGTGTCCTTGGGCCAGTCACTAAACCTCTCTGTGCCTCAGTTATCTCACCTATAAAATGGGGATTAAGACTGTGAGCCCCTTGTGGGACAGGGACTGTATCTGACCTGATTACCAAATTGCCCCAGCGCCTAGAACAGTGCTTGGCATATAGTAAACACTTAAATGCCAGTTAAGTGCTAAGCACTGTGCTCAAGGTTGGGGTCGGTCCCAGATAATCAGATGGGACACAGTTGCTTCCCCACAAGGAACTTAGGGTCTAGGAGAGCAGTAGGTTCAAGCTAGTGATCACTTGTCCATCCCCTCCCGCCCCTGCAAGACCCCCAAGAGTCCATGGGGATGTGAAAGGTTCTGGTAGAAATGCTGCGTGGCTGTACTTAGCTAAATTCTTCTCAGAGCAGCCGATGAGAGTCTCCTAAGATTTCTCACCTACCACTTTACTGCTCTGGTAGAATATCTCGCTAATGAAAGCTTTCAGTCTGAAAAGGCTGCTTAATCCTGCCACTCCTGGCTATTCTTGTTTTTTAAAAAAAGCCAAGGTCTTGTCTAGCTGTGAGTTGCCCTTTGGCAACTCAGCCTAGATGTTGCATGGGGAGATTAGCAACGATTTAGCTGCTTCATAGAGGAGGAATCTGCGGGGTTTGTCTTGGCCACTTAGATTGCATTAACAAAAAACCCTTGATCTCCCAAAGGGTGTTGAGGGTAAAGAAATAGCTCAGAATTTACTAATGTATGCCGTAGGTCATGTTGTTTAGGGTAATGTTTTAGTCGTCTGAAGATTAAATGTCAATCGAAGGAGAGGTCTTAATGGGCCAGTGGTGTTTAAGAAAACTGTTACCCCGGCCTCCCCTTAAGAGGGCAAATGAGAGGAGGGTAATTTGTGGAAATGCAGTCCTGCACTCCTAAGTGGTTCTGCTCCTTATTAGCTAATTCCCACCTCGACCACAGTCCGTGTAGGCCAACTTGTCCTGAGCTCCATGTTATCATTTTTATTTGTTTTTGAAGAGGGCAAACAGTTGCCTAACCACACTGTTTTTAACTGCCCTTCAGTTGCTGGATGGAGGGGTGGAGTGAAAATGACTGCCATGTCTTGAAATCACTTTGACCCTTTTTCTCTTTTCCTCTTGTGTTCCATTTCACTCCTGCTGCCTTTTTACTGTCTTTTCTCTGGATTCTTGTTCATTTTTTCCCCATTGGAGGATGAAAATGGGGTGTCGTGCTTCTATCGAAGTCCTGGCTACTTCTGAGTATAGTGAAAGATTTCATTTTCCAACTCACCCAACCGCACACTTATTTATTCCCACCTGAATTTGCACTCCAGAGTCAAAGTGACCTTGCTAATTTTACATTCAACGCGGTATCACCAAAGCCTCTTCCTCTGTCTGTTTCACTCCGTAAATGAACCGCAGGCAGTCCTTGCCTAAAGACTTTTCCCTTTATGGCAAGTGGCACTCTATATTTCAAAATGGGCACCCTGTTTCAGCTTGTAACGCGATGGTTTCGACCTGAGGATGCTAGCACCCTTTATGGTACCAGCTCTGGGGGCATTGGGGTCCTGAGGGCGTTGTGCACATGAGAACCAGGGGGAAATGGTTCTGGGAGTCAGAGGATCTGAATTCTAATCCCAACTCCACCACTTACCTGCTCTATGATCTTGGACAGGTCACTTAACTTATCTGCGCTTCGGGTTCCTCGGGCTCCTTGGGAGAGTACAATACAGAACTGTCCAAGAACCTCCAGTATTCTCTCGTCCACCTTCACATCAAACAAAAACTCCCTGTCATCGGCTTCAAAGCATTCAGCCTGCTCTCCCTCTCCTATCTCTCCTCACTGGTTTCCTTCTACAACCCGACCTGCACACTTTGCACCTCTAATGCCAGCTTACTCATCGTCCCTCCATCTCATCTATCTTGCCTCTGAATCCTTGCCTGCATCCTCTCTCTGGCCGGGAACTCCCTCCCCTTCCATATATTTTAATGCTATTGTTGCCTTTCTACTTGTTTTGTTTTGTTATCTGTCTCCCCATTCTAGACTGTGAGCCCGTTTTGGGGTAGGGATTGTCTCTATCCGTTGCCGAACTGTACTTTCCAAGAGCTTAGTACAGTGCTCTGCACACAGTAAGCACTCAATAAATACGATTGAATGAATGAATATATGATAGATCACCACTCTCCCCACCTTCCCAACTTTATTAAAATTACATCTCCTCCATGAAGCCTTCCTCGACTGAGCCCTCATTTCCCCTACTCCCTCTCCCTTCTTTGTTGGCTAGGGTACCCTTAAAAGCCCTTGAGAGTCACCCCACAGCTCTTATGTACATAACCACAATTTATTTTAAGATCTGTCTTCCCTTTTAAGACTATAACCTCCTTGTGGGCAGGAGAACATAGCAACCCACTGTATTGTACTTTCCCAAGAGCTTAGTAAAGTGCTCTGCACACAGTAAGCACCCAATAAATACCATTGATAGATTGCCCGATGCCACGGCTCCTGCCGAAGAAGCTGCTGGCAACCTTTCGGCTCCAGGGTGTCACAGGGTCTGGCCACCTGGGCTACCCAGCCAAATTGGGAAACCTTCACCATGTGAAGAGAGTCTTTCCAGCTTTTTCCACTCCCTTCCAGGATGCTCAAGCTGGAAATTCGAGAGCTTTCTGTGTAGACCCACCCTTCCGATTTGAAGACGACCCCACTGATGCTGAAGTTGACCCGAAGGTGCTTGTGTTCACTGTAGAAGTAAACTGGTGCCAGGGCCGCCCGGGCCTTTCCAGACTTTCTCCCCACAGCCGTTGGAGGGTTCGTTAGTATTTGTTTGTCAAATCCTGGGGAGTGCTGAGTTCCAAGTCCAGCTGGCACAGTCTTGGAAGTATTATCACCCTCTGAGGGCCTTGTGGAAGGGTTGGCATTTTCTTGGCCAGGGGACCATTCACTGTTAGCTGGTGGTTGGCTAAGAGTGAGCTGCCCACTGGAGCCGGTCTACTTTCAACCAGCGCTCGTCAGACCTGTGGGCCGTTCGGAAATATTTATGAGCACCATCGGGTTGTGTAATAATTGTGATATTTGTAAGCGCTTACTCTGTGCCAAGCACCATGCTAAGCGCTAGGGTGAATTCGACATAATCAGGTTCCACATGGAGCTCACAGTCTAAGTAGGAGGGAGAACAGGTATTAAGTCCCCATTTTGCAGATGAGGGAATTGAGGCATAGAGAACTGAAGTGATTTACCCAAGGTCAGACAGCAGGTACAGTGGCAGAGCCAGGATTAAAGCCCGGGACCTCTAACTCCCAGGCCTGTGCTCCTTCCTCTAGGCCACGCAATAGAGAAGCAGCGTGGCTCAGTGGAAAGAGCATGGGCTTTGGAGTCAGAGGTCATGAGTTTGAATCCCAGCTCTGCCACTTGTCAGCTGTGTGACTGTGGGCAAGTCACTTAACTTCTCTGGGCCTCAGTTACCTCATCTGTAAAATGAGGATTAAGACTGTGAGCCCCATGTGGAACAACCTGATTCCCCTGTGTCTCCCCCAGCACTTAGAACAGTGCTCTGCACATAGCGCTTAACAAATACCAACATTATTATTATTATTAATCCCAGCTCTGCTGCTTGCCAGCTGTGTGACTTTGGGCAAGACACTTAACTTCTCTGTGTCTCAGTTACCTCATCTGTAAAACGGGGATTAAAACTGTGAACCCCACGTGGGACTACCTGATCACCTTGTATCCCCCAGCACTTAGAACAGTGCTTTGCACATAGTAAGTGCTTAACAAATACCACCATTTATTTTTTATTTTTTATAGCACTGTCCTCAGGCCTAGGGGCCCACATTCAGTCAGCCAATCAGTGGCATTTATTGAACAGCTGCTATATGCAGAGCACTGCTAAGTGTTTGGGAGAGTACAGTCGAGTTGGTAAATATGATCCCTGCCTTCAAGAAGCTTTCAGTCTCAGTCTAAAGCATCCAGAGTTGAAGAGCATAGCAAAAAGTTCAGAAGGTCAGGCTGCGGCTACCGGGGGAGGGTGACTGGATCACCACTAGCTGTCCCTTGGGAGCAAGCTGGACCCCACTGGACCGAGGGGCAATGATGATTAGCCCTTCGCAAACATGGGACAGACCCTGCACAGGGTATCCTCTGCACGGATCCATGGCCTAGGGTGGCTTTTCTTGTTCCCGTCATCCCCTTGAAGCTGTAAGCTTATTGTGGACAGGGAATGTGGCTGCAACTCTGTGTATCGAACCTCCCAAATGCTTAGTACAGTGGTCTGCATACAGTGAGCACTCAATGAATATCACTGATGATGACGGTGGTGACTGATGAGACTTTGAGAATGGGAGGAAGGAATCACTCAGTTGTATTTATTGAGTGCTTATGGTGTGCAGAGCACTATACTAAGCCCTTGGGAGAGAACAATATAATAGAGTTGGCAGACACATTCCCTGCCCAAAAGGAGCTTGTCGTTTAGAGGAGGAGACAGACATTAAGTAAGTAAATTATGGATATTTACATTCATTCAATTCATTCAATAGTATTTATTGAGCGCTTACTATCTGCAGAGCACTGTACTAAGCACTTGGAATGTACAATTCGGCAACAGATAAAGACAATCTCTGCCCATTGACGAACTCACAGCGTAATCATAAGTAATCTACATAAGTGCTTTGGGGCCGAGGGACGGGTGAATAAAGGGTGCAAAGCCTAGTAAGTGCAAGGATGATTCATTCATTCAATCATATTTATTGAGCACTAACTGTGTGCAGAGCACTATACTAAGCACTTGGAAAGTGCAATTCAACAACAGAGACAATCCCTGCCCACAACGGGCTCACAGTCAGGAAGGCGGGTGGGGGTGGTGGAGTAAAAGGGAGTACTAGTAAAGGAAAGGAAATGAGGACCTTAATCAGGAGGAATTGGAGACTTACTTGGGAAATCTTCTTGCTAAGATTTGGAAGACTGATTTACAGTAGTAAGTTACTTAAGACTTCTCGTTACCTTTCCAGCCCTCTTCCAGCCCTCCCACCTCCCACCCTCCACCCCCCACCCCCATATTTGGTGATGTGTGAGGTGGGCTGGACTACCCTGACAAATCAATCAATCAATCAATCAATCAGTCGTATTTATAGAGCATTTACTGTGTGCAGTGCACTGTACTAAGCTCTTGGGAGAGTAAAACCCAACAATAAAACAGACACATTCCCTGCCTACAAAGAGTTCCAGTCCTCTCCCTATCCTCTAGAAGGGGTCTGAACAGTGCCCCCATTTGGAGCCACCCTCCAGTAGAGTCAATAACAGTACTAGTAATAGTAGTAGTACTAATATAAAGTACTTCCTATGTGCAGAGCTCTGTACTAAGCACTGGGAGAGGATACACAGGTGAGAATTAGCCATGATCCCTGTCCATCGGGAAACTCACAATCTGAGTCAGTGCAAAGTTCTTAAAACTTGATCGGATCCTGCCTAA
The DNA here is from genome assembly GCF_004115215.2 of Ornithorhynchus anatinus. Lineage (NCBI taxonomy): Eukaryota > Metazoa > Chordata > Mammalia > Monotremata > Ornithorhynchidae > Ornithorhynchus > Ornithorhynchus anatinus. The sequence goes on along the minus strand of NC_041728.1, from coordinate 70,904,035 downwards.
AGAAGCACTGTGGCCTAGTGAAACGATCTCGGGGTCTAGGTTCTAATCCTGCCCCTGTCATTTACCTGCTGGGTGACTTTGGGCAACTCACTTAACTCCTCTGTGCCTTGGTTTCCTCATTTTTAAAATGGAGAAATAAACCTGTTTTCCTTCCCCATGAACTCCATATGGAGCAGGGACTATGTCTGGCCTGAATGTCTTGTTATCTACCCCAGCACTTAGTACAGTGCTTGGCCCATAGTAAGTTCTTATCAAGTACTACAATCATTTATTATTATTATTATTCCCTAAAATGGAATGATGATGATATTGGTATTTGTTAAGCGCTTACTATGTGCAGAGCACTGTTCTAAGCGCTGGGGGAGATACAGGGTCATCAGGTTGTCCCACGTGACGCTCACAGTCTTCATCCCCATTTTACAGATGAGGAAACTGAGGCCCAGAGAAGTGAATCATAATAATAATGTTGGTATTTGTTAAGCGCTTACAATGTGCCGAGCACTGTTCTAAGCGCTGGGGTAGACTCAAGGGAATCAGGTTGTCCCACGTGGGGCTCACAGTCTTAATCCCCATTTTACAGATGAGGTAACTGAGGCTCCGAGAAGTTAAGTGACTTGCCCAAAGTCACACAGCTGACAAGTGGCCGAGCCAGGATTCGAACCCATGACCTCTGACTCCAAGTCCAGGCTCTTTCCACTGAGCCACGCTGCTTCTCTAAGGAATCCTACTATCTAATGGACCAGTCAATCAATCAGTGGTATTTATTGAGTGCTTTCTATGTGCAAAGCACTGTACTAAGTGCTCATTGTGGTCAGGGAATGTGTCTGTTGTATTGTACTCTTCCAAGCACTTAGTTCAGTGCTTTGCACACAGTAATCGCTTAATAAGTATGATTGAATGATTGGGAGCATATAATGCAGCAGAATTAGTGGACATGTTCCTTGCCCATAACGACCTTACAGTCTAGAAGACAAGCTTATAGTCTGGAAGACTCAATTAATTTCTCCCCAGGGCATAAGATGTGTGTGTGTGCGAGGGGGCGGTGGGGGAGAGCGAGGAGAGAGAGAACATACATATTCTGGAATTTTTATTAATAAGTTATATATATAATACATATATTGTGTATATATATATAGCTCTAAGAGTGGAAGGAGGAGGAGAACTGGGGCGGGTAGGCCCCCAGCAAAGTCTGAATTTAGGGTTAAGGGGATGCAGTCTCTAGAAAGGGGGTGAGGTTGGAAGGGTGAGGGGAGAAGTGGTTGGAGAAGGGGTGAGTGAAAGGGTGTTGTTTTGGTGGGGTATGATGAGAAGCTTCCTCGATTGTTTCCATGACTGTATTGGGCTGACTAGTGGCTAGCCAACCCAGAGCTGTGGTGCACCAATCTCATGGCTCCTCAGAGGCACTGGACCTCGAAATTCAGGCCAGTCTCCTTATTCCCTGCTCCACATCTCCCCTCCCATCAGCCCAGCTGTCCAAATGGGGACAAATCTGATCCCCTTACCTTGGACCTTAAATTTACAATTTGGAAGAATAAGAGGTTGGCTCCTCTTGGCCATTCGTTGCTCGTTTAAAAAACTTTTTTAGAGTCTCCATTCTAGGAACTCAGTGATCTTGAAGTCGTGCCCAGGGGCTGGCAACCTCTGTTTCCACTTCATTTCCCATCAGAAATGATTAATTTTTGAACCGTTCTACCCCTGGACTCTGTGGCCTTAAAGCTCCCAACCCTGTCTCTGCCGAGAGGCTCCATCTGGTCTTGTCCATCTAGCACTGCCTGTCTACTGCTGCTGATTATCCAGACATTTAACAGTAGAACCCAAGGCTGGTACCACCATCCAGCCTTTTTTTTTTGTCAGTAAATATGTCAAGCAAATTAAATCATAAAGAGTGCTTCTCCCAAAATGTCCAAGCCTGAGCCTCTGAGCTCTTGACCAATGACACCTTCCCACATGCTCGTTCGTTCATTTATTCAATTGTATTTATTGAACGCTTACTATGTGCAGAGCACAGTACTAAGTGCTTGGAATGTACAATTTGGCAACAGATAAAGACAAACCCTGCCCAGCAACGGACTCAGTCTAAAAGGGGGGCAGCGACAACAAAACAAAACAACTGGTCAAACTAACTCTCTTCCCTCTCCCTCCTATTCTCCCTCCTACTTAGACTATGAGCCCCATGTGGGACAGGGACTATGTCCAACGTTGTTAACTTATATCTCCCCAGTGCTTAGAACAGTGTGTGACACTCAGTAATTGCTTAATAAATACCACCATTATTATCATTATCATTAAAACTGAAGCGGTTCCAAGCATAGACATTATAATCTGAAGTTGGCATAATCTGCCGAAGAAGTCAGCTGCCAATTCAACTAAGAAACTGAATTTTCACCCACTGTCCCTGAGCATTTTTTCAGTTTTGTGCTAGGATCTTTGGTACATCGGTAACTTTTTATAGCAGTTCCGGGGACTTCTCAGTCAGTGCTGGAGAGAGAGACTCAGAACTGCTAAAGGACAAAAAAGTGACACTTTCAGGATTCTGGTTTTCTACAGACCTATTTGGAACAATTATTATTATTATATTTGTTAAGTGCTTACTATGTGACAAGCGCTATTCTAGCGCTGGGGTAGATACAAAGTCATGAGGTTGTCCCATGTGATAAATAGAATCATAGATATGTACACATCATTAATAAAATAGAGTAATAAATAATATATACAAATATGCCCAAGTGCTATGGGGAGGGGAAGGAGGTAGAGCAGAGGGAGGGAATAGGGGGAATGTGGAGGAGAGGAGGGGCAGTGGGGCAGAGAGTTAGTTTGGCGGATGTGAGGAGGGAGGGCATTCCAGGACAGCAGTAGGACACGGGCTAGGGGTCGACAGTGGGGCAGGCGAGAACGAGGCCCAGTGAGGAGGATAGCGGCAGCAGAGGAGCGGAGCATACGGGGTGGGCTGTAGAAGAAGAGAAGGGAGGTGAGGTAGGAGGGGGCCAGGTGATGGAGAGCTTTGAAGCCAAGAGTGAGGAGTTTTTGTTTCATGCAGAAGTTGAAAGGCAACCACTGGAGGTTTTTGAGGAGGGGGATGATGTGCCCCGAGCGTTTCTGTAGAAGGATAATCTGGGCAGCAGAGTGAAGTATAGACTGAAGCGGGGAGAGACAGGAGGTTGGGACATCAGAGAGGAGGCTGACACAATACTACAGTTGGGATATTACGAGAGCTTGTACCAGCAAGGTAGCAGTTTGGATGGAGAGGAAAGGGTGAATCTTGACAATGCTGTGAAGGTGAGACTGTTGTTGTGAAGGTGAGACCGGCAGGTTTTGGTGATGGATTGGATGTGTGGGGTGAACGAGAGAACAGAGGCAAGGATGACACCAAGGTTGCGGGCCTGAAGGCATATGTTTCTGGTCAAATCTTTAACCTCTTAGGAAACATAGTTAGAGAAGCAGCATGGCTTAGTGGAAAGAGGATGGCTTGGAGTCAGAAGACCTGAGTTCTAATACTGGCTCTGCCACTCGTCTGCTGTGTGGCCTTGGGTAAGCCACTAAACTTATCTGTGCCTCAGTTACCTCATCTGTAAGATGGGAAATAAGACTGTGAGCCCCACGTGGGACAACCTGATGACTTTGTATCTACCCCAGTGCTTAGAACAGTGCTTGTCACATAGTAAGCACTTAACAAATATAATAATAATTGTTCCAAATAGGTCTGTAGAAAACCAGAATCCTGAAAGTGTCACTTTTTTGTCCTTTAGCAGTTCTAAGTCTCTCCCTCCAGCACTGACTGAGAAGTCCCCGGAACTGCTATAAAAAGTTACCGATGTACCAAAGATCCTAGCACAAAATTGAAAAAATGCTCAGGGACAGTGGGTGAAAATTCAGTTTCTTAGTTGAATTGGCAGCTGACCTCTTCGGCAGATTATGCCAACTTCACATTATAATGTCTATCCTTGGAGCCGCTTCAGTTTTAATGATGATAATGATAATAATGTTAGTATTTGTTAAGCAATACTGAGTGTCACCCACTGTTCTAACCACTGGGGTAGATATAAATTAACAAGGTTGGACATATTCCCTGTCTCACATGGGGCTTATAGTCTAAGTAGGAGGGAGAATAGCTAGGGAATCCCCACTTTACAGATGAAAGAACTGGGGCATGGAGAAGTGAAGTGACTTGCCCAAAGTCACACAGGAGAGATTAGATCCCAGATCCTCTAACTCCCAGGCCCATGCTCTTTCTACTAGGCCATACTTCTCTTTTATGTTGTTTTATGCTGTCTTTCTAAAAAAAAAGTTCAGCCCACATCTCCCCACTCCTCAGGAACCTCCAGTAGTTGTCCGTCCATCCCTGCATCAAACAGTAACACCTCGCCATCAGCTTTAAAACACTCAATCAGCTTGTTCCCTCACACCTTACCTCACTGATTTTCTACCATAGCCCAGCCTGCATAAGTCACTCCTCTAGTGCCAGCTTGCTCATTGCGAACTTGTCTATCTCACCGCCGACACTTTTTCCATGTCCTCCCCCGCCACCATCCATATATGCCAAACCACCACTCTCCCCATCTTCGAAGCCTTATTTAAGATCACATCTCCTCCATGAAGCCTTCCCCGATTAAGCCCTCTTTTTCCTGACTTCCTGTCCCTTCTGCATCAACTGTGAGATGCATGAGAAGCAGCGTGGCTCAGTGGAAAGAGCACGGGCTTTGGAGTCAGGGCTCATGAGTTCGAATCCCAGCTCTGCCACTTGTCAGCTGTGTGACTGTGGGCAAGTCACTTAACTTCTCTGTGCCTCAGTTCCCTCATCTGTAAAATGGGGATGAAAACTGTGAGCCCCACGTGGGACAACCTGATTCCCCTATGTCTACCCCAGCGCTTAGAACAGTGCTCGGCACATAGTAAGCGCTTAACAAATACCAACATTAACTGTGCACTTGGATCTGTTCCCTTTATTTACTCACCCTCAAGCCCCTCAGCACTTGTGTACACATCCATAATGTATTTATATTAATATCTGTCTCCTCTTTTAGACTGTAAGCTCATTATGGGCAGGGAACATGTCTACCGGAACATGTCTTCTGACATATATTATGCTCTCCCAAACACTTGGTACACTGCTCTGCACACAGTCAGCACTCAATAAATACCATTAATTCTTTCAACTAATGTATATGTCAAATTACTGAGCCCTACAGTTCTTCTTCTGCCTCCGTTTCTTTGTCAAAGTCTAATGGATTGATTTGCCCACCTGGAACTGAACCAAACAGATCCTCCCCCTGCCCTCTTAGGATCCTCATGGCTCTCATGTGAACTGGGGGAAACCAAGCCCCTAGAACCTTCTCAGCAGTTTTAAAATTTTAAACTTTAATTTTTTAACTTATCTATGTTGCTTCCATCCCTATCCATAGCTGTTGGGCCAAACTCTCCCCCCAACCCTGGTATCTCCCCTCCTTCCACAACCAATCCGTCCTTATCGCCACCACAAAGAAGAGAAGCAACGTGGCTCAGTGGAAAGAGCATGGGCTTTGGAGTCAGAGGTCATGAGTTCGAATCCCAGCTCTGCCACTTGTCAGCTGTGTGACTGTGGGCAAGTCACTTAACTTCTCTGTGCCTCAGTTACCTCATCTGTAAAATGGGGATTAAGACTGTGAGCCCCACGTGGGACATCCTGATTCCCCTGTGTCTACCCCAGCGCTTAGAACAGTGCTCGGCACATAGTAAGCGCTTAACAAATACCAACATTATTAAACAGAAGAAAGAGAAGTTGGGGGCCTCCACTACTAAATTTTGTACAATTGGTTTTAAAACAGAAAAAAGCCCGAATGAGGGGAAGTGGTAGAATGGTGAGCTGCCAGTGCCAACCAAGCTGTTTTGTTTCTTTGTTGTTGTGGTTTTGGGTTTGTTTGTTTTTTGGGTTGGTTTTTTTTTTTTTTTGTTGGTGTGGGTGTGTGTTAATAAAAAAAAGGAAAGAAAAGCCACAGGGGAGGGGAAGGGGGCAGGTTGCCGGGAGGTGAGGGGCAAGGAGGGATAACCTTACCTAAGGTGCTAATTTGATCATACTGTTGGGGTTCTGGAACAGATCCTAATTTATAAACATGAGTGTGTGGGAAAACATGCTACATGTTTAGAGAACGTAAAACTCTGCTGTGTCATGGTGTGTGCCCATCAAAAAGTAGTGATTCTTCTTCCTCTCAAGCACTTTCTTTCCCAGGGCAGTGATAGGATTCAGATTTGCTGTTCTGTATCTGAAACACAGCAGTGCAAAAAGCCTCCATTCTTACTTTGATCTCTTTATGCACCCTGTATCTGAATAATGTGCTAGTAATTAGAGGTTAATTGCTATTCCATCATTGAAATTCCTTTGCTTGGAAACATGCTTTTTGCAATCCCACAAAGAACTTGGGAATTTTTTTTTCCTGTCTCCTCTCTTCTTGGGAGCTGCCTTTCCTGACTTGGTAGCAAACTGCTTTTTGAAAATGAGGACTCCGTGTTACGACTGTAGAATCCCAGTAGCATTTGATTTTGGGAGAGTTATTGGCAGCAAACTTGAAGAATGTTCCCATGGCCCTGGGAAACAAGAGCAGATTGTTTGAAAGGGATTTAATTTGTATGGTGGGGAAAAGGAAGGGGAGAAACCCAGCCTCTCCACCTGCCTCCCTTGTGCCAGTTTATGCCGCCCACACTGCCCGAAATTCTTGGTCTGGGAGCTGGCTTAGCTGTGGGCAAGAACAGGAAGAGAAACAGAACGAGGTTGGGGGGGCACGGGTTGTTTGGGGGATGGGAAAGGGTATCGTCTGGCAGTTAACCTAGGCTCTGGGAGGCTGCTGCAGAGAAGCGTCATGGTGTAATGGATAGATGATGGGATTGGGAGTCAGAAGGTCATGGATTCTTATCCCGGCTCCACCACTTGTCTGCTATGTGACCTTAGGCAAGTCACTTCATGTCTCTGCGTCAGTTCCCTCATCTGTAAAATGGGGATCGAGACAGTGAGCCCCACATGGATCACAGACTGTGTCCAACCCTATTTGCTTGTATCCACCCCAGCACTTAGTATGGTGCCTGGCACATAGTCAACGCATAACAAATACCATTATTGTTATTATTGTTATTATTATTAACTGACAACCGCTTTTGCACCAAATCCATTGGCTTTGTGATGAGGAGATTTTCCTCCCAGGGGCACTGATTGAAGAGCCTTGCTCAAGAGAACAAAACTTAGATCAGCTGGGCAGGACTTTACCAACTCGCTTTTCCTTCAGGTACACTATCAATCATCAGTAGTATTTATTGTGCTCACTATGCGCAGAACACTCTACTAAGCACTTGGGAGAGTACAGTACCCCAGTGCTTAGCATAGTGCTTGGCACATAGTAAGCACTTAACAAATAATAGTAATTATGGTACTTGTTAAGCGCTTACTATGTGCCATGCACTGTTCTGAGCGCCGGAGTAGATGCGGGTTAATTAAGGTTGAATGCAGTCCCTGACCCACATGGGGCTCACAGTCTAAGTAGGAGGGAGAACCTTAGTTATTATTAATTTTTCTCCAATATTAAATTATTCAGAGTCAAAGGTTATTAAAAGGATATCGTAAGCTCTGGCATGCACCCACAAACACACATACAAACGTGTGTACATATATATTTAAATAAATAAAATTCTGTGATCTGCATTCATATGAGAGAGAGAATGGATAAGCAGATGCATGTGAATGCATGCACCCTTATGCTTAGCTCTCTGGTTTTCACGTCTGTCTTTGGAAATGTCTTCAGTTGCTATTATGTGCCTGTTTTATGTAGTTATTCTGCTTCTAGAATTGTCTCTAAACTACGTAATTCCCCATTTCATGGAGGCCCTTTATTAATGCCGTTTGCAGTTCCCCTTGATCTTTGTTCTTATTCTTGCTGACCGAGGGAGGCCACCCAAGATGCATGATGTGCAACCTTTCTTAGATCAAAGTGAACATATACCCTGCAGCTGCAGAGACAGGAAGCCCCTGGAATAAATCCCTTGGAGGACCCTTCAGTTTTCCAGTTTTCAGCTGGTTGTCTTCTGGAAACCAAGTTTTCATCCTTTTAAGTACTACAAGAGTCCCCATTTCCTCCTTTGCAAAGATTCTTGCCATTAATCGGGCTCTGTCCCTCCATTTTAATATACAGTTACTGTATTTATAAAGACTTTTATATTGATTCCAATGATCAGGTCAAACACAGTCCCTGTCTCTCAAACAGGGCTCTCATTTTACAGAAGAGGAATCCGAGGCCCGGAGAAGTTAAGTGATTTGCCCAAGGTCACCCAGTAGGCCAGAACTGGGTCTAGAACCCAGATTTCCTGGATTCCCACAGTGCCATTCTCTCTCTGTTATATAGTACAGTGGATTTTGAGGAAGGTAGAGTGACTGCGCATTTAACCAGTAAGAACATTGTTGCACTGTCATGCCTATTGTCCTTGCATGAGAAAGGCATCAACTAATTTTTTTATTATTTTTTGGTCACCGTGATAGTTGCTACACTTGTACATTGTTCCATTCCCATGGGGAACTGTGAGTTCTTATTCCCGAAACTTAAGCAGTACTCGTGATTTGTGGAAGAAATATAATCTGGGCCCTTGTAATTTGTTGACTTCTTCTGACCCAGTTCCGAAAACCAGTTTAGGAAACGTTCCAGGAGTGTAACTCTGGATGTTTTGCAGACAGCAGCAGAGATCGAAAAACTCGAGGTGGACTCTGCTTTCTTTTTCTTTTTTGACCTTCTCCATCTCTCACCTCCGCTTCCACCTGCACCGTTCTGGGATACATGGGGCCAGTGATCTGCGCAGAATAAGTGTGCAGTAAACACTATCCTTCATAGTAATAATGATGATAATGATGGTATTTGTTAAGTGCTTTGTGCTGTACTAAGCACTGGGGTGAATACAAGCTAATCAGGTTGGACACAGTCTCTGTCCCACATGGGGGCTCACAATGTCAGTCCCTATTTTCCAGATGAAGTCACTGAGGCCCAGAGAAGTAAAGTCACTTGCCCAAACTCACTCAGCAGACAAGAGGCAGAAGGGGGATTAGAACCCATGATCTTCTGTCTCCCAGGCCTGTGCTCTAGGAGACAGCATGCATCTTCTGTCAGCATGCTCAGTACGCCATGCTGCTTGGATGGCATTAGTGAGGTCCTCCATGCCAATGTGAGACAGGCTTCTGCTGAGTCCCTTATCTATGGGATATGGTATCAGAAGCCTCTCGGAGTCGGGGTTGGCTCACGGGATATTGCATACTTGAGGGAACGTCACCTCCTCCAGGTCCCGCCTCGGCTTATCTCATGACGTCTCCCCTTCTCCCTTCAGATCCGTGTAACTCACCAGACTCTGCAGTAGCTTCTTTGCCTGCTCCTTTCAGAACCCTCAGGTCACAGCACGCCTGGCATCCGTGAGTACCCGCCTCGGGATTTGATCGGACTTGCAAGCTTTTGTTTCTTTTTAAGGAGAAGAATAAGGGTGATAATGATCAAGAGAAGCAGCATGGCCTAGGGGATAGAGCACGGGCCTGGGAGTCAGAAGGACCTGGGTTCTAATCCCAGCTCCACCACTTGTCTGCTGTGGGTGACTTGGGGCAAGTAATTTCACTTCTTTGTGCCTCAGTTGCCTCATCTGTAAAATGGGGATTAAGGCTGTGAACCCCAGGTGGAATGTAGATTAGCTTGTAGGTACTGGCACATGGGAAGCACATAACAAATTCCATAAAAAATCAGTAGTATTAAGAAAAGATTATCTATTGGTTTTCAAATGAGCTGAAATTTTAAGTACATTTTTTGCCTTAGATTTAGCTTGTGAATCACTATCCATCCAGATCCCTTTCTTCCAAATTATAATAATTTTATTTGTTAAGCATTCACCAAAAATGTACTAAGGGCTGGTCGGGATACAACATAATCAGGGCAGACAAGTTCATCTCCAACTTGGGGTTGGCTTTCGGTCTAAGAGGGAGGGAGAACAGGGATCGAATCCCTGTTTTACGGTGAGGAAATCGAGGCACAGAGAAGTTAAGTGACTTGCCCAAGTTTACCCAGCAGGCAAATGAAAGAATTGGGATTAGAACCCAGAACCGACTCCCAGCTTCTTTCCAGGAGACCCACTGCTTCTCATATCACTTGCCCCATACCAACTTTTTCTCCCAGTTTGTATATTATAAATAGGGTTTCTATGTGGTTAAATGTAGCACCCTTCACTTATCCTTTTAGCACCTGATCCTACTGGTGTTGGGTCATTTTTATTTCTCTGGTTTATAAGATCTCTCAGTCGTGATTGTTTTTGCCCTGCGGCCCCACCATGCCTGATACACGTGGTCTGAATTCTGTAACCTTAATAAAGGGAGCAACTAACACAGTCGGTTCTGTCCAGTTGCATATTTTCACCGTGTATGGTGGATAGGATGCTGTTTGGGAATTAGCAAACCTTCTGCACAGGCCTCCGCCTGGGCATAGCGCGACATGGTGTTGGAAGAAGCGTCCATGTATGTGTGCGCACTTCGTCCGACCCTGAGTGAGTACTTCTGGGCAACTTTTCCACAGTGTGGGGTTCAGCAAGAATGCAACCCCCCCTTGCCGAAGGAGAAGTGGGAGTAGTTGCTCTCCAGGTCCTGCCCTCTGCAACCCCTCAGGACAGAGCAGGCAGGGCACTTTCAGGGTGGGCTTGGGGACCTCCCTTTGTGGCTGCTGGGGACCCCACTTCTGTCCACTGTGTCCTGGAGGCCCTGAAATGTAACATAGGATGGATTCGATTTTGTTTTCTACTTTGTCAGTCTGTGCATCCAATATCTTCTGTAGCTCTGTAGCTCAGACAGATTACATCTGTTGCTTCCCTCTTATCTACACTCTCCCTCATATAAGGAAATTAAAGTTGTCTGGCATGGCATATTTGGTGGATCTGCTGTTGATAATAATTGTAATAATAACTGTGGTATTTGTTAAGCACTCACTGTGTGCGAGGCACTGAAATAATAATAACTGTGGTATTTGTTAAGGACTTATTATGTGCCAAGCAGTGTTCTAAGCGCCGGGGTAGATACAAAGTAGTCAGGATGTCCCATGTGGGGCTAACAGACTTAATCCTCATTTTACAGATGAGGTAACTCAGGCCCAAAGAAATGAAGTGACTTGCCCAAGGTCACAAAGCAGACAAGTGGCGGAACCAGGATTAGACTAAGCACTGGGGTAGATACAAGGTAATTGAGTTGGATACGGTCTCTGTCCCACATAGGGTCATGATATTAATCCCCATTTTCCAGATGAAGTAACTGAGGCCCGGAAAAGTGAAGTGACTTGCCCAAGATCACACAGAAGACAAGTGGCAGAGGCATGATTAGAACCCAGGTCCTTCTGACTCCCAGGCTTGTGGTCTATCCACTAGACCATGCCAGAGACTGCATTTGATTGTTTGATTTGCTTTACTGTCTCCTCATGTCTGGTATTAAGAAGACCGGTTTGCAATGACCAGAATCAATCCCTATCTCATCACACTTTTTTTTTTTAAGGGAAACTCACTTCATTTTCTGACTTCTTCTCTCTCCCAGTCTAATTTGGCAGAGATCTGGATGGATAGTGATCCACAAGCTAAATATAAGACAGAAAATGGCTACCAATGTCAAACCATCTTAGGATAGTCATTCATTCAATCATATTTATTGAGTGCTTACTGTGTGCAGAGCACTGTATTAAGCGCTTGGAAAATACAATTCAGCAACAGAGACAATCCCTACCCAACAATGAGCTCAAAGTCTAGAAAGGGAGAGACAGATAACAAAACAAGTAGACAGGCCTCAATAGCATCAATATAAATAGATAGAATTGTAGATGTATACACATCATTAATAAAACAAAATAGATAATATATACATATACACAAGTGCTGTGGGGCGGAGAGGGGGAGTAGAGCAGAGGGAGGGAGGTGGGGCAATGGGGAGGGGAGGAGGAGCAGAGGAAAAGGGGAACTCAGTCTGGGAAGGATAGGATAGTATGATAGAATATGTGTCCTCAGCCTTGTTGATTTGAATGGGCTCCACTTTTTTTAAGTGCAATTATTTCTGCCAAAATGCAGTAATTTTGTTATTGAAGAAGCTTGGGTTATGGCAAAATCGCGTTCTGTAATCTTTGATTCAAGCGGAATTAATGAGTTCAGGGGTAGATGATTCAAAGATGCTGCCATTTCTGTTTTTCTATTTCAATGCCATTTCATTTTTCTGTAGCAATTGAGTTATCTTCCACCGCTTGCAGAATGTTCTTCTTATGCTTGCTACTTATTATTTTAGTGTTTTAAATACTGAAAAGTTGCAAAATCACAAGGTACTAGCAAGGTTAGTGCAGAGACAGGGAAGTGTAGACGGATTACATCTTGACCCATGCTGGGCGTGCAGCCTTCTCTTCCTGCACTGATTCTGCTTGTGTCAACTTGTGGATTGTGCATATCCACAAAACAGACTTCCTGCGTAAGAAAAACATTTCCTAATTCTGCCATCGTATAAAAAAAGCACCAGTTGTAATTGACCCAACAGAATTCTCCATTTTCTTGCCTGCTCAAACAATGAATCATATTTATTTAGTGTTTACTGTGTGCTGAGCAATGTTCTAACTGCTTGGGAGAGTACAGTATAACAATATAACAAAGTTGGTAGACTCATTTCCTGCCCACAACGAGCTTACAGTCTAAATGACGAGACAACCTTGTTTGATCTCTCGTTTGATCTTTTTTCCACCATCATCTTTGGAAGAGTCAGGTGATTACTGTGGATCAGAGGTTCAAAACATTGGACAGATTTATTTTTGAAAGGCATATGGGGAAGAAAATCCACCCCCCCCTTCCCCTTCCTGCTCTCCCCAGGATTTTCAAAGAGCAAACCAAACTGTAAATGGGATTGCGTACCACAGACGACAGTGACTGCTGGTACTTTGGCCAGCCCACCTGCCTGGTTTGCCAGAAAGCATTCTAGGTAAGCAGCTGCTCACTCTGCCTCTTGCCCAGCCCCGGCTGTAGAAAGAAAGCCCCGGGGTAGGTTGGTGGTTCCGCCAGCCCTGCTGGGTGCCCCCACCATTTACAAGTGAAGCCGAGGCCTTTTTGAGTACCATATGGGGCACCGCCAGGAGTTGGATGGCAGGCACATGCCCTCAGCGATTCCCTTGGCAAACCCCATCACTGCCGCTCTACTCTGGTCCCTCCACTTTATTAACACGCCTTAATGGGGTGCACCGTTGTCCACCTGGGGTTTGGCTCTTCCGAGACCGCTCTTCATGGCTCTAATAAGGGAGGGGGCTCGTGGGATAGTGAAGAGGGGAGGGACGAGTGGTTTCCTTTAATCTCTTCATCTAGACTGTAAACTCTTTCTGGGCAGAGAAGGTATATACCAGTTCTGTTATACCATTCTCTCAAGGATTTAGGACAGTGCTCTGTCCTAAGTAAGTGCTCAATAAATATAATTGGTAGCCTCCAGTGAAGCAAAATAAAGTCCCTGGAAGCCCATACACAGGGGAAGAACAGCCCAATATGGTTGGAGGGTGGTAGACTCACCTGTATTCTGTTATATTGTACTTCCCAAGTGCTTAGTACAGTGCTCCAAACATAGTAGGTGCTCAGTAAATGCCATTGATTGATCGATACACCAACAAAGTGTCAAGTTCCTGGGGTTGAGGCTCACACCCTACACTTTGAAGACCTTTGGGTTGGAGAGGGGTGTGCACTGAAGGTTACACTTCAAAACTTCTCAACTGCAGAAAATTGCTTTGTAAGAGCTTTTGGTGGGGTGCTTTAAGAAACTTGGTGTCTGATATCTGCTAACCCTGAAAAATTTTGTGGTAAAAACCACAAAATGAGTAATGGTAGGTAGTCATTTTTATCTATATATATTGTAGTGGAACTGGCAGTAAGTTGTTTTTAAAGATGATGCTGCTGCCGGTGTGATCCTTATTTGAAAAGGGTTATGTGGCGACTTTGGAGGTGAGGCAAACCTCAACCTTCATTCATCACCTTTTTAAAATAACCACCTGTGAGCAGCAGAACTGCCATTGGTTTTTAAAGCATTCAGTACCCTGACATGTTTAGCAAGTGAGGGGATGTGTTCTAGGCTTTGAAGTAAAAGTATTTTGTTTCCCTTACCCTCCCCCTCAGTATGACCCATTTTGTGGTGCAGTTTTGTCTCCTTTCATTTCTCCCGAGCTTCACTTCTGGTGCTTTGGTGAGTGCTCCTCTTACTGAACCGAGTCACTCACTGACAGCTTCAGAGAAAGAGTGTTGGACTAATAATAATAATAATAATTGTGGTATTTTTGAAGCACTTACTATGTGCCAGGCACTTTATAAAGGGCTGGGTTAGATATGGGCAAATTGGGTTGGACACAGTTCCTATCCCATATGGGGCTCACAGTCTCAGTCCTCATTTTACAGATGTGAAGGGACTTGCCCAAGGTGACTCAGCGGACAAGTGATGGATTTGGGATTAGAACCCATGACATGACTCCCAGCTCCATGCTCTTTCCACTAGGCCATGCTACTTCACACACTGGGCTGTGCTGCAGAGCACATTTTGGGAAGCTGATATTTTAATAGTAATAATAATAATGATAATAATGTTGGTATTTGTTAAGCACTTACTATGTGCCAAGCACTGTTCTAAGCGCTGGGGTCAATACGAAGTAATCAGTCCCACGTGGGACTCACAGTCTTAATCCCCGTTTTACAGATGAGGTAACTGAGGCACAGAGAAGTTAAGTGGCTTGCCCAAAGTCACACAGCTAACAAGTGGTGGAGCTGGGATTAGAACCTGCGACCTCTGACCCCCAAGCCCATTTTGGGAGTCTTCATCCCCATTTTGCAGATGAGGTCACTGAGACACAGAGAAGTTAAATGACTTGCCCAAGGTCACACAGCTGACAGGCGGTGAAGCCAGGATTAATAATAATAATAATAATGTTGGTATTTGTTAAGCACTGGCTATGTGCAGAGCAGTGTTCTAAGCGCTGGGGTAGATCCAGGGTAATCAGGTCGTCCCACATGAGGCTCACAGTTAATCCGCATTTTACAGATGAGATAACTGAGGCCCAGAGAAGTGAAGTGACTTGCCCACAGTCACACAGCTGACAAGTGGCAGAGCCAGGATTCGAACCCATGACCTCTGATTCCCAAGCCCGGGCTCTTTACACTGAGCCACACTGCTTCCCAAGCCTGGGCTCTTTCCATTATTCATTCATTCAATAGTATTTATTGAGCGCTTACTATGTGCAGAGCACTGTAAGCCATGCTGCTTCTCTTTAGCAGGCTCATCCTCAAGGATTTAACCTTGTGAATTTGGAGGGCATTGAAAAAGCAACAAGCAGGTGGTTTCACTTTGACTATATGGTATTTTGTAAATAAATTTTTTTCTGGCAGGGGAAAGACTTCTGTTACAAGTACAATCTAATGGAATGTGGATTTTTTTCTTAATAGATTTTAAAATGGAGTTCCTGGATGCAACCATCAATAGTTATTCGGAGATTCTGCTTGGACCAAGAGGTAAGGTGATGCATGCATGTGCTTTGTTTAAGATTTTTTTTATGATATCTATTAAGCACTTACTATGTGCCAGGCACTGCATTGATTGCCAGGGTAGATACAAACTAATCAAGTTGAACACAGCCCATATCCTACATGGGGATTAGTCTTAATCCCTATTTTACAGATGAGGTATTTCAGACACAGTGAAGTTAAGTGACTTACCCCAGGTCACACAGTGGATAAATGGAGGAGCTAGAATTAGAACCCAGGTCCTCTTATTCCCACACCCCTGCGCATTCCACTAGGCATGCTCGTTCTACTAGACCACACTGCTTCTATGCTTGATGGTACTAAAGCGCAGATCTGATGGAGAATGAGGCTGTCATTCAGGGTCTTTAACAAGAAGGAGACCAGTTAGTTTCCCCCCCCGACCTTCCTAGCAGGAATGGTCCCTGCCCGTTTCTTTTTTTTTGTTGATCAATGGTATTTGTTAAGCGCTTACTACATGCCAGGAACTGTCTTAAGCACAGAGGTAGATACAAGCTAATCTAGTTTTACACAGTCCCCACATGGGGCTCACAGTCTTAATCCCCATTTTAGATGAGATAACCGAGGCCCAGAGCAGTGAAGCGACTTGCCCAAGGTCACACAGTGGACAAGTGGTGGAGCCAGGATTAGAACCTAGGTCTTTGAGTCTCCCAGGCCCATGCTATCCACTAGACCATGCCGCGTCTTCTCTCTCAGGCTGTGCAAGCTGAGCTGCAAAGAGCGCTGGCCTTTCACGTGACCGTTCCACACCATGAAAAACCATCCCATGTGTTCCACACCATCTCATGTATTTTTCTTCCAAATTGCCAGTTATGTCACATGCTCTTTTCTCACTTCTTCTTTGGTGAGTGGAGGGGTAAGAAGGCCCAGAGCGAGAGCCAGTTCATCCCAAGGGCACTGGTCACCGCCGGTAGCTTCTTCTCTGTCATCTATCTGTTGGCTAACTTTGGGCAGTTATGACTACCAGGCACTCTCTGGGATTTAAATATTTATATAAATGGATGGACCAGGATGACTGTTCGATAAGACAGAGCAGTAGTGTTTATTGTGTGTCAGTCGGACATGCCAAATGAGGAAGTGACATGTTCCCTGCCTTAGAAGGAGCTCATATGCTAATAATAATAATAATAATTATGGTATTTGTTAATCGCTTAATATGTCAAGGAGTGTTCTAAACACTGTGGTAGATAGAGGGTAATCAGGTTGTCCCACCTGGGGCTCATGCTTTTAATCCCCATTTTACAGATGAAGTAAATGAGGTGCAGAGAAGTGAAGTGACTTGCCCAAGGTCACACTGCAGACAAGTGGTGGAGCTGGGATGAGAACCCATGTCCTCTGACTCCCAAGACAGTGCTAATGGACAGAGGAAGCCAATTTATAAGGAACCTACTTTCAATTGGGCATAACCATACATTTTGTCAGAAAAAGGCTGGTATTTCTATGATCTGCGGGGCACTCAGTTCTCCTATAACTTAAGGCTCCCTTTGAACTCTACCTTAATGAAACTTCATGTTCTAGTATGCACTCCACTTTTTTACGGTATTTGTTCAGTGCTTACTATATGTTGAGGACGTTCTAAGCGCCAGGGTGGGTATGAGTTAATCAGGCCAGATGCAGTCCCTGTCCCACATGGGGTTCAGTCTAAGTAGGAGGGAGAATGAATATCAAATAATCATTTTGAAGAGAAAACTGAGGCACAGAGGAGTCAAGGGATTTGCCCAAGGTCACACAGCAGGCAAGTGGCAAAGCGAGATTAGAACGCAGCCCCTCTGGCTCCCTGGTCACCACTCTATCCATTAGTCCACATTGCTTCCCTTGACTGATCCCACACACAACCATTTTTTCCAGCATCATTTTCATTCTCTCCAGGCGGATGTGTTTTGTTCAAAGAACACTCTTTAATTTCATGGAAGAACTGGGTGCACTGTATTTTTATTAAAAATTTAGGAGAAAATTAAGGATGGAGGTAATAACAATATCTTGAAATTTAGAACACTTTTCCAAAGCCCTTATCAGTTGTTTTTTTTTCACTTTAGCCCGACAACATTCCTGTGAGGTAGGAAGAGACAAGTATTATTATGCCTATTTTTCAAATAAGGAAACTGAGGCACCGAGAGGTTAAGTGTTTTACCTGAGGTATCACAGCAGGGCAAGGACCAAAATCTTCTTCGTTGTTTCTTCGATCCATGCTCTATCTATTGGAATATGCTGCCCAGGCGGAAGGCAATACCAGTTGTTAGTGGAAGGATATTATCCCCTGAGGGCCCTATTCTTCCTTTTCCCTCTTTAGGGAAAGTAGAATAATCGTAAACAGAGTGTGAACAGAGCAGGCCTCAAATGGGAAGCAGCATGGCCTAATGGAAAGAGCCCAGGCCTGGAAGTCAGAGGTTCTAATCCTAATCATTTTTATTACCTCCAGGCTGGAAAGAGCCAGAGAGGTTTGCTAGGCCCTGGTGATCCCTGCATCTCCTTTTCTGTCCCTTCCCTCCACCCTGAGCACATGGCTTCAGCTTCCGTTACCGAGTTTCTACCTCATTCAGCCTCTCAGCCACCAGCACTGCCTTTCTGTTTCATATAGTGATTGGCTTAATCGCACTACTATCAATAAATAGGAAAGCCTGCTTCTAATCCCGACTCTGCCATTTGGCTGCTGTGACACCTTGGGTAAGCCCCTTAACTTCCTTGTGCTACAATGACCTCATCTGTAAAATAGGAAAATACTTGTCCTCCTCCTTAGACTGTGAGCTCCATGTGGACAGGGACTGTGCCCAATTTTAATTTATTTTGTGTTTACCCCAGCACTTAGCCCAGTGTTTGGCACATGGTAAGTGATTAATAGATACCTCTCCCTTTCAGGTGTGGGTCGTGTTGTTCAAATATGGAGCAACTAGGTGGGGCCTCAGGATTGAAAAGGTGGCAGCTAGAAGCCACTTAGTGCCCATAACCTTGCTTGACCCAATGTAAAAATCTTCTTCATGTTGGCAAGCCATGGCAGCACATTGCCGTGGGTACCCATAGGTCAGGTAGAGTGCAGTCCGTGGGTTTCTCATGGCAGCTTGGGATATCATTCATTCATTCAGTCACATTTATTGAGCACTTACCATGTGCAGAGCACTGCATTAAGCATTTGGGGGAGTGTAATACCACAATAAATGGACACATTCCCTGCCTACAACAAGCTTGTCTTCAACTCAGGTATAATTCTAAACACCTGGTCTGGAAAGGGAGCTTCAACTTCTCTATCTACTTCTTAGAAGCATTTCTGAAAGAAACACTTGTTTTGGGGAAGAGGTTATGCTGCCGTTTTTAGCAGTGGAGCATAAATAAATCTTCCCTCCACATCTCATTCGTTCATTCATTCAGTCATTTATTGGGCAATTACTGTGTGCAGAGCATTCATTCATTCATTCAATAGTATTTATTGAGCGCTTACTATGTGCAGAGCACTGTACTAAGCGCTTGGAATGTACAGTTTGGCAACAGATAGAGACAATCCCTGCCCAATGATGGGCTTACAGTCTAATCGGGGGAGACAGACGGACAAAAACAAGACAACTTAATCGCAATAAATAGAATCAAGGGGTTGTACACCTCATTAACAAAATAAAAAGGGTAATAAAAATATGTACAAATGAGCACAGTGCTGAGGGGAGGGGAAGGGAGGGGGGAGGAGCAGAGGGAAAGGGGGGAAAGGGGACTTAGCTGAGGAGAGCTGAAGTGGGGGCAGAGAGGGAGCAGAGGGAAGCTCATTCTGGGAAGGCCTCTTGGAGGAGGTGAGCTCTCAGTAGAGCCTTGAAGAGGGGAAGAGAGTTTGGCGGAGGTGAAGAGGGAGGGCATTCCAGGAAAGCGGTAGGACGTGGACCAGAGGTCGATGGTGGGATAGGCATGAACAGTGGACGGTGAGGAGGTGAGCGGCAGAGGAGCGGAGCATGCGGGGTGGACAGTAGAAAGAGAGAAGGGAGGTGAGGTGATGGAGAACCTTGAAGCCAAGAGCAGTGTACTTAGCTCTTGGAAAGTCCAATTCAGCAATAGAGACAATCCCTGCCCACAACAGGCTTACTCTAGAAC
The DNA here is from genome assembly GCF_004115215.2 of Ornithorhynchus anatinus. Taxonomy (NCBI): domain Eukaryota; kingdom Metazoa; phylum Chordata; class Mammalia; order Monotremata; family Ornithorhynchidae; genus Ornithorhynchus; species Ornithorhynchus anatinus. The sequence continues at coordinate 70,884,421 of NC_041728.1, read as the reverse complement.
AAGGAGATAGACATCAAAACAAGTAGACAGGCATCAGTAGCATCAAGATAAATAAATAGACCTCCTGGAGGAGGTGAGCCTTCAGTAGGGCTTTGAAGGGGGGAAGAGAGCTAGTTTGGCGGATTTGAGGAGGGAGGGCATTCCAGGCCAGAGGGAGGACGTGGGACAGCAGGACAGTCTGCGTTTGGGACCTACCCAAAATACTTCCGGCAGACCTCATTGACGGGTCTTGCCTCCTTAACTGCCCGGTTCCTGAGACCTCCTAAAAAAATTTTATGAGGGCTGAGGGGAAAACCTTCCTTCCTTACTGGCTATCTAATACTGATAGAATTAGGTGAATGCCTGCAGAAAGAATGTATTAACAAAGTGTCCCTTTTTTTGTGCTTTCATTCTGTTTCAGATCCCAGAGTAAAAGGATGGCTTCTTCTGGATAATTATATGCCTACCTTCATCTTCTCTGTCCTATACTTGCTAATAGTATGGATGGGACCAAAATACATGCAGAATAAACAGCCATATTCTTGCAGGGGAATTCTAGTGGTTTATAACCTTGGACTTACGCTGCTGTCTTTCTATATGTTTTATGAGGTAGGAAACTATTTGAGACTTATTTTTTATTCTTCACCACTACTTTAATTCCTCTTTCACTTACATTAAAAAGGGGTGCATTGTGTATGTTGACTGTAGCCCATATGTCCTAGCTGTTCTCACGCTGTTTTTGCAGAAAGAAGTAATCGTGTCTTTGAAAGGTTTTGTCAAAACACCAGGAAGTTACAGAATTAAGAGCTGACAGGACAGAGAAAAAGGTTTTTTCTTGTTGCTTTTATTGAAGACACTTTTTAAAATGATATTAGTGGTATAGAAATAACTTACAGAATCACTTCATTTCACTGTCATATCTTGCAAATGAATCATTTTGAGTCGAATATAGAGACAATTTAGTAAAAACAAAACAAACCTACCACTGTAGGCATATAAGATGTTTTTATTTTCCAAAGCACTTTCACAATAATTATCTCAAATGAAACGTTCACAAGCTCTTTGAAAGCATTGGTCCATTTTATTTTGAAAGTTATGAAGCAAGATTTTTTTAAAAAGTTATCCTGTAATTATAGTTACTCATCACTCATTTCCCTTTAAGAATCTCAGAATGGTTTTTAAAGTTCAGATAAGTAGCAGGTAAAATAATTTCTACTGTAACAGGGTATTTGTGTTCTTGAAGAACCTTGGGTTTTGGGAAGATCTCATTTAGGGACCATTTACTCTGCGGGGATTAGTAGATTATGGGGGTAGTTGGTTTAACTGACAGTTTTCAATGCAGATTCCTGATGTTGTCCACCACTAACAGACTGTTTTAGCCGTTTGTAATTTAGTTTACTGAAATACTGTAAGCTTGCAAAAAACACAAAGTACCGTAAATCTGAAGCAGAATCTGGGAAGCAAAGAGCATTGCACTTTGAAAGATGCCAAATACATGCACACAACTGATTTTACCTTTACAGAAATCAGTTGCACCAACATGTGAAACATTTCATGTAGTCTCGTTCTGTGGGAAGAACGCTCCCTAATTCTTCCATCGTGTTTTAGCCATATAGCAAAATGAAAACCTGTATTATAGCAGAACTGACTTTAAATAGTAATAATAATGATGATGATAACTATGATATTTATTAAATGCTTATTACATGCCAAGCACTGTAACCAAGCACTGGGGTAGATACAAGATCATCAGGTCCCAAACGGGGCAGTCAGTGTAAGTGGAGGGAGAACAAGTATTGAATCCCCTTTAGGCAGATGAGGGAACTGAGAAACCAAGACGTTAAGTGACTTGCCCAAGATCTCAGAGCAAGTAAGTGGCAGAGTTAGGATTAGAACCCAGGTTCTCCAGCTCCCAGGCCTGTGCTGTTTCCCTTAGTGGAAAGAGCACTTGTAAGGAGCTATAGATTTTGAGTGCTTTGGAGAAGTCATCCGTATTTGGCTAAAATCATTGTTAGTATTTGCTCCTCTGGATGAACACAGGTGGGGTAGTTTGGTTTCTAAAAGTATGAAAGTAGATCGTCACCCAGAAACCCTAAGAATTAAACGTGTCCATGTGCTTCTGTGGTTATCTGAATAGATTCCTTGTTGTGGTGTAGGATCAGTTTTTTAAGGTGGGGCCAAGAAGCAGGATGTGTCAGAATCAAGTTCTTGGTGTCCTTGAGACTAGATCTGATTGAAAAATCAACATCTTGCCAAAGATAAATTCTCCTCAATTCTGTGACTCGTGCTTTAAAAAAAACACAAAAAAAACTAGGTCTGTTCAGTTTATAAAAAAAAATCCAGGTACAACACTGCTCTTTGTCAGCAAGATTTTTGCGGTCTGTAAGGTTTTCTGCCAACTTAAAAAAGCCAAGCTTTAAAGCGTTTGCCATGCCAAGGGTGCAGAAAGAGTGGTGCTTGCAGTGGATGTGGTATGAGGGAGGAGGGCAGGTGCCAGTCTCCGTCACTTCCGCAACTCAGCTGGAATTTAACCAGTTGGTGCTTAAATGGCAAATATTATTTGGGGTGCCAAGGGAAGGAGGGGATTCCAGACCACAGGCATATGTGGAGCCAACCTATGTATTGAGCTCTTACTGTGTGCAGAGCACTCTACTAAATGCTTGGGAGAGCACAGTACAGCAGAGTAGATAGGCACGTTCCCTGCCCTCAAGGAGCTGACAGTTGACACCTTCACAGCACCTCCATCCAAACTGCTACCAAGTTAATACAATCACTCATATCTATCCCTCCTAGATTATTGCATCAGCCTCCAACCCCCAACCTCCTGTCCACAAAGTTTGGATTAGAACCCACATCCTCCGACTCCCAGGCCTTTGGTCTTTCCACAGGGCCATGCTGCTTCACGCTGCATGTTCGAAAACATTTAGTTTTAAAAGTTTTTTAGCAGGGCCCGTAGGGAATACAAAACAGGGGGAGACTGAATCATATCTACTAATTGATTGCTTACTGCACTCAGAATACTGAGCATTATATACTAACTCAACTTTAGAAGGGATTGTTCAGTGTAGACTTCAGAAGGGATTGTTCAGTGTAGACTTTAGAAGGGATTGTTCAGTGTAGACAAACATTCCAGGAGCCAAGTACCACTGATCTTTTCCCCTCCCTGGTCCCAAGAATGTGGACATAGTGGCTCAGTCACCTGATTAACAGACCTTGCCCTCTCCCGAATCCTATTGTAGCCCTAAACAGCCTCAGGGTGGACCTATCCAGGCTGACAAAGAAGAGAGAAGGGCAGTGCAAACCCTCCCCTCCTTCTCTTTCCCCCCTCCTCCCCAGTTTTCCTGGGCAGTTCCTGTCCCTCAGACAGACTCTGGACCAAGGAAGAGGCCTCTGGACCAAGGAGGAGGCCCGCAGGCACAGACAAAAGTACACCAAGCCCAATATAATGATTTTCAACCCTCCGTGCCAAAGTGACATAAATTGCTAGAAGCACTATAGATTCTATGGCTTTTTTCCCCAGTGTTCTGTTAATATTTAATAAGGCATTTATTAAGTGCTTACTACATGTCAAGCACTGTTCTAAGCTCTGGGGAAGGTACAGATTAATCAGCTTGGACACAGTCCCTGACTCACATGGGGCTCACAGTCTAAGGGGGAGGGAGAACAGGTATTTAGTCCCTTTTTTACAGATGAGGAAACTGAGGCACAGAGAAGTGAAGTGATTTGCCCAAGGTCCCACAGCAAGCACTCAGCAGAGCTGGGATTGCATCTCAAGTCCTCTGACTCATAGGCCTCACTTCACTGTCAAATCCTAGAAAACAGTTTTCTGATTTTTATCGTTAGAGTGTGGGTAGTTAATGAAGGATTTTGGAAAACAGCTCAGAAGCTGAGGAGATCACAGTTACTTTCATTGTCTCTTGATTCTCAGGCTTTGACAGATAATCCAACTCATGTTCAGTGTTAACTGTTGAAATACTCAGCCAATACTCTCTGTTTACCATGGTGCACCAGGCTACATAATGCACTTTTTTAATGCTTATTTCTCTGATGTGCTCCATGTGCAGATAGCATTTGAAAAATTAACTTAATAGTCGTGAATTGTTTCTTTACTAAATTTGGGTTCATGAACACACTTTTTTTTAAAATGGTATTTGTTAAGCACTTACTATGTGCCAGGCATTTCTCTAAGTGCTGGGGCAGATACAAGGTAATCAGGTTGGTTACAGTCCATGTCCCACATGGGGCTCACAGCCGTAATCCCCATTTTACAGATAAGGTAAACTGAGGCCCAGAGAAGTGAAGTGACTTACCCAAAGTCACACAGCAAGCAAGTCACAGAGTCAGGACTAGAACCCAGATCCTTCTGGCTCCCAGGCCTATGCTATAGCCACTAGGCCTTGCTACTTCTCTAAAATGTGTCCAAACTGATTTGCTTGTATCCATCCCAGTGCTTAGTAGAGCGCCTGGCACATAGTAAGCACTTAATAAATACCACCATAATTATTATTGTTATTATTATTAGCAATAAATTTTTCTAAGTTAACATAAATCACTCTCAAAAATAGGAAAGGGCCCTTGATTTCAACCAGAAAAGCAGACTCCCAGTGGTGTGTTGAAGGCATATCCAGGAGTGCTGAGCTGGAGATAGAAGTGATGTAGAAGGAGGAGGCAGCTAGTAAATTCTGACAACATTTAAACCTTGTAAGTACAAAAGAATAAGCACTAGATGACAATATGGGTTTTATGGAACATCCACAAACCTTCTATAGAGAAGCAGCATGGCTAGTGGAAAGAGCTCGGGCCTGGGAGTCAAAAGGATCTCCGCCACTTGTCTGCTGTGTGACATTGGGCAAGTCACTTAACTTATTTGTGCCTCAGTTACCGCATCTGCAAAATGGGGATTAAGATGTGAGCCCCTGTCAGGCACGGACAGTGTCCAGATTGGTTTGCATCTATCTTCCCCGCCACTTAGTACAGTGCCTGACATTTAGTTAGCTCTCAACAATGTAAAAAATAAAAAAACTTTTAAAAATATGAAATGGGCATGCTCCCAAGCATTACCCTATCACTCTACCGCTTTCAACTGAAAACTTATAAAGACTTGGTTTAAAGCACTATGTGAATTTTGTCTGTAGTTGAAGGTAAGTTGTGCATATTTGCAGGGTTGAAATAATTCAAATGACAGAAAAAACTTCTTGCCCTCCATTGTTAGTGAAGAGTTTGTCCAACAATGAGGTCAAAGTTGGAGCCAAGGTTGCAAAGTAGAGTTTTTAGATTAAAAAAATGTAGGCAGCAAATATTAATTTAATCAATCAGTCATTTCTCATCACTGTCAGTGAGGTTCAGTACATTTTTTTCTAGTTTTTCAGACTACCCATATGAGTCATGGCAGAAAGCACTGGTTTTGGGGGGGTTTTGGTAGGTTTTTTTGCTTTTGCTCTTAAGTCTTAAGAACAGTATGTACTCAAATGAAGCATCTAAATATTTTAACATTTTAAAATGTTTGAAAGTATTGTTCATGACCACTTTAGTGCCCATACACCTGTGAGTTGTGGGTCAAGAGATTAGTCACCACTATCTGAATCTCCCAAAGTATATCCGCAGGTTTTTGTTGTAAATCTAGATAAAATTAGAATACTTATTGGCATGCATAATTTATGGCATTACTCTGCAGTTAAATCTGTTCCTCTCTAAAACTGTAGGAAAAAAATAGTCATAAAGTGTCAAATCAATCGATGGTGTTTATTGAACACTTACTGTGTGCAGAGCGCTGCATTAAGCACTTGTTAGAGAATACAATACAATGGAGTTGATAGATATGATCCCTGTGTACAAGGAGTTTTCAGTCTAAAGGGGAAGACAGACATTGGAATAAATTACAGGTAGGGGAAATAGCAAGTTATAGGAATATGTACAGAAGTGTTGTGGGGCTGAGAGTAGGGTGAATATCAAGTGCATAGGTTGATGCAGAAGGGAGAGCAAATAGTGGAAATGAGGGCTTAGATAGGGAAGATCTCTTGGAAGAGATATGATTTTAATGAGGTTTTGAAGGTGGGGAGAGTGGTGCTCTATCATATAGGAAGTGGGTCAGAGTTTCATGTCAGGAGGAGAATGTGGGCAGGTAATCACTGGTAAGGCATATGAGATTGAGCTAAAGTTGACATTACAGAAACGAGTATGTGAGCTGGGTTGTCATAGGTGAATAGTGTATGATTGGAGGGAGAGAACTGATTGAGGGCCTTAAAGTTGATGTTGATTAGGTGGATGGGTAACTACTGGAGGTTTTTGAGGAGTGGAGGAATAAGGACTGAATTTTTTTTTAATGCTTTATGGTAAACACTACATGCCAGGCACTATAATAATAATAATGTTGGTATTTGTTAAGCGCTTACTATGTGCCAAGCACTGTTCTAAGCGCTGGGGTAGACATAGGGGAATCAGGTTGTCCCACGTGGGGCTCACAGTCTTAATCCCCATTTTACAGATGAGGGAACTGAGGCACGGAGAAGTTAAGTGACTTGCCCACAGTCACACAGCTGACAAGTGGCAGAGCTGGGATTCGAACTCATGAGCCCTGACTCCAAAGCCCGTGCTCTTTCCACTGAGCCACGCTGCTTCTCTACCACCCACGGCACATACGTACTGATGCCCGCCTCCCCCTTTAGACGGCAAACTCCCCGTGAGCAGAGACTAAGCTCTGGGGTAGATACAAGCTAATCAGATTGGACCTAGTCCCTGTCCCACATAGGGCTTACAGTCTTAATCCCCATTTTACAGTTGAGGTAACTGAGGCCCAGAGAGGTTGACTTGTTCCAAGGTCACAACAGATGAGTGGTGGAGCCAGGATTAGAACGCAGGTCCTTCTAACTCCCAGGCTGGTGTTCTTCTTACTTGGCCATGGTCCTTCAGAAAAATGATCCAGTCAGCACAGTGACATGTTGATGTGGCTGATGCAGCAGTCCAGGTGGGATAGGATAAGTACTTAGATTGGCGTGGTACAAGTTGGGAGATAGAGGAAAGGGCATATTCTAGAAACGTTGTGAAGGTAGAAGTGACATTTTGTTACAGATTGAATATGTGAGTTGAATGAGAGAGATGGGTTAAGGATAATGCAAGGTAATGTTGCTTGTGAGACAGGATGATGGAGTTGTCTGTGTTGATGGGAAAATCGGGGGAATGACGGTATTTGGGTGGGAAGTTGAAAAGTTCTGTTTTGGGCCTGATAGAGGTGTCAGCAGGATATCCAAGTAGAGATGACCTAAAGGCTGGAGGAAATGCAAGACTGCAGAGGAGAGAGGTCAGGGCTGGAGTGGTAGATTTGAGAATCATCTGCATAGAAATGGGAGCTGAAGCTGTGGGAGCAAATGAGTTCTCTAAGGAAGTGGACATAGATGGAGACTAGAAGGGAGCTCAGAACTGAACCTTGAGGTACCACCAAAGAAGGCGCAAGGGAGACGAGCCTGAGAAAGAGATATCAGGAGGGCTCGAATTTACCAGGCTTTCCTTTGACTGCATGTTTTGAAAGCTGCTAGCTAAAAAATGCTGATGGAGTCTCCTGTCGAGAAGGACAGGTGAACCTCGAGTACCTACCTGCAAGAAGGAATTGAATATGGTGATAGTGGTTTGCACAACTAAAACTAAAGTAACTTTGAAAACTCTTCAGCATCTGATTGGGTTGTTCCTGATTTGAGGGGGGTTATTCTAGAATTCCATCTGGATCACTGAAAGAAGTTGGTTCTTTTTCCCTTGTTTTTATTTTTAAATGACTGTGGATTTTGCATTGACTTGACAGCTGGTTTAATCCCAACTGTAGGTTGAAAGTGGCGAACCCCTTTTTTTTTTTTTAACAAACCAAATGGAGGCAAAGATAAGTTAAAAGATTTCCACCCCTTTCTGTTCCCCCCCCAAGGCATTGTGGGCAGAAGCATGATTGCTTTTAGAGTAGCAGCATAGAGTAGCAGTTCAGATGTTAATTCATTAAAAGAGTCATATATGGCAATTCCACCCTTTCCTTCCCCAGCTTTTTGAACTAGACACCCAGCTTGCTCATTCCAAAGTCTAACAAAACCTGAGAGCTTTCAATAGGGGCTGAAAAGAGGCCTTCTGCCCCTCTTATCTCTTTGAAACCTGTCCCATCCCAATCCACATCATGTCCCACCCTCTGAAATTCCTGCTCTGTTTTAGTTTCTGTACTCCAAATGAACGGGTGACCGCCAGGGACAGGAGTGATAACTTTAAAACCTATCTGAATGGCTGGTTTAAGTTAACTGGTAATATTTCCTCAGCTCTTCCCAGGCTCGCCATTGACTGAAGAAGGCTAATTCTGTCAGTGAGCACCATTTCTTTTTTGAATTCTTTTTGCCCCTCCAGCCCAATATCTTTGAAGCCAAGTTAGATGTCTTTCAAGCCCTGGATCTCTGAATCCATGTACACTTGTTAGCTTGTCACATACCCAGGCGACATCAGAAGGCAGAGTAGAGCACTTCCAGGTCAGTTCCAGGATTGTTTCAGGAACTGTCTCCGAATGGGTCAGTTGTCTCGTCCGCCTGCGGTCTGGACTCAGATCCTTCAGAGTTGGGAACGGGCACTTTCCTGCTGTCTTTCTCTTCTGACCCATCCCCATTGTTGATCCACCCCCTGTCAGATTCCTGGCTACAAAAGTATATCTCCAATATCTTATTTATTCATATAATTGCTCAACTATTTTTCATAATTTTTGTAACTCCAAAGTAGACTGTTACTCGGGGAATTAAGTCAAGCAGTAAGTACAAAGGAGAAAAAAAGATCAAAGAAAGGAGGGGAGAAGGAAAAAGGGTACAGGAGACTACTTTTCTTACTGCTCTAGCCTTCTCCCAAGTGCTGCATACAGTAGACTCTCAATGAATTAGCTGAATGCTGTGTGTTCTCACCAGTCTGCCCCTCCTACCGAGACCCTGGTAGTCTTGATGAATTAAATACCTCACCAATGTTGTTCCATTCTCACTCTCTGATCCCCCTCCTACCCCATCACATAACTATTGCCACTTCCAGTTATGAAACCAATCTTTTATCTCCTCAAAAACCGGGGTGGGGCAAGTATGCAAATGAATGCAGCCATCTGTAAGAACTTTACCTGAGGAGAGGGGCCTAGAAGATGGCAAAAGAGCTGACCGTGTGGCCAAGGGTCAAGAGCATCAGGTTGGGAGTCGGGAGAACTGGGTTTGAGTCCCAGCTCTGCCATTGGCCATCTGAACTCAGTTTCCACATCTGTAAAATGAGGAAAATGTAAAATGGACATGGAATAGATAATAATAATAATAGTAATGGTAGTATTTGCTAAGTGCTTATTAAGTGCCAGGCAATGTCCTAAGCTCTGGGTTGGATACAAGCAAATCAGGTTCAGAGTCTTAACCCTCGTTTTATAGATGAGGTAACTGAGGCCTGGAGAAATGAAACGACTTGCCCAAGGTCCCACATCAGACAGGTGGCGGATCTGCGATTAGAACCCACATCCTTCTGACTCCAAGGCCTATTCTCTATCCACTAGGCCTTGCCACTTCAGTGAGTGAGTCCTGGATGGTAAAGGTACTGTGTACAGTCTGCTAACCCTGAAAATGCCACAATTCTTAGCACACAGTAAATGCTTAGTAAATACAAAAAGTAGGAAAGGAGCTGGTGCAAGCTTTATGGGATAGCCTTAGCCACCCAGGGCCTGTGCCAGATATATCTGATTCAGCCTGGGGTTGGGAGAGGCCATTTCTTTGTTCTTTGCCCTCTCCTGTCTTAAACAAAATCTGTCCTCACTTCTTGCAAGAAACTACTGTGAGCAGGCTAACTAGGGAGAGCAGTTCCTGGTAACGGCAGCAAAAAAAAAAAAGAACTCTTGGGGGTCACTGCTGCCAAATGATTTTTATGTATATCCTTGTTCTCTGGGCAGGCTCCACTCGTAACTAGAAACCACCAGCTCTTACCTGACCCTGTTCGTGTGATGTGTTGCCACGGTCAGTTGGCCCTAGACAATTGTATTTCAGAAGGAAATGGACACCGTTATCTTGGGGCTACTGATCTTGTTTCAGGCAAGATTTATGCTGAAAGTACATGGAGCCCGAGACTATCGAAATTTGTGACACCCCTCAACTGTAATCAAGGGGCTTGGGAGGGGGCAGAGGCCATGGCCATACCAGGGGAGATCGAGCTAGAGTGGCTGTAGAAAGCCGCATGTTTCCAGTTGAAAACACAAGGCGTGTCTGATCTGTACCTGCTTGGGCTCTAAAAGAGAAACAAAATTTTCCTGGGCTTCTAGTACAGCAGCTCAGGCCCCTACGTTGTTCATCTGGGTTTTGCCCCCACTTTGCTTTCATTGTTTCTCTCTTTTTTTATTTAATGGTATTTAATTGCTTACTATATGCCAGGCACTATACTAAGTGCTGGGGTACATACAAGCTAATGAGGTTGGACACAGTCCATGCCATCAAGAGGCTCACAGTCTTAATCCTGAGGCACAGAGAAGTGAAGTGACTTGCCCAAGGTCATGCAATAGACACATGGCACAGCCAGGATTAGAAACCATATTATGTGACTCCCAGGCCCATGCTCTTTCCACACTGCTTCCTTTCAGTAGCCCTCATCAAGTGGCCCCAGCAGCCTTTTGGTTTGGAGAGTAGAGGTGGGCAGTCAGATTGCCCCACCACTATCCGTTAGAATGGAAATTCTTGGCTCAGGTAAATTTCTTTTTTTTTTTTAATCTCAATTTTGAAACCGACCTTGGCCCCAAAGAAACTTGCGATATTTGGGAAATGATAATAATAATGGTGGTGTTTGTTAACGCTTACTCTATGTCAAGTACTAAGCGCTGTGGTAAATACAACCTAATCAGTTGGACATAGTCCCTGTCGCATAGGGGGCTCACAGTCTTAATCTCCATTTTACAAATGAGGTAGCTGAGGCACAGAGAAGTAAAGTGACTTGCCCATGGTCACACAGCAGACTAGTGGCAGAGCCCAAATTCTATCTACTAGGCCCTCCTGCTGCAGCAGTGATGGTGGCTAGCCCCTGGCCAGGTGGACTCAGAGAAATTAAGAGCAAACCTCTATGTGATTGTTTTGAGCAGAAGAAATTCTAGTGTGTTCAAGCCTAGTTTCTTCAGTACAGGCATTGACCTGACACATTGGACTGTTCTCTTGAGGTGGTTCCAGATCAGATGATGACGATGATGCTCTTTGTTAGGCACTTACTATGTGCCAAGCACTGTTCTAAGCGCTGGGGTAGATAGAGAAGCAGCGTGGCTCAGTGGAAAAGAGCACAGGCTTTGGAGTCAGAGGTCATGGGTTCAAACCCCGGCTCTGCCACTTGTCAGCTGTGTGACTTTGGGCAAGTCACTTCACTTCTCGGTGCCTCAGTTCCCTCATCTGTAAAATGGGGATTAAGACTGTGAGCCCCATGTGGGACAACCTGAGTCCCCTGTGTCTACCCCAGCGCTTAGAACAGTGCTCGGCACATAGTAAGCGCTTAACAAATACCAACATTATTATTATTAACATTATATAAGGTAATCAGGTTGCCCCACCTGGGGCTCACAGACTTAATCCCATTTTACAGATGAGCTAATTGAGGCACAGAGAAATTAAGTGACACACCCAGAGTCATACAGCTGATCAATTATGGAGCCGGAATTAGAACCCACGACTTCTGACTCCCATGCCTGTACTCTTTCTACTAACCCACGCTGCTTCTCTAATTAAATGTTGGATTAGATGTTGTAGTTATTGTTCCCATAGACTGTCACCTCTATGTGGACTGGGAACATGTCTACTAATCCTGTTATATTGTGCTGTTCCAAGCACTTAGTATAGTGCTCTCTGTACACAGTAAGTGCTCAGTAAATACAACTGGTTGATTCCTGAACGCACACATCCTTGTGTACTTAATTTGTCACCTCAGGAGAGAAAACTTGATGCCAGGTTTAATATTAAGGGTAGTTAGAGTTATAATTAGGAACAAACTACTCTGAGAAGCCCCTCTCAAGGTCGCACCTGGAGAGTTTCCAGTAAACTACCAGTCTCGGTTACAGGAGGGAGAGTCAAACAGAGGCCTACCCATTCCATTCCTAGCTTGGGCAGTGGTTAGGGAGTGGAAGGCAATCTGCTACAAGTCAAAACTCACCCATGCCAGGCAGCAGTAGCATGGGAGAGAGTCAGGGTGGAGACTTAAGTTTGCCTTGCGGAAGGAGGCAACGGTAAACCACTTCCGTATTTTTACTAAGAAAACTCTATGGCTAGAGAGCGGGGCGTCCTGGGAGAGATGTGCCCCTGGTGTCACTATGGGTCTGAAATGACTCAACAGCATAAGACAAAACTGAGGAGAATGAAGAATAGGGTGTAAGTAGTAATGACAGACTAATTTTCATCATTTAGAAGATCTGTCGTATAAGCAGCAAACTCCCATTTATTTATTTTATTTTTAGGATTCTGGGAAACTCTGAATAGTTGCCGATCGGTCCCTAAAAGAAGTGAAGCAGCTGAGGGGTGCTCATGGAAGGGTAAAAATGCCCTGAAATTCCCTTCCGTGCTTCCAGTTCCTTAAGTTTGTTGAGGGCTGTCGGTGTCAGAGGTGTTCCTGCCTGGTGTTGAGTTGCCGGAGAAACCGTTGGGAGGCCTATCTGTCAGGGAAAGCTGCCCACCCTGGCTCACGTTTAGTACAGTGCTGTGCACATAGTAAGCATTCAATAAATACGATTGACTGACTGACTGAGACTGACGGGCTCCCACCGCATGCTGACTCCTGTATCGAACTCTCCCGAGTAGTTAGTACAGTGCTGTGCACATAGTAAGCTCTCAGTAAATGCCATTGATGATGACCGTAAGCTTGTTGTGGGCAGGGAATGTGTTTATTGTTATATTTTATTCTCTCAAGCACTTAGTACAGTGCTCTGCACACAGTAAAAGCTCAGTAAATAAGATTGACTGACTGGCTGAAAACATGCCATCTAGCATGTATGAGGACAAGCTGCGCGGCACACCTCCTCAGAAGTATTTCCTCCTTGCCCTGTTGGGGCATGAATGCCACTCCCTTCACTCTAGGCTCCTCCCAAATGTGCCAGCCTTGTGATGCCAGCCACTGGGCTCAAATGATGCTGTTGCCTTCTTCTGCAGGGCCCGGCCATCGGGAGAATAGCACCCAGGTCGCCTTCTATGACAGCTGACCCAGATACAGTGCCGTGACTTGGTTTACCCTTTAGAGCTTACCGGCTCTTTACTAGCCTCAAATCAATCTATAGTATTTATCAGAGGAAACAGTATAGTGAAGTGAATTGAGCACAAGTCTGGGAATCAGAATGTCATGGGTTCTAATCCAGGCGCCACTTGTCTGCTGTGTGACCTTGGGCAAGTCACTTCACTTCTCTGGGCTTTACCTCATCTGTAAAATGGGATTTAGACTGTAAGTCCCACAAAAAGCAAGGACTCTGTCTAACTCGATTTGCATGTATCCACCGTAGCGCTTAGTACAGTGCCTGGCACATAGCACTTAATAAATACCATCATTATTATTGAGCACTTACTGTGTGCATAAAGAACATAAATTCTAAGCATTTCTGAGAGTCAGGTAGAATTAGTAGTAATAATATTTATTGAGTGCCTGTTCAATTTTAATGTCTGTCTTCTCCCTTCTAGACTGTAAGCCCATTGTGAGCAGGGATTGTCTCACTTAATTGCTCTATTGTACTTTCCCAAGTGCTTAGTAAAGTGCTCTGCACACAGTAAGTGCTCAGTAGATGCGATTGAATGAATGAATGAATGAATGAATGAATGAATGAATGAATGATGCAATATATTGTACTAGGCGCTGGGGAAGAACAGAATAATTGTTTGGTATGAAATTAATGTCTCTTTTGTTTAAGGCACTCTGGAAGCAGAAATGACAAATAGGAGAATAGGGCATGTATCCTCCTTCACACCCTGTGAGAATGAAATGAGATTTCTCTGAACCTTATGGGGATAGAAGGTCAGGGAAATCAGGTGGTCTGGCTTGAGAGAGTCAAGAGTTTTTGTTCCAGCTTCACCCATGGAGCTCAGGTTAATTTTGTGTTAGTAAACTCTCAATAAATGTGATTAATCAATTGACTTCAGCCCTCAGTTTCTCAGTTTGTAAAGAAGGGCTCTCGATGTCACTTTTCTGCCTCCCAGGAGGGGCCGCAGGGTTTGAACAGGGTAGAGGTGAGGGGGAACCCCTTCCTGGGGAATGCTGTTATCTCGAAAGATAAATAATAATAATAATAATTGTGGTATTTAAATGCTTACTATGTACTAGGCACCATCGTAAGTGCTAGGATGGATACAAGCAAATCGAGTTGGACACAGTCCCTGACTCACGTGGGGCTCACAGTCTCAATCCCCATTTTACAGATGAGGGAACTGAGGCACAGAGAAGTGAAGTGACTTGCCCAAGATCTCACAGCAGACAAGGACTGACCTCCCTTCCTTTCTCTCTGACCTCCCTTCCTCCTCTCTCGCCCCGCTCCGGTCTATTCTTCACTCCGCTGCCCGGCTCATCTTCCTGCAGAAACGATCTGGGCATGTCACTCCCCTTCTTAAACAACTCCAGTGGTTGCCTATCGACCTCCGCTCCAAACAAAAACTCCTCACTCTAGGCTTCAAGGCTCTCCATCACCTTGCCCCTTCCTACCTCTCCTCCCTTCTCTCTTTCTACCGCCCACCCCGCACGCTCCGCTCCTCTGCCGCCCACCTCCTCGCCGTCCCTCGGTCTCGCCTATCCCGCCGTCGACCCCTGGGTCACGTCCTCCCGCGGTCCTGGAACGCCCTCCCTCCTCACCTCCGCCAAACTGATTCTCTTTCCCTCTTCAAAACCTTACTTAAAAATCACCTCCTCCAAGAGGCCTTCCCAGACTGAGCTCCTCTTCCCCCCCTACTCCCTCTGCCATCCCCCCTTTACCTCTCCGCAGCTAAAGCCTCATTTTCCCCTTTTCCCTCTGCTCCTCCACCTCTCCCTTCCCCTCCCCACAGCACTGTACTTGTCCGCTCAACTGTATATATTTTCGTTACCCTATTTATTTTGTTAATGAATTGTACATCGCCTCGATTCTATTTAGTTGCCATTGTTTTTACGAGATGTTCTTCCCCTTGACGCTGTTTAGTGCCATCGTTCTTGTCTGTCCGTCTCCCCCGATTAGACTGTAAGCCCGTCAAACGGCAGGGACTGTCTCTATCTGTTGCCGACTTGTTCATCCCAAGCGCTTAGTACAGTGCTCTGCACATAGTAAGCGCTCAATAAATACTATTGAATGAATGAATGAATGAACCCATAACTTTCTGGAGAAGCAGCATGGCTCAGTGGAAAGAGCACGGGCTTTGGAGTCAGAGGTCATGAGTTCGAATCCCAGCTCTGCCACTTGTCAGCTGTGTGACTGTGGGCAAGTCACTTAACTTCTCTGTGCCTCAGTTACCTCATCTGTAAAATGGGGATTAAGACTGTGAGCCCCACATGGGACATCCTGATTCCCCTGTGTCTACCCCAGTGCTTAGAACAGTGCTCGGCACATAGTAAGCGCTTAATACCAACATTATTATTTCTGACTCCCAAGGCTGTGCTCTATCCATGCTGCTGGGATCAATCAACCATTCTGGGTGAGCACTGTACTGAGCACTTGGGAAAATAGAATACAATAGAGTTGGTGGTTGCAATTCCTGCCCTCAAGGGGCTCTAGGGGAGGCGGTGGGATGGGATGGTCCCACCAGGGTTCCTGCGATTGGGTTAACCCCACATCATTCATTCATTCATTCATTCAATCATACTTATTGAGCGCTTACTGTGTGCAAAGCACTGCACTAAAGACATTATTGTTAAGAATTTATGGATAGGTACATAAGTGCTGAGGAGCTGAGGAATGGGTGAAGTAAAGGGAGCACATCCATGCTGAGTATTTTCTGCTACGCATCTATTCCCATCTCCTTCCAATCCCACCTCTATTTACTCCATTTACTATTACTATTTACTATTTACTCCATCTCCCTTCTCTTCCCTTTTTGACATGCTTTTCCCCCAAGAATTACATGTACATTCAGTTTGCCATAATGTGTTTCTAATCAATCAGTGGTATATATTGAATGCTTACTGTGTTCAGACCACTGTACGAAGCACTTGGAAAAGTACAGTACAACAAAGTTCGTAGGTGTATTCCCTATCCACAAAGAGCTTCCAGTCTTTAATAGACATTCTGGCTAGAGCACGATTAGGCAAGTAGGGAATGGTCTGGCCACGAGATCTTATTTGGGCTCGCCATAACGCGGTATTGAACAAGCTGCTTGCTGACAGGCTCCTGGCTTTGGTATGGGGGAGTACCTCAGGGTGAGTTTTCCTTATATCGTTCTATAGTACTCTTCCAAATGCTTAGTACAGTGCTCTGCATACAGCAAGTGCTCAATAAGTATGATTGATTGATTAATGAAAGAGGTTTTGCATGAATGCATCTCCTGTATTATAGGAGGATTTGAGCATATGTACTCTCCAGTTGGTTTTTTAGGTTCTGAGTTTTTGTGTCATCCCATCTCTCCTATTAATAAAACCTAGTGAGTGAATGAGTGAACAAAGGGAGTGAGACACCACTGCTGTGTGGAACTTAATGAGCACGGCTGGGATTGGAGGTACTGGCCTCTGTCATGCCACAAGAGGAGGGTCACACCTAGCTCATCCTGTCGCAGATATCTTACCTCTCCCACCCAGTGAGCCCCTCTGAAGGCATCAACTCTCCTTCTCTTTGGTTTCGCGACCATTTATTTATCATGATATCCCCCTTGGAGAAGTTTGGTATGTCACCTCGAGAAGCACGAGTCTGGTCCTGCCTTCTGGAAGAGGGTGTTAATAAGATGGAAGATTATATCCCTTTCGGTATTAGAGATTGCCAAACAGGATGAGTCAATCTGTAAGACTGTTTAGTGCAGCTTCTATGAATTGCCCATTTTGTATTTGGGATGTCCTATACATTGCTGTATGGACTCGGCTCTGTGGCCTCGTGAAGTCATGTTTATTAAAAGTAAGGGTCTTTGAGGGTATTTAAGATGAAAACGGAAAGATCGAGGTCAAATTAGAGTAGAAAAAAAAGTCCTCCCCGGACAGTCATTTCAATTTGGTGCCATCTATTTTTGCCAGCCCTTGTCCCGGCATGGAGATTAAGTAAGGATTTATTTCAGAAGTTGAGGGCAGACTGATCCTTGGAAATATCACATAGTGTATTTTTGTTCAGGGTTCTCTGTCACTAGGGTAGCAGCATGTCCTAGTGGATAGAGCATGGGCCTGGGAGTCAAAAGGATCTGGGTTCTAATTCCGGCTCCACCACTTCTCTGCTGTGTGAACTTGGACAAGTCACTTAGTTTTTCTGGGCCTAAATTACCTCATCTGTAAAATGGGGTTAAGATTGTGAGCCCCTTGTGGGGAATTGGACCGGGACCAACATGATTACCTTGTATCTACTCCAGCGCTTAGAACAGTGCTTGGCGTATAGTGAGTGCCTAACAAATTCCATAATTGTTATTATTATTGGTATTATTATTACGGTATGCCATGGGCAGGGGAGATTTCCTCACCTCTTCATGCTCTGGCTACTAAGGACCCATGATAAGTGAAGACTGTATTCCCTGCGGCCCTTGGGAATTGCTTATTACACTTTTCCAAAATCTCTCTTCCGAAGGGAGAGATTTCCTTTTGGAAATGTATTTATTTTAATGTCTGTTGCCCTCTCTAGACTTTAAACTCTTCATAGGCAGGAGATAAATCTACCAACTCTGTAAAATTGTGCTCTCCTGAGCACTTAGTACAGTGTTCTGCGCATAGTAAGCACTCAATAAATACTCTTGATTGATCTGAAATTAGGTGCCATTTAAGGGAGTCCTTTTAAGCCTTAGTCACCCTTCAGCTCATGACTGTCGCTCTTCATATGAGTCTATAAAATGAAGGACCCTTTCCTAACTGTGTAACACCTGTTTTTAGAGGTTTAGGATGTAGGGGAAGAGTTGTGTGAAAAGAGACCACAGGTGAAGAATATTTTAGCAAAACGGAAAGCTCTGCCTCATCACGCTTCTGGGTACCAGTCCACCTCTGAACCTTGAGTAGGTGTGAGGTGGGTGGAAGTACTGTGAGGAAGCAATTTCTGCCCCGACGCCCTCAAACATTTATCCCAGAGTGCTCTGTTCTGCTTCGCCTCCCTAATCCTCAAACCACAGATGAAAGGGGAGCCAAGATAAATGGACCTAGGTGGGAACGCTCCTTGGCTCTTCCACAAAAAGCAGCTGGGACCACCCAGAGCAGACATGCCCCTCCCTGTAGATGAGCCTGTCTGTCCTAGAACTCATCTTGGGCATCTGGAGGGGAAACCCTAGGAGGCAGTGATTGATTGCCCACTCTTTACAGGGCACCAATGTAGTGCTCGGGGGTGGCAGGATGGAGAAGATTCAGTCCCAGTTTCAAGGAGTTTACAATCTGTTGGGAGAGACAGGACCTACCTGAATAGAAAAAACATGTACTGGGGATGACAGAGACCTGCAAAGGGTGAAAGAGTTCCCAAGGGATAGAGTCCCTAGAACAAGGTGGATCCAAGCTGAGAAGCAGAAGGCCTGGGAGTCAGAGACCTGAGTTATAATCCTGGCTCTGCCACATAATCATAAATGATAATAATAAAAATAATAATAGTATTTGTTAAGCACTTAAGGGTCAAGCATCCAGTGACAATGTATAGATCCGAAAACTGGACAGTGAAAAAATAGAAAGAACATTGATTCTTTTGAAATGTGGTGTTGGAGAAGGCTTTTGCAAATACCCTGGGCTGCCCGAAAACCAAACAAATGGATTTTAGAGCAAATTAAACCAAAGTGGTCTTTGCTAGGCCAAATTACTCGACTTAGATTAGCATATTTTGGACACATCATCAGGAGGACTAATTCTCTGGAGAAGACACTAATGCTAGGAAAAGTCCAGGAGAAACATGGAAGAGGCAGATCGGCAGCTACTTGGGTAGAAACCATAAGAATAACGGAAGAACCATTAAAAAGGGTGCAGATTATGGCAGAGGACAGGACACCCTGGAGAAAGTATATCCATGGAGTCGCTTTGAATCGGAAACGACTCATTGGCACTTAATAACTATACTGAGTGCTAAGGTAGATGCAAGACAAAAGGGGTGAACACAGTTTCTGTCCCATATGGGGCTCACAGTCTTAAACCCTACTTTACAGATGAGGAAACTGAGGTTCAGAGAAGTGAAGTAGCTTGCCCACAGTCACACAGCAGACAAGTGGCAGAGCTTAGATTAGAACCCAGGTCCTCTGACTCCCAGGCCTGTGCTATTTCCACTAGGTTACACTGCTTTTAACTTGCCTGCTGGTGACCTTGGGTGAGTTACTTAGCCTCTCTGGGCCTCAGTTCTCTCATCTGTAAAATGGGGATTTAATTCCTATTCTACCTCCTACTGCGGCTATGAGTCCCATTTGGGACCAGAGACTCTGTCGAACTCAATTATTTTGTGTCTACCCCAGAATTTAGTAGAGGGCATGGCACACAGTAAGTTCTTACCAAATACTATAATTATTATTATTGTCATCATCATTAATAAGACTTGAGAAAGTAGGAACATGGAGGGGTTTTGGTAGCTACTCCCATGCTCGGCACATAGTAAGCGTTTAACAAATGCCATCATTATCATTATTATTATTACCCCACTAGCAGCAGACAGCTGGAGTAGAGGCAGCTCTCAATGCGAGCAGACACATGGATGCTTTTGTAGGCCGACGGTTTCAGTGATGTTCCAGGTGGTGCTCAAAAAAATCAGTCGAAGAAAACCTGAGCAGTTTTGTAAGTAGAGTGTGTAAAACAGTCTCTGAAATGTACAACAGTTTGACTCTTTGACACCAGGTGCAGGGAACTCTGAAAAATGAAAAGATGCACCCTTATCATCAAAGAATAGAGTTGTGAGACCAGTTGCTTTGCCCGACTCAGGGAGAAAGCCAAAAAAAGCAACTCCGGTGGTAGTTGTAGAGTTGCCCTTTGGTTCACGGATGAAGCTGTCGGCGATGTCTCAGATATCCCCGGCATCTGGGAATGAGGATGTCCTTGAGAGAGAATGACTTTTTATGTAATGGTGCTTTTTAAACGCTTACTGTGTGACAAGTACTGTACTATGCACTGGAATAGTTTATATCCCACACAGGGCTTGCAGTCTTAATCCTCATTTTACAGATAACAAGCACAGAGAAATTGCGACTTCCCCAGGGTCACATAGCAGGCAAGTGGTGGAGCCGGCATTAGAACTCACGTCCTCTGACTTAGGCACCGAGTCCACAAAAATGCAGTAATGCCCCATCTCTGGCCTTGCCCTGCCATTTGATTGAGCATGGCTCTGGCACTGGTGGTTAAGAGGGGAAATCTCCCACTGGCAACAGTTCATGAGTTATTGTTAGTAATAATAATAACAATAATAACTGTTATTTGTTAACTGAACTAAGTACTGGAGTAGATACAAGATAATCAGGTCGGACCCATTCTAAGTAGGTTTTGGTCTATGTCGAGACGTCAGTCTCTCCCACCTGCCCCTCCCGCCTCTTCCTTTCCCCCACCCCAGTCCCAGCAACATTCATTGGGAAGTGTCTGATAGGGAGATGGTTTTAAGGCTAGTCCAGGCAGGGAAGGTCTCTGAGTCCTTAAATCAGCAGAAACCACAAAGCCTTCACTCACTTGGTAGAACCTCAATGAAGTAGTCTACTACCAGTGGCTTCCATTTTCTTGCCCGTTTTGGGCAAGGAACGTGTCTTCCAACTCCTTTGTATTGTACTCTCCCAAGTGCTTAGTACAGTGATCTGCACATAGTAACATAATAAGTGCTCAATAAATAAAATCGATTGATTGATGTATGCGGGCTTGATTGTAGTGGGAGATGGAAGATGAGCGTGAACAGAGATAGGAGGAAGAGAGCATATCAAGTGCCCTATATCCGTTGGAGAGGAGTTTCTGCTTGTTGTGGAGGTGGATGGGCAACCATAATAAGTGCTCAATAAATAAAATCGATTGATTGATGTATGCGGGCTTGATTGTAGTGGGAGATGGAAGATGAGCGTGGACAGAGATAGGAGGAAGAGAGCTTATCAAGTGCCCTATATCCGATGGAGAGGAGTTTCTGCTTGTTGTGGAGGTGGATGGGCAACCATTGAAAGTTTTTGGGAAGTGGGGTGATGTGTGGAGAATGGTTTTTATAAGAAAATGATCTGTAAAGTGTGTCCTGGGGTGGGTGGAGAGAGGCTGGAGGCAGGAAGGTCGGCAAGGAGGCTGATGTAGTATTGTTTCTCTCTCTTTTCCATTCCCCTCCGTGTGTGACCCCTCTGTGGTGAAGTGATCTGGCTCCACTATTCTCCATTTGACAGGAGGAATGGAGCAGGAGAATCCCACATCAGAACCCCTCCCCGACTGTTACCTGTGCCAAGCCAGCACAGGGACATGGGCAGACGTCGAGAAAGAGAGCAAACAATCAGCTAATCAATCATATTTATTGAGTGCTTACTATGTGCAGAGCACTGTGCTAAGCACTTGGGAGCGTTCAATGTAACAGAGTTGGTAGACATGCTCTCTGCCCACAAGGAACTTACAGTCTAAAGGGGGAAACATATTAATTTAAATAACTAATAATAATAATGATAGTATTTGTTAAGTGCTTACTGTGCCAAGCACTGTTCTAAGTGCTGGGGTAGATACAAGCTAATCAGGTTGGATACAGTCCCTGTCCCACATGGGGCTAAACAGTCTTAATCCCCATTTTATAGATGAGGGAACTGAAGCCCAGAGAAGTTAAATAACTTGCCCAAGGTCACGCAACAGACAAGTTCTAGAACTGGGATTTGAACCCAGATCCTTCTGACTCCCAGGCCCATGCTATATCCTCTAGGCTTGGCCATGGATATGGACATAAGTGCTGTGAGAGATGCAATGAGAAGTTGCAATGAGAAGAAATTGCTTAACCTACTTGCTCGCATGCAGCCGCCTGATTCTGAAAAAGTGCACAATTCCATGGTCACTCAGTAAAAGGTTTTAATTTTTCTTTCAGTTTAATATGTTTATTCTTTTTCTCCAATTAATATGATAAAATGGAAAATGCAAAGAATCAGGAAATAGAATACAATAGTGAATAGAGCCTGGGCCTGGGAGGCAGAGGACCTGGGTTCTAATCCTGGCTCTGCTACTTGCCTGCTGGGTGACCTTGGGCAAGTCACTTCACTTTTCCAGGCCTCAGTTTCCTCTTCTGTAAAATGGAGATTCAATACCTCTCCTCCCTTCTACTTAGACTGTGATCCCCTTGTGAGACAGAGACTGTGTCCAACCTGATCCTTGTATCTACCCCACTGTGGAGTACAAAGTGCTTGACATAAAATGAGCACTTAACAAATACTACCATGATCGTTTTCATTACAAACTGTGAAAATGAAAGCAAGCAATTCAACATATAATAAACGAGTCTAGTCCAAAACACCCAGATAACGTAGCCCTGAAGGAGGGGGTTAATCAGGGAATGCTTCCTAGGGAAGTGATTTGTTAGGAGCCCTTTGAAGGTGGGAAGAGGGATGGTTTAGTGGATTTGAGAAGTGGCACAGGATAGTGGATAGAGCCCAGGCCTGGGAGTCAGAAGGTGATAGGTTCTAATCCCGGCTCCACCATTGTCTGCTGTGTGACCTTGGGCAAGACACTTCACTTCTCTGGGCCTCAGGGACTTCATCTGTAAAGTGGGGATTGAGACCGTGAGCCCCACATGGGACAGGGACTGCATCCAACCCGGTTTGCTTTTTTCTACCCCATCTCTTAGTGCAGTGCCTGGGTCATAGTAAGTGCTAAACAAATACCACAATTATTATCATTATTTGAGCTGGAGGAAGGGAGCTCCATGCAGGAGGAAAACAGCGAACCTGGGTCAGAGAGAGGGGAGGATGGAGAGCAATGTAGAACCACAGTGACAACAACCCTGTCTTTCTGACATCTCAAATCTGGACCCAGAGCTCAGTAGACATCACGACACCCAAGTTATACCTGGAAACTTGGCGGACACCCAAGCTCCTCCGATTTCTTCTCGCCTTCTGGAATCTAGGATCGCCAACTGGATCACTACTTTGACCGTGCGGTGTTCAATGTGGCCGGGCCCTCAAACACTGATGACTTGCTTTCTCTCCTCTACTTAGCTGGTGACAGGAGTGTGGGAAGGCGGTTACAACTTCTACTGCCAGGATACGCACAGTGGCGGTGATGCAGACATGAAGGTAATGACCCTCCCTTGTTCTGGAGCCTTGAGTAACTTGCCTAAGTTGCTGCCATGTAAAGGTCATAGGGGAGCAGAGGGAGTCTCGATACCAATTTAAAGTTTTCTGTGGGAGAAGCCTTCGGATATTAATCAGTGCCATGCTAGTCGAAGCCCAGTTTGATAGGCTGTCTTGCGAGAAAGACATTTGATGTTTGCTCGGCCGAAAAGACTCCCTGAATCTGAAATTCAGGTCTCTCTCTTTTTTTTTTTTTTGGTGGGTCCCCTTCTCGGCTGCTTCCTGTGATCCAAGGCTCACACTGAAATCAAACGTCTCTTTAATGGGGAGTTTCACAACCCAGTTGTTCCTGCTCAGACTTACTTCTGGAGATATCAGGCAGGGAGAGTGGTGTCAGCCTCCGGGTTTCTGATGTGCACTCTGACTTTCCTGGCCCCATTAAAACTGTCTCTGTTGAGTCTTTTATTTAAAGCTTTAAATAAAATTTCTTTAAAGCAGTGCTTGCTGGGTGGTTTGACCTCCTTTTGATGCCATAGTTTAGATCCCATCCTGGCACACCTGGCACTTTGTGTGTCTTTAAACCTGCAGAGGAATTTTACCTGGTTGTCTGAAAAATTAGCCATCTCAATAAAATGTGAATTTTCACAGAACTTTTTTTATGTTTTCCAAAGCACTTCCATTGTTTTTCCTACTACTCCCAGTATTTGAAAATACTGTGTTTGAATATTTTGTAATCAATTATACTCTATAATTTATTTTAATATCTAAATCCTCTCTGGATTGTAAGCTCCTTGTGGGCAGGAATCATGTTGTACCAACTTTATTGTGTTGCACTCTCCCAAGTGTTTAGTACAGTGCTCCCAGTAAGCTCTCAATATATATCATTGACGGGTTGATATTGTGATCTCCTTTTGTCCTCACGTGATCTGTGAGGAAGGTATTGTTATCTCCATTATACTAGAAGACAGTGAGTCATAGACAGGTGAAAGGACTCATCTGAAGACACAGCATGTAAGTGTCAGAGAAAGCCAGTCTCCTTGCTCACTGATCTTTCCCGGCTTTCATGAAACCAAATTACCTTCTTAGTAGCAAGTGTGACAGCCATTAGAGAGCCATCTCCAGAAACACCGCACCGGTAATTCAAGTCTTTCTCCCTCTCCCATCAGATCATCCGAGTCCTCTGGTGGTACTACTTTTCAAAGCTCATTGAATTCATGGACACCTTCTTCTTCATTTTACGAAAGAATAACCACCAGATCACCGTTCTGCATGTCTACCATCACGCCTCGATGCTGAATATCTGGTGGTTTGTCATGAATTGGGTGCCTTGTGGTCATTGTAAGTAGTTCGGAGGTCGGGGGGAAAGAGGGGTCCGTGTGTAAAGTGTGTTTGGAAAAGACACTGAATCCCCTGAGTGAGCTCTTCAGGAGTGAGACTTTCTCGCTGGGTGGGACAGTCTTCATGTGCTTAGGGTCAGTAAGAATGGAAGACAAGCCAGGAGTCGAGAGCATCATTTTTATCCCTTTAGATCTTGATAGCATGCAGTGCAAATTGCAGACTGTGAGGCTCGGGGAGAGCGAGGGCTAGAAAATCCTTTGGTGGGTGGGGATGAATGTGATAGTTGACATTGGTGGAGTAGAGAACTTGAAACTAGGAAGTGGTAGAAGACCTTGGACCCAGAGCCTTCAGGCTTGAAGGCTGGAATGGTGTGGGTGGGCGGAGGGATTATCTGTTGGTGGAGAGGGTTGAATGCAGGGCATTCCCCAGAGTTGTTCCACACAGACACTTGGGCCCTCTGAGGCCATCTTTTTCTCTCCCAGGTGAGTCAAGCAACTACTTTGGTGGTCCCTTAGAGGCAAGAGGAGCCCCCTGCCCTTCCCCACCACCCACCATCTGCAAGGCTGGTTCTACAACCCACCTCCCCAAAAACAAACTCCTTAGAAACCATCATTCCCAAGCACCAAATGGGATGCTCGCTTCCCAATTTGTTTGGCTCTCCTCCTCAGCCCCGAAAATCCAAGATTAGCTCTCCAGTTCCCACAGGACGAACTCTTAGAGTAATGTTTGCAAATGCTGCGGCCGGGAATGCGAAGTGAGTGCAAGACTTATTTTAGCCTTCCTTTTGTGCTCCTCCTTTTCCTTTGGAATTCTGATTGCCTCCTTAGGTAGCTAGACCTTGAGTCACCTCACCCTTAATTACCCCTGCTCTTTATTTAGCTGGCTCAGCTTTCCTAAATATGCAAAAGCTTAATTCTTCTGTTCCAGCGTGAGGGACTAAGAGAACGTCACAGAGTTACTAAAATATGATTTTCAGGCGACTGGTTTTGCACTGATCCCGTGACTCCTGGGTGTCTAACGTAGAGCCAGAATGGTCCCTTTGGAATCAACCTCTCCATCCTAAGGATAGCCCTCTGCTCCTGCCGAAAAGTGGCAGCGTGCCCTCCCAAAAGAGAAGAGACACTTGGAACCAAAACATTATTAAAAGCAGTTATCGTTTCCCAGGCTCTTCGTGGCACCACATGACACTTGCAGTTGTGGCACTGGTCATAACAGATGCCGGTCACAAAGGGGTGGAGCATGGAATGGGTGAGGGGAATGTTGTCAGGAGCTTGGGGAGTGTGCCAAATGAGCTGATGGGGCACCCGCCCATCCTGGCACTTCCAGAGAATTAGTTCAGTGGTGGCAGGCCGCCTAAGTGGAAATGGATTTCTAGTGGCATGTTTCAGCTGTTCTTGCTTACGGGGCCTGATGGGTTTATTTTCCAGATTCAGCATTGCATTCAAATTTAACGGGGGAAAAAGCAGCTTGAACTTTCAGGGATGGCAGAATACAAAGTCATTAACGTGCCTCTCCTCTCCTCTCTGGTCCGCTTCTCTTCATGTAGCATACTTTGGAGCCACACTGAACAGCTTCATTCACGTCCTTATGTATTCCTACTATGGCCTGTCCGCTATTCCAGCCATGCGTCCCTATCTGTGGTGGAAGAAGTACATCACCCAGGGACAGCTGGTGAGTTTTTGATTTCCTTTCTTTCAGGGCCATGGCGTCGAAGCTCTGTAAATCATTGATTTCTCCTGCCCCCTGTTTCTTCCCGGTAGCCGGCCGGCTCCAAGGCGCATACTGCTGACTCGGTTTTCGACTGTCTGTAGGTTGCCCCACCTAACTCCATCTTCCCTACTTAAACCATCGGCCAGAGCGCCTGTTCGGCAAAGATTCCACGCATCAACCAGTCGTCGCTGGCATTGACTTCCTCTGCCGATTCAGAGAAAAATGCCATGGCTCCATCCGTGGGCGAGACAGATGTCTGTCGAGGTTATGCAGTGTTTTGGCAGTGGGAACTTGAAGGCTGTTTGGATTACTGCAGCTGGGCAAGAATTTCCTTGTGCTAAGGCAGGGAAAAGTGATATCCACACCTATTTTTTGGCTTAATGTCCAAGAGTTCTGCTAGTAGCCCTGGACCAAAATCCCCTGTAAGAAAAGACCATCGTGAACAGTGAGCAACTCTTGAGAAGCAGCGTGGCCTAGTGGATAGAGCACGGGTTCTAATCTGAGCTCTACTACTTGTCTGCTGTGTGACTTTGGACAAGTACCTTCCTTTCTCTGTGCTTTAGTTCCCTCATCTCTAAAAGGGGGATGAAGGCTGTGAACCCATGTGGGATAAGGACTGTGTCCAACCTGATTACCTTGATCTACCCCCAACTTAGAACAGTGCCTGCCTCTCTGAGACACAGTCTATAGGTCGCCATTATGATCATGGGTCTCATTAATTGATGTGGTCCACGAAAAGGGCTCTGAAATCAAATAGCTACTTGTGGCTAAACATTGATGCTTCTTCAACCCTAAAGCTCATGATATTAACAAAAGCGAAGTTGCATCTTGTCACACAGCTCAACGTAAGGTACATTTGTGTCCAGTGGTGAGATGTTAAGGGGCTTTACAGACAGACTGCTAGCAAGCAAAGGAATTGTCTGTGTTTTGGAAGAAGCTTTTCCGACTTTTGTGCTCTACCAGAGTTCTACTGAAGGATGCAGCTACTTCTGCCTTGGCTGTGGACAAGGAATGCATCCAGTGAAAGTGGCAACAAGAGTTTAGCCATTTTTGAGTACCCCTCCCCATTAATAACAATAATCATAATAATAATAATAGCAGTATTTTTTAACACTTACTATGTGCCAAGCATTCTCCTAAGCACTGGGATAGATACAAGATCATCAGATCAGGCAAAATCCCTGTCCCACATGGGGCTCAGAGTCCAAGGGGCAGGGGAAACTGGTATTGAACTGTTTTGCTAAGGCAAAGAGACAATTTGTAATTTGCCCAGGATCACACAGCAAGCGAGTGGCAGAACCAAGGTTAGAACCAGATCTCCTGACTCCCAGCCCTGTGCTCTGTTCATTGGGCTACACTGGTTCTCATCTGTTGTCGAGATGCTACTAAATACAGTGGACCTGCCAGCTGGCAAAGATGTGGCCTTCATTCCAACTTAGGGAATGAATTCCTAGGGATTCACCAGGTGAGACAGAGCTATAATACAGTAAAGCTCTCCTAGTGTATCTTTTTTTAGAGAACGACCAGCAGAGAGGGCATTTACTCCTCAACCACTGGCAAAGTACTTTCTGTCTTCAGCATATGGGGAAGTAGCCCCCAAAGGAATGTTGGCATCTTTGAAGTCCCGGGGCCTCAAGGTTAAATACGAGAGCTGTTCGTGTCAACCGTCATGGCATAGAACCAATCTTCCTGTGGACAGAATCCTCACAGGTGGAGAAGAGCGATACAGTGCAGTCCCAGAATCACGATGCCGCTTAAACGGAGTGCTGGGGTGGTGTGGTGAGCAAAATCAAGATTTACTAAGCGTTGTCATAATGATGTCGTTTCCTTCAGCATCGCCCATCTGGAAGGCAAGACCTCAAATAACCAGGTCCTGAAATGCAGTCAGTCGACCAGCACTGAAGCAGTGCTCAGAGCAATCTAACTCTGGGGAGCGGGCATCTGAGGAGAATGGATGAAAGCAGATGGCTCATGCAGGGGGGCACTCATCAGGCAAGGAAGGCAGATAAACCATTTTAAAGGCACAGAGAAGCAGAAACTCAAACAGTGCAGACAAGTATGTGGGTGGTTGAGACTCGACAGCTCAGACAGCTGTCAGAAATTAGGTGGGGGGGCACTTAACCGATCTGATTCACAACAGGCAGCACTGAAAACAGCCCCCAGTCTTGCAAAGAGAAAATGCAATGCCACAGCAGAGATGATCTTTCTGGGGCCCTGGTGTGGAAAGAATTTTCATTGATCTCTTCAGTCACAAACGTGAATATAAATCTTACCATCATCTTTGCCCACAAGGGAGAGGTAGATGTGGGTGTACGGTGTATATAAACACGAGATGAAGGCAGCAGACTGTGGATTGATGAGTAATGATCAGACTTCCAGAGACAGTTTCTCAGTTGGTGATTATGTTTCTGTCGTTCTCCCATTTGCACCATATTGTAAGAAAGTAGGTGGCTGTAAAGCTTTTGTTAACAGATAATAGTAATAATGTATTAGTTAAGCGCTTACTATGTGCCAAGCACTGTTCTAAAGATAACTAAGATAACTAAGGCCTGGGAAGCAAGAGGAATCTTCATGCACGATATATGTGGGGTCAGGAATAGGAGAAGCATAACACTTCTAGAATTACTTTTTTTTGCCCCCTACACATTTCACACCTTGTAAGTGCGTATTAAGTTATTGCTTAGGGCTTTTTTCAGGTTCGAAATGATTTCAGTTTGTAGGATTAGTGTCGGTAACGTCTGGAGTCCCCTGTTTTTGAATCCTTACTGGTTTTTTCCTCTTAATCTCCTTCTGAAGTGGTCAGTGTTCATCGTCGTATTACAGCCATTGGGAATACAGAACAGAGAGACACTGGTTTGTAAAAGGTCACACAGCATATTCTCCTGGCAGAACCAGAATTGAAATTCACAGGTTTCAAGTTTACAGGCAGGAAATCAGGCAGCTGCAAGAATTTGAGCTCCATTTGGGCAGGAAGTGGCACCCCTGGACCCTACCTTTATTTTAAGAATTCGCCTGAGTGATTGTATCATAACCAAAACACTCATCTTAAAAATAATGCTCAAAAGCGTGATAACTCTTGAGTTAGTTCCACTCCTACCTACTGCTAGCAGCCTACCCAAATAAGAGTCTTTTAGGCAGTCCCAAAGGTATTTGAACTGTTTCCGGTAACCGTTGTGTGGTTTTGTTTTTTTTCTTCAGTTTTCACCCTAACCCTGTAAGCCTCGATTATCTGAACTTCCCCATAAAATGTTCTAGCCAAAGTGTGATATTAAAACAAAGGCTGCAAATATGAGGGGAAAAAAATGGGGTCTCGCTGCCTTGACACCTCGTTGTACCTACCCACATCCATCCTCCTCTTTCCTTCCTCCTGTAAACCAGCCTGTGTTTCTGCACTCAGAGACGCCTTTGGCAAAGCCCAGAAATGACCACTAAGGGGTTGATGCAGGCATTCTAAATTAGTTTAGAAGAGCGCATGATGCTTCCTTAGCAAAGTCGTGATCTTTTTGTGTGCATATCTAAGGAGAGATTTAGAGAACTCAGGTCGACTCAGAAGCTTAAATGTATGGACAGGACATATTTGTGACTGACCCAACTCCAGTCATGTGGTGGCATCTGGCTCTCGTGGTGACTCCTCTATGACTCTCTTTCCAGGTCCAGTTCGTGTTGACAATCGTTCAGACCAGCTGCGGTGTTGTGTGGCCCTGTTCCTTTCCAATGGGTTGGCTATACTTCCAGATTTGCTACATGATTTCTCTCATTACCCTGTTCACAAACTTCTACATCCAGGTAAAAATCCTATCTTCTCCTATCCACCTGTCAGTTGGCCATTAGAACCCGGTCAAAATGTATTTCTAAGTATCTGTGGGAGAGCTTGGGAGCTGAGATAAAATCTCTAACTCATTCATTCCTTACTCTTGCAACCTTTCCCCCCAACACACACACACACACACTCTCTCCCTCTCTCTCTCTCTCTCTGTCTCTCTCTCCCCCCCTCTCCCTCCTTCCTATAAACCAGGACCACTATATAAGGTGGAGGTTTACCTTGTTGACCATACATCTATGATCGTGTGGCAGCATTTTATGTAATCAGTTTCAGCCCCTGTGCCCCAAACTGAACTATCCCTCAAAACCATGCCAGTTTTAAAATAGGTTGATCAAGGTGAACTAAGGTGGGGCCTCAACAGAGACCTGTTATCTATAGAGACCCTCCATCAGTATTGCAAAAAAAGATGTTCTTGGTGCTGTGATGTCCTTGTTGCCATGTTATGGCCCTGTTCCCCCAGATTGTAAAAGTCCTCGAGGACAGGGAAGTATTGAAGTATTTACTAAGTTCTGAGGTCTGGGGTAGACATAATCAAATCAGACAAAGTCTCTGTCCCTCATGAGACTCACTTTAAAGGGAGGTAGGAAGGAAGAACAGGTATTTAATCCCCATATTACAGATGAAAAAACTGAGGCACAGAGAAATTAAGTGATTTGCCCAAGGTCACCCAGCAGATAGTGGCAGAGCCAAGATCAGAATGCAAGTCTCATGTCTCCCAATTTCTGCTGTATTCTCCCAGCCACTTAGAACAATGCCCTTGCACAGTCAGTGTTCTATAAATAATCCCGATTTCATTGATCCTGCCAGTTTTTGTGTGGTTTAGTGAGGGGTGGGAGATTATTCTGTGGCCTACTGAGGAGTGGAAGTCTTCCTTTTGCTCTGGTTTGATTATGTGCTCTGAAATATATGTTTGAGGGTGAAATTCATATAAAGTATTAAGAATTACTCAGAGTCTTGTCAGGAACTTCAGACAGCACTATTCAAAAGTAATACATTTTATACCCTTGCTCTCTCTTTTCCCCTCTTTATAGACTAAAGACAGATTTCACCTTCATTTAATTAGAAGATGCCTTAAAGAGGCTAGAGATTTGTTCTCTCAATTCTTTCTTCAAATCTCTTGTCTACTTGTATAGGTTTGGGAATAGCGTAAAATGCCTTGGATAAGTTTTCCAGATTGCATGTGCCTTTACACTGTTAATGGTGAGAAATCAGCTTTCAGTTTGTCAGAAACCAGTGCTCGTCTCATCAGTTCTAGTGGCACTTGAGTTTTTGCTTTGGGCTAAGGCTAAGAGCTGGGGAAAAGAACAAGGCTATTCAATCCTTGGTATTTCTTGAGCACTTACTATGGACAGAGCACCATTCATTCATTCAATAGTATTTATTGAGAGCTTACTATGTGCAGAGCACTGTACTAAGCGCTTGGAATGTACAAATCGGTAACAGATAGAGACAGTCCCTGCCCTTTGACGGGCTTACAGTCTAATCGGGGGAGACGGACAGACGAGAACAATGGCAATAAATAGAATCGAGGGGAAGAACATCTCATTAAAACAATAGCAAATAGAATCAAGGTGATGTACATCTCATTAACAAAATAAATAGGGTAATGAAGAAATATACAGTTGAGCGGACGAGTACAGTGCTGAGGAGATGGGACGGGAGAGGGGGAGGAGCAGAGGGAAAGAGGGGAGAAGAGGGTTTAGCTGCGGAGAAGAAAGGGGGGGTAGAGGGAGCAGAGGGAAAAAGGGAGCTCAGTCTGGGAAGGCCTCTTGGAGGAGGTGAGCTTTAAGTAGGGTTTTGGAGAGGGGAAGAGAGTTAGTTTGGCAGAGGTGAGGAGGGAGGGTGTGCCAGGACCGTGGGAGGATGTGGCCCAGAAGTCGACGGCGGGATAGGCGAGACCGAGGGACGGTGAGGAGGTGGGCAGCAGAGGAGCGGAGCGTGCGGGGTGGGCAGTGGAAAGAGAGAAGGGAGGAGAGGTAGGAAGGGGCAAGGTGATGGAGAGTCTCGAAGCCTAGAGTGAGAAGTTTTTGTTTTGTGCGGAGGTTGATAGGCAACCACTGGAGGTTTTTAAAAAGGGAAGTGACATGCCCAGAGCGTTTCTGCAGGAAGATGAGCCGGGCAGCGGAGTGAAGAATAGACTGGAGCGGGGAGAGGAGGAAGGGAAATCAGAGAGCAGGCTGACACAGTAATCTAGCTGGAATATTACAAGAGCCTGTACCAGTAAGATAGCCATTTGGGTGGAGAGGAAAGGGCGGATCTTGACGATATTATAAAGGTGAGACCGGCAGGTTTTGGTGACGGATCGGATGTGTGGGGTGAACGAGAGAGCCGAGTCAAAGATGACACCGAGGTTGCGGGCCTGAGAGACAGGAAGGATGGCTGTACCATCCACGGTGATTGGGAAGTCAGGGAGAGGACCGGGCTTGGGAGAGAAGATGAGGAGCTCAGTTTTGGTCATGGTCACCATACTTAGCTCCTGGGAGACTACAATACAACCCAGTTGGTAGACATTCCATGACCACAAGGAGCTTGAAAACTAGAGGGAAAATTGGGGCTAGAGGTTATTAAATCAGATGTTCACACCCCCACCCGTGCAAAGGTTTCTTTAGGAACTAGCCTATTATCGACCAAAAGCTGAGTAGTTTTTTTTTAGTGGTGGGTTGTTTTTTGCGTTTTGTTTTTTTCTTTTGTTTTAACAGCAACCCCGGTTTCTGTAGGGAAGTGATTCCATTCCCTTAATCAGATCTCACATTACTGCCACGTAAAGAGATCCAATCACCCCAAATGAGGTTCTGTGTTCTTTTCAGACGTACAACAAGGCATCTGCCCGAAGGAAAGACTATCAGAATGGCTCTGCTCTAGTCGTGAATGGGCACACAAACAGCTTTTCTTCCCATGAGAACAACGTGAAGCCGAGAAAACAAAGGAAGGATTGAAGACAGAGCTTTTTGCAATCCCTGAAAACAAAAATCATCTGATTGTAAGCACAATATGAGTTGTGCACTGATACTCTAACAGCTACTGTAACTATTCCTGCCTACAATAGTGCGATTTTTCTGTAGGACTTAACCAGTGCAAACACCCTAGAACATGTATAAAAGATAACAAAAGTAGGCTAAAGATTTTAATAATTATGGGCTCTCGTTGACCCTGCTAGAGACTGTGGAAGGGAGTAGTATTGTAGTATATGACACTGCTGTTGCCTTATTAGTCAATATGATAGGTGCTGAATTGTGATTCACAATTTCAAAACACTGTAATCCAAACTCATATTTTTTACTGTAGATTAAGCATGTGATTATAAATGTAAATTTGTATGACGTTTCAGTAGAGATAAACACACATGCCTTAAGATTTAAAAAGCAGGGCCCAAAGCTTCTTGTTAATTTAAAAGTAGACTGTGTTTATAGGTTCGGGTTTTTTGTTTGTTTTAAAAAGTTTCATTTAGAGAAATCTCAGATCATGATGGTTAAAATGAGTAAATCCAGTGGCTAGTACACACTCAAGGGGAAGCAGAAATGGCCACTTTCCACTTTAGTAATATTGGCTTTGAGCAAACGCAGTCCTGTTGGAAGAGTTGGTTGACCTTTTTAGCAAATCTTATTTTTTTATTTTGAGTGCCGTTGTTAACGTAAAATAAAATTGGTGTTAAATCAGTCTTGATAAGACTTAAATATAGCTTCTTTCTCTCTAAAGGTTATTGAGCATCCAGAGTAGATCCACCATCTGTAATTTCCAAATCTCTCTCTACATGCTAAGGTGTTTTCATAGTCGGGGACAGTGCCAGCTTCATTCTGAGCATCTTGGGTAGGAGGCCTGCATTTTCGAAAGCCGACTAGATACTTTTGATTTAGCATAGTTCCTGTAGATAGAGTTAAAGAGTTATTCTGTGACATTTAACACAAGGGTCGTGTTTAGGTTAGTTTCTATATTGCTCTCTGTTCAGATGCAGAATTGCTTTTAAAAATGTGCCTAGTGTACCAAAAACAAACCTTTCCAAACTTAAAAATGATTATGAATAATAAGGTAAAATTAAACAGATAGCTGCAGTATGAGAGCTTTGAAATTTGATGAAGATGATTATTTAGTGTAAGTCTTCTAGAACTATCGCCATTTTTCTGCTTGGTATATAACAGTTTGTTTAGAACTGCTCATTTAAAATTATATACCATTTAATCAATAGAACCCTTGCCTCACACTTGAGTCAGTGGTAAAACAGGTAAGAGCTAATATGTCATTTATAGTGTTGAAGTATATCTAATGAATACTTTATTCATTGAATTCTGAGTCCATTGAACCACTCACAATGTCTTAGTCATTACTGATCTAAGTGTGTAGACTAACCGTTGCTTTTGGTATTTGTGTCTATCAAGTTGATCATGCTTCAGTTTTGCACATCTGTATTTAGGGAACTGTTCAGTTCTCTTATTAATCGTGTGGGTTTGCTTTACTCTTCTTCGGAAGGAGACACAGCGTCTGTTTACATTTATCCTATCCAAGCTAGACGTTTGGGGATGTGTGCGTGCGTGTGAGCGTGCGCGTGTGTGTGTACGTGTGTTTTTAGTATTTGACTTCATTTCTAGGTACCAGTTTGCAAAGTCTTTACATATTTCAGTAGAGCAGCTGTAATATTCAAAATAGTGATAAGTGTGCTGGAAATCCATAGCTCATCTGGATATATATGCGTGTGTGTATATATGTGTCCACGTATACACACACACACATTGTCAAACAGTGTCAAACATTAATCATTAAAACATTTTTGATTATCTGTGCTTTGGTCTCCTCTGCGTCTGTCTACGGTGGAGTCCCCAAAGGAGATCTTTGTCACACCCTGAAGCTAGCCATCTGTGAATACTCATTCAATGAGTAAGCCTTGCTGGAATATAAAATCCACCACCAACCATAGGTGAACTTGGGGGTGGCTGAAGCGCTGGAAACGGATAAGCTAAAGAGTAAATCATGGTAGGTTAAAGGCAAGGCAAACATAAACAGGAGAGATCTCGACTAGAAGGAGCACTCACACCTGGAGAGAGTATTTCCAAGGGATTAGTCAATCAGTAGTATTTATTGAGCGCTTACAGAGCACTGTACTAAGTGCTTGGGAAAGTACCCGTTGACAGAATGCAACCGAAGGTCTAGAACTTCATCCAGGAGTGGGTTCCATAGTGGTAGTAGAGAAGCAGTGTGGCCTAGTGGAAAGAGCCCCTGGCCTGGGTGTCAGAGGTTGTAGGTTCCAGTCCTGGCTCCATCACTTATCTGCTGTGGCAAGTCACTTAACTTCTCTGTGCCTCTGTTTCCTCATCTGCAGAATTGAGTTTCAATGCCTATTCACACTCCTACTTAGACTGTGAGCCCCACGTGGGACCTGATGATCTTGTATGTAGCCAGGGCTTGGCACATAGTAAGCATTTAACAAATTCCGCAATTCTAAGAGTAGCCCTTTGGTTCCAAGAGGACACTGCAGGCTCTGAGACTGCGTCGGGGAGTGTCTTTGGAAAGAGGATCTCTTCCACGCTTGGATCCCAAAAGTACAGTGGCACTGTGGTCCAGAAGGAGAGTGACTTGTGATAGGGAATGGAAAGAGGTTTCCAACATGATAACCCAACCTCCAAGCAAGGAGCCGATCTGGGTGGTCTTCCTTCTCTCGGATTATTTGGCCAATTAGGGCCACCAAGACCCCAGGGAGGGGGTAAAGGGTGAGGGCCCAAGCAGACTCTGTAGTGTGGTATCAGGGGAGCAGGTTCGTTGGCTAGCTAGAGGATTATAGGTTCCCTTCCTGGCTGTGGAAGCGGAAGCTGCCGGAAGTAAGAAACCTGTCCCTGGGGGCCCATTAGTTACCAAGTTGAATAGAACCTTGGGCCTCCAGCCCTGCTGTGATCTTCATTTTCCCCTTCCCTTCTCCCTGCCAAGCTGGAGCCCTGAGGCCGCCAGGCCAACTCCCAAATAATAACTCCCCTGCCACCAAATCCCCAGGGTTGTGCTCAGGGTCACCCAGGGGGGACCCATGGGTCCAACTGATCACTGCCGGCCCTGCCAAGATTCAGGCTCAACCTCCGGCAAACCGCACGGCACCTCCCTGCAAGCCGGTAACCTCCTGGCTCTGATGTGTCACCTGGTCCACTGTCCTGTTGCGGTAGAAAAGTTCTTCCTACCACACCCACTCTCTGCAGTAGGAAGGGCCTGGATAACCCACAATACAAATGATCTGTGACTTCATCATCTGAAGTATATTGCATCCAATATTCCTGTTTGCCCTAAAAGTCCTATTTATTGTTTGTGTCTAAAGTGTTTATTTGCCCAATCCCCTTCATTTACCATTATTCTAGTTTCCTTGAAAACCTGTGGCTGCAGAGAGTGAGGGCCCAGGCCAGAGATAGGGGTAACCAACTCCAGCCAGACAGGGAGAGGTCTCTCCTGTGAGGCCAGGGAGTCCATAGTCAGTGCTGTTGTCATAGGGGTGGTCTCTGAGGGAGATGAATCAGTGACTGGTTGAGTGGCAGCTATAGTTGCCAGGCCACCGGAGGCAAGAGACGAGGTTGGGCTCCCGGGATCGCCCCCCCAACCTCCAAGGCCAGACGCTTGGGACTTCCACCTTCTCCCCCCAACCCTGCACCACCAACACCCAAGACCGGACTCCCGGGGCTCCCCCCAGGCCTGACTCCTAGGACTCCCCGTCAGAGGTCGTGCTCCCGGGACATATAGTGAAGCTCTTGGGACTGCTTCTGGGGACAGTGGCCCAGAGGAACCAAGCAGACAAGTCTCATGATGCAGTCCTACTTTTCCATGACATGGTGCTCTATCTGAACACGCAGATTCAGGGGCCCTTCACCCCAACAGCTTCCCTCTCAAGAAGGGTGGCCTAGAGCAGTGTTTTCCTTGATTTCACTCGAATCTGTTATGGTAAAAAATAAGTTCCCACCTTGCTATGGCTGTAGATTTTTCTTAGCATGCTGCCAGGAGCCAGGATAAAAATAATTATGTTTCTTGGTAAGCGCTGACTATATGCCAAGTACTGTACTAAGCATAAGGGTAGATACAACAGAGTCCGTCTCTCACATGGGGCTCACAGTCTAACTAGGAGGGTATAGGATTTAATCTCCATTTTACAGATGAGGAAACCGAGGCCCAGAGAATTTGAATGACTTGCCCAAAGTCACCCAGACAAGGGATGGAGTCAGGATTAGAACTTAAGTCAGTGTTCTTTCTACTAGGCCGTGCTGCTTTCCAGCAGTGGGTAGCATGTGCTGGGAGTGGTAGCCTAGCTGCTGGACATTGGGGCCATCTCACCTGGAGCCAGAGATGCCTGGTCATAGGGTCAGCAGTGACCAGGGCTCCTGGCCAGGGCTGAAAAGAAAGGAAGCAGAAGCCTTGTGATCTTCCTGGCGGGATGTGAGAGGCCTGACCTAAGGAATGAGAAACCTCAACAAGTCCAAAGTGAAGTCCAGAGACATGAGGAGCAGGGAAAACAGTAATGGAGAAGTGTGTTTCCAGAAATTTTCCAGCAGCCCAAACCTGGAGTAGGGAAATCTAATGCAGGGGCTGACTAGCATGGTTCTCCAGAGACTGGTTAGTGCTCAATGTTGTGTCATTCATTCAGTTGTATTTTTTGAGCTCTTACTGTGTGCAGAGCACTGTACTAAGCGCTTGGAAAGTACAGTTCAGCAACAATAGAGACAATCCTTACCCAACAACGGGGAGGTGATGAAGCCAGGAACCCTTGGCATCATATTGCCTTTCTTGTCTCTCTCAACATTTCCTATGTCTCCAAGTTTAGGGAATTAATCTCCACTTCCCACTTGTCCTCTGGAAGACTGGAAGGTTTGCAATTTGATGATGTCAGATGCCTGTTCTGGAAGAAACATGGTCTTGGGAGTCAAGGGAGCTGGGTTCTAATTCTGATTCCACCACTTCAATTAATTGATCATATTTATTGATCTCTTACCGTGCACAGAGCATTGTACTAAACACTAGGGAGAGTACAGTATAACCGTTGGTAGAAACATTTCCAGCCCACAGTGAGCTTACACTATAAAGGGGAGGTAGACATTGATGAGAAGCAACGTAGCTCAGTGGAAAGAGCCCAAGCTTGGGAGTCAGAGGTCATGGGTTTGAATCCCAGCTCTGCCACTTGTCAGCTGTGAGACTGTGGGCAAGTCACTTCTTTGTGCCTCTGTTACCTCATCTGTAAAATGGGGATTAACTGTGAGCCTCACGTGGGACAACCTGATTAGCCTGTATCTACCCCAGCGCTTGGAACAGTGCTCTGCACATAGTAAGCGCTTAACAAATACCAACATTATTATTATATAAATAAATTATGGATACGTACATAAGTGAGGGGGGCTGAGGGACGGGGTCGGGGGGAAGGAGCAAATTCAAATCTACTTGTCTGCTACAGGACCTTGGGTAAATCCCTTCACTCTGCCACAGTTTCCTCATTGGTAAAATGGGGATTAAAATGCCTGTTCTCCCTCCCCTTTGGCTCTGAGGCCCACATAGAACATGTGTCCAACTTTATAATGTATCTACCCAAGTGCTTAGTGCAGAATCTGGCACCTAATAAGCATGTAACAAATACCACAGTTATTAAGTAATTTTCTGTCCCACTGATTCAGCATTAGTAGGTGCCTTCTATGTTATATATGGCTGGGAAACAATGCCCTGTATGAGGTTAAATATGATATTTCAAGCCCTGAGGCCAGTATGAAGAAGCCAGGAAGGAGGCTACTGAAAACCAGGAAAAACCCTTCTTCCTGAGGAAGGTAAAAAGCCCTCAATGACTCAATAAGACCCATCTCTTCTTCCCATCCACCCTGCCCCTGCCTCCCTCACACTACTTATCCCTTTTAAAGTAATAATAATGCTTTGAATCTTTAATTTTTATTATTGACCACAATTAGTCATCACTGTGAGACGCAGATATAAGTATCTGCTTTGTAAGGATGAGAGAACTGGGGCCCAGAGGGGTTAGGCGATTTGCCTGAGGTCACCCAAATGGGCCAGGGCAAAGCCAAGACAAAAGCCTTGGTCTTCTGACTCCCAGATCCTTGCCCTTTCCACTTGCCAATGCAGCTTCTAGGCAGACCCAAGAGGGCAGGGAGAAGATGATCCAAGTTTGTCATTCATTCATTCAATTGTATTTATTGAGCACTTACTGTGCGCAAAGCACTGTATTAAGCACTTGGGAGAGTACAATATAACAGTAAACAGAAACATTCCCTGTCCACAATGAGCTTACAGTCCAGAGGGGGATACAGATATTAATACAAATAATTACAGATATGTACATGAGTTTTGGCTTGGTAGCCTCCCCAGCTCCCATGTTCAAGACCCACCGTAGCCTCTGCTGGATGGAGAACCGGGCCAGGATCAAGGAGTGGCTACCGGTATGAATCAGTCACTCCTGTGCTGGGTTGACTTGCCGCCCATCCCCTTCCTCCCTCAGACTCATTTCTCCCGAATGCTTTCTGGGAAGCACCGGGAATCCCTGCTGGATAAGTGAGACCCAATCTATTTCCCACGGTTACTAGGCGATGGCGTGAAACCACAGGGCTGCCCCACTGTGGAGAGAGGCCCCGAGAGGCCTCAGAAAAAATCAGCCAGAAACACAGTGGTGCGAGGTCCCAAAGTGAGCAGTTGAAATGACGATGATGGTGATGATGATATTAGGGAACTTGGTTAAATAGAAAACAGTTGGAATCCATGCTTGTCAAGTGGGCGATCCTTGTTATAGCTCCATCTCCCTCCAGTCATTCCTCTCCAAACTCCTTGAGCGAGTTGTCTAAGCCCGCTGCCACCACTTCTGATCCTCCAATTCTATCCCCATCCCCATCCAATCCAGCTTCTGTCCCCTTCAATCCACAACCCTCTGAGAGGCTACAAATGATCTTCTTGCCAAATGCAAGGGCCTCTTCTCTATCCTAATCTTCCTCCATCTCTCAACTGCCTCAATAAAGTGGAACACCCCTTTCTCCTAGAAACATTATCCAACCTCAGCTTCACTGACACCTCCTGATTTTCTTCCTGTGTAGCTGACCACTTTTTCTCAATCTCTTTTGTGGGCTCCTCCTCTACCTCCCACTCCCATAGTTAGGCTGAGTTCTGGGTCCCCTTCTATTCTCCATCTGTAGCGACTCCCTTGGTGAATTTATTTGCTCCCGTGGCTTCGTCTATATAAGGATGACTCCTAAATCTTCATCTCCAGCCCTGATCCTTCTCCTTCTCTGCAGTCTCACATTTCCTCCTGCATTCAGAACACCTCTACTTGGATGTCTCGCTGACAACTCAAACTTAACATGTCCCAAACATGACCACTCCAAACCCTGTCCTCCCCATGACATTCCCATCACTATAGACAGCACCACCATCCTCCTCAGAAGCCAGTAATCTTTGACTCCTCCCTCTCATTCAACCCACAGAGCCAGTCTGTCACCACATCCTGTCAGTTCAACCTTCACAGCTCCAAAATCCACATTTTCCTCTCCACCCAAACTGCTACCGCATTAATCCAAGCATTTATCCTACTCCACCTTGATTATTGCATCAGCCTCCTCGTTGACCTCCCTGCCTCCTATCCCCATTCGAAATACTTCACTCTACTGCCTGTATCATTTTTCCACAAAACCAACCAATCAATCAATCAATGGTACTTATTGAGCACTTACTGCAAGCAGATCATTGTACTAACAGTTTGGAAGAGTACAATATAACAGAAATGGTAGACACATTCCCTGTCTACAGAGAGCTTACAGTCTAGAGGGGTAGATAGACACGAATATAAATAACTAAATTATGGATATGTATGTTGGTGCTGTGTGACGGAGGGAAGGGTGACTAAACAGTCCAAATCCCAGTGAAGTGGCAATGCAGAAGGGAGTGGTAGGAGAAGAAATGAGGGCTTAGTCAGCCTCTGTGAGGAGATGGGCCCTCAATAAGGCTTTGAAAGGGGGGAGAGTTATTGTCTGTCGGATATGAGGACGGAGGACATTCAAGGCCAGAGGCAGGATGTGGGTGAGCGGCATTGAATCCCTATTTTGCAGATGAGAGAACTGATTCCCAGAGAAACTCGAGGACTTGCTCAGTGTCACACAGCAAGAAATTGGTAGAGTTGTGATTAGAACCCAGGTCCTCTGACTCCCAGGCCCGTGCTCTTTCCACTCATTAGGCCATGCTGCTTCTGAGCCTTTCCCTGCCTGGAGCCTTGTCTGCAGGCTCATTCATTCATTTATTCAATCATATTTTTTGAGCACTTACTGTGTGCAAAGCACAGTACTAATTGCTTGGGAAAGTACAATATAACAATAAACAAATTCCCTGCCCACAACAAGCTTCCAGTCTCTGCCAGGATAGATCCGGATGTGAATTGGAGCTGGCCTATTTGAAAAGCCTACCTCTCTCACAGGCAGAAAAAACTCTTCTCTCTCCCCAGTTAGACTGTGTGCCCCAGGGGGGACAGGGATTGGGTCTAAAGTGATTACCTTGTATCTGCCCCGGCCCTTAGTACAGTGCTTTGCATGAGAAGCAGCGTGGCTCAGTGGAAAGAGCACGGGCTTTGGAGTCAGGGGTCATGAGTTCGAATCCCAGCTCTGCCACTTGTCGGCTGTGTGACTGTGGGCAAGTCACTTAACTTCTCTGGGCCTCAGTTACCTCATCTGGAAAATGGGGATTAAGACTGTGAGCCCCACGTGGGACAACCTGATTCCCCTGTGTCTACCCCAACGCTTAGAACAGTGCTCTGCACATAGTAAGCGCTTAACAAATACCAACATTATTATTAGTAGTAGTAAGCACTGATCAAATACCACAGTGATGATGAACTGAAAATAAAACCTCCCAGGTTCCAGTGGTGACAAGAGCAGAAGATCCCCAGGGAAATCCTATGCCTCATTGATAGGTTGAAGTTGAAACAACCCTAACCAATATTTCACAATAGCTGTCCGAACCCATCCTTCCCTTCCCCAGTTGCTCTAATGTGTGACTTTATTTGGGAGGAAGCATATGAGGCTGATTAAGTCGGCTGATCCACCGCACAACAGAATGCAGCAGCAGTAAGATTTTCCAACAACTGCTAATTTGAGGTTAGAAGCTGCTGAAGCCCTAACAGAGAGGATTTTTGATGGGCCTGCCTAATGCAGTCTCAAAATTTCTAGTTTATGCGGTCTGCCTTTAGGCAGTTTGGCCTAGTGGCTCGGGAGTCAAGAAACTGTTTAGCTCATTTTGAGCAGGGAATGTGTCTACCCAATCTGTTACATTGTACTCTCCCAAGCACTTAGTACAGTGTTCTGGGAACAGTGAGTGCTCAATAAATACGATTGATTGATTAATGCCATTTGGCAGAGGCTGCTGGAGGACACACATGCAGGTGTACCCATTTACTTACTGCCCTGACCTTGCAGATTATCTGATTTTGATGGAAAATCCAACTCCCAGAGCTCTACGGAAAAAAATCTCCCTGGGACTGTGGCACTTTTGGCTGATGATGAACTGATGACATCCATTTGGTCAACCGATATCCAGGTGTTTTTACTGTTGACGATTTTAACTTGGGGTGGCCATTGTAACTTATTCTTGTCCCAACGTATAATAGTGATAATAATTGTGGTATTTGTTAAGCACTTACTATGTGCCAAGACCTATACTAAGCGCTGAAATAGATATAAGATCAACAGGTGCCCCATGAAGCGCACAGTCTAAGTAGGAGGGAAGACAGGCATTGAGTCTCCATTTTGCAGGTGAGGAAACTGAGAAACAGAGAAGTGACTCATTCAACCCACATTTTTAATTCATCACTATTGTCTTGTCAGTAGAATCTTGTCAGTAGAATCTTGTCAGTTCTACTTTCATAGCATCACCAAAATCTGCCCCTTCTTCTCCGTACAACCTGCTACCTCACTAATGCAAACACTTACCTTGATTATTTTATCAGCCTCTTTGCTGACCTCCCAGCCTCCTGTCTCTCCCCACCCCAGGCCATACTTCAATCTGCTGCTCAGATCATTTTTCTACAAAACATTCAGTCCACGTTTCCCCAGTCTTCAAGAACTTCCAGTGGTTGCCCATCCACCTCCACAACAAACAGAAACTCCTTACCATCAGTTTTAAAACACTCCATCACCTTGCCCCCTCCTACATCACCTTGCTACTCTCCTACTACAACCCAGCCCAAAAATTTCTCTCTCCTAATGCTAACCCATCTCACTGTCCCTCGATCTTGTCTACCTAGCCACTGACCTCTTACCTTAGAATTCCCTCCCTTTTCATATCCGAAAGACTCTGCCCACCTTCAAAGCCTTATTTAAGGTACATCTCCTCCAAGAGGCCTTCCCTGACTAAGCCCTCTTTCCTTTTTCTGCCACTCCTTTCTATGTCACCCTGACTTGCTCCCTTTATTCATCCCCCTCCCAGCCCCACAGCGCCTAGGTACATATCTGTAATTTTATTCATTTATATTAATATCTGTTTCCCCCTCTAGACTGTAAGTGCATTGTGGGGAGGGAATGTGTCTGTTATTATATTGTACTCTCCCAAGTGCTTAGTACCGTGCTCTGCACACAGTAAGTGTTCAATAAATACGATTGACTGGATGACTGACTCCCCCACAGTCACATAGCAGGCAAGTGGCAGAGCCAGGATTAGAACCCAGGTCTACTGACTCCCAGACCCGTACTCTTTCCACTATGCCAAAAGTCATAATATTGTCGATCAGGGTTACTATTTCTAAGCCAGACAGCTCTTTGGGATCCAGGCTAGTGTCAAAATAATACTTTAGATTTGTATAGCCTTTTTATTTTTTTCCAACAAGCTTTAATATACTT
This sequence comes from Ornithorhynchus anatinus, assembly GCF_004115215.2. Taxonomy (NCBI): domain Eukaryota; kingdom Metazoa; phylum Chordata; class Mammalia; order Monotremata; family Ornithorhynchidae; genus Ornithorhynchus; species Ornithorhynchus anatinus. The sequence goes on along the minus strand of NC_041728.1, from coordinate 70,840,481 downwards.
ATCTCCTTTTGTTCACACAACATTCCTGTGAAGTAGGCAGAGCCAAGTTATTATCAGGTGAACCCAAGGAGGCGTGAGTCTTGGGACACAGAGCTCTACCAACTCAAATATTTTTGCTTTTGTAATAAAATGTTGGGGCTCAGCTCTGTGTGTTTCTAGAATGGGGAGTCTCCCCCTTTAGACTATAAGCTCACTGTGAGCAGGGAATGTGTCTGTTATATTGTTATACTGTACTCTCCCAAGCTCTTAGTACAGTGCTTTGCACACAGTAAGTGCTCAATAAATACTACTGACCGACTGATCAGAAACTCTGTCTTTTCTCTGGACAGGGTTACATGTCTACATGTCCCAGAAATTTTTAAGACATAGGAGTCCTTACCCTCCCTCCATCCCTTCAGCTCTCCCTTCCTGCACTGGATCCAGCTCGATCCCGGAATGGCCCTACCTCAGGATAAAACCTACTGAGCCTGGGCAGGACCACTCAGGATCTGAACAGGGCTCTGTAAAGCTGGCAAAGGTGGTAGCGGCAGCCATGACTGATGCTCAATTTCTATTTTGTATTCTTCCATTTTCGCTTCCAGCCCCTTCTCCCTCCATTTTCTCTGCTTCCCCTAAATCCTTCATGGGTAATGTGACCAGAAGTCCTGATTTGGGTGGTACTATCCCAGTGTGGGGGGTTCTGTCCTGGGCTCTAACAGTTTATTAAGGGTCTTCCTTTAGACAGTCAGAAGCAAGACAAATCCTTTAGCTGTGGCTATCTGTGTGTGTGTGTGAGAGAGAGAGAGAGAGAGAGAGAGTGTGTGTGTGTGTGTGTGTTTATGTGTAGTGTGTGACCTAGTGGAAATAATAATAATAACTGTGGTATTTGTTAAGCTCTTACTATGTGCCAGACACTGTACTAAGCCCTGGAAAGAGCATGGGACTGGGATTCAGGAGACTGGAGTTTTAATCCTAGCTCCTCCACTTGTCTGCTTTGTGACTTTGGCCAGTTTACTTAACCTCTGTGTGCTTCAGCTTCCTCATCTGTAAAATGAGGATTAAATACTTGTCCTCCCACCTTCTTACACTGGGAGCTTTGTTTGAGTCAGGGACTATGCTTGATTTGATAGTTTTGTACAACCCCAATGCTCAGCACAGCATTTGGTTCTTAGTAAGGGCTTAATAAATACCATTATTATTATTATTACCTGCCACCCCTTCTCTCTGTCAACCTCTGCTCCCTTCTCTGTCTTTTCTCTGCTCTGGCCCTGCCTCTATCAAATAATTATTGTGGAATTTTTAAGTGCTTACTATGTACTATCACTGGGCTAGATAAAAGATAATCAAATCCCACATGGCGTTTATGTTTTAAATAGGAGGGAGCACAGGTATTGAATCCCCCATTTTGCAAATGAGAGAACTGAGGCCCAGAGAAGTACATGACAGAGCAGACAAGTGGCAGAGCCAGGATTAGAGCCCAGGTCCCCTGTTTCCCAGACCCATGCTCTTTCCACTAGATCATGCACTTTCCTATCTGCCTTTGTCTCTTCCTCCCCCTATACCTCTCCCTTGACCCTCTTTCTGTCTCTTTTCCTCTCTTGCCTATCTAACTCTCTTTCTGTTTTTCTTTCCTGCTTTTTTCTACCCTCTAATCTCCATCCCGCGCCATTAAGCCTCACCCCTCCAAAGTCCTATCCTCGGCCCATATTCCGAAAAATATGGTTGCTTTATCCCTATTGCCCCACCTTTCTGGTTTTCATTCTCACAGGAGGCAATGACCCAATCAATAAAACTTCCTGAAACATTCTCCCAGTAAAACTGGATGGGCTAAACTGTTTGTGGCCCTTCAAACAATCCCAGTCAAATAGCTATTTATGGCAGGCGGAATGGTCGAACAGATTTGATTTTCATTATGTCTTCAGAATTTCTGTTGAAGTTGGCTAATATTTAACTGGTGGACGTGAAAGATTACCTGAGGGAAGAGAAGAACTCTGAACTGGGTAAGAATTGCATGGCGCTTACAAGGCCCTTCTCACCACCCAGTGGCTAGTGACAACCAGGAGGCCCAAGGAGAAGGCTCTTAGCCCTCCCCGATTAGAGGGTCCAATGGGGCTAGGCCCCATGGGGAGGTGATAGGAGAGGACTGAGAGGGACCCCTTGAATTTTAGAGCTGCCTTTCATCCCCAAATTATTCAGGTTTCACTTTACCTCCTAACAGACTCAGGGGTGAGGTGGTTATTTCTATTTTGTTAAAAAGGAAGCTGGGGCACAGAGAATTTAGGTGACTCTCCCAAAGAAACATCCAAGAACCATGAATCCTAGAAATCTGGAGTGGTTGACTTCTCAGTTCAGTGCTCCTAGCAATCCAATCAATCAAGCCGGCTCAGTGGAAAGAGCACGGCTTTGGGTATCAGAGGTCATGGGTTCTAATCCCGGCTTTGCCACTTGTCAGCTGTGTGACCTTGGGCAAGTCACTTAACTTCTCTGTGCCCCAGTTCCTTCATCTGTAAAATAAGGATGAAGACTGTGAGCCCTATGTGGGACAACCTAATTACCTTGTATCTACCCCAGTGCTTAGAACAGTGCTTGGCACATAGTAAGCACTTAACAAATACCAACATTTATTTATCAATCGGTTGAATTTATTGTTTACTATGTGCAGAGAACTACTAAATAATAATAGTACTAATACTACTAATACTAATAGTACTAATTTTGAGGTGTTTGTTAAACACTATGCCAAGCACTGTGCCAAGAACTGGGGTTGGTGCATGCAATCAGCTCAGGCACAGTCCCTGTCCCGCCTGGGGCTCAGGGTCTAAGAGACCACACATTAATTTCTGCTCAAATTTCAGGTGAGTTATCCCCTACCTTCGTTAAACCTCTTCCCTTGGATTTCAGCTCTCAAACGTGATTTTTACAGTTCTATCCCAAACACAATCCCATCCTTTCAAGCCAATCTCTTAGACTGCCTTTGGGGTGATCTTCCAAATGACCGATATTAACCTTTGGACTCCTCAGGGCTCCTATGCGTTGCCTGGCTCTAGAAAGATCTCAGCTTCTTGGTAATAATGCCCCTTGCCTTTTCCACATAAATTGCCCAGAAAATCAGAGCAAATCCTTTTGGGGTAACAGCAGAAACCAGAGCCCGCATTCACGGGTTCAAGAGTTCATTCGGTTCATTATTTCTAAACAGGAATGCTTCCCTGCTTCCCTGCCCCCAGTATTTCCTTTGAAAAGTACTGCGGTCTGCCCTGGCTGATTGATGCTCTGGTCTGTAGGTACTCTCGTATTCAGTCCTCGTGGCTGCCGCTTGGAAATGGATTCTGCAGCGTCCAAGGAATTTCCCACTGCTTTGTCTTTGCAACTGTTTTCCCACTAGTGCAGGGGAGAGAGAAGTTGTTTTTTCTTCTATCCCACCCCTCCAGAGTCCCACAAAGATTTTTGTCTAGCCAGAGCCCCTAAGAAAATTTATTTTTTTTCCATGCATGGGGGCAAGGCCGAGGCAGGATGTAGCATACAGAAACCTGCAGGATGATGCTTCTTCAAGGGAGGAATAAAATTCCAGCAACTATCTCTCCTACACAACCCTTTTTTCTTCTTCTGGTATTTGTTAAGTGCTTAGTATGTGTCAAATACTGTTCTAAGCACTGGGGTAATAATAATAATAATAATAATGGTATTTGGTAAGTGCTTACTTTGTGCCAAGCACTGTTCTAAGCACTGGAGTAGATACAAGGAAATCAGGTTGAACACATTCCCTGTCCCACATGGGGCTCTCAGTTTCAATCCCCATTTTACAGATGAGGTAACAGAGTCGTAGAGAAGTGAAGTGACTTGCCCAAGGTCAAACAGCAGGCAAAAGGTGGACCTGGGATTCAAACCCATGACTTTCTGACTCCCAGACCCATGCTCTATCCACTGCACTAGAAGCAAGTTAATTGGGTTAGACACAGTCCCTGACCTGCATGGGCTCCCAGCCTAAGTAGGAGGGAGAACAGGAGAACGGAGGCAAAGAGAATTAAGCAACTTGCCCCAGGTCACCCAGCAAGCAGTTGGAGGAGTCAGAATTAGAACCCTGGTCCTCAGACTCCGGGCCCAGGATCTATAATAATAATTGTGGTATTTGTTAAGAACTTAGTAAGTACCAGGCACTGTACTTACTGCTGAGGTGAATACAAGCAAATCAGGTTGGACACAATTCCTATCCCATTTGGGGCTTTCACTCTCAATCCCCACTTTACAGAAGTGACTTGCCCAAGGCCACACAGAAGACAAGTGGTGGAGCCAGGATTAGAACCCATGATCTTCTGACTTCCAGGCCCGTGTTCTATCCGCTACGCCATGCTGCTTCCTACTGGGTCATGCTGCTTCTTGGGGGATTACAGTGCTCCTGGGCCTTTCTCAACAGCAAAACAATACAAGGAGGGACAACCTTTTTGTGTGCCCGGTATGGCAGTGTGATCCCACAGTGGTCCTTTTCGGCCAGACATGTACTCATAGTCCACCGTCAACAGCCTGATCTTTAAATAAGGACCAATATATGTGGGTATATGTCTCATGTCTGGGGTATCGCCCCTACCATCAGCTGGGGCACGGACACAGAATTATCTATCACCTGGATATCACCCAAGGAGCAGTGCTACTCAGAACCTACTGTGGGGAGCTACCCAGGCCACGTGTGAGGAGGGAAATGCCCAACTTCCTCTGCCAACATCACAGTCCCCGGCCTCTACCTGGGTGGCTTCCCGCTTGACTGCCGGCCCAGTAGATCTTGATCAGCAGTGGTAGCTACACTCACTGCCCCCACCCGCAGTATAGCCAGGCAGCCCACGGACGGGCCTATTTTTGTACTGACTGGTTGGGATGTTGCTTTTCGATTTTTCATTTTCTCTGTGTGTGGTGTTATTGATCGCCATACGTTCTCAATAAACCCTGCAAGGTCCTCTCTGGTTTGTTTCAAAAATCAGGCAAAAAACTGATAATGTGATCAAGAGCAATGAATGAAATTCCCATTCAGCATATTTATACATGTGTGTGTGCGTGCATGTGTGTGTTGAATAGTACTTGCTAAGCACTTATTACTTGCCAGGCACCATACTAAGCACTAGGGTTAAGTACAAGATAATCGGGTTGGACACAGTCCCTGTCTCACATAGGGCTCACAGTCTTAATCCCCATTTTACAGATGCGGTCTACGCAAAGTCCAAGGACTAGATCACTAGTGATTTTAAGAGAAGCAGCCTAGCCTAGTGGATAAAGCAGGGCCTGTGAGTCAGAGGACCTGGGTTCTAATTCCGGGTCTGCAACTTGTCTGCTGTGTGACCTTGGGCAAGTCACTCACCTCCTCTGTGCCTCAGTTCTCTCATCTGCAAAATTGGGATTCTCCCTCCTATTTATACTGTGAGTCCCATGTGGGACAGGGATTGTGCTCAACCTAATTAACTTGTTTCTACCCAAGCACTTAGTACAGTGTTTGGCCTATAGTAAGTGCTTAACAAGTACCATTATTATTATTATTATCATTATTATCATTCAAAGGATCATTCAGTGCTTACACCAAGGGAGAGGCTCCCTTCCGAGTGAGAGCTCATCCCAGCAAAGCGTTCAGAACAGGGGCAGAGCCTGAAACTGAGGTAACAGCTGCTTCCCGTTGAGCCAAAGAGCCATAAGTAACGGGCTGCTGAGAGGGGGCCTGGTGAGGAGCAGGGAGGACATGAGAAATGCTGCAAATTATCCAATTCCAGCTCAAGACCAAACCGTTGGCCAGCAGCCCAGTGGGGTCAGTCACTAAGGTGGCCCTTTGTCTTTGAAATGAAAGCTCCAGCTGTAAGTTCCATGCCCATTCTATAATGAAAACCTCAGCCAAAGAACAGGATGCATCAAGGGAACTTTGCCAGACTCCCTCAGCCCCACAGCACTTTTGGACCTATCTGTAATACATTTATTTTTATTAATGTCTGTCTCCCCATCTAGACTGTAAGCTTGTTGTGGGTAGGGAATATGTCTATTGATGCTGTTTTATTACACTCTCCCAACCACTTAGTACCGTGCTCTGCATACAGTAAACAGTCAGTAAATGCCACTGATAGATTTTTTTTCAGCAGGAGCAAGAGGGCCACTGAGCTGTGACTTTAGTGGCTCTCACTTGACCTTCAGCAGCTCACGCTGCCAAGTTATCCATTCAGCATGTAGTCTTCACTCCCTGCAAGAGCACACTGTTCTTCTATGGCACTGGGTGGCCACCATTTTAAGGGCAGAAAATCTGGAAGTGTTTCCCCAGCTTCAGCTATGGGAAGCAGGGTGACTTCATGGAAAGAGCCCAGACCTAGGAGTCACAGGACCTGGCTGCTAATCTCTACTCCACCACTTGTCTACTGTGTGGCCTTGGGCAAATCATTTAACTTCATTGTGCCTCAGTTCCCTCATCTGCTAATTGGGCATTCCATACCTGTTCTCTCTCCTACTTAGACTGATTATCTTATATCTAACCCAGTGCCTAATACAGTGCTTGGCACATAGTAAGTACTTAGCAAATATCACAATTACTACTATTCGGCTTAGCCTGGAAATCCTATCACACTCAAAGACTCCTAAAGAAATCCCAAACCATCCCTGTCTCAGTCTGAAAACTCACTGATGCCACCTGCCTGTTGTGTGAACTTGGGCAAGTCACTTGACTTCTCTGTGCCTCCGTTTCCTTATCTGAAAATGGAGATTAATCCCTGTTCTTCTTCCTACTTAGACTATGGGCCCTGTGTGGGACAGGGATTGGGTCCGACCTGATTATCCTGAATAAATCCCACTGCTTAGAACAGTGTTTAGCATATAGTAAGTGCTTAACAAATACCACAGTTGTTATAATTACAATCCTTTTTCCTCAATTTCCCACCTATATGGGGAGCAAGGAGAGCCTGTTAGATTTCTGTCTCCTCTCCCCCCAGCTATCAAAACGAAAGGAAAATGAGGGATGTAGGAGCACCATTTCATGCTATCCTCATCCTCAACCAGTCCTCAACCAGCTCCAGCGGGCCAGGGGCAGAAAGCAAGCAGACAGCCACGGATCAGAGATGTCTGCCTTTCAGGTGATGCCACAAAACACTATATTCCAGGCACTGTCCTAAAAGCTGGGGTTTGTTGGCTTATGCTCTCGAGTCGTGTCCAACCCATAGCGTCGCCATGGACACATCTCTCCCAGAAATCCCTGCTCTCCATCTGCAATTGTTTTGGTAGTGGATCCGTAGACTTTTCTTAGTAAAAATAGCGAAGTGGTTTACCATTGCCTCCTGTGCAGTTAACCTGAGTCTCCACCCTCAACTCTCTCTCATGCCACTGCTGCCCCACACAGGTGAGTTTTGACTCATAGCAGATTGCCTTCCACTCGCTAGCCACTGGCCAAGCCAGTAATGGAATGGGTTGGCCTATGCTTGACTCTCCCTCCCATAGTCAAGACTAGTAGAGTACTGGAAACTCTCCAGGTGCGACTCTAAGAGATGAAAGCCCGGGGTAGATACAAGCTAATCAAGTTGGATGTGGTCCATGTCCCATGTATCTTAATTCCCATTTTTCAGATGAGGTAACTGAAACCCAAAGAAGTTAAGTGACTAGCCAAAGGTCACACAACAGAAAAGTGCCAGACTTGAAATTAGAACTCAAGTCCTAACATTCCCAGGCCTGTGCTTTATCCATTAGTCCATGCTGCCTCTGGCTTGCTGCTTCAGATGAGTCTGTAAGAATAGAAAAGAGTAAGGAATTTGCCTCACTATAGTTTAGGAAGGGTTTTAGCCCTATTTTCATTCATTCATTCAATAGTATTTATTGAGCGCTTACTATGTGCAGAGCACTGTACTAAGCGCTTGGAATGAACAAGTCGGCAACAGAGACAGTCCCTGCCGTTTGATGGGCTTACAGTCTAATCGGGGGAGACGGACAAACAAGAACAATGGCAATAAATAGAGTCAAGGGGAAGAACATCTTGTAAAAACAATGGCAACTAAATAGAATCAAGGCGATGTACATTTCATTAACAAAATAAATAGGGTAATGGAAATATATACAGTTGAGCGGACGAGTACAGTGCTGAGGGGTTATTGATGATAATATTGTCTCCAGGACACTGGATCTGCCTGCCTGTCTGCATTTTGTACTGGAGTCCTAAGTTTATATTGGGGTCCCAAAATTCTAAATTGGAGTGGGTAAAGTTTTTACCCTAGCCTGCTTCTATTTCACATTAGTACTGGGTTTTTTCAAATATGATTTGGGCTTGGTCTTTCAATATAGTAAAATGATAGGGCAGCAGAGAAAGGGCCAAACAATCAACTAGCTAATAATAATTATTGAGTGCCCACTGAGTGTGGTGCACTGTACTAAGCACTTGGGAGAGAACAGTAAGAGTGAAAGATAGAGCCTCTGCTCTTATTGAGCTTTTAATCTAAAGGGAGAGGCTGGCAGATAGGGAGATAGTTCGAAAGCTGAGGGAAGAGAATGGAGAGAGCCGTCGAAGAGTCAGTTCCTTCCTGGTGGTCATCCTAGCTTCTAAGATGAGGAATTGAAGCAAGGAGAGTCAAACAGATTCCTTATCTCCAGGAGATAAAAACTAACTAGTCTGTTCAGCCAAGAATTTTAGAATAATGTGTTCTGTTTAATGCTAGCATGTTGTAGCTTGAGGCCTTCCAGTGTTCCTTCCTTCTTTTGGGGAGGTGGAGTGAAGAAGAGAACCTGACAACTGATCCAAGAACTCTGGGCAAGTCATTTAACTTCTCTGTTACCTCATCTGTAAAATGGGGATCAGGACTGTGAGCCCCATGTGAACCAGGGACTGTCCAACTCGATTATCTTGAATCCATGCCAACACAAAGTACAGTGCCCGGCACATAGTAAGTGCTTGATAGATATCATAAAAAATAGGAGAAATAAGCAGGATTTTATAATTGATAGGGAAGGAGCGCTGAAGAGTAGTGTGGCCTAATGTAAAGAGCACAGGTTTTGGAGTTTAAGAACCTGGGATCTCCACCACATCCTGCCATGACGTTGGGCAAGTCATTTAACTTCCCTATACTTCAGTTTCATCATCTGCAAAAATGGGGATAAGAAACCTGTATCCTCTCTTAGACTGTGAGTTCTGTGTGGGACAGTCAAGAATTTGATCCATCAGTGGTATTTGTCAAGTACTTGCTGTGTGCAGAGCACTGTACTAAGCATTTGGGAAAGCACAATGCTGTGAAGTTGCGAGACACAGTTCCTGCCCTCAGGGAGCTTACAGTCTAGTGGGGAATACAGACATTAAAATAAATTATAGAAAGAGGCAGCAGCAGAGTGTATTGCATAAGATGAAGTTAGTAACAGAGTGCTAAAGAGATGCAGATGCAAATACCCAGATGACACAGAAAGGAGGGAAGATAAGGTAGAAAAATGAGAGGTTAGTCAGGGAAGACTCTAGAAGGAGATGTGATTTTAGTAGACCTTTGAAAATGGAGAGAGTGGTAGTCTGTCTGATTTGAAGGGTGAGTGAGTTCCAGGCCAGAGGGAAGTCATGAACAAGGAATGGATGAGAGAAACAAGATCAAGATATCAGTAAAGAGGATGGCATTAGAGGAGTAAAGTGTGTAATCAATCAATTAATCATAATTATTGAGTGTTTACTGTATGCAGAACACTGCACTAAGCATTTGGGAGGAAGTGGGAGGTGAGCAAGGCTTAATATGACAGGGAGAGCTGAACGAGTGCCTTAAATCCCTTGGTAGGAAGTTCTGTTGGATGCATATAGAGCTGAGCAACCACTGGAGGTTTTTGAAGAGTGGGGAGACATGGGCTGAACTTTTATTTTTTTTGAAAAATGATCTAGACAGCAGAGTGGCATATATGGACTGGAGAAGGGGCAAGTAGAAGAGAGGGAGGTCAGCAAGGAGACTGATACAGTAAACAAAGTGGGAAAGGATAAGTGCTTGGATCGGCGAGGTAGCTATTTCCTACTGCAACACAGCCCATATACTTTCTTCATCTAATACAAACCTACCCATTGTACCTCATCACCAACCTCTCATCCACATTCTGCCTCTGACCTGGAACACCTCCCTCTTCATATCTGACAGACCATCATTCTTCCCACCTTTAAAGCCTTACTAAAACACATCTCCTCCAAAAGACTTTCTTTGACTAAGTCTCATCAACCAATTGAGAAATCAATTCATTAATGGTATTTATTGAGTGCATACTGTGTAGAGAGCACTGTACTAACCGCTTGGGAGAGTACAGTAGAACAGAGTTGGTAGACACATTCTCCACCCATAATGAGTTTACAGTTTGGAGGGGGGAGCGGACTTTAAAATATTCATTCATTCATTCAATAGTATTTATTGAGCATTTACTATGTGCAGAGCACTGTACTAAGCGCTTGGAATGTACAAATCAGCAACAGATAGAGACAGTCCCTGCCCTTTGATGGGCTTACGGTCTAAGTGGGGGAGACAGGCAGACAAGAACAATGACAATAAATAGAGTCAAGTGGAAGAACATCTCACTGAAACAATGGCAAATAAATAGAATCAGGGTGATGTACATCTCATTAAACAAAATAAATAGGGTGATGAAGATATATACAGTTGAGTGGACGAGTACAGTGCTGAGGGGATGGGACGGGAGAGGGGGAGGAGCAGAGGGAAAGGGGGGAGAAGAGGGTTTAGCTGCGGAGAGGTGAAGGAGGGGAGTAGAGGGAGCAGAGGGAAAAGGGGGAGCTCAGTCTGGGAAGGCCTCTTGGAGGAGGTGAGCTTTAAGTAGGGATTTGAAGAGGGGAAGAGAATGAATTTGGCGGAGGTGAGGAGGGAGGGCGTTCCAGAACCGTGGGAGGATGTGGCCCAGAGGTCGACGGCGGGATAGGAGAGACCGGGGGACGGTGAGGAGGTGGGCGGCAGAGGAGCGGAGCGTGCGGGGTGGGCGGTAGAAAGAGAGAAGGGAGGAGAGGTAGGAAGGGGCAAGGTGATGGAGAGTCTCAAAGCCTTGAGTGAGAAGTTTTTGTTTCGTGCGGAGGTCGACAGGCAACCACTGAAGGTGTTTAAGAAGGGGAGTGACAGGCCCAAAGCATTTCTGCAGGAAGATGAGCCGGACAGCGGAGTGAAGAATAGACTGGAGTGGGGCGAGGGAGGAGGAAGGGAGATCAGAGAGAAGGCTGACACAGTAGTCTAGCCAGGATATTAATTGCCTGGGTTTCAACCCCTTTTGACTTTCAATTTGTGCCACCTGCAGTTCTTTCCCTCTTTTCCCATCTCCACACCCTTCTCTCTCCCCAGGTCCACACACACATACCCTGTACCTTGGCCTTCAGTTTTGTCAGCAACTTTAAGTAGGCCACTGTAATGAGAGCTAAAATTTAAAGAACACCTTTATTCTTCCAAAGCAGTTTTTTATACTCTTATCTCATCTTTTCTCACGCTAACCCTGGGAAGGTGGAGAGAGGCAAGTATTATTATCCTCCTTTTACAGATGAGGTAACTGAGGTATAGCAGTATTAAGCCAAGTTGTCCAAAGTCACACAACAGTCCAGTGGAAGAGCTGGGCTCAGTAGCCTGGTTTTCAGACTCTCTGACTCATCTTTTTTCCAATGAGACCATGTTGCCTCTTAGCACTGAGTAGTTCTAATAATAATAATAATATTAATCTGTGGCATTTGTAAAGCGGTGTCTAATTGCCAAGCATTGTACTAAGCACTGAGGTAGATCATCAGCGTACTTTAGTGGATAGAGCACGGACCTGGGACTCAGAAGGACCTGGGTTCTAATCCCAGTTCTGCCTCATGTCTGCTCTGTGACCTTGGGCAAATCACTTCACTTCTCTGTGCTTCACTTCTCTGGACTTCAGTTACCTCATGTGTCAAATGGGGATTAAGAGTGTGAGCCCCATATAGGACAAGGACTGTGTCCAACCTGATTAACTTGTATCTACCCCAGTTTGTGACACATAGTAAGTGTTTAACAAGTACCATGATTATTGTTATCAGATTGGATAGCTTCCCTGTCCCACATGGGGCCCACAGTCAATCAATCAATCAATCATACTTAGTCTGGAGGAAAGGAGAAGTGGTATTAATAATAATAATGTTGGCACTTGTTAAGTGCTTAATATGTGCAAAGCATTGTTCTAAGCACTGGGGAGGATACAAGGTGATCAGGTTGTCCTACTTGCGGCTCACAGTCTTAATGCCCATTTTACAGATGAGGCAACTGAGGCCCACAGAAGCTAAGTGACTTGCCCAAAATCATACAGCTGACATGTGAGGGAGCCAGGATTTGAACCCATGATCTCTGACTCCCCAGTCCGTGCTCTTTCCACTGAGCAACACTGCCATCCTTATTTCACAGATGAAAAAACTGAGACCCAGAGAGGTAAAAGGAGTTGCCTAGGATCACACAGCAGAGAAATGGCAGAGCTGGGATTAGAACCCAGGTCCTCTAACTCCCAGGCCTGTGTGCACAGGACTGTGTACTGTGTAGAGAAGCAGCGTGACTTAGTGGAAAGACCCCCGGTTTGGAAGTCAGAGATCGTGAGTTCAAATCCCGATTCTGCCACTTGTCAGCTGTGTGACATTGGGCAAGTCACTTAACTTCTCTGTTCCTCAGTTACCTTATCTGTAAAATGGGGACTAAGACTGTAAGCCCCACGTGGGACAACCTATTATCTTGTATCTACCCCAGTGCTTAGAACAGCGCTTGGCACATAGTAAGCACTGAACAAATACCATTATTATTATTCATTCATTCAATCGTATTTATTGAGCGCTTACTATGTGCAGAGCACTGTACTAAGCGCTTGGAATGTACAATTCGGCAACAGATAGAGACAGTCCCTGCCCCAAAACAGGCTCAGAGTCTATTACTCTTTGAATGCAGTGCCTACAGTCTACCTGCAATACCTCAGGGAAAGGTGATCAGTGAAAGATGGGATTTGCACTGATGCTTCCATGGTGCCATTTGCCTCTTGTGGCTTGGTTGAGGTCTCCAGAGAGTGCCTATCTCACCCTCCTTGGGATTGAAAACATAACCTGGGCAAACAGACTTTTCCAGCAGCAGAAGCCAAGGAGGGAGAGAACTGCGGCAGACAGTGAATCAAATCAGAAACAAAACTTGGTTTTGGAGCCTCTCATTCCCAGCCTGGTTCTCTAAATCCCTACCCATCTTGGAGAGTAAAGCGATTAGTAAATTAATTGATGGACAATGAACAAATAAAGCAAATGTAAAGATGAGAAACTGGGAAACATCCTCTGAGCAATGGATCCCAGATGTTCTCCCTTAGGGGAAAACTCTTTGCAAGGTGAGCTACGAATCCTCAAATGGAAGCAGAAGTGGCCAAGGTTTGGGGATTATGCTGCACATAGGAGGTTGAACTTTCCCCCCCACCACCAAGGTCCTTAATCAGTGGTCTTTATTGAGCACTAACTGTGTGCAGAGCACTGTACTAAGAGCTTGGGAGAGTACAGTACAGCAGAATCAGTAAACACATTCACAGCCCACAAGCAGTTTACAGTCTTGGGGGGGAGACAGACATTAATTTAAGAAATAAATTTCAGATATAAATATAAGTGCTGTGAGACTGAAAGTGGGTCTCAGAATCCACAGCACTTATTTATAGTAATGTCTGTCTCTCTAGACTGTAAGCTTGAAGTGGGCAAGAATGTGCCTCGTTTCTTGTTATATTGTACTCTCCCAAGTGCTTAGTACAGTGCTCTGCACACAGTGAGCGTTCAATAAGTACGATTAAAGATTGAAGTATCCCATAGCCAGAGGCTTCGTGGTGAAAATAAGAGCCAAAGCAGCTTATTCTGATTCCTTCTACCCTCCCCTACTCCCCTTTTTCTCCCTGTATTCACACTGCAATTTTCTCAGAATGGTTCCCTCCCAACTGCTGGGCTGCTCTCCCTGTTTCTTTCAGCATTCCTGTGTTCCTTCGGATGTCTGTCTTGAGCAATCTGTCTTGTTGTATTGTGTCTCTTCCTTCAGTCACCAGTCACCTTCCTGCTGCCGGAATTCAAGCTTCCCTTTTTAAGGGTCATTTGAGTGGGTCAAATAAAATGGAATCAAAAATGAAATAAAAAGTACCCAGAATCCATTTTGTTCGATTACTCGGGATCGATGGGAAAGGATCCATTCTGATGTAAGTTCTGGTTTGGGGTGGATTTGTTTCTTAGGGATTTGACCTTGGTTTAGGAAAGAGAAGATATAAATATTAGGGTAGTGGTGGAGGCAGGGCCGGGGTTATTCCACACCCTCGACCCCCACACCAAGAGCGCAGTGTTGATTTGTCTTCTTCTTGCCTGGGAGGTTTTTTTGTGTCAGTCCTTGCCAAAAGCATCTTCAGTCTATTTATTAAGTGCTTACTGTGTGTAGAGCACTATACCAAGCACTTGGGAAAATACAATATAACAGAGTTGGTAGTCATGATCTCTGCCCACAATGAGCTCACAGCCTACAGTCTACATCCTCCACCTTCTATGAGCTCCTAGGCTAAGGCCTGGGCCTCAGAGAGTCCATCGACATTCCCGCTCCCGGGTCTGGTCCATCGAGCAAGTTGGGCTCGGCTCTCCCTGCTCCAGAGAAGGTGGGCACATGGGTGACCTGGGACGCTTGGAGGTGCACAGGGTAGGATCTCAGATCTGGTCAAACCTGGGGACTCTACTCCGGTCAAGCGCAGAGGCAGCAGAACAGGCAGCTGAGGAGAAGGGGGATGGCAGAGAAGCGGGTTGGGGGAAGGAGGGTTGGGTGGCTGGCAGAGAGGGGCCTCACGCAGGCTGGGCCAGGGAACGGGCTGATGTCCACCCCGGCTCCAGGGAGGCTGTAGAGGAAGTGGTTCAGTACAGCAGCAGCCAGAGTGGCCTCAGTATCCAGAACCAGTGGATTTCTGGACCAAGTGAGAACTACTCTGGCCATCAGAATGAGTGATAATGTTGGTATTTGTTAAGCGCTTACTATGTGCCGAGCACTGTTCTAAGCGCTGGGGTAGACACAGGGGAATCAGGATGTCCCACGTGGGGCTCACAGTCTTAATCCCCATTTTACAGATGAGGTAACTGAGGCCCAGAGAAGTTAAGTGACTTGCCCACAGTCACACAGCTGACAAGTGGCAGAGCTGGGATTCAAACTCATGACCTCTGACTCCAAAGCCCGTGCTCTTTCCACTGAGCCACGCTGCTTCTCTAGCCACGCTGGGCACCTGGGGATGAGGCTCTGTGCTCCTCCACCATCTTCCATGATCCCTTGGGGCTCCCTGGCCATCTGGGTGCAGTATCTGGCCCAGCAGCCCATTGGGAAACCCATGCCGTGGGCCTCGGCCTCCCTCAGCAAGGAGCTTGTTGCTGGGCTGGGCCTGGGACGTGGCCAAGAATCCGGGACTCTGAAGTTGGGAGGAGACTGAAACATTCTGTGGGGTGGCGGGCTTCTTGGTCCTGGTTGTACACTGTGGGAAAGACCAGCCTCAGCCCTGGGGGAGCTGGGCCCAGAGTCTGCTGCCCGCACAGCCTGGCCTCCATCTCTGGGACCCCGTCGGGAGAGGTGGAGTAGGGGAGGGCCACCGAGAGGCCAGTGCAAGGCGGGGGGAACGGTTGAGCCGAGCAGAGAGGAGCACGCTACAGACTGATCTAGTAGGGCGTGATTTTTCCTCTCCACAGGGAAGCACCAATCCCTGATTCCCACCCTTAGGAGGGAGCAGGTACCCCCATCCCTCACACAGGTGACTCGACCAACCCTCTGGAGCGATGTTCCTTAGTATCATTTTCTCCACCTTCCCAACTTCTGTCACACGAGGTTGTCACCCAGTTAGCTGAGTGTTTAACAGAGGCCTCTGGGGATATGGCTTTCTCTGGAGCTGGGGCACTTAGCTGCTATTCGGCAGGCAGAAAGAGACCTAACGAGGGCCCCAAGGATCCATAATTGGCCCCCGCTGAGCTCGATTCTCGCTGCTCTCTACCAGTCCACATGGCCTATCCAGAGGAAAGATATTCAGAATCTCTTCACCCCAGAGAGCGCCTCCCTGGCTCCCCGGCCCATGTGTCTCAGTGACAAGGTGACAAGACCATGGAGTTGGGCCCAGCTGGTCTCACGGTAGCTCTCTCCAAAAGCACTAAGACCGAGAAGCAGCATGGAGTAGGTGGATAGAGGACAGACCTAGGAGTCAGAAGGTCATGGGTTTAATCCCCGCTCTGCCACCTGTCTGCTGTGTGGCCTTGGTCAAGTCACTTTACTTCTCTGTGCCTCACTTACCTCATCTGTAAAAAGGGGATTTAGACAGTGAGACCCACGAGGAACAGGGACGGCACCCAACCCAATTTGCTCGTATCTACCCCCAGCTCTTAGTACAGTGCCTGGCACATAGAGAAGCAGCGTGGCTCAGTGGAAAGAGCCCAGGCATGGGAGTCAGAGGTCGTGGCTTCTAATCCCAGCTCTGCCACTTATCAGCTATGTGATGTTGGGCAAGTCACTTCACTTCTCTGGGCCTCAGTTACCTCATCTGGAAAATGGGGATTAAGACTGTGAGCCCTACGTGGGTCACCTTGTATCTGATTACCTTGTATCTACCCAGTGCTTAGAACAGTGCTTGGCACATAGTAAGCGCTTAACAAATACCTAATTATTATTATAGTAAGTGCTTAATACCCCAATTTTTTTATCATTCTCTTTCGGGACTGGCTCCTCTCCCAGCATGGCCACACTGTCCTCTGCTGGATGGGTTGGGGGTGGCATGGCTAGAGTGGCTAGTTCAACCAATCAGTGGTATTTATTGAGCATTTACTATGTGCAGAACACTGCACTAAGTGCATTACAACAGAATTAATAATAATAATAATAATGTTGGTATTTGTTAAGTGTTTACTATGTGCGGAGCACTGTTCTATGCGCTGGGGTAGATACAGGGTCATCAGGTTGTCCCTCGTGAGGCTCACAGTCTTAATCCCCATTTGACAGATGAGGTAACTGGCACAGAGAAGTTGTGACTTGCCCACAGTCACACAGCTGACAAGTGACAGATCTGGGATTCAAACCCATGGCCTCTAATCCCAAGGCCCTGTTCTTTCCACTGAGCCACAAATTAGCAGACCCATTCCCTGCCTATATGGTTTCAGCAGGCTGACCCCGACCCTTATGCCCTACTTTTATTTTTGAAAGACCAGCCTCCTTCTGCCTTGTCTCCTGGCCCCAATTCCCACAGTGTCCTGGGAGAGTCTGGAACGCCAGAGGGTCTCAGGAGATCCGGCCGGGGGTTGTGCTCAGAAACTAACCAAGTTCTGGGACCTCCTGCAAAGCACCTCTTGAATTGGGTCACAGACTCCCTGAGTTACACTGTCTTCCTCAGGGTCTGTCGCATGCACCGTGAGGAACCCAAAAATGGTTGCCTGCTTCTTCGTTTGAAAACGACAGACTTCTGAATGTCATCAAGAAGGAGCAGAAGTACCAACACGAGGCACTCTGGTTTTCATTTTTGATGTTTTCAAGAGCTGTTATTTCAGTTAGTTGGCTGGTGGGGAGGAGTGTTAGCAAAGGGGTGTCCTGATTTCTCTAGAACCATCCGTGGCCACCTTGGTTGGGCCTACGACAGGGGAGCCATTCAGAGTGGCCAGCCCTGAGGCAGTACCTGAAGGCCCATGAGGACAACTCTAGGGGTGGGTTTAAGAAGACTTATTCCTGAAGGACTCAGGTGGGAGCCAGTGGCTATGCAGGTCTAGCCCTCAGCCCGACCTTCTCCCACCACGGCAGAAAGTCTAGGGGGGCCACTGTGGCCACCAGAAGACTACATTGGGCTCCTTCATTCATTCATTCACTTGTATTAAATGAACTCTTACAGTGTGCAGAGCACTAAGTGCTTGAACTTCCAAGTCACCCAAGCCCATGAATACTCTCTCCCTACCTCCTTATCCAGTACCAGTTATCTATATGTCTTTAATCATATTTATTGAACCCTTATTTGTTGCCTATTGCCACTTTCCTGTCTTGGTGCTTGTGGAGAGGGCTACCGTGAGACCAGCTGGTCCCACCTCTATGGCCTTATCGCCCTGTCACTGAGACACGTGGGGCAGGGAGCCAGGAAAGCACTCCCCTGGGTGAAGAGATTCTGAATATCTTCCCCCTGGTACTAAGTGTGCGGGACACTACAATATAAAAGAGTTGGAAAACCCTCATTTCTCCTAAGAACTTAAAGCACTTTGATACTTACCCTACCCTCAGCCCCACAGCATTTATGTACTCATCCTTATATCCTGCCATTTCCTTTAATTAATAATAATAATAATGTTGATATTTGTTAAGCGCTTACTATGTGCAGAGCACTGTTCTAAGCACTGGGGTAGTTACAGGGTAATCAGGTTGTCCCATGTGAGGTTCACAGTCTTAATCCCCATTTTCCAGATGAGGTAACTGAGGCCCAGAGAAGCTAAGTGACTTGCCCATAGTCATACAGCTGCCAAGTGGCAGATCGGGATTTGAACCCATGACCTCTGACTCCCAAGCTTGTGCTTTTTCCACTGAGCTACACTGCTTCTCTGATGTCTGTCTCCTCCTTCAGTCTGCAGTCTCCTTGTGGGCAGGGATTGCATCTACCAACAATATTACATTGTACTCTCCCAGGAACTTAATATGGTGCTCTGCACTCAGTAAGTGCTCAGTAAATAACTAAATAATATTAATAATAATGTTGGTATTTGTTAAGCGCTTACTACGTGCCGAGCACTGTTCTAAGCGCTGGGGTAATAATAATAATAATAATAATAATCTTGGTATTTGTTAAGCTCTTACTATGTGCTGAGCACTGTTCTAAGCGCTGGGGTAGACACAGGGGAATCAGGTTGTCTCACGTGGGGCTCACAGTCTTCATCCCCATTTTACAGATGAGGTAACTGAGGCACAGAGAAGTGAAGTGACTTGCCCACAGTCACACAGCTGACAAGTGGCAGAGCTGGGATTCGAACTCATGACCTCTGACTCCAAAGCCCAGGCTCTTTCCACTGAGCCACGCTGCAACTATCGATTGATAATTTATCGATTGCTTACTATGTGCAAAGCACTGTACTGAGCTCTTGATATAGAACAGTCATGTAGGCAGAAACAACCCCTGCCCTCAAGGAGCTTGCAATCTGGTTGCTTCCCTGACTTGTAATTTATTTTACTGACTACCTCACTGGCTAAATGTGGGCTGTTACACATCACTTGTTTATTCTGCACTTCTCAGGTGTTAGAACAATGCTCCAAGTAAATGATACAAGGGGACTTTTGCTACTGCTCCAAATTATTGTTATTATTATTATTATTATGGCATTTTGTTTGTTGGTTGTGGCATTACGGTTTCTAGATTGCCATCTTCTTAGGTTAAGAATGTGTAGTGGAGGGAGGTAGGGGTCAATCTCAATCCTGTACCTTTCTTCTACTCTGCTCTTGCATCCTTTTCCAGGGTGAGGATAAAATTTATAATAAAAATAATGATGGTATTTGTTAATCGCTTACTATGTGCTGGGCATTGTAGTCAGCGCTGGGGTAAATCGGGTGGGACACAGTCCCTGTCCCACGTGGGGCTCCCAGTCTCAATTCCCACTTTACAGATGAGGTAACTGAGGCCTAGAGAAGTGAAGTGACTTGCCTGAGGTCACACAGCAGAGAAATGGTGAAGCGAGGGTTAGAACCCATGACCTTCTGACTCCCAGGCCCCTGCTGTATCCACTACTCACTCCATGCTGTTTCTCACAATGGCAATGTTGTTGTTTATAAAGGTGGTAATAGCAATAATAATAACTGTGATGTTTATTAAGCATTTACTCTATGACAGGTGCTATTCTAAGCACTTGGATAGATATAAGCAGGTAATAATAATCATAATGATGGTTATTTGTTAAGCGCTTACTATGTGCCAAGCACTGTTCTAAGTGCTGTGGTAGATACAAGGTAATCAGGTTGTCCCATGTGGGGCTCACAGTCTTAATCCCCATTTTCCAGATGAGGTAACTGAGGCATAGAGAAGTGGTGTGACTTGCCCAAGGTCACACAGCAGACAAGTGGCAGAGCTGGGATTAGAGCCCAGGTCCTTCTGACTCCCAGGCCCGGGCTCTATCCACTAGGCCATGCTGCTTCCTTCAGGGAACCAGGGGAGCTCAATAAACTCTCCTCTTCCTGCTACTACTACTACCATTACTACTGTTAGACTGTGAGCCCATTGTTGGGCAGGGATCGTCTCTATCTGTTGCCAAACTGTCCATTCCAAGCACTTAGTACAGTGTCCTGCACATAGGAAGCTCTCAATAAATACGACTAAATGAATTAATGAATACTATCACTACTGCAGAGGAACGAAGACAGATCCAACTCTAACACTATCGACCAACGAGACGTGGCAACAACCAGAAATGGCTCCAAAACCCAGTGTTTCCTGATATCTTACTTCAATCAATCAGTCCATCATATTCACTGATCACTTACTGGGTGCGGAGCACGGTACTAAGCTCTTGGCAAAGTACGATATAACAATAAACAGACACATTCCCTGCCCACAAGGCGCTCACATGTTATTGATGTCTCCTGTAATTCTGTCGTATTGTACCTTCCCAAGCACTTAATACAATGCTGTGCATAAAGTAAGCACTCAGTAAATACCACTGATTGATTGATGTTGAAAATACCAGGGTGATGGGGAAAGTAATGAAAATTTCATTCTTTTTTTTTTCAAATGGGTTCCTTTGCACTATTTAAATTTCCATTTGCTCGGACTTCAGGCTCTGGCCTCATTCCTCTAAGTAATCCTATGCTCTGTTTTTGTTTATCTTCATAAACCAGCACACTCCGCTCTCTCTTTCCCACAAATGGGCTTCTGTATAGCTGGCCATGCTGTAATTTTAAAACTCAACATTTAAACATTCCCTGCCCACAAGGCGCTTACATGTTATTGAGGGGTTTGGGCTTTTTTAATTGCTGCCTCAGAGTAATAATGATAATTATAATGGCAATTATCAAGGACTTACTGTGAGGAAATGTTGGGGTAAATTCAAGATGATCAGGTTGGAACAGGTTCTGTTCCCAAAAATCCAGGGCAGGCCCTGTACACAGAACTAGAATACTGGATAGACGAGGTTGGAATATCAAGAATTCAATCTCACTCAATCGTATTTATTAAGCGCTTACTGTGTGCAGAGCACCGTACTAAGCTCTTAATTAGGACCACACCGTACATATAAACACATGTACTTGGTGGTTTCCAATTTTACCCTTTTTCTTTGAGTTGTGCCATTGACCCTGATAAATCATAAGATCAGATTCTTTCCGACTTGTCACTGCAAGCAGTATGGCATAGAGAAGCAGCATGACGCCTTCTAGACTGCGAGCCTGTTGATGGGTAGGGATTGTCTCTATTTGTTGCCGAATTGTACTTTCCAAGTGCTTAGTACAGTGCTCTGCACACAGTAAGGGCTCAATAAATATGATTGAATGAATGATGTAGTGGATAGAGCACGGGCCTGAGAGTCAGAAGCTCATATGTTCTACTCTCGGCTCCCCAACTTGTCTGCTGTGTGATCTTGGATAAGTCACTTCACTTCTCTGTGCCTCAGTTTCCTCATCTGTAAAATGGGGATTGCGACTATGTGGGGCAGGGACTGTGTCCAACCCAATTTGCTTGTATCCATCCCAGTGCTTAGTACAGTGTCTGGTATGCAGTAAGCACTTAAATGCCATAATTATTATTATTATTTTCTTCTCTCTCTTGAAGTTCAATCAATAAGTCATATTTATTGAGTGCTAACTGTGTGCAGAGCATTATATTAAGTGCTTGGGAGGGTACAATACAACAGAGTTGGTAGACACGTTCCCTAACCACAGTGCGCTTACAGTCTAATAATTCTGGTGTTTGCTAAGTGCTTACTATGTGCCAGGCACTGTAGGTAGCACTGGGGTGGATACAAGCGAATGGGGTTGGACACAGTCCCTGTCCCACATGGAGATCCCAGGTTTAATCCCCATTTTACAGATGAGGTAACTGAAGCACAGAGAAGTGAATTGATTTGCCCACTTGCAGAGCCGGGATTAGAATCCAGGCCCTGACTCCCAGGCCCATGCTCTACCACTAGGCCATGTCTAGAGGAGTCAGTGATCAAGTGCCCCACCCCTAACCCCACCACACTTACATATATGTCTTTAAAAGATCAATTTAAATTATTTATTTGTATTTGTGTCAGTCTCCCCCTCTTGATAGTAAGATCATTATGGAAGGGAACGTCTCCTGTAATTCTGTCGTATTGTACTTTCCCAAGCACTTAATACAGTGCTGTGCATAAAGTAAGCACTCAGTAAATACCACTGATTGATTGATGTTGAAAAGACCAGGGTAATGGGGAAAGTAATGAAAATTTCATTCTTTTTTTTTTCCAATGTGCTCCTTTGCACTATTTAAATTTCCATTTGCTCAGACTTCAGGTTCTGGCCTCATTCCTCTCAGTAATCCTATGCTCTGTTTTTGTTTATCTCCATAAACCAGCACACTCTGCTCTCTCTTTCCCACAAATGGGCTTCTGTATAGCTGGGCCATGCTGTAATTTTAAAACTCAACATTTAAACATTTAGAGGCCGGCCAGTGCTGTGTCCATTTCAGCCTTCTTCAACATTATTTCCACCCATTAATTATTCAGTGGTCTTTCAAGTTGATAGTACCAAGCCAGCGGTTGTTTCTGGAAAAGAATTTAAGGAGTTCTAGGAAAATTGGCATGAAGAAAACCTTTGGCAACCTGACCTGAGAAGTTAGTTGGAGAAGAGTGAAATGGCGTCAGGAGCGTAGTTGGGTTAGAAGGAGCTTCCCTGGAGCTCTCTTACCAGCCCTCAGGAGAACACCCTGTCTCTGTCCTTAGGCCATCCACGCAGAATGGTGTAGTGGACACAGCGTGGGCCTGGGAGTCAGGAGGTCATGGGTTCTAATCCTAGCTCTGCCACTTGTCTGCTGTGTGGCCTAAGTCAAGTCACTTCACTTCTCTGGACTTCTGTAACCTCATCTGTAAAATGGGGATTGAGACTGTGAGCGCCACATGGGATAGAGACTGTCCAACCCGATTTGCTTATATCCACCCCAGCGCTTAGTGCAGAGCCTGGCACATAGTGCTTAATAAGTACTGCAATTATTATTATAATCATTTAGTTTCTCCATCATTTAATGAAGCCACAGTGCCAGCCCAGGAGAGACAGGTTCTCTCCTGGGCCACTGGCAAAAGCCTTGAAACGTGTCTTCGTTTTTCTTTAATTGTTGGCCAGGAAGAACATGAAAGACCTCAGGTGAAAAATGAAGACATTTCTGGGACCAGTTAAAGAAGGACTCGGCTTTTGGCCGACATTCCTAGTGCTTGGAATTTAACGCTACGGCCATTTAGAGGAGGACTGTAATGAAAAGGAAGAGATTTTTGTCAAGCATATTTCTACCAAGAAAACTCTGTGGTTACACTACCAGAGTGATTCATTCATTCAGTTGTATCTATTGAGTGCTTACTGTGTGCAGAGCATTGTACTAAGCACTTGGAAAGTACAATACAGATTGCGGGTGGAGGTGGGGTGTTCTTAGAGAGATGTGTCCATGACACTGCTACGGGTTGGAGATGACCCAACAGCATAGGCCAGAATGAAACTGGGGATTTAGCTCTTCTAGTGTGAAGGATCGTTCTCATACGGAAGCCTAATGGATAGAGCACAGGTCTGGGAGTCAAAAGGACCTGGATTCTGATCCCAGCTCGGTGTCTTGTCTGCTGAGCAACCTTGGGCAATCACTTCACTTCCCTTGCCTCAGTTCCTTCATAGTAATTACTATGATTATTATTATTATCATTTTAAGGAAGACCTGTTTGAATGCAGTCCTTCCCTGAGTTGGGTGGGCTTCACAAAGACCTAGGGATCTAGGACACCCATCTCAGGTGATGTCCTCATTGGGTTGAGGCTCTGAGAATAATACTAATATTAATGATATTTGTTAAGCGCTTATTATGTGCCAAGCACTGTTCAAAGCACTGGTGTAGATAGAAGGTAATCAGGTTGCTCCACGTGGGGCTTGCAGTCTTACTCCCCCTTTTACAGGTGAGGGAGCTGAGGCACAGACAAGTGAAGTCAGTTGCCCAAAGTCACACGGCTGATATGGCGGAGCGGGGATTAGAACCTATGACCTCGGACTTCCAAACCCGCGCTCTTTCCACCAAGCCACGCTGCTTCTCATATGGGGACCCGTAGGGAGAATGGGGACCTGAGTTTCGGCGATGACCACTTGGGCCTCTGATCCTGGCTGGTCTGGAGCCCCTATGGCCATCTGGACTCAGCCCAGGTCAAACACCCCAATCTTGAGCTCCCCTGGAGGCAGAAACCACAGTGTCTGGTGGATTTTAAAGATGGTCATGCCGTAAGAAACCCTCATGTCTTGCCGCAACACAGTTCTCATAAAACCCAGGGGTTCTTCTGGTTTTCCTGTAGCCCCCGACCGTTGGGGTTGAAACCAATCAATGGAGCAATGGTATTTATTGAGCACTTACTGTCTGCAGAGCAGTGTGCTAAGCATTTAAGGAGAGTACAATATAACAAGCACCAACAGCCACCGATAGCACTGTTGAAACCTAAAGTTGGCAGCTCTTGTTGCAGTATCCTCACTTTCGTTCCCTATTGGTTTTCCCTGTTACCCCACTGACTCCTTCCGGTTCCTCCCACCTCCTTCGGCCAACGACTCAACAGCCAGGAGACTGAAAGGAGCCAACTCCTCCCATCCCAACCCAACCCACCCCACCCCACCTCACCCCACATATGCCATTTCTGAGCAGCCTGCTAGGGAAGTAGTGTGGCCTAGTGGATAGAGCACGGGCCTGGGAGTCAGATCCTGGGTTCTAATCCCGGCTCTGCTGCTTGTCTGCTGTGTGACCTTGGGCAAGTAACTTCACTTCTCTGTGCCACAGTTCTCTCATCTGTAAAATGGGGATTAAACCTGTGAGCCCCACGTGGGACAGGGACTGTGTCCAACCCCGTTTGCTTGTATCCACCCCAGGGCTTAGAACAGTGCTTGACACTTTGTAAGCACTTAACAAATATTATGATTATTATATAACTGAGCATAGCTTCACACAGACTCTGGCTTGTTTTCTTCAGAAGAAAACAAGCGTACGCTGGAAGCTTCAAAAAGGCATGCTGCGCTCACATAGCATGACCTAAGATTAGAAGTAAGTACAATGAACTCACAGTGTACACAGACATTCGATAAGTACAATGAACTCACAGTGTACACACATATTCGATCATATCACTACCACGTGTCACATGTCACTACCACGTTTTTACTTTCTAGTTGATCATGCACTGCATTCCTTCCTGCTATGACCCAAAAATTAAGTTCTTATATAATCCCCAGTATAACCTGGTGAATAGAGCAGAGGCCTGGGAACTAGAAGCTCATGGGTTGTAATCTTGGCTCCACCACTTGTCTGCTGTTTGACTTTGGGCAAGTCACTTAACTTCTCTGGGCCTCAGTTACCTCATCTCTAAAATGGGGGTTGAGACTATGAGCCCCACATGGAGACAGGACAGTGTCCAACCCAATTTGCTTGTATCCACCCCAGCGCTTAGTAGAGTGCCTGGCACTCAGTAAGTGCTTAACAAATACCACAATTATTATTTTTACTTTCCCCGCCCCTTCAAAGCTTTAATGAAGGCACATCTCCTCCAAGTGGACTTCCCTGACTAAGCCCTCTTTTCCTCTTCCTCCACTCCCTTTTGCATTTCCTGAACTTGCTTCCTTTATTTATCCCCCCTTCCAGCCCCACAGTGCTTATGTATATATCTGTAATTTATTTATTTACATTACTGTCTGTCTCCCCTTCTAGGCAGTAAGCTCATTGTAGGCAGGGAATATGTCTGTTTATTGTTGTATTGACTCTCCCAAGCACAGTGCTCCACAGACAGTAAGCTCTCAATAAATATGATTGAAAGAATGAATGAATGAATGAACCCATGGCTTCACATTAAAACCTGGCTTTTTAGATGGGAGATCCATAGAGAAGTAATGTCTTTCCTTAAGCCAGTGGCAAAAAAGTGAGCAGTTCTTATCACAGGGAATGTGTCCATTGTTATACTGTACTCTCTCAAGACCTTAATACAGGGCTCTACCTACAATAAGTGCTCAATAAATAGGACTGACTGACACTGGATCCTGGCCCTGTTCTCTTACTCTACAGTAAACTCTAGGGGATCCAGAGTGGTTGCTTCCCCAACAAGTCCTCCATGGACACACACCATGATCCTGTCAGAAGGTACATGAGGGAACTGAGGTCCAGAGAAGTGAAGTGACTTGCCCAAGGTCACACAGCAGAGAAGTGGCGGAGGGAGGATTAGAATCCATGACCTTCTGATTCTCAGGCCTGTGCTCTATTACACCTTGCTGCTTCTCTTACCCACAACCCCCGCTCACATTTTTCCCTGCAAGGCTGTTGAGCAGACTTCAGCCCACGGCAGGTACCCTATTCTCTGGCTAAATATCACAAGGTGATCGATTTGGGGCTGAAACAACTTTGGAAGTGTCTTGTATATTATCCCCACAACACTACAGCTCCTGCTCCTGCTGAGAGACGGGAAATAAGAGTTAGAATCCCTTTGTTGTCTTTTGGGCCCACCAGATACTGGGGTAAATCACTAAATCTGAAAACAGAGTTGAAGGAGGTGAAGGAAGAGAGAGAGGAAGAGAGATAGAGAGGAAGAGAAAGGAAGACAGAGAGGAGAAAAGGAGGTGAGAGAGAAGGGGAGAGAGAGATAAAGAGAGGGAGAGAAAGGAAGACAGAGAGGAGAAAAGGAGGTGAGAGAGAGAGAAGGGGATAGAGAGATAAAGAGAGGGAGAGAAAGGAAGACAGAGGAGAAAAGGAGGTGAGAGAGAGAAGAGGATAGAGAGAGAGAGAAAGAGAGAGAGAGAAAGAGAGGGAGAGAAAGGAAGACAGGAGAAAAGGAGGTGAGAGAGAGAAGGGGAGAGAGAGGGAGGTGAGAAAAAGAGAGTTAGAGATGACTAAGTGCTTAGTACAGTGCTCTGCACACAGTAAGTGCTCAATAAATACAAGTGAATGAAGTCATGAACTAAGTCATTCTTCTGTCTCTCATGGACCTGATACATTGGATCCTCTAGACTGCGAGTTCGTTTTGGGCAGAAATATGTCTGTTATATTATACTCTCTCAAGCACTTAGTATTGTGCTTTGCACACAGTGAGTGCTCAATAAATACAATTGAATCATGGGGAAAAAAAACCAAACCAACAACAGAGTCCCAAAGAGATTCCTTCATACTTGACTCTGCCAGTGGAATGAACTGAGTCTATGGAGAGTAAAAGTCCCATGATCCAACCTGCTAGTCAACTGTACTTGGAATTTGGGGGCATTTTATCTGATTGGCTAATTTGCTGCCGGGTCTTTATTACCGGTCCCTGTCTCAGAGATCCTGGGTTTTGATTGGCCAGATGCCAGAGCAGCTGATTTGCATTGTGTACCCTGACCTGGGGGAAGGCCAGGGCTGCCTCTGCTAAGAAGGGGTCTCAAGCCTAACCTGGCATTGAAGTTTTGCCCCGGTGACACGGAGGTTTTGCATCTCCCGGCGAGGGCCAAGGTAAGACAGGTTGGAGAGCCAGAGGGAACTCTGACTAGAAGGGACCCAGATAAAACTTGCTTAAGACTTGAAATGCTGCGTTAGGGACAGGGACTAGTCAGAAACAGGATAGAGTAAATGAACGGTGGGCAAATTCACTCTTTCTCTGGTGAACCATCTGAGGGAAAGGGACTTTCTAAATTCCCACCCGCAAAATGTTTTCCAGGGCCTGGTGCAGCGCTTTGCACACAGTAGGTACAATCATTCGTTCAATGGTATTTGTTGAGCACTTACTGTGCGCCGAGCAGTGTACTAAATGCTTGGGAAAGTACAATGCTCTGAACATAGTAAGCACTTAAGCACCATTGACTGAACAGAGTTTAATATTATTACTAACTACTTGAAGAGGCACAAGACAGTTTATTGCTTGGTGATGATTCAAGTATTCAGTCCTTATGGAAAATCTACATTACCGATGTGTTTGCTTTCTTCTCTTTCTTGACCGTAAAGCTGTATTTTTCTCCCTTGTTACGTTTATCTTTCCCTTTCACTCTAGTATTTAATGCTCTTTTCCCCGGTAAAGATACATCAAAACAAAAACACTTGACTGTGCTGGAAGAAGCAACTAAATTGTTTTCTAAGTCAGCACAATCTACATTCGGATCACCTCAGCTAGCACTGACTTTCAAATTATGGAACAAATTGGCTTATTTCAAGATGTTTTAATAAATCCCATGCCATTCACTCTTGGATTTCACATTTAAGTGAGAATGTAGTAGTTGCTTAAATCAGAGAATGGCTCAGAGGTGTGTCTCATAGGAAACTACAGGTGGATTTGATTTCTTGGTTTTTCACAGTCGTTCTTTCAGTTTTCTCTATTAAGGGTGACCTCACCAGTAACTTGTCTTTTCAAACACAGAAATGACTTTCTAGGCTACCAAGCTTCTCCAACTTCTTGATGGTTTTTAATGGGATGAGATGTTTTCATGATCTTTGACTACACTCAATTATTAACAATAATAATAATTGTGGTATTTGTAAGTGCTTACTATATGCCAAGCACTGTACTAAGCGTGGGGTAGATACAAGATAATCAGGTCCCAAATAGGACTCATAGGCTAAGTAGGAGGGAGAACAGCTATTGAATTCCCCATTTTGCAAATGAGGGAACTGAGATTAATAGAACAGAGAGCTGGGATTAATAATTGTTATTCATTCATGCAATATTTTATTGAGCACTAATTAACTTGCTAACACTTGTTAACCGCTTCCTGAGCCAAACACTGTTCTAAGCACTGGGGTAGATACAAGTTCCTTTTACTCTTCTCCCACTCCCTTCTGCGTAACCCTGATTTATCCCTTTATTTATCCCCCCTGCCCCCAGCCCCACAACACTTATGTACATGCCTTATGCCATCTCTCCCAGATCGTCCCACTCTCCATCTGCAATCATTCTGGTAGTGCATCCATAGAGTTTTCTTGGTCAAAATATGGAAGCGGTTTACCATTACCACCTTCTGCAAAGTAAACTTGAGTCTCCGCCCTCAACTCTCTCCCATACAGCTGCTGCCCAGCACAGGGGAGTTTTGACTTGTGGCAGATTGCCTTCCACTTGCTAGCCACTGGCAAAGCTAGGAATGGAATGGGTAGGCCTCTGCTTGACTCTCTTTCCCATAGCCAGAGACTGGTAGAGTACTGGAAACTCTCCAGGTGCAGCTCTGAGAGGGGACTTTATAGTAATGAATGTCTCCCCCTCTAGACTGTAAACTTGCTGTAGGCAAGAAATGTTTCTTTTTTATTGTTGTATTCTCCCAAGCACTTAGTACAGTGCTCTGAAGACAGTAAGTGCTCAATAAATACGATTGAATGAAAGAAAGGTTAGTCACAGTCCCTATCCCACGTGGGGCTCATGCTATTAATCTCCATTTTACAGATGAGGTAATTGATGTGCAGAGAAGTGAAATGACTTGCCCAAAGTCACACAGCAGACATGTTGTGGAGCTGGAATTAGAACCCAGGTCCTTCTCACACCCAGGCCTGTGCTCTATCCACTAAGCCATTTCATGTCCTCTGACTCCCAGACCTGTGCACTTCCCACTATACCGTGTTGCTTTTCTAAACTTTGGCTCTGATTACAGCCTATTTTCTACCTGAGTTTTTACTAGCATTGTTTTCCTATTAATGCATCCTTGTATATGTGTAAAAATAAGAATGAGCTTTCCTAGGTTACTCTGCATTTTTGCTCAGGAAATCTCACTGATGAAGTCTCAAGTCAGATAATTATTCTCTCCCACTTCAAAGCTTTATTGAAGGCCCATCTCCTCCAAGAAGACTTCCCTGACTAAGCCCTTCTTTTCCTCTTCTCCCCACTCCCTTATGCATTGCCCTGACTTGCTTCTTTCATTCATCCTCCCTCCCACTCCCACAACACAAATGTATATATGTATATATCTGCAATTTATTTATTTATTCATGTATATTAATGTCTTTCTCCCCCTCTAGTCTATAAGCTCATTATGGGCAGGGGATGTTTCTGTTTGTTGTTTTATTGTATTCTCACAAGCACTTAGTACAGTGCCTTGCACACAGTAAGCAATAAATGATTGAATGAATTAAAGTTTCCCACCCTCGCAAAAAACTTCTATAACATCTAATTGACAAAGAGGGTTATGCAGTTTAAAGAATAAATCAGTGCTGGAGCCAGGAATAGAATCTAGAAAACCTGGTCTATTATAGGACTTAGTCCTGCCTAAAACCATTGTACTACATCCCTATGAGCTTCAGGAAAAAGAAATATTGGATCAAGCAATGGATTTTGTTTGGTCTCTTACCAAAGAGCACTTGACTTTTCAAATTGATTCTCCATTTAAAGGGTTTAAACTGTCTATTGAAAATGATCTTGAGAGGCAGCCAATGTACTGAGTGGATCAATTCGGTACCAAAGATATCAGGTGATGCTGAATCTAAAGATGAGTCCCTGGCTAATGCCACCCTGACCAAAAAGGATGCTTTTTTTGGTCAGGTTTTTTTTTTTTTGTAGAGTAATCCATCTTGCTACTGATAGTGCAATCTCACCAGCTTCACCTTTCAGGTGTTTAATCTCCACTCCAGGCCCAGTCCTTGGGAGCCTATGGTATCAATCAATCAATAGCATTTATTGAGTAATTACTGTATGCAGCACACTGTACTTAGCACTTGAGAGAGTACAATATGCTCTGCCAGCGGTCTGGTGCTGCCTGGTCATCTATGTCATTCATTCATTTATTCAATCATATCTACTGAGTGCTTACTGTGTGCAGAGCACTCTACTAAGTGTTTGGAAAGTTTAATTCAGCAATAAAGAGAGACAATCCCTGCCCACAACGGGTTTACAGTCTAGAAGGGCGGACATAGACAGCAAAACATGTAAACAGGCATCAATAACATCAATATAAATAACTAGAATTATAGATATATACACATCGAAACAACAACAGTAATAATTATGGTATTTGTTAAGTACTTACTATGTGCCAAACACTGTTCTAAGCACTGGGGGAGATAAAAGTTCATCAGGTTGTCACATGATGGGCCTCAGAGTCTTAATCCCCACTTTACAGGTGAGGGAACTGAGGCACAGAGAGGTTAAGTGACTTGCCCAAAGTCACATATCAGACAAATGGCAGAGCCTGAATTAGAACCCATGACCTCTGACTCCTAAGCCCATGATCTTTCCACTGAGCCACGCTGCTTCTAGTAAACAAGTAAACATCTGGGTGATGTCGGTGTAAGCACTGGAGTAGATACAAGATAATCAGGCTGAACACAATCCCTGTTCCAGATGGTGCTCACAGTCTAGGACCATTGGAAAATTCACATTGCTCTATGCCGTGAGTGACTGCAGAGCCCTTCAGTCCCTTGAGCCCTGAGAGAGACAGAGAGAGACAGGGAGAATAAACCCACCGAAGCAGCCAAAGGGAGATGGACAATCCCAACACATTTACCAGCATTCACTTCTCTTGTCCCAAGGCCTTTGAAAGACAGAACTTGGCAGCTATGCTTTCCTCTCCCATATTTGGACCGCTGGTATGTGGACTTTTGCAAAACTTTCAAGAGAACAAGTTTTTCTGGCAGAGAACCTTGATTTTTATCTTTAACAGGCAGCCTCACTTGTACCTTCTTACCTTAAGGCAAAGGCTTCCCAATCCGAACTGCTTGAGTGTGGTGACTTTGAAACCCCTTTGAAACCTCAGGTTGCGAACACCTGACATCTGGGGAAGAGTGTAACCCTGCTGAAAGCCGTGGGGAGGTGGAAACAGCATGGAACCGGAAGAGTTTCCTCCTCGCGGCAGAGAGATAAACTGGGATATCAATGACATGAAGCTACCTCAGGTAAGTCTCCACGTGCCCTGTGAAATCCTCTCAACACTCTCATCCCTTTATCATCATCACTTCTCTCAAATATTTATTAAATGCTCCACGGGTAATCAACAGATGACAGTCAGTAAGTGCATCATGCTAAAAGCCAGGGTTTATTTGGGGCAAGATTGTGCCACAACTCAGTCCTGGCATCTCTGGAATTGATCCCTAGCTCCAGAATCTCTAGAATTGATAGTCCATAGTTCAGGAACCTCTAGAATTGACAGTTCTCCTATAACCTGTCACCTCTGGAGTTGATGGTCCATAGCTCTAGAACCTCTGGAATGTTATTTGCTAAGTGCTTACTCTGTACCGGGCACTGTTTTAAGCGCTGGGGTAGATACAAGGTAATCAGATTGGACACAGTCCATGTCCAACAGAGTGCTCACCGTCTTAATGCCCATTTTACAGATGAGGTCACTGAGACTCATTTACCTCAGACTTGTGTGCTTTGTGCCTTGTCTCAGGTCACGCAGCAGACAAATGGCAGAGCCGGGACTAGAACCCAGGTCCTTCTGACTCCCAGGCCCGTGCTCGATCCACTAGGCCATGCTGTTTCTTGAATTGACGGTCCATAGTTCAGGAACTTCTGAAATTGACAGAAGTTTTGTGATGTTCCATAGCTCTAGAACCTCTGGACTTGACAATCCATAGACCTGGCACCTCTGGGTGTTTTGCAAGAAGGGTAATACTAGTAATGATGGCATTTGTTAAGTGCATACTATGTGCCAAATACAGTTCTAAGCACTGGGGAGGATACAAGGTAATCAGGTTGTCCCTCATGGGGCTCACAGTCTTAATCCCCATTTTAGAGATGAGGTAACCGAGGCACAGAGAAGTGAAGTGACTTGCCCGAGGTCACACTGCAGACAAGTGGCAGAGCAGGGATTAGAACCCACTACCTCTGACTCTCAAACCCATGCTCTTTCCACTAAGCCAAGCTGCTTCTCTCAGTGTGGTGGTTTCAGCCCCACCCCATCCTTCATTACCAAGAATTGACAAGAGTTTTTATAGGTTGAGAGACCCAGGTGATCCCCAAGTGTTTCCCATGTGGCTATGGGGGCCATTCCACTGTCCTAGGCTCCTCCAAGACCTGAGAAAGACTAGACTCTGTTCCTGCTATTAACTGGAACTCCGATTGAGTCCAGGCAGTAGGACAATCAGAGAGATATGCAAGACCTTGCTTGACTTGCCTCGAGCCTTAGAGATTCCCATAGATTGGATTCCAGTGTGATGTGGAGATTTAAGTAAAATACCATCCATTTCTCCCTAAGTTTTGTGATGTTTATGCAAGGAATAATAATAATGTTGGTATTTGTTAAGTGCTTACTATGTGCAGAGCACTGTTCTAAGCACTGGGGTAGATACAGGATAATCAGGTTGTCCCACGTGAGGCTCACAGTCTTCATCCCCACTTTACAGGTGAGGTAACTGAAGCACAGAGAAGTGAAGTGACTTGCCCACAGTCACACACCTGCCAAGTGGCAGAGCCGGGATTCAAACCCATGACATTTGACTCCCAAGCCTGGGCTCTTTTCACTGAGCCCCGCTGCTTCAAGGAATCACTCCACCTAGATATATCCTCAACTCAGCGTAAAACCTGAGCCTGTCAATGAGCATTATTAAGTAAAAGAACACTGCAACCTTTCAATGTTAGAAATTGTTTTTTTTCCAGCTAGAATTGGTCCAAAGTGAGAATTTGGTTACTCTCCTGGTGAGAATTGTCAGGACTTTGCCCGGTCTGGTTTCTGATGTTCAAAAAAACTTTTTTCCCAGAGTGCTGTTTCCCCTTTTGTGAAGCTCTCTAAGGAAGAGGCTTGCTCAGGTCAACAGAAATGCAGTCCTGGACTGTAACCACAAAAGGACAGGATCCGCTTTTTGGTTGTTGGGAGGAGTGTATCATTCGCCTGCTCTCTCCCCCACCAATCTCTTAGAGAAGCAGCATGCCCTAATGGATAGAGCACGGGCCTAGCAGTCAGAAGGACCAGGGATCTAATCCCGGCTCCTCCCTTTGCTCTGTGACCTTGGCAAGTCATTTCACTTCTCTGTGCCTCAGTTACCTCATCTGCAAAATGGGGATTAAGACTATGAGGCTCACGTGGAATAGAAACTGTGTTCAACCCAATTACCTTGTATCTGCCCCATTGCTTAGTACAGTGCCTGTCACATAGTGAGCACTTAACAAATACCACAATTTAAATTATTACTATTATCATTGTTAATGTTATGCTCTGTTGCCTTTTTCAGTTGGGCCCTGGGGGACTGAGCACCTGTATTTCAGAATGTGCTGCCCTCCTTGGTGAAGGGAGGAGGATTAG
Source organism: Ornithorhynchus anatinus (assembly GCF_004115215.2). NCBI lineage: Eukaryota > Metazoa > Chordata > Mammalia > Monotremata > Ornithorhynchidae > Ornithorhynchus > Ornithorhynchus anatinus. The sequence continues at coordinate 70,806,203 of NC_041728.1, read as the reverse complement.
GCGCCCTAGACTAGCCACCTCATCCGAGAGATGTATGTCAGAGGACTGCAGCCAGAAGCCCTCACTTGGCCATACTTACGGTGTCCAGGCAAAAATGAGTCAGAACAATAATAATAATAATCGTGGTATTTGTTAAGCACTTACTATTATTCATTCAATCTTAATTGTTGAGCACTTACTGTGTGCAGACCACTGTACTAAGTGCTTGGAAAGTACAATTCAGCAACAATTAGAGACAATCCCTACCCAACAAGGGGCTCACAGCCCAGAAGCAGAGAAAGACAGCGAAACAAAACATAGCAAGTAACAGGCAACAAAGCAAGTAAATAGGAAACTATTAAGCAACAGGCAACTAACAAGCTAGTAAATAGATAAACTATTAGAAAAATCAGCATAGCCTAGTGGATAGAGCATGGGCCTAGAAGTCAGAAGGACCTGGGTTCTAATCCCAGCTCCACCACTTGTCTGCTGTGTGACCTTGGGCAAGTCACTTAACTACTCTGTGCCTCAGTTACCTCATCTGTAAAATGGAGATTCAGACTGTGAGCCCTGTGTGGGACAGGGACTGTGTCCAACCCTATTATCTTGTACCCCAGCTCTTAGACTAGCTCCTGGCATATAGTAAGCGCTTAACAAATAATATTCTTTTCTTTTTTTTTCTTTTTAGGCACTGTTTTAAGCACTGGGGTGGATACAGGCAAATAGGTTGGACATAGTCCCTGTCTCGTGTGGGACTCACAGTCTTAACCCCCATTTTACAGATGAGGTAACAGAGGCCCAGAGAAGTGAAGTGACTTACCCTAGGTCACACAACAGACACATGGCGGAGGCAGGATTAGAACCCCAGATCCTGACTCCTAGGTTCGCGCTCTAAACTCCTGCAAGCCTCAATTTTTAGGTGCTCTTGACAAAGATAGGATCATGGATCATACCTTGGCCTCACCAGTCACACTCGCACACATTGACAATCATCTCCCCTGACACAGTAGCAACATCTTCAGACCATGAGGACAGCCCCAGGCATGGTGGTGAGCGGCTGAGCTGGGCTTCAAATAAACGGCATTGTCATGTCTGAGGGGATACAGTATCTGGGGTGAGTCCTTGGGTCTCCATAGGGTTTCTGGATGAATTTTTACCAGTTTTTATTCATTATTTTAAAGCCAGCCTTAGTCTCTGAGGCTAATCATAAATCTACTTAATGAGCACTTAGTGTGTGCAGAGGACCATTTATAATCAAAGCTGAACAAACACAGGCTGCAAAAGTTTCTAAGAGATGCGAGAGAGTTCTCAAGGTTTTGACTGAGGTCAGGGGAGGATCATTCATTCATTCAATCATATTTACTGAGCACTTACTGTATGCAGAGCACTGTACCAAGCACTTGGGAGAGTACAATACAACAATAAACAGACACATTCCCTGGCCACAAAGAGCTTACAGTCTAGAGCTGGGGAGCCAGACATCGCTACAAATAAATTACAGGATCCCAGTCATGCAATTACATGTGGGTACCAAGACTTACCCCTCTCAGGCTCGTACCTGGAGAGTTTCCAGGACTCTATCAGTCTCGGCTATGGGAGGAAGAATCAAGCAGAGGCCTATCCATTCCATTCCTAGCTTGGGCAGTGGCTAGTCAGTGGAAGGCAATCTGCTACAAGTCAAAACTCAACCGTGCTGGGCAGCAGCGGCATGAAACAGTTGAGGGCAGAGACTTGAGTTTACTGCGCAGAAGGCGGCAGGGATAAACAACTTGCACATTTTTACCAAGAAAACTCTATGGATGCACTACCAGAATGATTGCAGATGGAGAGTGGGGCGTTCCGGGAGAGATGTGTCCGTGGTGTCATTATGGGTCGGAAATGACTCTACGGCATGAGATGAGACCAAGACTTAACTATCATGCATCTTTCAACCAATCAATGGCACGGAATGCTTTCTGTGTGCAGAGCACTGTACTTAGCATTTGAGAGAATACAGTACAATACAGAAGGTAGACACAATCCCTGCCCAGAAGGAGCGTACAGTCTACGGGAGAATACAGATAATTCTGGCCGCTGAAAGTAGGTCAAATGTGGAGTTTGGAAATCTTGAGAATGTTTCGCGTAAATGCTAAACTTCTTAACTAAGGATAACAAGGTTATGTATACTTGAGTTAGAAATTAAAACTAACATGGGACCTTCTTCTCTTCCCCCAATTAATTTCTAACCTCCCCATCTTATAGCCCCCCAAGTGCTACCCATCTTATAGCCCCCCAAATGTTACTTCAACACTTTCCTGATACCTTAGCACTTGGAAACTCACAACACACTTAGCACTTTTGTACGTTTCTTAAATACTCTATTGCTTCCTCCTCTCAGTAACTTATTTCAGTCTTTCTCCCCCTATAAATGGAAAGCTTCCTAAGGGCAAGGATCATGCCTGCTAATTCTACTGTAATCAATTAATAGTATTTATTGAGCGCTTACTGTATGCAGAGAACTGTACTAAGCATTTGGGAGAGTATGTGGCTTAGTGGAAAGTGCATGGGCTTGGGAGTCAGAGGTCATGGGTTCTAATCCCAGCTCTGCCACCTGTCAGCTGTGTGACCTTGGGCAACTCACTTCACTTCTCTGGGCCTCAGTTACCTCATCTGTAAAATGGGGATGAAGACTATGAGCCCTACATGGGACAACCTGATTACCTTGTTTCTACCCCAGCGCTTAGAACAGTGCTTGGCACATAGTAAGTACTTCACAAATAACATTATTATTATTATTATTATTAACAGAGTTGGTACATTCCCTGCCCACAACAAACTTAAACTCTCAAGCCCTTAGTATGTAGTAGGCACTCAATGAATGCTACTGAATGACTGGAGATTGATATACCAAAGTGAGGAAATGAATTAGCATTATTTTAAACCCTGGTTGAAACATCCCTTGGTTGAAACATCACCTGAGGTCCCCGCCTGAGCACCGGCCCACAATCACATCCCAAAGGTCTTGTGGGTAGGGTGAATTGGGGCCTTCAAGATTCACTCCACCATTTTGAATGGTCCTCCACCTTCAGAATTGAGGAAACCCATTCATTCATTCAATTGTACTTATACAGTGCTTAATTCATTCATTCAATCGTATTTATGAGCATTTACTGCGTGCAAAGCACTGTACTAAGAGCTCGTCAAGTACAATTCACTTAATGTGTGCAGAGCCCTGTACTAAGCTCTTGGGAGAGTACAATACAACAACAGATACATTCCCTGCCCACAACATGCTCGCAATCTAGAACTCACAGTCCGAAACTTCTCTTCTAAGACCCGAAGCAGAAAATAGGATACAACCTGGCTGCAAAGAGAGTAACCAACCTGAGATGAAATGTAGTTAGTCGGTAATAGTCTCAATCCATGTGTTGTCTCTTGGCTATCTGGAAGCTAGTTATCCACCTTACGATTCTCCAGGCCTTTGACTTCTGCTCTTCCTTTTCTACTTCTTCTCTTCCTCCTTCTCTTCTTTCTTCTTTTGTTTTTAATGGTATTTGTTAAACACTTACTTTGTGTCAAGCACTGTTCTAAAGCACTGAGGTGGTTGCAAGCTAATCAGGTCAGACCCAGTCCCTGTCCGACATAGGGCTCCCACTCTAAGCATGAGGCCCATATTTCCCCCGCTCCTTATCTTCTGCCTTTTGCTTAGCATTAGCACGTCTGCCGATGGACATATGAATGACTACCCGACACCCAGGTGCACCTGACGTTACTTGGGTTTCACTGGGCACAGAGAACAGCACAGCGATATTTTGTAGAGCATTTTGTAGCAGTCCCTCTATACCGAGAAATCCTCCCACCCCTTGCTCCACAGTCAAGGTGTTCTTCCAGGTTTCCATGTATCCAAGGGGGCCACTTCTGAGCCTCAGGACTCAGTGGCAGGAGTTCGCTCCTTTGATTCAATCTTATTAATTGAGCACTTACTGTGTGCGGAGCACTGTACTAAGCACTTGGGATGGGAGAATACAACAGAACAATAAACAGGCACATTCCTTGCCCACAACGAGCTCAGAGTCTGGGGGGGAGACAGACACAGATATAAAGAAATAAATTAGAGATACATAACTGCTGTGGGGCTGGGAGGAGGAATGAATAAAGGACTGAGTGATGCAGAAGGGAATGGGAGAAGAGGAAAGTGGGGGTTTGGGAAGGCCTCTTGGAGGAAATGTGCCTTCAGTAAGGCTTTGAACGGGGGGGGGGGGGGGGGGTGAGTGGTTAAAAGAAAAATGCTGGACACAAGGGCTTCTGTTGCCACCTTCATGTCAGGCAGGGGACAGACCAGCTGAAAACCAGACTATCCATTATAAAATTGGAAGGGCGAGGAGGAAAATGAAGAGAAGATGATAAAACTAGTCCTTTGGATGGCTTGTGAACACTCTGAAAAAGGTGGTAGTCAGGGAGGAGGCTGAAATGACAAGCAGCGTGGCCTCACGGAAAGAGCAGGGGTCTGGGAGTCAGAGGACCTGGGTTCTAATCTCGGCTCTGAAATTGTTTGCTATGGCCTTGGGTAAGTCACGTATCTTCTCTGTGCTTCAGTTCTCCTGTTCTCCCTCCAACTTAGACTGTGAGCTCCATGCAGGACAAGGGACTGTGGCTGACAATTAACTTGCTTCTACCCCAGTGCTTAGAACAGTGCTTAATACATAGTACATACTTAATAAATTCCCCCCCAAAATGGCTAAACTGAAGTGATTTCATTCATGGTCATGATCACGATTACCTACAGTATTGTACTGGACTCTCCCAAGGGCTTAGCACAGTGCTCTGTACACCACGAGTGGTCAATAAAGACCACTGATGGTTTGATCCTTGAATCTTGGGTACCAAACTTCTGCATTCCCCTGTTGGTGCCCAGAGTTGTGAGTCATCTGTGCTGCAGGCAGGCCATGGAAAAAGCTACCAGACAGGAGACCCTGTAGATCTAGCCATCCCCTGGGAAAGCACACTGCACAGGCAGAAAAGATCCCAGACAGGCGGAGGGAGAAGGAATGCACCCCTGGCAGGGCCCGAAGCCAGGAATGTCCATTAGGTCAGGGATCTCCTGGGGCTTAAGGAATTTCAAGATGGAAATCAGAAAGGAAGCTGGGCTTCTGGAGGAGGGAATGGGTCTGATTATTATTATATTGCACTTTCCCAAGTTCTTAGTACAGTGCTCTGCGCTTAAGAAACACGAATGAATGAATGAAGTGACGGAAGTGGGATAACAAATGCACAGAGCTGGGATTTCAACCCAGGTCCTTCTGACTCCTAGGTCTGTGCTCTAGCACTATGCCACACTGGTTCTCCTTCAAATTCCCTTCAGGTACTTGAAATTTTCCTTCTCCAGGAAGCTTTCTCCAGTTAGTAACAACACTCAATTCTTGTGAACCCAATTGTCATCATTCGCATGTATGTATTTTATGCCCATTCTCAGGTAGAGAGATAGGTAGAATCAATCAGCTCTCTCCCCTCTACTTATCCTCTCTCATCTCCCACTACAACCCAGCAGCGTACTTACTTTACCTGTCTCATATCTGTCTATATAAACTCCTTGCTCACATCCTTTCTCTTGCCTGGAACTCCCTCCTCCTTCACACCTGACAGACCACCATTCTCCCCATCTCCAGAGTCCTATTCAAATCATAATCTCAGCTCTACCACTTCACTGCTGTCTGACCTCGGGCAAGCCCCTTAACCTCTCTGGGCCTCAGTTACCTCATCTATCAAATGGGGATTAAGACTAATAGTGTTTGGCATATAGTAAGTGTTTAACAAATGCCGTAATTATTATTATTATATCTCCTCCGGGAAACCCACTCTGACTAACCTCTCATCTCTCCACGTTATTCTCCCCTGCTGCTTCATTTATGTTCATAACCTTATACTTGATTGCTTCTCCTAACTGTTATTTATTATACTGTCTCTTTCCCCTGATAGATTGTAAGCTCCTTGATGGCAGGGTTACTGTCCACAAGCTCTATTGTTTAATCACAGCATTTAGGTACGGTGCTCTGCACAAAGTAAGTGCTCAATATGTACCTTGTTCTTTCTCCTGCTTCCACTCTGTGTAACTCATTTATGTCTGTCTGTCTGTACCCCACATTAGATTGTATGCTCTTTGAGGGTATATGTGTCACACTTTTCTTGTGCACTCCCACGTGCATAGTGTAGTGCTCTACACTCAGGTGTCCACTGAATGAGTCCACTTGAAAGATGATAAGCGCTTCTTATTTTAATTAATAATGTTATTTTGGTATTTGTTAAATGCCTGCTGGGTGTTGATTGGTGTGCCTCAGTGGATAGAGTCTGGCCTGGGATTCAGAAGGACCTGGGTTCTAATCCCAACTCTGCCAACTCATCTGCTGTGTGACCTTGGGCAAGTCACTTAACTTCTCTTGGCCTCAGTTCCCTCAACTATAAAATAGAGATTAAGACTGTGTGCCTCATGTGGGACATGGACTGTGTCCAACCTGACTGTCTTGTATGTACCCCAGCATTTAGAACAGTGTCTGTCTGGCACATAGTAAGCACTTAACAAATATCATTTAAAAAAACCCACGGGGGTAGACACAAAATAATTGAGTTAGACATAGTCTCTGTCCCATGCAGTGCTCACAGTCTCAGTAGGAGGGAGAACAGACATTGAATCCCCATTCTGCAATTGAGGGAAATGAGTCACAGGAAAGTGAATTGTGCAAGGTCAAACAGGAGGCATGGGGCAGAGCAGGGATTAGAACCCAGGTGCCAGGCCCATGCTCTTTCCACTAGGTCACGCCGCTCCTTAGTATCTGTCCATGCCGGCTAGTGTGGCTACTGGTCCCACATGCCTCTCCCCACTCATTCAATCAATTGTATTTATTGAGTGCTGACTATGTGCAAAGCACTGTACTAAATGCTTTGGAGAGTGCAATATAACAGCAGACACATTCCTGCTCACAATGAGCTCACAGTCTAGAGGGGGAGACAGACATCAATATAAATAAATAGATGAATAAATTACAGATATATACATATGTGCCGTAGGAGTATGAGAGAGGATGAATGAAGGAGCAAATAAGAGTGGCGCAGAAGGAAGTGGGAGAAGAAGAGAGGAGAGCTTAGTCAGGGAAGGCTTCTTGAAGGAGAGGTGCCTTCAAAAAGACTTTGAAGTGGGGGAGATAAATTATTTGTTTGATATGAGGAGGGAGGGCATTCCAGGCCAGAGGTAGGATGTGGGTGAGAGGTCAGGGGCATTGAGAAGGTTCACATTAGAGGACCGCTCAGCAGTGACATCACCATCAGCCCGGCCCCATGGTCTCCATCTCCGGCCACGTTGTCGGGCGGGGACGAGAACAGTGGTGTTGTTTGGGTTCCTCCTAGGACGTGCAAGCCCCGGACTGGTTTCAGGAGTGGCCGGACTCTTCCACGAAGCGCATCTACAGCTCGGAGGACCGGAAAGCTCAGAGGCATCTGAGCAGCTGGGCCATGCGCAACACCAACAACCACAACTCCCGCATCCTGAAGAAGTCCTGCTTGGGCGTGGTGGCCTGCGCTCACGACTGCTCGCTGCCCGCGGGAGGGAAGGTCTACCTGAGGCCGGCCATCTGCGACAAGGCCCGGCAGAAGCAGCAGCGTGAGTCTCAGAAGGGTTGGCGCTTAGCCTCGTGCCCTTCGGCTTCCAGAGACGAAGGCCCTCTTCCAAAAGTCTCCTCCCCCAACTCTGGACCGGCCAGGGGTCAAACACTGGCCCGGCCGTGGATTTGGTAGTTGATGACCACTAAGGTAGCTCAGCACCTTTCCCCTTGCCCCCCAAAAAAAAATTAAAGGAGGGGTTCTGTTTTTCAAGACAGGAAGTGAAAATCTGCAGTGGATGAGAGTAAGATATCAAATCCCTTCCCAGGGGTGCACCTGGAGAGTTTCCAGTACTCTACCAGTCTTGGCTATGAGAGGGAGAGTCAAGCAGAGGCCTGTCCATTCCATTCCTAGCTTGGCCAGTGGCTAGAAAGTGTAGGGCAATCTGCTACAAGTCAAAACTCACCTGTGCTGGGCGGCATGGGAGAGAGTCGAGGGCAGAGATTCATGTTTACTGCACGGAGGAAGACGATGGTAAACCACTTCCATATTTTTAGGAAGAAAACTCTACTGATATACTACCAGAACGATTGTAGATGGAGGTGGGGTGTTCTGAGAGAGATGTGTCCATCGCTTTTCGCTTTGGATCAGAGATAACTCAGTAGCGTAAGACAAGACAAGGGTAGCCCAAAGCAATCCGTCTTCTACTCTGTGTCTTGTCTCTCCCTGCCTTTTCTCTCCGCTTAAGATGCATAGTGTTTAAGAATAAGCTACTTATTCTTTGCCAAGGGACTCGATTAGACTGTAAGCCCGTCAAACGGCAGGGACTGTCTCTATCTGTTGCCGACTTGTTCATTCCAAGTGCTTGGTACAGTGGTCAGCACATAGTAAGCGCTCAATAAATACTATTGAATGAATGAATGGTCTCAGCACTGGAGTAGATACAAGCCTTATTGAAGGTGCAGCTCCATCAAGAGTCCTTCCCTGACTAAGCCCTCCTTTTCTTTTCTCTCACTCCCTTCTGTACCGCCCTGATTTGTTCCCTCTATTCACCCCTCCTTCAGCCCCACAGCACATACATATATACATATATACATATATATATATATATACATATATACGATTTGTATTAATGTCTGCCTCCCCCTTTAGACTGTAAGCTCATTGTGGGCAGGGAATGTGTCTACCAATTCTGTCATAGGGTACTCCCCAATGCTGAGTACAGTGCTATGCACTATGAAAATAAACAGACCAGACATAATCCCCTGGATGGGGTTCAGCATTCAAAAGGTTTGGAAAGGCAGGAATCATTTTCCCCACTTTACTAACAAGGAAACTGAAGCCCACAAGGAACGTGTCTACGTACTATACTGTATTTTTCCCACTTAGTACAGTGTTCTGCACACAGTAAGCACTCAATAAATTGCTTTGATTGACTGATTAAGTAATTTGCTCATGGTCACAGAGCAGGCAGGTGGCAGAGTTAGGACACGAATTCAGCTCTCCCGGCTTCCGGGCCCAAGCTTTTTTTCTACTTGGCCCCTCCTCCCCTTCACCCTCCTGGGGACTTTCTTAACACCCCACATTCCCTCTGAATACCTCACCCTCACCCACATAACAGTTTTGTGAGCAGCAGCATGGCTAGTGGATAGAGAGCACAGGCCTGGGAGTCAGAAGGATATGGGTTCTAATCTTGGCTCCACCACTTGTCTGCTGTGTGACCTTGGGCAAATCTCTTCACTTCTCTGGGCCTGTTACCTCATCTGTAAAATGGGGATTGAGACTGTGAGCCCCATGTGAGACAGGGACTTGTGTCCAGACCGATCTGCTTGGATCCACCCCAGCGCTTAGTACAGCGCCTGGCACATAGCTAAGCACTTAACAAATACCATCATTATTATTATTATTATTATTATGTCCGTATCCACAATTTATTCATAGTATCATCTGTCTCCCCATCTAGACTCTAAGATCCTTGTGGGCAGGGGAACATGTCTTCCAACTCTGTTGTAGCATACTCTCCCAAGCACTTAGTACAGTAATAATAATAATAATTTTGATATTTGTTAAGCGTTTACTATGTGCAGAGCGCTGTTCTAAGCACTGGGGTAGGTACAGGGTAATCAAGTTGTCCCTCATGGGGCTCACAGTCTTAATCCCCATTTGACAGATGAGGGAACCGAGGCACAGGGAAGTTAAGTGACTTGCCCACAGTCACACAGCTGACGTGGCAGAGCCGGCATTCGAACCCATGACCTCTCTCTCTCAAGCCCGGGCTCTTTCCACTGAGCCACGCTGCACATTGAGTGCTCGATACATACCATTGATGAATCGATTGAAAGGTTGCGGGATTATATTGTGGGAGGTGCATATTCCCTCCCTGCCTTTTTCTCTGAGCTGCCACATCCAAACAAAGCAACTTAAGTGAGAATGGCTGGTAGAGAGTGCACACGAGGCTGGAGAGCAGAGTTCAGAGAATGTGCAGGTGCTCCTTGGTTGGGCAGCATGGCCTAGTAGATAGAGCACATGACTGGGAGTCAGAAGGGTCTGACTTCTAATTCCCGCTCTGCCACTCATCTGCTGTGTAGCCTTGGGCAAGTCACTTCACTTCTCTGGGCCTCAATTCCCTCATCTGTAAAATGGGAATTAAGAGTGTCAGCCCCCATGCGGGACAGGGACTGTGTCCAACCCAATTTGCCTGTATCATAATGATGGCATTTGTTAAGCACTTACTATGTTCTAAACGCTGAGGTAGATACAAGGTTGTCCCACATGGGGCTCACAGTCTTAATCCCCATTTTACAGATGAGGTAACTGAGGTCCAGAGAATTTAAGTGACTTGCCCAAGGTCACACAACAGACAAGTGGTAGAGCCGGGATTAGAACCCATGACCTCTGACTCCCAGGCCCATGATCTATCCACTAAGCCTGCTTCTCAGTAAAATACCTGACCTGTAGTAAGTGCTTAACAAATACCACTGTTATTATGATTATTATTATTATTGTTTCCATGGACCCCGGTGCCACCCTCGCCACCCTCTCCACTTTCCATCGGGTTCCGTTTCACCTCGATTCCCTAAAGGTAAAAGGCGCCCACCCCTCCAGGCTTGGCTTCGTATGGAACATGTGCCCTCGGAGCTGAAGGAGATTGAGTCTGCCATTATGCCTACCTATTAATTATCTTCCCCCTCAATGCCAGCCTCATTCCTCCCCTTCCCCATGGCCCACACATCTGATGGCCCACACCATCTGACTCAGTCCTCCCTGACCCTCCCCTCTCACCTCCACCTCTGCTTCACCTCCCTGTTCTCTTCTCCTGCAGGGAAGCGCTGCCCCAACTGCGATGGCCCTCTGAAACTCATTCCGTGTCGGGGGCATGGCGGCTACCCCGTCACCAACTTCTGGAGACATGACGGACGCTTCATATTTTTCCAGGTGGGATCCAAAATAATAATAATCACGGTGCTTTTAGGTGCTTACTATGTGCAAGAACTGTATTAAGCACTGGGGTCTTGTCTTAGGCATCGAGTCGTTTCCGACCCATAGCGACACCGTAGCCACATCTCTCCCAGAACGCTCCGCTCTCCCTCTGTGATCATTCTTCTAGGGTATCCATAGAGTTTTCTTGGTAAAAAATACAGAAGTGGTTTACCATTGCCACCTTCCATACAGTGAACTTGAGTCTCTGCCCTTGACTCTTTCCCATGATGCTGCTGCCCAGCAGGGTGAGTAGCCATAAGATAATCAGACAGAATACAGCCCCTGTCTCCCACCAGGGCTCACATTCATTAATTCTTTCATTCATTTGTTCAATAGTATTTATTGAGTGCTTTCTGTGTGCAGAGCACTGTTCTAAGCACTTGGAAGAGGACAGTATATCAATGAACAGACATATTCCCTGCCCCCATTGACTTTACAGTCTAGAGGAGCCAGAGGGGAGGGAAAACAGGCATTGAATCCCTATTTTACAGGAACTAGAAACACAGAGAGTTAGTTGACTTGCCCTAAGTTACTCAGCAGGCGAGTGAAAGAGAACCTGAGTCTTCTGACCACTAGAGTCCTGTACTCTTTCCACTAGGAATAGCCCAACAGCATGACATAGTGGGTAGACCGTGGGCCTAGGAGTCAGAAGGTCATGGATTTTAATCCTGGGTCTGCCACTTGTCTGCTATGTGATCTTGGGCAAATCATTTCACTTCTCTGTGCCTCAGTTGCTTCATCTGTAAAATGGAGATTGAGACTGTGAGCCCCAAGTGGGACAGGGGCTGTGTCCAACCCGATCTGTTTATATCCACTCCAGTGCTCACTACAGGGCCTGGCACATAGTAAGCACTCAATAAATACCATAATTATTATGCCACTATTCTCATATTGTGTCTTCTATAAAGTCCTTTCAAAGCCATAAACAATTATCATTTTGGAACAAAGATGCTTGTACCATCATTCTTTCATCCCTCTCCATACCCAGTTCCTGGGAAACTACTGAATTTGCTGGCATGAAGAAAGTTAACAGGGAGCTTACCAAGCTGAGGAAGGACGAAGGTGGGGGGAGGTAATTATTTTCTAGGAAACTACTTGATTGTTTCCAAAGAAACAAAAAGGCAAAATGTTAAATTTGCATCTCAAGATTTATTCTACTACATTTGGCATCTGAAGGGAACTCTGGCTTTCCAGGTTATGTGGGAGAAGATGAAAACCCACACATGTGCCCCATTTGGATGGAGGAGGTAGGAAGTATGTAAATAAGTTGCTGTGTGGTTGCTTATTAAGTATACCAAGGCATTCAGTTGTCTAAGTATATTTTCAGTAGGCCCTTTAACCCATTTCTGGACCTCAGAACATGTCTTCCAGAGTTTGTTAGTAGATGTGGTAGTAGTTAAGCACTTACTATATTCCAAGCACTGTACTAAGCACTGGGGTAGATTTAAGGTAATCAGGTCAGACACAGTCCCTGTCCCATGCGGGGCTTAGAGTTGAAGGAGAAGGGAGAGCGGATATTAGAGGTCCATTTTTATTATTATCAAGTGCTGTCGAGGCGTTTCCTATTCATAGTGACTCTATGGATATATTTTCTCCAGAACATTCTGTCTTCTGCCATAATCTGTAACCTTGCTAACAGTTCTCCATTATTATTGTTATGGTGTCTATCCACTTAGTTGCTAGTCTGTGCCTTCCACGTTTTTTCCTGAACTTTTCCTAGCATTAGTGTCTTCTCCAGAGAATTAATTCCCCTGATTATGTGTCCAAAATATGCTAATCTAAGTCATTTGGCCTTCCAAAGACCACTTTCGCTTAAGCTGCTCTAAAATCCATTTGTTTGTTTTACACATGAGGAAACCAAGGCATAGAGAAGTTAGGAAGAGGAGCTGGGATTAGAACCCAGAGCCTCTGATTCCCCAGCCTGTGTGTAAGGGGCTTACAAAGCTGAGAAAAGAGCCTTAATTGGGCTAAAAAGGCAAGTACCGTATTTTGAACCAAGGTCACAGTTGGCAGAAGAGACAGCTTTTCCCACTTCATGCACTGGAGAGCTTTATAGACCAGCCAGTATGGCAAATGTCCCTGGAGAGTGTCATAGGCCTCCATGTGTCTGGTCCGACTCATCTCCTCTCACCTCTGGAAGCAGCCTCAGGGCACAGTAATGCTGGGGAGGCCACCAGGCAGAACCTCTCCATTGGTCTTGAGGCTGCTCCTGTCGTTTGTCCAAGTAGATGTGGGTGGGGAGAGGGAGAAGCAGAGCAGCATGGCTTAGTGGCAAGAGCACGGGCCTGGGAGTCAGAGGTCATGGGTTCTAATCACGGTTCTGCCACATCAGCTGTGTGACTTTGGGCAAGTCTCAACTTCTCTGTGCCTCAGTTACCTCATCTGTATAATGGGGATTAAGTCTGTGAGGCCCACATGGGACAACCTGATTACCGTGTATCTACCCCACGCTTAGAACAGTGCTTGGCACATAGTAAGCACTTAACAAGCACTTAACAAATACCATCGTCATTGTAAAAGAAAGCCACATATCCTCCACAATCAACTCTATTGCTACCAAATCTTCCGTTAAAGCCGTCAACAAGGAACAGCATTTAACCGACTGACTTTACACCCTCTCCTTCCTCCTCCTCCTCTTTCTCCTCCTTTTCCTTCTCCTCCTCCTAATAATGTGCTGGTGGGCAGAGATACAGCCCAAAGGGAGGAGGAGAAGGAGAAGCCCTGAAAATCCACAAACCAGGATAACCCAAAATAGCCTGCAACTATTTCAGAGGTTCTCTTTGAGGCTAAGGTTGTTGTTTGGCCATGTGAAATGGTGGCCTGTCCAACCAAACGCTCAAAACTTGCAGGCATTCATTGTAACAGTCTAGACACCAAATCCTATCTAGTGTGTACTTACCTATGAATGGGTACATCCTGAAAGTAACAATAATAATAGTAATAATAATAATTACGGCATTTGTTAAGGACTTACTATATGTCAAGCTCTGTTCTGAGTGCTGGGGTAGGTAGAATTTAAACAGGCTGGATTCAACCCTGTCTCACTTGGGGCCCGCAGTCAAAGTAGGAAGGAGCACAGGTAATTAGTCTCCAATTTACAAATGAAGTGATTAAGGAACAGAGAAGCGAAGTGACTTGCCCAAGAGCACAGAGCAGGCAAATGATGCAGTGGGGATTAGAATCCAGGTCCTCTCACTCTTGGGGCCATGTTCTTTTACCTAGGCCACATGATTTCTCTGATGATCCAGATCACCAGCACTGATGGGGTGGCTACAGAGTAGTGTACTGAGCACCTACTGGGTGAGGGACACTGTACTGAGCACCTAAGTGTATAGAGCAGTGTACTGAATACCTAGCATGTACAGATCACTATGCCGGAGCCTGGGGGAAAATACAGAAGTATAAATTATCCTCATCTTACTTAACCCAGAGTAGCTTCCAGTTTAAGCAGGAAGTCAGGCAGGCAGCCACTGGCAAATACACAATTATTGAAAGAGCGAGAGAGCAGGAATAAATAATAGCTGCAAGTGAATCTATCAATTAGTGACTATACGGAAGCTGATCTTACAGTCAGTCAATCAATCCTATTTTTTGAGCATTAACTGTGTGCAGAGCACTCTACTAAGCACGTGTACAATATAATAATATAAGGGACACATTCCCTGCCCACAATGAGCTTACAGTCAAGTGGGGGACAAATATTAATATAAATGGATTACAGATAAGTGCATAAGTGTTGTGGGGCTGGGAAGGGGAATGAATTAAGGGAAAGGGAATGTCAGGGCAGCGCAGAAGGAAGTGGAAGAAGAGGAAAAGAAAACTTAATCAGTGAAGGCTTCTTGGAGGAGATGTGCCTTCAATAAGGCTTTGAAGTGGGTAGAGTAATTTTCTGTTGGATATGAGAAGGAAGGGCATACCAGACAAGGAGTAGGATGTGAGCAAGAAGTCGTCAGCTAGGTAGATGAGATCGAGGTACAGTGAAAAAGCTAGTATTAGGGGAGTGGGTCGTGTGGGCTGGACTGTAATAGGAGAGTAGCAAGGTGAGGTAGGAGCCGGCCAGGTGAGTGCTTGAGTGGTCTATTGTTCCTCTGACTTTGACCTTCCTTCAGTCCAAAGGTGCACATGACCATCCCAAGCCAGAAACCAAGCTAGAAGCAGAAGCTAGAAGATCCGCGCAAAAATGCACCCTCTCAATTTCCTTCAGGCAGACCAACCTCCAGAGGAACTCGGCTTCCAAGGTGATTCCTTCCTCCTGCTAGCCTCTTCTCTGGTTTTGGCCCCATGGTGCTCAGCCGGCCCCCTCACCATCCACGAGGAGGCACAGCATGTTGGCTTCCCACCTCAAGCTCCGCTCCCCTGGCAGTGCGAGGCCAGGTGGCCACATCGGTCCAAAAATCGACATTTTTTCCTGCCCACAATGAGCTTACGGTCTAGCTAAGGTAAAAATAATCTAAGGTAACAGGTCAGCACCTCTGTGAGAGGCCACTTGGGAATTCTGGATGCTGGAAGGGCCCTCCTCCACCTTTTCCTGTGCTTTGTTGGGTCTCATCCTCCTCTACCCCCTAGTCCCCTTTCCCCACTCAAGAGACAGAAACTGCAACCCCTTTTTGCTTCCAAAGGCGGACCTCAGATTAGAAACCATGTCACTTGACTCCCCCTCACAAGCCTTTCCACTAGGCAACACTGCCAGCAAGGAGTTCTCTCTCCCTCAGCTGTGTGGTGGGGCCTGGGAGAGTGGCTGGAGCGAGAGCCAGTGAGGAACTCTGGACGTACGTGGTGAAATGGCTGGGCTCTGCCAGACTGGTCTCTATCCATCCCACCAATCAATCAATCAGTTCTATTTACTTAGTGCTTACTGTGTGCACTTGGGAGCATATTCCTGCTCTTCTTCTTCCTCTGATGTCCTTGGAGCTCTGCTTTCATGGTTAGGGGCTCCCCAAGAGTGGATCGAAAGGAAATCACTCAGTATATTTGGGATCTGGGCTCTGCCTTGAAAGGAGTGTGTTTGTGTGCACGTGTGTGGACTTTGTCTTTTTCTGTTAAGCCCAGGCCCTGGGACACCTGGAATCCAGAAAGTTGGGCCTTATTCAGGCCTCCCCTAGAAGGTCCCCTGCTGCCGGACAGTTCCAGTGGATGTTGGACAGAGAACACTGCCCAGAATCAGGTAGCGAGCTCCTGCTTTTCCCTCGTCTCCAAGAGTTGCGGTTCCGGAAGCTCCACATTCCCCATCCCGGCTCCCGCCTCCGTCCGCCCTGTCGATCGAGTGTGCGGTGCTGGGGCTCCGGCCGGGCCTCCAGACCCTGGCCCCCGTTCCGGCAGAACAGAGATGCCTGGGTGGGCCACGGAGGCCACGCTGACCAGGATCCCCTACCCTGCCCAGCCCCGGGCTGGCCACCCTCTTGGTCTGACTGACCAACCCATCGACATCGCCCATCCCACGAACACAGCGGAAGCCAGTGCCCAGGCATCCCCCAGGAGCACCCCCGCAGCCAAGGCTGGACACCTCCCATGGCGGCCTCCCCCTGGCTTGTCTGGGAGTGACCCGTATGAAGAGAAACTGCTGGTGGATTTCAGTAGCAGCGGTGTCCTTCCCGGGTACCCCCTCCCCCAGGAGGACCCTTTCCTGCTTGCATACACCCTGTGCCCTCCCTGTCCTCACCCCCAATTCACCCTCCCAGCCAAGGGCAACAGGTGGAATTTGGAAGAAGAAGCAGCACCAAGATGCAGGGCCCTAGATCCCTGCATTGGGGAAAGCTTCTTCGGTCTCTATACTTTACGGTGAGCAGAGGCTCCGACCCAGTGTTCGCTCAGGGGAGGCCGGCAGCATTTCCCAAAGGAAATCACCCCACCATCCAAATCGGATCAGGAAAATGTCCATCCAGACCCTTTCTTCTCGCAGATCTTCTTCAAGGTCACCTTTCCTCACAACCGTCACTAGGGCGGGACCAAATCCGGATGAACAGTCCAAACCCGGAGAATGAAATCCTTGTTTTTCTCCTCCACCCAATCTCCAATTTATTGGCTTTATGAAACAGCAGAACTCACCTTGCTGCAAATCCCAAGAGGCTTTGATAGACTATCAAAGGCCACCAAACACACAGAGTTATCACAGACACAACCTGGAGACATCCCAGTTCCAGTGGGGCTGTTAAAACTGACAGAAAATAGGAAGAATGAAAAAAAAAAAGCTATTAAACACATGAATAGAATGACCCTGCCACATCAGAGCATGAAAAATATTGAGTTTTTGGGACTTTGGGTTCAAGGTTGTGTTCACACTCGAATATTTAAAATATTTGCTAAATAAAGAAGCTCAATTTAAGCTCAGAGCAACAGAGCCTACAGGGTAGAGGCCCTGAGGGACTCTGGGTCAGATACAGTTGCCAGGGTTATCAACCCTTCTCTAGTTAACTGCCCTCATAATCAATCACTCAGACAATCTTAGTTCAGACCACTGTACTAAGCACTTGGGAGAGTATTAGGACACTTTGTTGGTAGACAGAATCCCTGCCCACCAGGAGCTTACAGCCTAGAATCGACTGTCTATATCAGCATCAACAGTTGTGACTGAGCACATTGTGTCTAGAGCACTGAGTGCAGAGAGCACTGTATTAAGAAGTTGGGGGTGCTATTGTTCTAGTGCTATTGTTCTTGTCTGTCCGTCTCCCCCGATTAGACTGTAAGCCCATCAAAGGGCAGGGATTGTCTCTATCTGTTACCGATTTGTACATTCCAAGCGCTTAGTACAGTGCTCTGCACATAGCGCTCAATAAATACTATTGAATGAATTAATTAATTAATGAATATGGAAACAGTAAAAGGCAGAAGGATCTGTACAACCCAGTGAGAAAGAGGAGCCACCATAAATTGACAGTTGTCTCCCCCTCTAGACTGGGAGCTTATTGTGGGCAGGGAATGTGTCTACCCACTCTGTTGTATTGTACTCTCCCAAGCGTTTAGTACAGAGCTTTGCACACAGTAAGTACTCAATAAATATGATCAATTGATTATTAATAGGGTCCATGATTAGATGAAATAGTAAACAGAACAAAAAAATCTTTGATTAAAGGAAAAGTGGAGAAGAGTGCTGAAGAGATTGAGGGAATGACATAGCCAGGATAACTGGGGATTAATAGTGTTTACTGAGCACTTACTCCATACAGAGCGCAATAGTAAACACTGGGAGAGTAATAATATAACAGAGTTGGTAATCACATCCCCTGCACACAAAGAACTTACAGTTTAGAGGGGGAAACAGATATTACTATCAGTGGTATTTACTGAGCACTTATTGCGTGCAGAGCACTGTACTGAGCACTTGGGAGAGTACAACCAGGGAAACGATCAGTATCACTGGTATTCAATCAATTAATCAATGACATTTATTGAGTGCTGTACTAAGCCCTTGGGAAAATACAATACAGCAGAATTAGCAAAATGTTTCCTGCCCATAATGAGGCTACAGCCTAGAAATGATAATAATAATATGGTATTTGTTAAGTGCTTGCTATGTACCAAGCACTGTTCTAAGAACTGCGTTAGTACAGGTAATCAGGTTGTCCCATGTGGGGCTCATAGTCTTAATCCCCATTTTACAGATGAGGTAACTGAGGCACTGAGAAGTGAAGCGACCTGCCCCAAGTCATACAGCCAACAAATGGCAGATCTGGGATTAGAACCCATGGTCTCTGATTCCCAAGTCCTTCCATTAAGCCACACTGCTTAAGTACCTGCTGGATGCCCATTACTAGGCACCTGGGGAAACATACAAAAGAAAGAAAAGTCATAATCTTTAAGGAGCTCACAGTCCAGCTGGTTAGACCATATGTATAATTGGCACGCATTCAACAGTTTAGAGTAAGGGAATGGACAGAAATATTAGACCTCAGTGAATAAATAAACACACTTCAATTGAGAATCAGCATGGCCCAGTGGATAGAACACGGGCCTGGGATTCAGAAGACTTGGGTTCTAATCTCGGATCCTCCATTTATCTGTTGTGTGACACTGGGCAAGTCACTTCACTTTTCTGTGCCTCCTTTACTTCATTCATAAAATGGGGGTTATGACTGTGAGGCCTCTGTGGGCCAGAGACTGTGTCCTACCTCATTATCTTGTATCTAACCTAACCCTAATCTAACTTAGTACAGTGCCAGGCACTTAGTAAGTGCTTAAAAATACCATTAAAAAAAAAACAGATAAATCCATGAGTGCTGAGGTGGCTGTTGAGATACGACATGACTAGGGAATCGATCGTAGAAGTAAGGTGGCTTTTAAGGAAGGTGGGAGGGAGAAATGTGGCTTGACAAAAGCAGTGAGGGAAGGCTATTTCAGGCAGATGGTGGATGGGTGTGAGCTTGTTAATAATAATAATAATGTTGGTATTTGTTAAGCGCTTACTATGTGCCGAGCACTGTTCTAAGCGCTGGGGTAGACATAGGGGAATCAGGTTGTCCCACGTGGGGCTCGCAGTCTTAATCCCCATTTTACAGATGAGGGAACTGAGGCACAGAGAAGTTAAGTGACTTGCCCACAGTCACACAGCCGACAAGTGGCAGAGCTGGGATTCGAACTCATGAGCCCTGACTCCAAAGTCCGTGCTCTTTCCACTGAGCCACGCTGCTTCTCCAGGGAATATGTCTGATGTATACTGTACTCTCCCAAGTGCTTACTACAGTGCTTTGCACATAGTAAACCCTCCATAACCACGATTGAATGAATGGGTGAACAATATATATGCACTCAATAAGTACCATTGATTTATTGCTGCAGGTAAGAGCCCTAGAAACAGCATAGTCTAATGGAAAGAGCACAGGCCTGAGAGTCAGAGTGCTGGGGTCTGATTCTCGGCTCTGGCGCCTGCCTGCTGCGTGACCTTGGGTGAGTCACTTCACTTATCAGTGCCTTAGCTTCCTCAGCTATAAAATGGGGCTTCAGTACCTGTTCTCTTTCCTCCTCAGACTGTGAGCCCCGTGTGGAAAAGGGACTGTGTCTGATCATCTTGTACCTACTCTAACACTTAGCAGATAGTAAGCAATTAACAAACACTATTATTGTTATTATTAGTATTCTTTTCATTATTATTCTGAGTATTGCTATTGAGGGATGACTAAGAGGTGAACTTAAGAAGAGTGTGAGTCAGGGTGGATCAGGAGAAGAGAGGGTGTGGGGAGGAGAAAGCCAGCAGGTGGAGAGTCTGGGAAGCTGATATCAGGGAAGCCCCAGTCCCAAGAAAAGGAACACAAGAAAACTTAGATGCTGAGAAACTGGAAGGCCTGAGATCTCCAGCTCAGGGTGCCCATGCAGTGTGACGTGGGGCTCGCTGGCAAGGGAGCCAGCAAAGTATTAGACCTCAAATGGAGTCGGCAGCCCCCCGCCAGTGTAGCCAATCCCCTTTAGTATATAGTCAACCCAACCTTAATGCCCTTCAGTAACTCAGGAGGGAAGTACGTTAGAGCAGAGAGGAGCCTTTTGTGTCATATATATATTAAAATATGTATTTTAATGATACTTGTTAAACACTTACTATGTGCCAGGCACTGTACTGAACTATGGGATAGATACAAGCTAATCGGGTTGGACACAGTCTCTGTCCCACATAGGGCTCACAATCTTAATTCTCATTTAACAGATGAGATAACTGAGACCCAGAGAAGTGAAGTGACTTGCCCAAGATTACATAGCAGACAAATGGTGGAACAGCGACTAGAACCCAGGTCCTTCTGACTTCCAGGCCTGTGCTTTATCCAGTAGGCCACGCTGCTTCTCTGGTGTATCTGGTGCATCTCCACTAAACCTTTATCTTCTCTTTTGCTCTGCCTCCAAGACTCCAGTGCAGACCGCAGGGTCAGGACGAGAAGTCCGACCTCCCCAGATGAGGTCCAAGGCTTTAAAAAGCAGAGGACAGAGAGGTTGGGTGGCTTGCCCAGATCACACAGCTGGTAGGTGGTGGGGCTGGGACTGGAGCCGGAGTTCTCTGACCTCCAGGCCCAAGCACTTTCCAGGAGGCCACGCTGCTTCTCTAAGCTCCCCTCCCCTAAAGATTGCCTAGGGGGGGAGTGGGGCTAGACTGACCCTATTGTGGAACCGTCAGCGGGTAGCATGGGAGGACATGTGAGCATTGGCAAGTCGCTTAACTTTTCTGTGCCTCAGTTCCTTCATCTATAAAATGGGAATTAAGATTGTGAGCCCCACTGGCATATGGGCTGTGTCCAACCTGATTAACTTGAATCTACCCCAGCACTCAGTAAGGTGTTTGGCGCATAATAAGCACTTGACAAATACCATAAAAAGAAGAAAAAAAGAGGCGTATCACTCTGGTAAATTCATTCCTTAAACCGCTCCCTCTCCATTCAGAGCCCAGGAAACTGGTTCCTCGATTCAACCAATCCATCTTGGAAACTGTCCAGGAAGGGGGCAGTTTCAAAACAGATGACATTGGGGGAGGCAGTTTTTCTCTTTAACAACCTCTCCCCTCGATCCTAACCCAGATCTACAAAATGACAGTTTGCCCAGGACCTCTGAATACCCTCACAGTCGGGACCGGGGAGAGAGGCTGCCTGAGAGCAAGGGGAGAAACCAGAAATGACATCTATGGGTGTCTGCCTGGGTCTCCCACCCCTAGTGATGGGTCTCCCATCGCTAACATTAACGATGAACTTTGGGTGAGCAGTAAAATACCTTCAAGGGTTTATGAGGGACATGGGAGGCAAAAGGAAAGGAAATGTCCCAGAAGCTCATCATGGCCTATAGGATAGAGCACAGCTCTGGGAGTCGGAAGGACCTGGGTTCTAATTCCGACTCCACAACTTGTCTGCTGTGTGTCCTTGGGCAAGTCATTTCATTTCTTTGTGCCTCAGTTACCTCATTTGTAAAATGGAGAGTAAGACTGTGTGTTCCATGCAGGTCCTTGACTGTGTCCAAACTGATTAGTTACCATCTAATATCTAGATGCTATCTAGATATTAGGTACTAGTATCTAGCGTGGCTCAGTGGAAAGAGCCTGAGTTTCGGAGTCAGAGGTCATGGTTTCGACTCCCGGTTCTGCCACTTGTCAGCTGTGTGACTGTGGGCAAGTCACTTCACTTCTCTGTGCCTCAGTTACCTCATCTGTAAAATGGGGATTAACTGTGAGCCTCATGTGGGACAACCTGATTACCCTGTATCTACCCCAGCACTTAGAACAGTGCTCTGAACATAGTAAGCGCTTAACAAATACCAACATTATTAATATTGGCTAGTGAAGCAGCATGGCATATTCATTCATTCAATAGTATTTGTTGAGTGCTTACTATGTGCAGAGTGCTGTACTAAGCGCTTGGAATGTACAATTCGGCAACAGATAGAGACAATCCCTGCCCAATGACGGGCTTACAGTGGCTAGAGCATGAGCCTGGGAGTCAGGAGGTCATGGGTATTAATCCTGGCTTCGCCACTTGTCTGCTGTGGGACCTTGGGCAAGTCACTTCACTTCTCTGTGCTTCAGTAATCTCATCTGTAAAATGGGGATTGAGACTGTAAGCCCCAGGTGGACCAGAGACTGGGTCCAAACCGACTTGCTTTTGTCCACCCCAGTGCTTAAGACAGTGCCTGACACATAGTAAGCTCTTGACAAATACCATTATTGTTATTATCTACCCCAGGGCTTAGTACAGTGCCTGCCACATAGTAAGCACTTAATAAAAACGATTTAAAAAAAGAGAGAATAACAGAAGCAGGTCATGTGTGTGATGAATACAGCAGCCAGGATGTTGGGGAGGGTGTGGTAGCCCCTCCATACGTGACTGGTTGGCAGCAAGGGAAGAGGAGAGGACTGCCTGAGATGTTTTGTGGAAACTGCATCCCCATCTATCTTCCTATCCCTTTTCAAACCTTCTAGAGCCCCGATGAAGTGGTGTGGCACTGAGGAAAGAGCACGGGCTTGAGATTCAGAGAACCTGGGTTCTAATCCCGGCTCTGCTGCTTGTGTAGTTGTGACCTTGGGCAAGTCCCTTCACTTCTCTGGGCCTCAGTTCCCTCATCTGTAAAATGGGACTTAAGACCGTGAGCTCTATGTAGGACAAGGACTGGGTTCAAATTGATGATCTTTTATCTACCCCAGCACTTAGAACAGTGCTTGACACAACAGTAAATTCTTAACAAGTACCATTATTATTATTTATTATTATTCTCAATTTCCTCCCATACAACAGGATTTAATGTTCTCTTTCTGCACTTAGTCTATGAGCCCTAGGTAGGTCAGGGATTATGTTTGACCTGATTATCTCACACCTCTAGACTGTAAACTCTTGCGGGCAGGGAATGTGTCTCTTTATTGTTATATTGTACTCTCCCAAGTGTTTAGAACGGTGCTTAGTACCCAACAAGCGCTCAGTAAATATGATTGAATGAATATGCTCAATAAATACGACCGAGTGTTTAATCCAGTGCTTGGCCCATATTAAGTGTTTAACAGATACCACATTTATTATTCTAGCTCTGTGTCGGCCCCTGCCTCCAGTCCCTCTGGCCCGTCCCCTATCTGTGAGACAAACCAGTCCAGAGATGGTCTACAGAAGCCTGTGGAGACGGATAGCACCAAGGCAGGGACTTGGATTATTGAGTTGGGTTCAGGGGAGGGTGGCTGGAATGAAATAGAAAAAAAAAAAGACTTGGGATTTGAGAAGTTTAGATTCCAGAGTGATAATCTACTCTCCTGAGGGAGAGGGAAAGAGTCCTGCCACCTGAGCCTTTGCATCATGGAAGTTGAGCAGTGCCAGGCGGGTCAGGCTTACAGACCTTCCAGTCCCTATTCCCTTCCTCCTGGGCCACTCGGGCCAATTGAGAAGCAGCATGGATAGAGCTTGACCTGGGAGTCCGAAGGCCTGGGTTCTAATCCCGGCTCCGCCACTTGTCTGCGGAGTGACCTCGGGCAAGTCACTTCACTTCTCAGTCATCTGTAAAATGGAGATATTGACT
The DNA here is from genome assembly GCF_004115215.2 of Ornithorhynchus anatinus. NCBI lineage: Eukaryota > Metazoa > Chordata > Mammalia > Monotremata > Ornithorhynchidae > Ornithorhynchus > Ornithorhynchus anatinus. The sequence continues at coordinate 70,782,218 of NC_041728.1, read as the reverse complement.
GTGAGCCCCATGAGGGACTGTGTCCTATCTGAATTGCTTGTAGCCACCCCATTGCTTAGTACACTGCGTGGTACATAATGAACACTTAACAAGCACCACAATTATTCATCATGGAAGGTGAGTGGTGCCCGGTGGGTGGGGCACACAGGCCTTCCAGGCCAGAGTTTCCAATTCCTCTCAGCGGGGCCATTTCCTCAGGGAAGGTGAGCTGTGTCAGTTGGGTCAGACTGCCCTCCTGCCCTGTGGTTAGGTTGGTCTGTCCCTTACTCTCCCCTGTCCCCCATCTAACGTTCCCCTAGTATCCCTGGAACTTTTATCCAGACCTCTCTCTCACCTGTTGATTTTGCCTCTAAAATAGCTTTTCCCCCCAGTAGTAGTTGTCTTATGCTGTAGAGTCGTGTCTGACCCATAGTGACACCAAAGACCCATCTCTCTCCCAGACCACTCCACTTCCATCTGCAATTGTTCTGGTAGAGAATCCACAGAGTTTTCTTGGTAAAAATACAGAAGTGGTTTACCATTGTCTTCTTCTGTGCAGTAAAAGAGTCTCTGCCCCCAACTGTCTCTCATGCTGCTGCTGCCCGGCACAGGGGAGTTTTGACTTGTAGCAGATTGCCTTCCACTGGCTAACCACTACCCATGCTCAGAATGGAATGGATAGACCTCTGCTTGATTCTCCCTCCTGTAGAAGGAACTAGGAGATTCATTCATTCATTCATTCAATAGTATTTATTGAGCACTTACTATGTGCAAAGCACTGTACTAAGCGCTTGGAATATACAATTCAGCAACAGATAGAGACAATCCCTGCCCAATGATGGGTTTACAGGCTAATCTGGGGAGACAGGAGGATAAAAACAAGACAACATAATCACGATAAATAGAATCAAGGGGATGTACACTTCATTAACAAATAAATAGGGCAATAAAAATATATACAAATGAGCACAGTGCTGAGGGGAGGGGAAGGGAGAGGGGGAGGAGCAGAGGGAAAGGGGGCTTAGCTGAGAGGAGGTGAAGGGAGGGAGGAGGAGGGAGCAGAGAGGAAGCAGAGGGAGCAGAGGGAAAAAGGGAAGCTCAGTCTGGGAAAGCCTCTTGGAGGAGGTGAGGTCTCAGTAGGACTTTGAAGAGGGGAAGAAAGTTAGTTTGGTGGAGAAGAGGAGGGAGGGCATTCCAGGACCGCGGGAGGATGTGGGCCAGGGGTCAACGGCGGGATAGGTGTGAACGGGGGACGGTGAGGAGGTGGGCGGCAGAGGAGCGGAGCGTGCGGGGTGGGCAGTAGAAAGAGATAAGAGAGGTGAGTTAGGATGGGGCAAGGTGATGAAGAGCCTTGAAGCCCAGAGTGAGAAGTTTTTGTTTCGTGCGGAGGTTGATGGTCATCTGACTCTCAGGCCCGTGCTCTATCACTAGGCAAACCTGCTTCTCAAGGAGAATGTATTGTGCTGTTACTTACATCTGGGGAAAGGCTTTTGCAGCCTGACATTTTCTGGCCCAGCTAAGCAGGCCTTGGACAACCTCTTGCCTATGTATTCACTGGCTTCTCTTTCTCCTCTCCCCTCTTCTCCCACTGGGACTCCCAGTAAGTAACTCTTCAAGCACTTAATACAGCGCCTTGCCCTTAGGAGGTGCTCAGTAAATACCATGGCATTAAAGAGGCTCCTGCTGATGACTCAAACCGTCCCAGAGGCAATAGGGATGGTAAGAGGTTCATTCTGCTGAGGACGTGGGGGGCCAGGGAAGAATGTATCGGAAGGGAAGGAAGGGAAACCAGGCAGCTCATTTTTGCAGGCCAGAGTAGATCTAAGACCTCTCCTTGATTGCTCAGAGGAAATTGCTTTTCTGGGTTATCCATTGTTGGGCAAGGATTGTCTCAATCTGTTGCCGAATTGTATATTCCAAGCGCTTAGTACAGTGCTCTCCACATAGTAGGTGCTCAATAAATACGATTGAATGAATGAATCTCAATTCCCAGCCCACCTCACTCCCACTCAGTAATCTTTCCCTATATTGGTGGTATTTGTTAAGCACTTACTATGTGCCAAGCACTGTACTAAGTGCTGGGGGAGATACAAGGAAATCAGTACCATTCGAGGGAGAAAAGGTATTGAATCCCCATCTTGCAGCAGAGAAGGAGCATGGAGTAGTGGATAGAGCACGGGACTGGGAGTCAGTAGTTTATGGGTCCTAATCCCAGCTCTGCCATTTGTCTGCTGTGTGACCTTGAGTAAGTCCCTTCACTTCTCTGGTCCTCAGTTACCTCATCTCTAAAATGAGGGTTGAGACTATGAGCCACAGGAGGGACAGGGACTGTGTCCAACCTGATTTGCTTGTACCCACCCTAGCCCTTAGTATAATGTCTGACACATAGTAAACGCTTAACAAATACCATTATTATCATTACTGAGGCACAGAGAAGTTAAGTGACTTGTCCAAGTTCCCGCAGCAGGTAAGTGGGGGAGATGGGATTAGAACTCTAACTCCCAGGCTTGGACACTTTCCACTAGGCCACACTGCTTTTCTATTCTTGAGGTTGATGCTCAGGGCCAGTTCTGAAACTGAGAACTCCTTCACTCCTGAACATGTAAGCCAGCAGAACTCTGAGTCCAGAGTGGACAAAAGGTGGATTTTAAGTGCTAGCTTCATTCTGCATGTTTGACATTTCTCAGAAACCAGTCTCCTCCATGATCAAAGCTGGGTAGCATTTGCCTCACTAGATAATTGTAGCATAGGCCAAAAAAAATCCTTTGAACATTTTGCTTATGCTGATTTCTGTTTCCTTGAACAAATCCAATCGTGACAGCAGGGATGAGATGAGATACGGGTGGGCTGACCTCTGCCACGGATTCAGAAAGAAACTGGGGCGTCTCGCAACTGTGGGGAATGCTCGTCATGAAGATCAAATCTCCCTCCTGTACTTCAAAAATAAAAACCAACCTAAAGTATGTTCCCTACACTAGGGCTATGAGAGGGTCAGGGCTGGGGAGAAGAAGATGAGTGTTTGTAGTCTGTTTCTTGAGAAGGAGCTGTGGTCTAGAATAATAATAATTATGATTATTATTATTATTAAGCACTTACTATATGCCAGGTAATATACTAAGTAACGTAGTAGACACAAGGTAATCGGGTCCCTGTCCCACATAGGGCTTGCAGGCTTAATCCTCATTTTACAGATGAGGTAACTGAGGCAGAGAGAAGGGAAGTGATTTGCCCAAGGTCACACAGGAGACAAGTGGCAGTCGGGATTAGAACCCAGGTCCTTCTGACTACCTGGCTCACGTTCTCTCCACTAGGCCATGTTGCTTTTCGAGGAAATGGTATTTTCTCCATGCTCTACAGGAAAGAGCATGGTCCTGGGAAGTAGTAGACCTGGATTCTAATCCCAGTTTTACCACCTGCCTGCTGTGTGTGACCTCGGGCAAGTCACTACACTTCGTAGTGCCTCCGTTTCCTTAACCTTAAAATGAGAATTCAACACCTATTATCCCTCCTAGACTGTGACTCCATGTGGGACAGGGACTTGCATCTGACAATTATTTTGTGTGTATGTTTCCCAGGGACTAGTTCAATGCTTGGAACACAATAGGAATTTAACAAATGAGATTATTATTATTATTATTATTTGTAGTATAAGGCACCTCTCCATGCTTGCATTTCACAAAGACACAACGTTGCTGACACTGAAACATTTCAAACCCCAAACACTGTAAGGTGAAGTGAGTGTTCTCGTCCCGGTTCTGTCACTTGTTGGCTGTGGGATTTTGGACAAGTCAACCCCTCTGTGTTTCAGTTTCCTCATCTGTAAAATGGGAATAAAATATCTTTTTTACCTCTTCCTTAGACTATGAGCCCCATATGGGCAGGTACTGTGTTCAACTGACTATCTACTATATACCCCAGTGCTTGGCATTTAGTAACTCCTTAAGAAATTCCATTATTGAGGAGAATGAGTGTGTCTTCTTGACTCTCTTAGACAGTAAGAAAATATCTAGGAGACTGAAAAAAATCCAATTGATTTTCATCTGGGAAACCAAAGGAATTGCAGTGGGAAGGAGCTGCAGTAGAGAAGCAGTGTGGTCTAGAGGTTAGAACATGGGTCTGGGAGTCAGAAGGACCTGGGTTCTAATCCCTGCTCTGCTACTTGTCTGCTGAGTGACCTGGCCAAGTCACTTCACTCTTCTGTGCCTTAGTTTCCTCATCTATAAAATGGGGATTAAGACTCTAAGCCTTATGTGGGGCAGGGACTTTGTCCAACCTGATTATCTTGTATCTACCCCAAAGCTTAGAGCAGTGTCTGGCACACAGTAAGTGCTTAACAAATACCACAATTATTATTATTACTATATTTGTCCTCCTCCCATTTTTAATCCCCATTTTACAGATGAGAGAACTGAGACCCAGAGAAGTGAAGTGACTGGCCCAAGGTCACATAGCAGACAAGTAGCAAAGCCAGGATCAGAATCTAAGTCCTTCACTTCTCTTCATTTCACTTCACTTCCCTCATCTGTAAAATGGGGATTAAGATTGTAAATACTAGGTGGGACTGTATCCAACCTGATTATCTTGTATCTAACTCAGCGTTTAGTACAGTGTCTGGAACAGGGTAACAGCTTAACAAATACCATTAAAAAAATGCCTGCCTATTTCTTCCATTTGACTGCAAAGTTCTTCAGAACAGGGACTGAGGCTATTCCCTTCTTTCCAAGTGCCTTGTACCGAGCTCTGTACATAATAGACATACAGTAAATACTAACGAATCAAGATATAGCATGGAGAAGCAAAAGAGCAGCAGTTCAGGAAAATTGATTTTTTAAGATATCGGTTAAGCGCTTACTATGTGCCCGAGAAGCAGCATGGCTTAGTGGAAAGAACCTGGGCTTGGGAGTCAGAGGTCGTGAGTTCTAATCCCAGCTCCACTACTTGTTAGCTGCATAACTCCTGGCATGTCACTTAACTTCTCCGTGCCTCAGTTACCTCATCTGTAAAATGGGGATTAAGACTGTAAACCCCACGTGGGACAACCTGATAACCCTGTATCTATCCCAGTACTTAGAACAGTGCTTGGAACACGGCACTTAACAAATACCATTATTATTATTATAAGTGCTGGGTAGATACAAGATAATCACATTGAATACAAACCCACCTAGAACATACACTTAGAACAGTGCTCTTCACATAATAAGCGCTTAACAAATACCAATATTATTATTATTATCATACAGTCTTAATTCCCATTTTACAGATGAGGGAAATGAGGCACAGAGAAGTGAAGAGACTTCCCCAAGTCACACAGCAGACAAGTAGCAGAGCTATGATTAGAATCCAGACCCTCTAACTCTCAGGCCGGAGCACTTTCCACTAGGCCACCCTGCTTCTCAATTGAATAGTGGCTATCTACTGAGGCCTCCTTTACTGATCCTGATTTAGTCCACCTGGGGGTACCGCATCACATGAGGGGCAGTCCTCAACTTGTCACATGTGCTAGGCAATTCATCTTCTGCCCCTTATCTCTGCTTCCCTCTCAAGGTGGCAGAATGTGGTTAATGTCTATTGTTGTGTTGTACTTTTCCAAGCGCTTAGTACAGTGCTCTTCACACAGTAAGTGCTCAATAAATACGATTGACTGAATGAATTGAACGAATGACTCTTCAGGGTGTCTGTAAAAACAGCTGGAAAATTCCTACAAGAGAATTGAATTTAATAATGATGGCATTTGTTAAGCGCTTACTATGTGCCGAGCACTGAGAAGCAGTGTGGCTCAGTGGAAAGAGCACGGGCTTTGGAGTCAGAGGTCATGGGTTTGAATCCTGGCTCGACCACTTGTCAGTTGTGTGACTTTGGGCAAGTCACTTAACTTCTCGGTGCCTCAGTTACCTCATCTGTAAAATGGGGATTAAGACTGTGAGCCCCACGTGGGACAACCTGATTCCCCTCTGTCTACCCCAGCACTTAGAACAGTGCACGGCACATAGTCAGCACTTAACAAATACCAACAATCACTGTTCTAAGCGCTGGAGTAGATATTTGTGCTTTTCAGCTCAACCCTGAAGTTCCAGGCCTGCAGGGAGGAAGGAAGGGAGGATGAAACAGTATGGTATAGTGGATAGAGCCCTAATGCTGGTTCTAACCCTGGTTCTGTGACCTGTCTGTTCTCTGACTTTGGGCAAGTCACTTCCCTTCTCTATACTTCAGTTACCTCATTTGTAAAATGGGGATTCAGTCTGTGAACCCCAGATGGGGCAGGGACTATGTCCAGCCCAATTTGCTTGTATCCGCCCCAGCGCTTAGCACAGTGCCTGGCACATAGTAAGTGCTTAAAAATATCATAATAATAATTATTATTATGAAGGGCTTGGAGAAGCAATAAAAGTTGGGAGAAGAAGGCTAGAGAGAAAAGGATTTTAATGGGTCATTAGCTCATTCTCTTGGCAAGACGGTGGGATGGATCGCCCTCTGGGGCAGGGGGTTGATCACCCCAGAGACGGTTTTATATGTGATAGTCTGGTTTTACACTGCTGTGCCCCCTCCCCAGTTTGGATACCACACCGGACACCTCTGTGTCAGACATTTTTATATTTAGCTCCCTTCCATTCACCTATACGTAGGATTTGTCTGGATGAATTACTGATGGTCAGCAGTTTGTAGACAGGATTTACTCTGGAAAGCGCATCCTAGATTAGACACTTCCTATGACTCTTCAGTTGTCCTTAATATCAGAAGGTCATCTCGGTGTGAAGGAGAAATCTTAAAGTGGTAAGGAAAAGGAACTGGAGGAGAACCAGCTGTGACCTTTTAATTTCCCAGCGGGGCAGGGGAGACTGGCAGTTCATAGCCAGGGAGCATCACTGCCTTTGGTAACAAGGACAGTATAATTGCTGCACACTCAAAATCATTACCCATATAAAATGTAAAGTGACATCATCATTAGAGTCCTGGCACCTCTTTCATGACAAATGGAGAGCGCTGCCAGGATTGGCAAGAAGCCACTGGCGTGGTTTCCTGCTGAAGGAGCGATTGCTAGTCAGACTTAGGGAGCCCCCCTCTGACCCCTGCTCGACCCAGCGGTTCCAGTTTGGCAGCTCCGGCACTGCTTTTCCCAGCAGAGTCAATCCTGCCCCAGGCCAAGATGGTTGGGTGATTGTTTCGATGTTTGACCCGAACCGCTCTCGAGAACGCCGCGTCCAGTCTCCGGCAGGCTGTTTCTGGGAAGATATTGCCCAAGTATTTCAGGGAGCTCAGAAGGGGGCCATCAAGGTGATTAAGGGGCTGAGACAGTTTTATGAAGAAAGATTGAACCTTGGCAAGATGCAGTTATCTTGGCGGGAAGCACTGAGCAGCACTTTAAAGGCCCCTCCTGCTCAGGAGAGAGGAGACTGATGCAGGACATGACAGAGAGAAAGAGAGAGAGAGAGAGAGAGAGAGAGAAAGAGGATGGGAGAAAGAGACTGTAGCAAGAGTCATCACCTGTCAGCAGGGCCAGATTGAGAGACAGAGACAGAGACAGAAAGAATACAAGAGAGACTGCAGCAGGAGTCTTTGCCTATAAGCAGGGCCAGATTGGCAGAGAAAATAATAACAATAATAATAACAATAGTTCTTGTTAAGTGCTTACTACGTGTCAACCACTCTTCTAAATACAGTCCCTGTTCCACATTGGGCTCACAGTCTTCATCCCCATTTTACAGATGAGGTAACTGAGGCCCAGAGAAGTGAAGTGACTTGCCCAAGGTCACACAGCAGACATGTGGCAGAGCTGGGATTAGAACCCAGGTCCCTCTCATTCCCAAGCCCATTCTATCTCCACTAAGCCATGCTGGAGAGAAAGAGAGAGGAACAGAGAGACAGAGGAAAGAGAAAGAGAATGTGTGGGAGAGACTTTCATTCATTCATTCATTCAATCAATCGTATTTCTTGAGCCCCTACTGTGTGCCGAGCACTGTACTAAGCGCTTGGAAAGTACAATTAGCAACAGATAGAGACAATCCCTACCCAACAACGGGCTCACAGTTGAGAAGACTTGTTTGTAACAGGAGTCATTGCCTATCGGCAGAGTCAGATTGACAGCGCCTTCAGCCATAGCCCCTGGAATTAGGGGACGAGATCACTAGACCAAAAACATCTAGAGTCTTTAACCTACAAATAGCAAATTAAAACGTGGCACAGGATCCAGTGGATCAGGGCAGAGCTGGGAGCTGTTAGGACAAAGGTTTCTTGTTGGGTTACCAGAGGTAAAGTTAGAGATGTGGGATGGGACATCCCTGACCTTGAGGAGGTCACGGTGAACAGGAGGGCAACAGCTCATGATTCATTCAAGAATCCGGGGGCTACGTTTTTGTTTTTCTTTAGTGTTATTAGTTAAGCACTTACTCTATGTCAAGCACTGTTCTAGTGCTGGGGTAGATATAAATCAATCAGGTCGGACACGGTCCCTCTCTCATGTGGGGTTCACGGTCTAAGCAAGAGGGAGAACAGGTATTGAATCTCTGTTTTACAACTAAGGAAACTGAGGCTCAGAGAAGTGAAGTGACTTGCCCCAAGGTCAAAGCAGCATGATGTAGTGGAAAGAGCATGGGCTTGGGAGTCAGAGGACATGGGTTCTAATCCCAGCTCCACCACTTATCAGCTGTATGGCTTTGGGCAAGTCACTTTACTTCTCTGTGCCTCAGTAACCTTATCTGTAAAATGGGGATTAAGATTGTGAGCTCCACATGAGACAAACTGATTACCTTGTACCAACCCTTAGAATAATGCTTGGTACATAGTAAGGGCTTAACAAATACTTTTTTAGAGAAGTAGCATGGCCTAGTGAAAAGAGCATGGGCTTGGGAGTCAGAGGATGTGGGTTCTAATCCTGGCTCCACTACTTGTCTGCTGTGTGACCACGGGCAAGCCACTTCACTTCTCTGGGCCTCAGTTACCTCATCTGTAAAATGGGGATAAGACTGTGAGCCCCACTTGGGACAACTTGATCACCTTGTATCTACCCCAATGCATAGAACAGTGCTCAGCACATAGTAAGCGCTTAACAAATACCATAATTATCATTATTCTTATTAGGCCACACTGCTTCTCTGTTGGAGAAGGATTCTTGTGCTGAATGAACAATGAGTCTGATCCAGGAATGGTGTGATTGACGGGAAAAAGAGCAGGACTGGATCCAGTGTGGTCTAGTGGAAAGTCCACGGGCCTGGGAGTCAGTGAACTTGGGTTCTAACCCCAGTTCTGCCATTTGCCTGCTGTGTGCCCTTGGGCAATTCACTTAAACCTCTGTGCTGCTCAGTTTTCCTCATCTGTAAAATGGAGATTCAATGTCTGCTCTCCCTCCTCCTTACACCTGTGAATTCCACGAGAAACAGGGACGGTGACAGACTTGGTTAACTTGTGTCTCTTCCAGCATTTAGAATGGTGCTTGACACATAACAAATACCATAATAATAATGATGATAATGGAGTCAATCAATCAGAGGCATTTATTGAGTGCTTCCTGTGTGTGGAGCACTGAGTAAGCACTTGGGAAAATGCAGTACAATTGGTAGAGTTGGTAGACATAGAACTTACAGTCTATAGGGGGAGACAGATACTAAAATAAATTACAGCTATGGACATGAGTGCTGCGGGGTTGAGGGTGGGGTGAATGATAAGTGCTTAAAGGGTAAAGACCCATGGGCATAGGCTGCTAAAATGGGGTTTTAAGTAGGACTTCCTCTCTGCAGCCTCTGCTGCCTCCAATTCTACACTTACACAACTGACACTGCACACACAAAGAGATGCCAGTCTTCCACGACTTGATGGAACACCATCAAGTGTGTTGGGAGAAGCAGCATGGCCTAGTGGATAAATCATGGGTTTGGGTGTCAGAGGGACTTGGGTTCTAACCCCAGTTCTGCTACTTGTCTGCTGTGTGACCTTGGGCGAGTCAGTTAATTTCTCTATGTCTCTGGAAAGGGGATTATTCATTCATTCATTCATTCAATAGTATTTATTGAGCGCTTACTATGTGGAGAGTACTGTACTAAGCACTTGGAATGTACAATTAATACCATGAGCCCCATTTGGGACATGAACTTTGTCCATCCTGATTAGCTTGTATTTACCCTCATGCTTAGTAAAGTGCCTGGAACATAGTAAGCACTTAACAAATACCATTAAAAAACAAACAAAATACCCACCAGATCAGTACTTCCTTAGCCCTGAAAGACTCTAATAACTTGTGAAATAAAATGCTATTGGTCAAGTTCCTTTTGATGGACATTTGTACATATTTATTATTTTATGTATTAATGATGTGCATATATCTATAATTTTATTTATCTATTTTGAGGCTATTGATGCCTGTCTACTTGTTTTGCTTTGTTGTCTGTCTCTCCCTTCTAAACTGTGAGCCCATTGTTGGGTAGAGATTGTCTCTATCTGTTGCAGAATTGTACTTTCCAAGTACTTAGTACAGTGCTCTGTACACAGTAATCACTCAGTAAATATGATCAAATGAATGAATGAGTTAGCCCTAGTGTCAGTCAGTCATTCCATTGTTTTTATTGAGCGCTTCCTGTGTGCAGAGCACTGTATTAAAAACTTACAATATAACAAACACCTTCCCTCCCCACAGTGAGCTTACAGTCCAGAGGGGAAGAGAGACATTAATATAAGTAAATAAAAATTACAGTTATGTACACAAATGCTGTGGGGCTGAAAGGGGGGATGAATAAAGGGAGCAAGATGTGGTGAGCCTACAATAAGCTGCCTTTTGAGTGACAGTGATCCTGCGAACGACAACGAGGAACAGATTGGAGAAGGCAGTGATGGGCTCTGCCTGAGACAGGTGATTTGCGGGGCTGTGGGGGGCCGAACATAGAGGGAGGCGTGGCTTTCTCTCTCTATTCTACCCAGTAATGGGCCGGGACCAATCAATGACAGCCATGGAGAGCCACAGCTGGGATGCTTAAGGGAGATTAAAGGTGCTCGTTTTGAATGGCAAGGGAGCACCTGAAGGCACATACAGAGAAACAAGAAGGAAGTATCCTGAGAGCAGTAGAATCAGCAGAAGGCACCAGCGCTTGGAAGCAGAAAGAAGAAACTTTGGCAAAACGGGCTCATTTGACCACAGATTGCTAGTGGAGCCTTGGTGGAGTGAGTGAGTTTGTGTTTATGTGTCACTCCCTTACATGCTGGTAAAACTAAGTAAAAACTTTCCACAGTAACCTTGGTGATCAGATGTATGTGGTTTGACTTCTATTATGTGCCCCTGAGGCTCCACAGGTCCAGGAAGGTCCTGGTTGGTATGAACCAGGAGCTCGTGACACGAGTCAATGCAACTTGGAAGGAGTTGGAAGAGGAAAGGAGGTTTTAGTCAGGGAAGGTCTCTAGGAGAGGTGCCTTCAGTAAGGCTTTGACAGGGAGAGAGTAATTGCCTGTGGGGTTTGAGGGAGGGCGTTCTGGGCCAGAGGCAGGACGTGGATGAGATGTCGGTGTTGATCGATGAGATTGAGGCACAGTGAGAAGGTTGGCATTAGAGGAATGAATTGTGTGGGCTGGGTTATAGTAGGAGAGTAGTGAGGTGAGGATGGAGGGGGCAAAGTAATTGAATGCTTTAAATTGAGATGTACTAACAGAGATCTTCCACCCTGCTGCTGTTTGGACACTGATGGTTTAATAAAAAAAGATTAAATGATTCTAGTGTGTCTTCTAGAATGTAAGCTCCTTTTGAGGTCAAGGATCAAGTCTACTACCTCTGTTTTACTTTCCCAAGTTTTTAGTACTGTGCTCTGCATGCATTAGGTGCTCAATAAATACTGCGGAATGATTGAGTGAATGACACTTTCCTATATCCTCCTTATGACTCTTCATTGTAGGGAAAAGCGTTCACTGAGGACTAGAGGAGTGACTAAGGGGATGGCAAAGGGAAAGCTGTCATCCCAAGTGAATAATCTGTTAAAGGAAAGGGTGCCACCCTCTTCGGGCAGCAAAGACAGACTGTGAGGCAAAAGCCAATTTGGCCCTGTTGGTTCACCTTGCCTAACCTAACCAGGGACTGGGTTGGGATGTGATTGATGTCACGTTGAGGCTCAGGGATTTGACTTCTGATTTGGGGGTGATAGGTTAAAGAAGACATAGGAATGTTGTCCCTGACTTTTCAGGTTTCTCTTCTTGTCTGGAGAATGACTGGAGCCATCTTGACTCTTCAGAAGAAGGATGGTGTCATGTATTGGGCCAGTTACATATTAAAATTGCTTTATGCATATTGTCTGTCTCCCCATCAAGACTGTAAGCTTGCAGAGGGCAGGGAATGTGTCTACCAACTCTGTTGGTGACAGCAGCGTGGCTTAGTGGAAAGGCAGAGTGGGGCAGGTGGGGGAGAGAGCTCCTCTGTCGTGGCATTTATTGGTTGATGCCATCCAATAAATGGCTGTCCCATTTTGTGCATTCCAGTACACTGGGCCAGCAAAGGCCAGAACTCTGCCCTCAGAGCAGTGGACAGGAGAGAGCAAGTGAGAGATGGGGTATGTTGATAGACTATATAAGCTTTTTTTGGTCAGGGCTCACATCTAAGGCCTAAGCCTCTTATCACAGGCTAAGCCTCCCCTTTCCTCAGCTCCCCCTCCCTGTCGCCTCGACTCACTCCCTTTATTATTATTATTATAGTATTTAAGTGCTTACTATGTACCAGGCACTGTACTAAGCCCCTTTGCTCTAACCCCGTCTCCCCGCTCCACAGCACTTGTGTGTATATATATGTACATATCTATAATTATATTGATGCCTGTTTACGTGCTTTGATGTCTCCCCCCTTCTAGATTGTGAGCCCTGTGTGGGTAGGGATTATCTCTCTTTATTGCAGAATTGGATTTTCCAAGTGTTTAGTGCTCTGCACACTATAAGCACTCAATAAATACGATTGAATGAATGAATTAATGAATCTACCAACTCTGTTGAATTGTGCTCTCCCAAGCTTTTAGTATAGTGCTCTGCACACAGTAAATGCTCAGTCAATATCATTGATCGCACTGGGCATGTGCATTTTATGTTGAATTGGCAAGAGAAGTGGTAAGTCCCCCTGCCCAATCCTTACAAACCCAGAAGACCCTTCCCCCTGATTCCCCTCTGACTTCTGAGCTCAACTTCCACCCTCAAAGTTGCCCTGATTCAAAATGGCCAGTCTCTTTTTCCAATACAGCCTCTCCAGCCCCACCAGAAGTTGGAAATTCAGGCCTAGTAGAAAGAGCCCGGCCCTGGGAGTCTAAGGAACTGGGTTCTAATACTGGCTCCACCACTTTCTTTTGTGTGACCTTGGGCCAGTCACTTACCTTCTCAATGCCTCATCTGTAAAATGGGAGTTGAAGACAGCCCCTTGTGGGACATGGACTGTACCCAACTTTATTAGCTTGTCTCTACCCTAGCACTTAAGTTACTGACATACAGTAAGTGCTTAAAAAATTCCACTGAAATAAGAAAAAAGTTGTGGACTACAAAGATTGAGAAGTTAAGGGAAATTACTGCACAGTAGTGGACAAGAGTAAATTTTATTTCTAATAATGTAGTTGGTTGCATCTATCTGAAGTGTCAGCCCTATATGTTGAGATTGCCCTGTATTTGGGAGAGAGCTGTCTTCAGCAGAGAAGTAAGTGTTGTGTGTGTGTGTGTTTGGTGGTGGGGTGGGGGCGGTGCAGTAAGGGGAGGAAGGTTCACAGTCAGACAACTGTGCACTCAGGCCTCCCAAATCTGATCTGTGAGCCCGTTATTGAGCAGGGATTGTTTATCTGTTGCCGAATTGTACACTCCAAGTGTTTAGTACAGTGGTCTGCACATAGTAAGTGCTCAATAAATACTATTGAATGAATGATCTGTCTGGTGATCTTGAGCCACTTTTTCCTGCAATATGCCTTTCCCTGCTGCCGCTGCTGTTTTCTATCTTTGGAGAAAAACTGTGGCCTAGAGGAAAGAGCACAGGCCTGGGAGTCAGAGGACCTGGGTTCGAATGCCGGCTCCACCACTTCACGGCTGTATGACCTTGGGCAAGCCACTTAACTTCTCTGTGACCCAGTTTCCTCATCTGTGAAATGGAGATTAAATCCTACTCCCTCCTACCTATATTGTGAGCCTCATATGGGACAGAGACTATGTCAAACCTGATTATCTCTGATCTACTACAGTGCTCGGTACATAGTAAGCACTTTTAACAAATGTCGTAATTTTTATTATCGTTTTTATCTCTGGCCTAAGTTGTCTACTCTTACTCTACACCCAGTCTCTCAGGAGCTCATTGCTTCATGTGGCTTCAGCTATCTCCTCTATGCGGGAAAACTCCCAAAACTCTCTCTCTCATCCTGATCTCTCAACTGACTTATATTCCTGCTTTTCCTCTTGTCTCCATCTTGTGCTGTTGAATTGCCTCCCACCCACAGCGACTCCATGGACATCTCTCTCCCATAACGCCCCACCTCCATCTGCAATCGTTCTGGTAGTGGATCCATAGAGTTTTCTTGGCCAAAATATAGAAGTGGTTTACCATCACCTCCTTCCGCGCAGTAAACGTGAGTCTCCGCCCTCCACTCTCTCAGGCTGCTGCTGCCCAGCATGTGAGTTTTGACTTGTAGCAGATTGCCTTCCACTGGCTGGTCACTGTCCAAGCTAGGAACGGAATGGGTAGGCCTCTGCTTGACTCTCCCTCCCCTAGGCGTGACTGGTAGAGTACTAGAAACTCTCCAGGTGTGATCCTGAGAGGGACTGTGTCTCCAGCTACCCACCAGTTAAAAAGAATGCTTGTATGCAGTGCCATCTTATGGCTATGATTTCAAACTTCCCTTCAAGAGAGATTGGAAGGTCAGCGCTGAAGAGGAGTCCTCCTTAGATCATGCCTTTTCTGCTTCAGTCAATCAGGCAGTGGTATTTATTGAGCACTTACTATCTGCAGAGCACTCAACTAATTGCTTGGGAGAGTGCACCGGTTTAATTGATCCCTGCCCTTATGGAACTTATCTAGTGGGGAAGACAGGCACTCAAATAACAGGTGAAGCGATAGAGAAGGAGAAGATATGAACCTAAGCGCAATGGTGGGGTCGTGAGTACCCAAGCGCTTAGATGATGTGAAAGTGTGAAGTGGCACGAGTTGCGGAATTAAGGTGAGATTAATCAGGGAAGACATTCATTCATTCAATAGTATTTATAGAAAGAGCCCAGGCTTGGGAGTCAGAGGTCATGGGTTCGAATCCCGGCTCTGCCACTTGACAGCTGTGTGACTTTGGGCAAGTCACTTCACTTCTCTGTGCCTCAGTTACCTCATCGGTAAAATGGGGATTAACTGTGAGCCTCATGTGGGACAACCTGATGACCCTGTATCTACCCCGCGCTTAGAACAGTGCTCTGCACAAAGTAAGTGCTTAACAAATACCAACATTATTATTGAGTGCTTACTATGTGCAGAGCACTGTACTAAGCGCTTGGAATGTACAAATCGGCAACAGATAGAGATAGTCTCTGCCCTTTGATGGGCTTACAGTCTAATCGGGGGAGACAGACAGACAAGAACAATGGCAATAAATAGTCAAGGGGAAGAACATCTCATTAAAATAATAGCAAATAAATAGAATCAGGGTGATGTACATCTCATTAAACAAAATAAATAGGGTGATGAAGATATATACAGTTGAATGGACGAGTACAGTGCTGAGGGGATGGGAAGGGAGTGGGGGAGGAGCAGAGGGAACGGTGGGAGAAGAGGGTTTAGCTGTGGAGAGGTGAAGGGGGAGCAGAGGGAAAAGGGGAGCTCAGTCTGGGAAGGCCTCTTGGAGGAGGTGAGCTGTAAGTAGAGTTTTGAAGAGGGCAAGAGAATGAGTTTGGCGGAGGTGAGGAGGGAGGGCGTTCCAGGACCGCGGGAGGACGTGGCCCAGGGGTCGACGGCGGGATAGGCGAGACCGAGGGACAGTGAGGAGGTGGGAGGCAGAGGAGCGGAGCATGCGGGGTGGGTGATAAAAAGAGAGAAGGGAGGAGAGGTAGGAAAGGGCGAGGTGATGGAGAGCCTCCTGGAGGTGGTTATTTCAGAACAGCCTTGAAGATGAGGAGGTTAATGGTGTACCAGATACAAAAGAGGAAGGGTTTCCAGGGAGAAGGGAGAGCGTGAACAAGAGGCTGATGGTGAGAGACAAGAATGAGGCTGTACCGGTTTGGACCGGAGCCTGCGTAGACTGCCCGTCTCCCGTATATCGATAATAACGGAATACCGAAGAAAGAGTCCAGGTTGATAGTTTATTTAGAGTGGAACGTGGGGGGGGGAGCGTACCCACAGAACGGCCTGTGGCAGCCGCCGGACTTGGGGAGATCGCACCGCACCCTTCCCCTATGTGCACTGCCTTATATCCCCTCTGGTGTGCCAAGAACAAAGGGGGCCCTGAATGGGCGGAGGGGAGGGAGGCATCGGCCACCTGGCTCGATGCTCCCTTCCCGGTATCTCTGGGACCCCAAGATTTGCAAGGCAGTATGTCCTTGGTGGTCATTCACCGTACGGTCTCGATGCTGCCATGGGGCCTCCTTCCTCCGGCAGGTCCGTCTTTCTCCCACCCGGGGTTGGCACTATGCCGGCACCATGCAATTAACGAGGCAGGGGTCGGCCTCGACTGTGCCAGCCCAAATGTTTCCCATGGAGTCTGACCATACAGAGGCAAAACATGTGGGTTGGTTGACTAAAGCCATATCCCGACGCAACTACCGCATCAGCCTCCTCGTAGACCTCCCTGGCTTCCATTTTTCCCTTCTCCGGTCTATCTTTCACTCTGCTGTCCACATCCTTTTTCTAAAATATTGTTCTATGTCTGTCTCCCCATCCTTCAAAATCTTACAATGGCTGCCCACCCACCTCCACTTCGAGCAGAAACTCAAGGCACTCAATCAGCTCTCTCTAGTTTGGATACCTTTGTTCTCCCACTACACCCCAGCTCACACACTTGGCACGTCAGGTGGGATTTTGCTCCCCTCTCCTCCAAATTTAAGCACCCTCAGGGGCAAAACTATACCTGCATAGGTACTTCAGCCAATCTATAATTCCTGCTCTTCCACAAGTCTCCCCTACCACCCTGGGCCCCAGTCAAACCACCCCAATGAACCAAGCCTTCCAGAGAGGTGCAGCATAGGGGTAAATGTCTGATTGGTGTGCACAAGGCAGTGGGAATAAGCAAGCACCCAGGACTTGTATCTGCAGCATAGAATGCCTGTAAGGCTCAGAGTTCAGAGAAACAAAAAACTGCTTGAAAGTCAGCTTCAAAGAGTCAAGTGAAAAGAGTGTTTTTACTGGAGATGTCAAAGCCTCAACCTATGCTCTAGTCATACTCGAAGTGTATGCAGACTCCAACCTTCAAAGAAATGACTGTAATTCAAGAGCACCTCCCCAGAGACCCGTTGCAGAGACGAAACTCCGTCTAAGTCAAACATTACAGGGGATAACATTTTCTGTAAACAAGAAGCAATTGGGTTGTCAGAAGAAAGACTGGCAGGCAGTTATTACCATAAATAACCAGTTTATGGTATGGAAATTATACGTGTGTGTATATATACACACACTATATGTATGTATATATAATCGTGACCACCGACTGAATTAAATCCAGATACTAGGCAAAGATCTAAATTTAATAATAATAATAATGTTGGTATTTGTTAAGCGCTTACTATGTGCCGAGCACTGTTCTAAGCGCTGGGGTAGACATAGGGGAATCAGGTTGTCCCATGTGGGGCTCACAGTCTTCATCCCCATTTTACATATGAGGGAACTGAGGCACAGAGAAGTTAAGTGACTTGCCCACAGTCACACAGCCGACTAGTGGCAGAGCTGGGATTCGAACTCATGAGCCCTGACTCCAAAGCCCATGCTCTTTCCACTGAGCCATGCTGCTTCTGGCTACTAATTTAAACTTAGTAGTCTAAGACTATATCCTATCAGTGTATATATTCCCTCTTAATAATATTTATTATGTGCTTACTATATGCCTAGCACTGTACATGGAGCCCATAGTTTAGGAGGGAGCAGGATTGAGTCTTTTACACTTGAGGAAACTGAGGTAGATAAGTTAAATGACTTGCCCAAGATCCCATACAGTCAAGTGGCAGAGTTGGGTTAAGAACCCAGATCTTGACTCCCAAACCCGTGCCCTTTCCACTAGCTCACACTGCTTCCCTAATACCATTTTCATCTACTAGGTAAAAATGCCAAACATCAGGGAAGAGACATAAATAGTCTCTGGAAGCAGAGTGTTCTGGGCCTTGCATTAACCTCTTCTCATCCCTCTGAGCAGTTCTGTATCGAGGCCTGCTTGACTGTGTTCTAACAAACTTGTTTGGGCAAGAGTAACTCTGGTGACTAATCTCTAGGAGTGGTAGAATATCAAAAGGATGGAACGCGATGGGCCTTTAGGCCTGGATTCCATTTTGTGGCCAAGCCTCCATTTACTCGAAGCAGGAACATCATGTATCCTCTCCTTGTTTCTCCTGTCCAGATGTCTGCCTTATCGCGGACCGAGGTACACCACGGTCTTGAGAGAGGATGGATCTGTTCCTCTTTTAGCAAGATCATGACCCCTGGCTGGTTTATCATGCTGGGAGGAAGCATGGTGTAGTGAATAGATCACGAGCCTGGGAGTCAGAAGGTCATGGGTTCTAATCCCAGCTCCGCCACTTGTCCGCTGTGTGACCTTGGGTAAGTCACTCATTGCCTGTACCTCGATTACCTCATCTAAATGTGGATTTAGACTGTGAGTCCGTGTAGGACAGGGTCAGTACCAACCCCAATTTGCTTGTATCCACCCCAGCGCTTAGTAGAGTGCCTGGAACATAGTAAGCACTTAAATACCATTATTATATGGCCACCTTGCCTCTATCCTGAGAACCAGGGAGGGTTAAGCAACCCTGGGCAATTAGATGAGTATAAATTTACTGCTATTAATCTTAAGAGCTTGGGAGTCAGAGGTCATGGGTTCGAATTCTGTCTCCACCGCTCGTCAGCTGTGTGACTGTGGGCAAGTCACTTGACTTCTCTGTGCCTCAGTTACCTCATCTGTAAAATGGGGATTAAGACTGTGAGCCTCATGTGGAACAACCTGATTACCCTATATCTCCCCCAGCGCTTAGAACAGTGCTCTGCACATAGTAAGCACTTAACAAATACCAACATTATTATTGAAGTATACCTCATGTATTGGGCTCTTCAATTACATGCAAACCTAGAATGCTGAACCAACTGTGTATATAAAGCAGCTCTGTATTTCTTGACATTGAGCTGGCCTTGATGATCAGAGGAAACTCTTCCCATTGGCTATCATTCCCTCTAGTGCTAGAAGCTGCATTACTGGTAATAAACTTGTCTCTCGCAAACCCTTAGGAATATAACAGAGTCCATGAAGCAAGGGGGGAGCAGTGTGGCCTAGTGGAAAGAGCATGGGTCTGAGTGTCAGAGGATGGACCTGGGTTCTATTCCTGGCTCCGCCACTTCTCTGCTGTGTGAGCTTGGGAAAATCACTTACTTTCTCAGTGCCTCAGTCACCTCATCTGTAAAATGGGGATTATGACCTTGAGCCCCACATGCGACATGGACTGCATCCAACCTGACTAGCTTATTTACCCCGGTGCTTATTACAGTGCCTGGCATATACTAAGTGCTTAACAATTACCATAAAAAAGAGGGTTCTAAGTTTTTTGAAAGCATTTTGATGCACATCCCTCCTTGTTTATTGATTAAGCTCACTGTAGGTGGGGAATAGGTCTACCAACTCTGTTCAATTATATTTATTGAGAGCTTACTGTGTACAGAAGCGCTAGGGAGAGTACAACGATAAACACATTCCCTGCCTGCAATGAGCTTACTGTTATACTGTACTCTTCCAAGTGTTTAGTACAGTGCTTTGCATACATTTAATGCTCAAAAAATACCACTAATGATCCCTACCCCACTCCTTGCGTGAGATTTTGAAGTACTTTAATGGATGCTATTCCAATGAGTTGGAAAAATTGGATTAAAAACCGATTCAAACTGAGGGGAAAAATAATTTCCCAGTGCCTTGGAAAATGTTTCAACCATCAAGGTGACAAATGAGGTACTCTTAAAGTAGTTCAAAAGATGACCTTTGTGATTATCAATTCAATTTTCTTTGGCAGTGGCTGCAAAACTGGACCAAAGATTGAAGAAAAAATCTCATTTAAATTGAGCCATACAGAAATTTTTTGACAAACAGCTGAACGTGATACTAATCTACTCAATACAAAACATCAGAACAGAGCGATGGTCTTGGGAAGTCACCTGAAAACAGACTGGAGAGAAAGCCTTAGATATAAATAATTTCCATGGGCCTGGTTTTAGTCTACATCTAGAACATAAGCAGTTCCCATCCCCACAGGATATTGTTCATAGCATCCTAGTATGAACTGACAGGAAACATCTAGCCTTTAATTTCCCTTTGCTCCAAAGTCTTCAGACAACTTCATGCCCCAAAGAATTTAACAGGCAACCCCAAGTAGATTTTCTGGAAAGAAAACATTTATTTAGGGTCTTCAGCGGAGATTCACAATTTGAGCCTCAGAAGCACATACACTAAGTCACTACAAACAGCAAAATGGTTTTCCACCATGGCTCTTCCCTGACTCATGTAAATAATGTGGAAACAGGCAGATACAGGTTTGCATTCTAAGGAGATGCTTGCAAGGGTCCTTGCAGAAGTGACATGATTAAAACAGGCAAAACTCCACAACCAAAATGGGTTTAAAACAAGGGGTCACCTTGTTCTCAAAACAAGACTCCCTTCAAATGAATCCCCCCTCAGATCAAAAAGAACAGATTACCAGTTTATATATGTCTCAAAAGAAATTCCAACAATCAAAACAAGTTCAAAATCTGTACACATTTATAACTTAAGTGCTCTTTTACTCTAAACTTTTTCTTTTTATTCATGCAGGAATTAGACGAGGAGAGATGTAGGTTTCTTTAAAGAGGCTTTTCTGAGAATGCAGTAAAACTCTTCACTCGGGCAAAGAACAACGGGGTGTACATCTTGTCGATTTCAAATGCGGTGACTGCAATCTCCCCTGTAGACCTAGAGAGAGAGAAGGTCAAGGATTAAATTCCAGGTAAATGTAAACCCTTTAAGTAGCATCGTTTCTTGGCTGGGATTGTCATGCAGTTCTGGCCCTGTTTACTGCGGAGGGCTTCAGGGGTATGCTGCTACGTGGTTCCAGTGAGGGACGGATGTGTTTTAAGGCCTGGATTCTCCCCTTCCACGAGCTTGCTGTGGGCAGAGAATGTGTCTGAAGTTATGTTGTTGTCTCCCAAGCACTTAGTACAGTGCTTGGCACACAGTAAACGCCGAATAAATGACTGAATGAATGACTCAGGCGGCTCCAAGCTCCACCGCGTGGTGGAGGGGGTGTGCAAGTGATTCCCAACACCAGTCTCTTCTTCTGGCCTTGCTGCCCCTCCTATTGGCCAAAATGAAATTAAAGCTGCTCCCCATGGTACAGTGGTCCCTTCGATCATTCATTCATTCATTCAGATTTACTGAGCACTTACTGTGTGCAGAGCACTGTCCTAAGCGCTTGAGGGAGTACGATATAAAGGACGCATTCACTGCCCACAGTGAGCTTACGGTCAAGACAGGGGACACAATGAGGACCTTGGAACTGAGAGGTTCCGGGGAGAAACGAAAGGGATTTTCATACTACCACTCAGGCTCTCTGATCCCTGCCAGTCGTGTTTCCACCCGGCCACGGAGGGCAATGGGAAAGCTGCAACACGCAGGCAAAAATTTTACACAAAAATCCCATGTGTTTGTACCGAGGCCCCACAGGCCAGCAGGAGGTAGAAACAGCGTGGCCTAGTGGAGAGAGCACAGGCCCGGGAGTCAGATGACCTGGGTTCTGGTAGAGGCGGTTTGGCATAGTGGAAAGAGCATGGGCTTGGGAGTTAGAGGTCATGGGTTCGAATACTTGCTCCATTACATATCAGCTGTGTGACTTGACTTCTCTGTGTCTCAGTTACCTCACCCATAAAAGGGGGATTAAGATTGCGAGCCCCATGTGGGACAACCTGATAAACTTGTATCCACCCTAGCGCTTAGAACAGTGCTTGGCACATAATAAGCGCTTAACAGATACTATCATTATTATTATTATTGTCCACTCTGTGACCTGGGGCATGTCACTCCACTGTGCCTCAGTTACATCATCTGTAAAATGGGAATTAAGACTTTGAGTCTCATGATTAGCTTGTATCTAATCAACGCTTAGCACAGAACCTGGCACATAGTAAGCACTTAAATGCCATAAAAAAGAAAAAGGAGGTAGCCCAGGAGGATTCTTCAGAGGTGTCTTTGCCACCCCCCATTAGCCAGCTCCTTCAGGATTCCTGCTGAACCTGTCCACCACATGAAATATCCTATGTGTCAGATACCTTCACCACTGATCGACCAATCAGTCGTATTTACTGACTGAGTGCTTACGGTGTGCACAGCTCTGCACTAAGCACTTGGGGAAATGCAATAAACAATATAATAGATGCATTCCCTGCCCACAGCGAGCTTACAGTCTACAGGGGGAGACAGACAACATAATGAATTATGGATACGTACGTAAGTGCTGTGGGACTTGTGGGGAGAGGGGGCAGTGGAGAATAAAAGGAACAAGTCAGGGCGATGCAGAAGGGAGTGAGAGAAAAGGATATAAGGGCTTTGTCAGGGAGGTGTGACTTCAAAAAGGTGGGGAGAGTAATTGTCAGATATGGAATAGGGGAGGGAGGTGTTCCAGGCCACAGGCAGGACGTAGGCGAGCAGTCGGCAGCGAGATAGACGAGATCGAGGTACAGTGAGTAGGCTGGCGTTAGAGGAGCAGAGTGTGCAGACTGAGTTGTAGTAGTAGAGTAGCGACATGAGGTAGGAGGGGGAGAGGGTAGGCTGGCGCTGGAGGAGCGAAGTTGTTATTATTTGGTATTTAAGTGCTTACTATGTGCTGAGCACTGTTCTAAGTGCTGGGGTAGATACAGGGTAATCAGGTTGTCCCATGTGAGGCTCACAGTCTTAATCCCCATTTTAGAGATGAGGTAACTGAGGCACCGAGAAGTTAAGTGACTTGCCCAAGGTCACACAGCTGACAAGTGGGGAAGCCGGGATTAGAATCCACGACCTCTGACTCCTAAACCCAGGCTCTTTCCACTGAGCCACGCTACTTCTCAAAGTGTGCGGGCTGGGTTGCAGTAGGACAGTAGCGAGATGAGGTAGGAGGGGGAGAGGAGGCTGAGTGTTTTAAAGCCAAGGGTGAGGAGGTGGATGGGCAGCCCTGGAGTGGGGACACAGGGACTGAACATTTTTGTAGAAAAAAGATCCAGAGAGCAGAGTGAAGTACGGACCGTGGTGGGGACGCGTAGACTCAGCAGGCATTTCCCTACCGCTGGCCGTGTCAACCCATGCCCATGCAAGAAAGAGAACTGTGAGCCCCACGTGGAACAGGGTGTGTCGACCTGATGAGCATGTATTATCCCAGTGTTTAGTATGGTGTCAGCCTATTGTAAGCACTTAAATCCCATTAAATCATTTATATTAATGTCTGTTTACCCCTCTCGACTGTAGGCTTCTTGTAAGTAGGGAATGTCTGTTAATTTTTATTTTACTTTCCCCAACAGGTTATGGAGGGGACAGAGATCAGGCATAGAAAGTTTAGAAGGTCACATAATGATCAGTGGAATTACAAATCACGGGGTTTACCTTCCTATCAATCAATGGTATTTACTGGGCACTTACTGTGCACAACATACAGTGCTAATCACGGGGAAGAGTACAATACAACGGTTAGACGAACTCACAGTCTAGACATGAACTTAAGGTCTATAACACTGTACCCTCTCAGATGCCACCCACTCCCTGTGACATGCTGATATTCCTAATACACTAAAATGATCATCTCATCCCTCTAGACTGAAAACACATTGGGCAGGAAATTTGTCTGTTTACTGTTGTACTAGCCCAAGGGCTTAGTACAGTGCTCTGCACATGGTAAATTCTCAATAAATCCAACTGAATGAGTCTTCATTAGCCGGGGGACTGGACAAGCCAGGGGGACCCCAGTGGGATCAGTGAAAAGAGGGACCCATTTTTTGCTTACTTGTACGTAATGTGGCATGAATGATGTATCCAGACCAGTTTGTTGAATCTCTGGCGGCCACTGGAACACAACTGTAGCCCAACGTGAAAACTGTGATCTGTTTCTTGCACGGGAACACGGCGAAAAAATCGATACTTGTAATCCATCGGTTTCTAGAAAAGAAGACGAGGTTAGTGAAAGTGATAAAGAATCATTAAGCAAAGTCAAGCTGACCTGGACATCTCTGGGTCCTCTTTAATGGAGAAACGTCACAGACACAAACAACGTGGCCTAGAAAAAGAGTGTGGGTCTGAGAGTCAGAGGACCTGGGTTTTAATCTGGCTCCTTGTCCGTTGTTCACCCTTGGGCAAGTCACTATCTGTGCTTCAATTTCCTGATCTGTAAAATGGAGATTTATTGCCTGTTTTCCCTCCTACTGGGACGGTGAGTCCCATGCAGACTGGGGACTGTGTAACCTGATTATTTTATACCTACCCCAGTGCTCAGAAGAGCGCATGGTACAAAGTAAGCACCTGACCGTGAGCTCGTTGTGGGCAGGGATTATCACTTTATTCTTGTGTTGTACTTTCTCAAGTGCTTGGTATAGCGCTCTGCACACAGTAAGCATTTAATAAATACAATTTAACTTGATAAGTACCATTGACCAACAACAAAAAACCACCACCATAACAGCCCGCCAGGGACTCTTGTTTTTACTATGAGGAAAACTTTCTGGGAATACTTATGCATTGGTCAGTCTACTTAAGTAGGCTCTAGGATAGTTGAGGTTAAAAGTATAATAAAGCTGCACCTCTTTGATATTAACCAAAAGCTGGATTTAATCTTGTGCTGAAGCTCAGATTACAAGACTAAATCAGTTCTTCCACTCCAACCAAAGAGGTATAGGTAGGCTTATCGCCTTTTTTTTTTTTTAAGGACACCAGCACTCACTTTGGCTACTGTTCCACCACTACATTTTTTGGCCAACACTTTTCTCTATAAGTTCCCCAACAAGTTGATTTGCCTCAGAACTTTTAACACTTGGCAGCTTAAGTGAGCTCGACTAGTTGTCAATATCTAATTTCCATGTGGAAGTAAGAGCCACCCCCCTGGCCCACAAGCTGATTATGAGGTTGGATCTGTCCACCCTGGGAGCACCAGACCAGGCTCACTTAAATCAACAGGTGAGTGGGCCAGACCAATCCAATGGGTAAGTCACTGAAACTCCATCCTTCCCCCACCCCCCCCGACCGGAAAACCCCCATGTAGCACTGACCCAAGCCATTTCAAATGGTAAAGGGGAGAAATACCTTAAGGCTGCATAGGATCATCAATGAAGGGGGGATGTGGTTTCAATTTCAAAATATAATAATAGTATTCATTAAACATTTACTATGTGCCAAGCACTGTTCTAAGCATTGGATTAGACACAATTCATTCAGGCTGGGCACAGACCCTTGTCCCACATGGGGCTCACACTCTTAATCCCCATTTTACAGAAGAGGTAACTGGGGCCCAGAGAAGTGAAGTGATCCACCCAAGGTCACAAAGACATGAGGCAGAGCCGGAATTAGAATGCCGACCACTCGTCCACGTCCCGCTTCCTCCTCAAATCCGACAGTTACTCTCCCCCACTTCAAAGCCTTAATGAAGGCACATCTCGTCAAGGAGGGCTTCCCTAGGTCCCCCTTTGCCTCTTCCATTCCCTTCTGCGTCACCCTCACTCGTTCCCTTTGTTCTTCCCCCCTCCCCCCCACCCCTACAGCTATGTACATATCTGTAATTTATTTATATTACTGTCTCCCCCGCTCTAGACTGTGAGCTCGTTGTGGGGCAGGGAATGTGTCTTTTTATTATTGCATTATACTCTCCCAAGTGCTCAATCCAGTGCTCTGCAATACGCCCGAATGAATGAAACAGAACCCATTCCGTCTGCCTCCCAGGCCCGTGCTCTATAATGAGGACATTGAGGCAGGAGTGTCAGTACCGTACCGCCCAGCCTTTGGGCCAGCTAGCTGACAGTGCCAATGTAGAGAGCATCATTCCCTTCCCACCCGGGAGTTGTGTGGCCAAGATTCCACCAGGACTCCTTTCTCTGCCCTCTCCCCTTGCCTCCCCATCTCCCGAGCCACTCAGTGAGGAGGAAGAGACGGCAGGGACCGGCGGCCGGCCCGGTGGTGAGGCCTGCTACTGGCCAAGAACCTCCCCGGGAGCCCCTGCCTTTCCACAGTACTTCAGGGCTGGGCAGGCAGCTGAAAGCCAAGGAGAGAGTATGACTTCAAAACTGTGTGACACCTCCTGACATTGGGGTTAAAGGTTACCTGACCCATAATCCCTTCCCAACTGTTAGGTGGTTTCTTTTATCCTTAGGAAGGCGTGGACTGAGGGTTTGAAGGAGAAAAGGGGCTAATCCTGGGAACCCCTCCCCACCTCATCCTGTTCTCCAGGATTCTGCTTTTCCGGCAGTTTCCCCTAGATTAGGTTCAGTTTTCAAGCCTGGACTTTTTCCCTCAGCCCGAGGGAGCCCTTTCCCTCTGGGTCCTCTCCGCGCCCAGTCGTGACAAGAACAACAGTCACAGCCAACTGGCAGTTTTAACCCAAGAAAACGTAATGAGAGGGACCGACATTTTTGGAACTTCACTCTTTCCTACCGACAGATGGAAACGTGATGACCGGTGGACTACTTGGTGGATACCTAATCTCCCCCCATGGTTGGAGGCAGTCAGGACGTTATGCTACAGTGTTTTCTAGCTTCCTTCCAAGACTTACTGTGGTGTATGGTATTTTGTGTTTCTTTTTGGTTTTGCAACTTTACAGTATTTAATACAGTAAAATAGCAATGAATGGTGGGGGTATACAGCGTTCTGCTGAAGGTGATCATATATAATAATAATAATAACAATGATGAATTGCGGTATTTGTTAAGTGCTTACTATACTTACTGTACTACGTACCGGGGTAGATACAAGGTGATTGGGTTGGACAGTCCCTGTCCCACATAATAATATTATGGTATTTGTTAAAGTGCTTATTATGGGCCAGACGCTGTACTAGTCTTGTCCAGGGTCACATAATAATAATAATGTTGGTATTTGTTAAGCGCTTACTATGTGCCGAGCACTGTTCTAAGCGCTGGGGTAGACACAAGGGAATCAGGTTGTCCCACCTGGGGATCACAGTCTTAATCCCCATTTTACAGATGAGGTAACTGAGGCACAGAGAAGTTAAGTGACTTGCCCACAGTCACATGGCAGACAGTGGGGAAACTGGGATTAGGGGCTCATGCTCTATCCACTAAGCCATGCTGAAGCGCTGGTACTGAAAAATGGCAGTCACGGTGATATTATTAAAACTGCCTACCCACTAGCCTGTTAATTCCCGTCAAACAGACGGTTACTAAATAATAATAATGATGATGGTACTTGTTAAGCGCTTACTATGTGCCAAACACTCTTCTAAGCGCTGGGGTAGATAGAAGGTTATCAGGTTGTCCCACGTGGGGCTCAAAGTCTTAATCCCCATTTTACAGATGAGGTAACTGAGGCACAGAGAAGTGAAGTGACTTTCCCAAAGTTACCCAGCAGACAAGTGGCGGAGCCAGTATTAGAACCCAGGACCCTCTGACTCCCAGCCCGGGCTCTTTCCACTAAGCCACGCTGCTTCTCTCTAAAATGTGATTTTCCCAAAACACAAAATTTGACAAGAACACGATACCACAGAAGGATAGAAATGACTGTCCTGAGCTGAAATGGAAAGCGTGGGACGGCAATGCCTCCCCGATCTACTTACTTCTTCTTTCTTCTTGGTGATCACAGCATATACTTTGGTTTGATTGTCTGTGTCCTGGGACAGGCGGTAATGACCAAGCAGGATTGCATCAGTTCTACAAGGTAAGGCATGCACAATTCAACACTAGGGTCTGTTAATTAACTCACGTCCATAGTTAATCCTTACGGGAAAAGAGACGCCTAAGGGCAATTCATCGTGACTACCCGCGATTCTGAAACACGGATTTAGCTGAGTCTGAGACTCTCACTACCTGGTACTCCTACTTCGCAAACGAGGAACGATGGACTGAGGCTCCTCCGGTGTCGTCAGCATCAGCACTTGGCCGTCGGGGAAGAATCTCATATATCTGCAAAAAACAAATGCCCCCAATGCCAAAAAAAAAAAAATTCAACTTTTTCTGGGCCAAGTTATTTACATAAAGATGCAGAGGAAGAATTATGCTCCTATCGAGTCTCAGCATTTTGAGAACACACTCGTTTGCTTGGTCCTCTTGGCCTATCTTCCCCGTGTAAGCACAGATGGGCCTGAGGCCAAATTCCGTCCAACAAGTTGGCGAGAGAGGAGAATGGAAAGCACCAGACACTCTTCAGAAGAGGGTAACACGAATATCTTACTATCACCTCCGAAGAGGAAATAAAATGTACTTAAGTTGGGCTTAAACCAGCAAACTACTCAGGGAGGCAAAAATGATTCAATTTGACCACAATATATGCCTTATTAAAGCCAAGGATTTTTTTTGAGCTGAATTATCCAGATTAAGAATGGCAGATAATGGCAATATTAAAATCAGATTCTTCCTTTGAGAACAAAGGAAAATCTTTTCTAAGAGACGAATAGCTGGAGTCTTCATGGGCCGGATATATATATTTTCCAGAGGAAGAGTCCATTTGGAAAACCTGAAAGTGCCAAACTAACATTAGCAGGCCCGGTCAGTGGGGTGGTCATTTCCGGAGCCGCGCTCCACCAGCCTCCCATCTGCTACCGCTCCGGGAGCCCTGACCTTTCTTGTCGATCGGAGCAGGGGGAGGCGGATGTTTTGGGCTCCCATCCCCTGCTCCAGCTCCTAGCTCTGCTGCCGCCCCCCAGGCGATACCCGAAACCGGCTTGGGGAGGGACAAGGCGGGGCAGTGCAGAAATGCCAGCACCCCCACTCCCGCTTATCAGGCAAACGGGAAAACTTCCCGGAGCTCCCAGGAGCCGGGCCCGAAGACAAAACGGCAAGGCCGAAACTCTCTGCTGGCAGAGCTTCAATCTCTAAAATTCCAGATGGAAGCGGTCCAGTGAGCCCAAGACCACTGCCGCCTGGAACTTTCCTCAACCGGCTAGCAGATATGGCCAAAGAGAATGTCACTCCCAGGAAGAGAAGCTGAGAAGGCCACTAAATTCTAGGAATAGCCAGGCGGACATATTAAGGCAGAGGGAAAATGGGTAAAGTCTATTAAAAAAAATACTACGAAAAGCTTCCTGAGGAGGTGTGGAAGTAATTTCAAAAGTTGACTTTAGTCTGACAGAGAAGTATAAGCATTTCTTCTCCAAGTTTCTGAGCGTGGGAACCAAAGGACTGCTGGATCAGGTATCTTCCCTGAGTCTGCCACCTAGAGTTTCTAAGTTCTTCATATTAATGTCTGTCTCTCCTTCTACGTGTAAAGCTTCTTTTGGCCAAGAAACATGCCTGCCAACTCTCTCCCAAGTGCTTAGTACCCTGCTCTGCACTCAATAAATATCAATGATTGATTGTATGCTGAAGCAACAACTGAGCAGAAAATGTGCAAACTAATTTGTAGGGAGAGGTAGAAACGGAAGCTGTACTGTGCTAAGTTGTAGCTGTACTTTGAGAGAGAGAAAGAGAGAGAGCTAGAGAGAAGCGGGGGAGATAATGTTTCACTCACTCAGTTTAGGACAGTTGTACCTGTAATATTCCACTTGGTGCCATGCCCTATAAAAACCATCAAGAGACTGTTCTCCTTGGCGGATATAAGTTGTTTTGCTGATATACACCCCTGCAGAAAAAGACAAAAAAGGGAAAAATTAAGGAAGGTCTTGGGAGGAAAAGTTTCCTTTGCAAAACAATTCATCGGTTACAAGACTAGAAGCCATGAACTCTACACTGCCACCTGCATTTTTAGCATCTAAACAAGAGAGAGAACTTTCCTCCAACAGGTAGTTAGCATATGAAATTCTTTACTGCAGGAAATGAGGAGGGACAAACACACCGCATCAAAAAGGGCTGAGATAAATTCATAGTCATCAGGGCCTTTGGAGGGAAAAGTTTGGGCTATCATAAGATACAGCCTTAGAGAACTGCATACCCACACTTTTCTCAAACCAACAATATGGGTATCTGCAGCAGAGCTGTGAATTGAGTTGGAGGATCAGTATCCAGCTGCAAGTTCGGGCAGAAAGCGCTCAATAACTATGACTGGATGAATGAATGAATGACGTGGGTAGCTGGCTGCACTGAATAGCAGCTGCCGTTGTCGGAAAAGCAAAGACCAGACTTGTGCGACCCCCCACCTACCTCCGTCTCACCATATGCACTTTTTCCTTTTTGCCCTCTGGCCCTACTCCTGCCCATCCTTGCTTGCCTAATAATAATAATTGTGGGTATTTGTTAAGCAATTACTAGGTGCCAGGCGCCTTACTATGCGTTTGGGTGGGTATAAACAAATCCGGTTGAGCTTACTGCCTTAATCCCCATTTTACAGATGAGGTAACTGAAGCCCAGAGAAGTCACTTCACTTCTCAAGGGCACACAGCAGATATGTGTTGCAGCCGGAAGGTCTTTCTCACACCTAGGCTCGTGCTCCATCTGTTGGGCCACACTGCTTCTCTGCTTTCTAGGGCTAGCCTGGGCCCCAGAGGAGTGGCCGGTAGGGTGGTCAGGGACAGGGTGGTCAGGGAAGCATCTGCTGAGACAGGGACAGTGGCTGTCCAAAACCCGCTGTTCGCCTGATTCAACCCATGGGAGTCCCCAGGGTTGACTTTTTTTGTGGGTTTGGGTGGGCGTTCTATGGGTGGAGGGGGTAATTCGGGTCCTCCGTCCAGCACCGGTTCAGGTGTCTAACCCTAAGCATGGGGTTTGATGGCCAGTAAGGCACTGTCGCACTGGTCCTCAAAATCTCCTTTGGAGCCGCTAGTGCTGGGAGACCATGGCCAGGATGGTGTTTATGACCCAGAGCAGTTCATTCAGTCATTCATTTGATCCTATTTATTGAACTCTTACTGTGTGCAGAGCACTAAATGCTTGGGAGAATAACAATAAGCACACATTTCCTCCCCACAATGAGCTTACAGTCTAGAGGAGCAGACGGACATTAATATAAATTCATTCATTCAAATTTGAGCGCTTACTGTGTGCAGAGCACTGTACTAAGTGCTTGGGAAGTACAATTCAGCAACAAATAGAGACAATCCCGACCCAATAACGGGCTCACAGTCTAGAAGACGGGCTCACTGTACATTACAAATATGTACATAATTGCTGTAAGGTTTCTACAGCTATTAGTCAATTACGAAATAGCTACTGATTTCAAAGGACTTCAACTTACCATCAAAACGGACACGGGGCCGCTCTAAAAACATTTCCCTCCAAGAGGTGTAAGGAACAAGTTTCATACAGCTCCTACCCCACACTTTCAAGCAGGCTAAACGCCAGATTTCAGGGTCCCTGAAGATGAAATAACAACATATGCAAATTAGCTCAAAAGTAGAGTGATCTCCCTCCCAACCCTACTTTGGGGCACAAAAGGAACTTTTGCAGATTTGGAGTTGTAAGATTAAAGGGATTGAACTAAAAATGCTTTATAGATTGGCCAGAGATCTATTATGACTTCCACATCTAACTTGATGACAACTGACCACTGAGCTCCTTAAAGCCATTGCTAGTAATAACAATTGTGGTTTTTGTTAACCGCTTCCTATGTACCAAGCACCATACTAAGTGCTGGAATAGATACAAGATAATCAGGTCTAACATAAGGCTCCCGGTCTAAGATGGGGGGGAGAACAGATATTGTATCCCCATTTTGCAGATGACAGAACTGAGGCACAGAGGAGTTAGGTGAGTTGCCCAAAGTCACAGAGCAAACAAGTGGCAGAACCAGGATTAGAATCCAGGTCAGCTGACTCCCAGGCCTGTGATCTTTCTACTTGGCCTTGTTGCTTCTTATAGTATAGTAATGATTATTTTTATAATAATGATAACTCTGATATTTTTAGGTGCTTACTACAGGCCAAGCACTGAAATAATAATTGTGGTATCTGTTAAGCCCTTACTATAAGAAGGAGCTTACAAGAAGCAGCATGGCCTAGTGGATAGAGCATGGGCCTTGGAGTCAGCAGGTCATGGGTTCTAATCCCAACTGTCCAATTCTCTGCTGTGACCTTGGGCACGTCACTCCACTTCTCTGGGCCTCAGTTACCTTTAAGCCCCACGTGGGACAACCTACCTTCTATCTTCCAAAGTACTTAGAACAGTGCTTGGCACGCAGCACTTAACAAATACCATAAAAATAATCATAATATGAGCCAAATTCTGTACCAAGCAATGGGGTAAATACAAGTTAAGCAGATCTGTCCCACATGGGGCTCACAGACTTAGTAAGAGGGAGAACAGGTACTGAATTCCCATTTTACAGATAAGGAACTGAGATACGGAGAGGTTAAGTGACTTGTCCCACGTCACACAGCTGTGAAGGGGCAGAGCTGGGATTAGAACCCAGGTCCTCTGACTCCCAGACATGCACTTTTCCCACCATACCTGTCAGTCTACTAGGAACTTGGGATTTTTTTAATATGAAGAAACTTTCTGTGATACTTTTTGAAGTGAGACAGATAGTAACTTTTATACTAGGGACTAACGACTAAAACTAGTTTTTATGCACTAGATTCACATAATATGGGTCTGTATTATACAAAAATATTTTATGGCAATGCTACACCAACATTTTTTCCCTTACTAATTTTCTTCCCTCATTTCCAATTCTTTCCTTAGTATATTTGCTTCAATTTTAAGGATCGATGTCAGAAAAAGTGCCAGACAGACCCTTCCTCCAAAGGATAAGTGCAAATCAATCTACTGAAAGAGGCCTCCACTACCAGCAAGTTATTCTCTTCCTAAAAACCCAGGATTCAAAAGGAAAATCAAATTGGAGAACAAATATCTCAAGTCTAAAGAGAAAAAAAATACAAGTATCACAGCTTAATTTCTTTAAATGTATCTGCACCTAAAGCTTTGGCCAATACCAGGAAAGTATAAGGATCTGTCAAAATATGTCAGCTCTACATAGCTCTCAATAGCAAACTCATTAGAGAAGAACATGACAGAGCAGATCGAAGGGAACTGGCAGCTGTCCAGAGTATTACATTTAATCATCCCCACCCATCTGTTAATCTTAAAACTGTGCTTTTAAAAGCTTGCAGCACTAAACTGGTACGTTCGGCCTGAGGTTTGAGAGAGAAACTATTGTTTAATTGTTACAAAATTCAAGTGGTCAGATTAACAAATTTCTTAAAACAGCAGCAAGGCCTACAGGAAAGAGCCCAGGCCTGGGAGTCAGAGAACACTGGGTTCTAATTCCAGCATTGCCAACTGCTTGCTCTGTGACCTTGGGCAAATCACTTAACTTCTCTGTGCCTCCTCAGTTATCCTGTTCTCTCTCACTTAGACCAATTAACCTAATTAACTTGAATCTACACCAGCATTTGTTCCTTGAACTGACTCAGCCATCATGCTTGGGCTACTGGGTTGCAATAGGCGTAGCTTTTTTTTCTTTTTGTGAGTGCGGAGGGTATTTGTTAAGCGCTTTACTATGTATCAAACACTGTTTTAAGTGCTAGTGTATTTACAAATTAATTATATTGGACACAATCCCTGCCCCGCCTGGGGCTCAAAGTCTAAGTAAGAGGGAGAACAGGTATTTAATCCCCCTTTTACTTAATTTACTTACTTAAGTGGGGCACAGAGAAATTAAGGGACTTCCCCCAGGTCACTCAGCAAGCAACTGGTAGAGTTGGCATTAGAACCCAGGCCCTGACGACCAAGCCCATGCTCTCTCCATTAGGTTAAGCTGCTTATTAGGTTCCATCTCAATACAAATAAAGCTGGGCTAACTAACCCTTTCCCAATGGGCCACCAGGTTCCTTTTAGGACCATTCCAAAGGAAACCACCCAAAGTTTCCAGGGATTTCTCAGCAAAGGGTTATGGTTGCAATTCTCCGCCTCGCAAGTCGTGAAAAGACAATACCTGGCACAAATGTAGAATCCTCTGCAGACCAGGGACAACTGTTCCAATGACCTGAGGTCCAACTCACTGGAAACCACCCATCGGAATATATACATCAAGACCTCCATTGGTAGCACTGTAAACCAAAAACAATTAAATCACCAACAGGAAAAAGACTAAACCAATTCATGTGAACTTTCATTTTTCCATGGCATCAATTAACGCACTTTGTTCTCTCTACATTCTCATGGGGTACAGATAAACGGGTTCTATGAACCTCATTTTCAGATGTGGAAATTGGGGCCTTGAGAGGTTAAGAGATGTGCCCAAGGTCACAAGGCAGAAGTGAGGAGAGCTGGCAATTTTCCCAGGGCCTATTTTTCTGCACGGCAGTAGGTTAAGCACTCTGGAAGGAGCACAGTGACTCTCCTTTCCACGAGGAGACTGTGTATACACTATGTCCAACTTGTGCAGCAGCGGGTGTCCATTACAGTCAATAATGAATGAAATGGTTTCCTAGTGGTCTGAAGAGCCAATCAATGCTCCCTCCAAAGTGTCTACTTTACTCTGGGGAGTAATCTGGGGCCCGGTACCCAGGCTGTTGTGAGTGCATTTTTCACACACAACTACTAAGTAGACGTCCCCGGGAATTTCACTAGAGAAAGGTAAGTTATATCCTCTTTATATGGCTTCACCAACTCCACCATCTTTTCATTCATTCATTCAGTGGTATTTATTGAGCGCTTACTGTGTGCAGAGCCCTGTACTAAGCACTTGGGAGAGTACAATATAGGAATACACAGCCTTATTCCCTGCCCACATGCGCTTACAATCTAGAGTAGGGGAGGCGGACATCACTAACTGATATATACAGAAGTGCTGTGGGGGTGGGATTGGGTGGGAAGAGCAAAGGGAGCAAGTAAGGGTGACACAGAAGGCAGTGGAATATGAGGAAGAGTGGAAAATGTCATCGAATAAAATGGGTCTTCAATAAGGCTTTGAAGTTGGGGGGAGGAGAGGGAGAGTAACTGCATGTTGGATTTGAGGAGAGAGGGCATTACAGGCCAGAGGCAGGTAGGGGTTGGCGGCGAGACAGGCGAGATGGAGGCACAGTGTGAAGGTTAGCACTAGAGGAGCTAAGTGTGTGGGCTGGGTTGTAGAAGGAGAGAAGCAAGGTGAGGTAGGAGGGGGCAAGGTGGTGGAGTGCTTTAAAGCCAATGGTGAGGCATTTTTGATGTAGAAGTGGATGGGCAACCACTGGAATTTACTGAGGAGTGGGGTGACGTCCTGAATGTTTCTGTAGACAAATGATCCGGGCAACAGAGTGAAGTAAGGACTGGACATTATCAATCACTGTTCCAAATGCAAAAGAAAGAGTTAAAAGTCTTCTAAGGTGGTATTTAAGGCAGGTTACTGTTAAATCAAAAACTCCATTAGAATTTTAAATTTATTCTCCTCCTCCTTAAAGATCTTATCCTTTCTGACACCACATTAGACCCCTGAAGTCACTTAAAAACCTTTAGCTATCATTTAAAAGATTAGATGTAGGTCTCCTACATCGACAATCCCTATTGCATGTTAACTCGAATTCCTCCCCCTGCTTGAAAATCTCCAATTGCTCACTGAGGCAGATGATTTCCAGTTTCTCTCTCAATCCCCA
The DNA here is from genome assembly GCF_004115215.2 of Ornithorhynchus anatinus. Taxonomy (NCBI): domain Eukaryota; kingdom Metazoa; phylum Chordata; class Mammalia; order Monotremata; family Ornithorhynchidae; genus Ornithorhynchus; species Ornithorhynchus anatinus. The sequence goes on along the minus strand of NC_041728.1, from coordinate 70,746,446 downwards.
AATTAAATGTAATACATTTGCTACCGGGAAATGTCAGGATGTTTAGTCATTAATACCCTTCCTATATGCTGCAGATTCTCTATAATGGCATGTTTGATGACGCCAGCCCTTTTTCCAGATTTTCCAGCGGTCCACAAAGCTTCTACTGAGACAGAAATAAATCTTCCAGTCTTCTAGGGAGAATAAGCTTCTCCTCACACCCTGGAACTCAGCTCAGGGTGGGGATTTCCTAGTCCGAGCAATAAAAGGCTGGTAAGACACCACCTCAAGACTTCAATACTTGATCTTAGAAAGACGCTTCCCCAAACACTTCGCCCCAGAGTTGTAACATCTAAGTTTTCTCACCTGAGATGTGAGTTTGGCTGGTCTCCAGCTCAGGCTGACAGAGTTTGAGCAACGATTCCTGAAAGGTCAGCTGCTGCTGGAAGTAGGACAATAGATCAGCCATCTGGCTGTCGTCGTCATTATCCTCAATACTGAAAGGCAAGGACAGAAGAGATCCAAAAGAATGGAACCTTTCAACCCCCTGGGAGGCAGCCAGTCAGTGGGTAAAGTGAGCCGGCTGAGGACGAGCTCAGTTCAAGGACACTGTTATTGGTCAATCAATTCAACAAGTCTGGGATGTCATCTGCCACTAATAAGCAATTTAATACTTCATCATTGTTATAAACTTTTGTCTTCCCCTTTCCAGTCTCCTCTCCGGTTGTAATTTTACTCTACAGGCTCCTGGAAATTCCCAGAGGCAAGACCTGAAACACTTCTTGATAATCCTGTGGAAGAAAAACTTTTAGATGCTTTAAGCCTTAATGGCTGGGCAGTAAGCAGTTTTACATGGGAGGGGCAGGAGATTAGAGAAGCAACCTGCAGCCTTTACGAGAACATTGATCAGCTCTTCAAACCACATTCAGAGCATCTGAAGCTGTCTTTGATGAAACCTTTATGGCAGATATTTATTCCTCTGGGCGGAATGGTGAGGGACTGGGGCCTTTTCCGACCCCTCCCAACCCTGAGAAGGGTTAATCCAAATCTTAACTGGTTCTTGGTCTGCCCCAAGCACTTAGTGAAAGAGCAAAACACTGCAAAACAACCAAGCAAGAAGACCATACTGGGAAAGTTATGTGAATTCTTTTAAAGACATTTCTCTAAAACTCAGGACTAGTTTTCATTAGAAAAAATGCTTCCAATTCAGGAAGCAAATGGAAAATGAAATTCTACAACTTGCCTGGGGAAGCTCATTTGGGCAGGGAAGGTGTCCACCACCACTGTATTGAACTCACCCAAGTGCTTAGTACAGTGCTCTGTACACAGTAAGCACTCAGTAAATACCACTGATTGAATACCATTGATAATGATGATTTTGGTTCTCCCTTCTTCAGACAAGAAGAGCAGATGCTTATCTGCTGCCCTGATCACCAGCTAGTGTGGCATGAATAAAAGACACCTGAGTTCATGACTCCATGCCTGATTTAAGCAGTTCTAGCTAGGGTGCCTTATGAAGAAAACATCTCCCAGGCATACCCATTCACTGATGTGTAGCTTTTTCTAAAGCAGATTATTTGGTAGCTGGGTTTTTTGAGGGAGAATTCTCTCATTTTCTTTCCTCGCCAGCCTTACCAGCAAACGTGACCCTGTGACTTTAGAGATAAGTTGCACAATCACTCCAGAATGCCCTGTTGCAAACAGGTTCAAATGTCTTTGGCCCTAAAACAAATTAAACTGTCCCGTCCTAGATCTACAAGTGGGATCTGTCTGATGCTGTGTGTTAATACACATCACCTGAAGTCCAGGACTAATTTGGTGGATAATTATTTCATTCAGTATTTACTGAGCATTCACTATATGCAGAGCTTTGTACTGAGTACTTGGGACAGTACAATACAACAATAAACAGACACATTCCCTGCCCATAACCACCTTACAGGCCGGAGACAGACATGAATGAAAAGATTTACTTTCTCTAAACACCATTCCAATTATGCCAGGCCTAATTTATTTCAGGCCACAGACCTAGGCTAAATAATATAGATGCATTAGTTGCACACCTTAAAAGTACTTTCAGGATGCAAACCCTTCATTATCCTTCTCTGCTTTCTGTTTCAAACGCGAAGATTTAAAAAGCTGTGCAGAATTCAAATTAATTCTTTAACTTTCTCTTTCTATTAGCTGGCTCATTAAAAAGAGTTTCAATTATCAGCCTGAAAAAATTAGAAAACATATGCTTAGGTTTCATGGCTGAGTGTGATCTTAACTTCCTGGCAGATTTATATGCCTCCACTAGGGAAGGAATCCACTAGATTTATATGCCTCCTGTTAGGGAAAATTACTGGATCTAAACATTAGTATTTGCACTATGGTGTTATACTGTGGAGTGTCGATGTGGCAGAGATGCTTAACTTCTCTGCTTCTATGGCTCACAGCAGATCAAATGATATACGCACTAGCTGTTTCCCACGCCATCACCTTCTGGAGACCGGGCGTACGTAATCTTGAACTCTATGTCAGGTACCAACTGCATGGCCCTTCGATAAAACTTGATGGCTGAAACGATAAAGTATAAATGGTTATTACGTGCCAAACATTATCATTCACTCTCCTCATCTTAAATTGGGCTAATAGCCGTTTCCAACCCGCATATAGAATTTCCCTTGCTTTACTATTTTTCCAAGAATAATAACTAACTCCAAAACCTCTGCAAGCCCAGGCTACCTAATAATAATAATGATGATGGTACTTGTTAAGCGCTTACTACGTATCGAACATTGTGCTAAGCACTGGGGTATTTATAAGCTAATTAGGTTGGACAGTCCCTGTCCCACATGGGGCTCAAATCCCATATAGCAACTGGACACAAATACTGGGATTCCAGAGGACATTTTCCCACCTTTATTTGGATCTTCCTTTTGTCCTATGTCAAAAATGCTATCAAACGGTGCTGCCAACCTAGGTCTTTAAACAGGACTTCTTAAGAAAATCTAAATTGTATACAGAAAATGCATATGAGTCCTGTGAAACCATTCCAGATTTCCATTTACTGTTCTTCTCCCCTAAGTACCACCATGGGTCAATCCAATCAACTGTATTTATTGAGTGCTTACTGTGAGCAGAGTACTGTATTCTCTTGGGAGAGCACAATAAAGCGGAGTTGGTGGACACATTCCCTGCCCATAAGGAGGTTAGAGCCTAGAGGAGAAGTCAACTTCACCCCTTTAGGACAAGAATGAGGGTGAGGGGGGTTGAGAAGACAGACATTATCCAAAATTTCTAGAGATTCTCACTTGAGTTTGGAATTCAATTTCAAAGTGCTGTTCTGCATATACCCAAGTCTATTTGTCAGCGGCTTTCCTCCCTATCTCAGCGTCCTAGCCCTAGGCTGCAGTGTTCTTTGAAGTGAACCAAAATGGCCTCGCTCATCAGAGCTCTGGCTTTAAGTCTTTCAAAGATACACTAGGTTTTAATAATAAACTTTCTAGAATCTACTAATGCTAATATAAGCAAATAATAATCAAATATAATCTCCAACAAATCATCCAATGACCACAACGGTTTTTCAGCAGCCGTTCAAGCGGAATTCATCTCAGCACTACACCTTACCTTCATAAAGAGCTCCGTTTTGTTCTTGTTCCACTGCTTTCAGGAACAGTTCTCTCGCCTTTAAAAAGATAAGAGACTCGGCTTTTGAAACCTGACGTTAAAAGCAAGTCAATATGGCAACAGCAACGCAAGACTTAAGGAGGAGAATTTGATGGGCAGGCGGTGGGTCTCCTTAGCAACGGCTGAGTCGGGGACACTGCCATTTCTGCTTCCCTTGAGTGAACTCCAGTGGCTGATGGGAAGAGCAAAAAAAACATGTGGTGAAGGAAACCCAGGAAAGAAGTGCAACTGTTCAATTCCAACCTGATGGTCTGGGAAACCACCCCTCGTTGGGACCGGACAGCAACTCGAAAAAGAAAACCTGAATTCATCCTATATACGTTCCGCTCAACTTCCAGCTTCCTCTCAAGAAAGAACAGTGGAGGCTCAAACTGAGAAATCGAGACTGGGAAGAACATGTCAAATGGATTCACGTCCAATGCAGAGGGATGGACTGTGAGCTACTCAATTTAGGGAGCCTGATTCCTTCCAGATCTCTGCAGAGGAGAGAATCTGAATGATCCCCAGCTGCTACCCTTCTGTCTCAGGGAAGGGTTAGCACTTAATATTTACCTTCTCCTCTTTCGCTAGTTCTTGCTTTCCTTTGGTATCCGCGGCCTTTCCTGGAGGCCCCCTTGCCGACGTTCTGCACGACCGCGTTTCCAAACCACTAGAGCTTACGCCTGGGGTAAGTTCAAACATCCACTGGGCTCGGAACATCTGGAGCTGTGCCTAAGACAAAAAAGTTTAATCATTTGTTATGAATATTTTGTAAAGTCACTAGTCAGTCATACCATCCTGGACCGATCTTTTCAAAATGACTGCTTTGCACCTCGGCCTACACCCAGACCTGCCAAAGAAAAGAGCGACAGCTGGCGAAAACAAGAACAAACGGTCAACCATTGATAAGGGCCAATTATTGCTAATGCCCAAAACCTGAAGCTCACTAATCAAGGAACTCACTCACGGATGAATTATCACACTTTTAAACCCCCAAAAGCAGGGGGAAGGGGAGTGGATGACATCATCAATCAAAGGTATTTGAGTGCTTGCTATGTGCAGAGCCCTGCAGTAAGCACTTGGGAAAGTAAAATACTATAAAGGTGGGAGAGGTGATACCAAACCATGATGTCTAATACACAATCAATCAATGGTATTTATTGAGTTCTTACTGTGTGCACAGCTCTGTACTAAGTACAAAGTATTGTACTAAGAGTCTATACATATGTTCCCAGGCCACAACCAGCTTAGACAAATTGGGTTCAACTGCCTGACTGAATCCAGCTGGGCCTTCAACACAACTGGAAGGACACCGTCTCCATTCAGATGGAGGATGTGAGCGATTCCAATGGATCCCAGGGAGTCGCCATCCAAATGAGGAGGGTCTCCAGCATCTCCTCCTTCCCTCCCAACACATCCAACACCAGGTCAGCAGCGTGGCTCACTGGAAAGAGCACGGGCTTTGGAGTCAGAGGTCATGGGTTCGAACCCCGGCTCTACCACTTGTCAGCTGTGTGACCTTGGGCAAGTCACTTAACTTCTCGGTGCCTCAGTTACCTCATCTGTAAAATGGGGATTAAGACTGTGAGCCCCACGTGGGACAACCTGATTGCCCTGTGTCTACCCCAGCGCTTAGAACAGTGCTCGGCACATAGTAAGCGCTTAACAAATACCAACATTACTATTATTAGGTCAGGCCACGCGTTTCCACTCCTCAAAGCACTATGGGATTTACTTGTAGTAGTAGTAGTAATAATAATAATTGTGGTGTTTGTTAAGTGCTTAATATGTACCGAGTACCAGGGTAACAGAGCCTGGGACTCACAGTCTAAGCAAGAGAAGGAACAGATATACAATCCCCATTTTACAGATGAGGAAACTGAGGACCAGAGAAGTGACATGTCCATGGTCACTACAGGCAAGTGGCAGAGTTGGGATTAGAACCCAGGTCCTCTGACTCCCAGGCCTGTGTTCTTTTCAATAGAACATGCTGCTTCTCACTGCTTTACATTTCTTGTACATGATTTTTATTACCAATTGTATTTATTGAGTGCTTACTGTATGCAGAACACTGTACTAAGTGCTCGGGAGAGTACAATATAACAGAGCTGTTCCTGGGTTAAGCTACACCGGTCAGAGAGGGTCTAAGTTTCTTGAGGCCAAGCACCATGTTTTTGTTTTTTCTTTAAAAGTTCTCCAAGGCACCCTGTTCATGCTAAGGTTATCTCTCTCGTAGTTTTTAAAAGAGATGAAAGAATTATTGTGCTTTGCCCAGACTTCAAGCTGATGACCAGAAAAAGGCAAATAGACAGAATGCCGAACTGCAAATAAACTACCAAGACTGGGTCAGCCTCTGCTACTCCAAGAAGTTTTTCAGTGATGAAACACGTACTCTTTAGCGCCTGCAAGGTACACCTTGTCATTTCTGCAAACAGGATCATTTTTCCTAGATAAGGGAATCCTCTCTGCAACTTCAAAAGAGGGGACTTTTATGGAATTTTTGTACCAATGAGTTACCTACACCTTTCCGAAGAGGATTTGCTCCCTCAAATTTTCCAAGTCCAGTAAAGAGACTCCTTTCTTTTTAAACTGGAAAGCTGGCTGGGCTTTAATCTGTGTGATCTCTTATCTCAAAAATGAATAGTAACAAAATGGCAAGAGAGCAGACACCATTTACCTGGAGATGTGAGGAAATGCTTGTTAGAAAATACAACAAATAAAATATTCCTTGTGGTATAAAACCACATCTGGGAATGTGGGTCAGCCTTTACATTTTGCAGAATCTACTTCCCTAATTCCCCAAATACCTGTCAGCTACCCTCAGGCTTGAATAACATTAGAAAAGCCATGCATATTAGGGTTAACCCACAAGTGTATGGCTTAGAAGAAATGAGACCTGATCTTTCAGGTGATGTTTTCTTGCATGAAATAATAATTACTATTTGTTACGCGTTTACTACGTGCCAGGCACTGTACAAGTGCTGGGGTGAATACAAATGGGCAATGGCACATTGGATTGGACTCAGTTCCTATCCTACACGGAGCTCACAATCTCAATCCCCATTTTGTAGATGAGGTAACTGAGGCCCAAAGAAGTGAAGTGACTTGCCTTAGGTCACACAGGAGACAAGTAGCAGAGCCAGGATTAGAACCCATGAACTTCTGACTCCCAGGCCCGGGCTCTATCTACATTATGCTGCTTCGATGTATGCTGGAATGCAATTAATGAATCCTAACCTGACCTATTGAGACTTTGGCACTATTATTATAGATTATCTCTTACCAATTCTTAAAACAATTGGAATGAGACATAACATGCAACATCAGAGAGATACCTGAAGATTTGCTTCAGCAGGACTTTCATCTTCATCATCTTCATCAGCTCTTACGGTATCAGAGCGACAATCTTCATCAGCTTCTGCCTGAGAGGGAAACAATTTCAAACGAGTCAGTATTTTCTATGAGGCGTAAGAATCTATGACAAGAAGTCAGCCAAGAGAACCAGACTCAAGCCCCAACTTGATCACTAGCCTACAGTGTGACCTTGGGTAAGTCACTTAACTCTGCTGGGCCTCAGTTTCCTCACTGTAAATTGAGGATGAGATAGACTGTGAGCCCAGTGTGGCACAGGGGAGGTATCAACTTCATATCACTATATTCATTCGACTGTATTTATTGAACGCTCACTGTGTGCACAGCACTCTACTAAGAGCTTGGAAAGTACAATTCAGCAACAACTAGAGACAATCTCTATCCAACAATGGGGTCACATTCTAGTCGGAGGGAGAGAGATAAAACAAAACAAAGCAATATATCTATATTTACCCTGGCACTTAGTACATAGTAAAAAGCAAGCACTTTATAACTGGCATAATCATTAGGCTATTGCTCGAACAGGTAAAAACATGTCGGATTCCATTTATAACCAGTCACATTAATACTATATTTTATTATCATCCTCAACAACTTCTTATGTCGATGAAGCCAGAGAAGCCTACCTGCCCCCCAGGAATGACATCGATGTCATAAAAAAGGAAGAAACTGAGAATCTGCCAATCGATTCCGTGCTGGTGGGAGCTGCTTTTCTGGCCAGCCTTAAAATATCTGAAACACGAAAGGCCTTTATTTTGCTTACCTGTCACCAGAGCCAATTCCCCAAGTCAAATGAAGGGAAAGGAATTTGACAGTGCAGCCCGTAAGGGCCTCTGGCTGGACCCCAAAAGTAGGATCGGTTGGGATGGAAACTACGCAAGAGCGTCACAGTGCCCAGCGTTACAATGGAGAAGGGCTGGAAGGGCTTTGTGGTTGAGATGCAGACCTTGGCCTCTCAAACTGCCAAAAAGTTAGGCTCTCCACGTACTGGCATTATCACCAGGCACAGTTCTGAAAGCAACTCCTCCAATAGCTCAAAACTAAAGGACAGAACTCCCCCCCCACCCACCCCCGGCATTGATATGGTATTTGTTATGTACTTACGATGTGCCAAGCACTGTACTGAGCGATTTTTCTAATGCTATTTGAAAAGCACTTACTATGTGTCGAACACTGTTCTAAGCACTGGGGTAGGAACGAGTCAATCAGGTCGGACGCAGTCGCCGCCCCACATGGGGCTAACGGTCTACGATGGAGGGCAAGGAATTTAATCCCCATTTTACAGTTGAGGAAACTGAGGCACAGAGAAATTAAGGGACTTGCCCAGGGTCACACAACAAGCAACTGGTACAGCCGGCATGAGAACCCAGGTCCTTTGACTCCCAGGCCGCAGCTCGTTCCACTGGACCACGCTGCTTCTCCCTCTCTAGGTAAGACGCGGTATATGGAGCTCAGACACGGTTCCTGTCCTAAATGCAGCTCTCGGTCTAAGTAGGAGGAAGAAAGGGTATTTTATTCCCATTTTCCAGATAAGGAATCGGAAGCGCAGTAGGCAAGGTCACCCAGCAGGCTAGTGGCAGAGTTGGGATTAGAAACCCCTGATCCTCTGACTCTTTCCACTAGGGCACACTGCTTAGACACCCCAACCTTCACTCCCAAGCCCATCGGGGGGAGGACTGGGGTGGTGGGGAGGGGGGCGTGGAGGGAGAGAGAAAGCAGCTGAAAGGGACACCCTGTGAGATTCAGCTGGGTTTAAGCCTTGCGTGTGTGTGTGTGTGTGTGCTACTCCAGAAGAGCAAGAGGAACTTTCTTAATATTTGATTTGGACACCAGGCCACTGTGGCAATACTTTGTTCCCTTTCTCTATGGCCCTTTAACATCAGGTGACTGTACCACGGTCTTGTCACCAGTCATGCCAACGGCTCACGGCAACATCTGCTTCAAAACACAGCAGTGATGCCTAGAGATAGGCAGAAAATTACCCGACGATTCCAAAATATCCCTGGGCTCCTTTTCGGATCCTCCTTGAAGCTTGCTACTCTGGGCCTCCTCACAGCTCTCGCCAACCAATCTTTCAGTGCTCTGAGCAAAACTACCCTTGCATAGCTGCAGCCTAAATTCTCCCAACCTGAAGCCTACTCTTCTGCTTCGTTTCCACAGGCGAAGCCCACCGGGTAAACTCCACTGGCCAAGCGCCTGGAAACCATGCTGCTTCCTGTCAGAACCTGACTTTGTCTCTCCATTTCACCATCGGTTGGGAACCGCTGCCAAATTACGACTGTAAGTAGGTCGCGGAATCACCTTCTCTGGACATATTTAAACAGAATTCCTTCTTTTCCCACCAAACCTTGTCCTCCCCCCGATTTCCCATCACTGTAGACGGCACCACTACCCCTGTCTCACGAGCCCTTAATCTTGGCATTATCCTCGACTCACCTCCCTCGTTCAACCCACGTATTCAATCTGTGACTAAATCCTGCCGCTTCGACTTTCGCAACATCGCTAAAATCCGCCCTTTCCTCTCCAACCAAACTGCTACCGTGTTAATCCAAACACTTCTCCTCTCCTGCCTTGATTACTTTAACAATTTCCTTGCTGAGCTCCCTGCCTCCCTTCTCTCCCCGCTCCGGACCGTACTTCAAGCCGCTTCCTGGACCGTTTTTCTACGGAAGCATTCAGGCCGTGTTTCCCCACTCCTCAAGAACCTCTGGTGGTTGCCCACCCACCTCGGCAAACAGAAACTCCTTACCACGGGTTTTAACACACTCAATCACCTTGCCCCTTCCTACCTCACCTCGCTATTCTCCTACTACAAGGAGAGGTGCAGTGAGAAGGTTTGCGTTACGGGAGTGAAGTGTGCGGGCTGGGTTGTAGTAGGAGAGTAGCGAGATGAGGTAGGAGGGAGCAAGGTGACCGCTCCACGCATCGCTTACTCCACGTACCACTTACTAAGAACCTGTAAACATCTAAAAATCAGAAAAATCAGAAATAATGACGTTTATTCAGCAATTACTACTATGGGCTAACCACAGGGGTAGATTCATGCTTAGGAGATAGGACGAAAAATCCTATCCCACACGGGCCTCGGAGTCAGGTACCTTATCCCCATTTTACGAAGAAGAAACTGAGGCCCTGAGAGGTTAGTGACTTACCCGGGGTCACGCAGTAGGCCAATGACAGAGCTGGGTTTCAAACCCTAGTCTCTCGACTCCCTGACTTATGCTCTTCCCACAGGGCGGTGCTGCCTCCATGTCCACTGGTATAGTTCATCACGAATATTCGCATCTCTTGGGTTTTCATGTAATTGCACTTGGGTCTGTCCGAGGCAGAGATTCGCATTTCTCTACAACAGGGAAAACAGCTCTGCTTCCTGATGACTAGTTCAGTGCCCAGCAGAGAGTGGGCGCATTTATTAATGTCGGTGTTGATGTTGAAAAATTGTCTACTCGAGCCCCGCTTTAATTGTATACTTACATTTTGATATACGACCCAAATTCTAAGCTTATTGTAAACACCCACGTACTATATCGCGGCAGACTCGAATGAGGTTTTTTTTTTAAGTTTACCTTAGGGTGTAGAAGGTCAGTGTATCCCAAGTAGCCAAAATTTGCTAATTCAGTTATAGTTTCATAGAGCAAAGGGGAATCGTACGACTTTTGGTGAAACCACAGTTTAGTACGACTAGCTCTGAAGGTGAAGTTTCTGGGACGATTTTGAAGAATGTCTGTTTACAGAAACCGGCAGGACATTCGCAGAATAAGTTTGCATCTGCACAGACCTTTTCATTTGATCGCGATCTGCACAGCCGCACTGCAAGTCAACATTATGTAAGGCCGGTTTCATTTCCTGACCGCTATCGCCGCTGACCAGACTCTAGAAATAGCTGCCACCCCTCGTCAGCATAAACACCGCCCGACACCTTATCCGGGGACCCCTGTGAGTTCCCTGAAAAGCTGAAGCTTGTTCGCTGGGGAAATGCCCTGCAGTTCTCAAACGCTTCTGCCGTTACTGGCTTTTCACGCGCGCGCTGAACAAATGCAAGTTACGAGAGAGTCGTAAAGTATATCTGGTTGCTGCTATAACTAACGGGAAATCCTTTTTAGCTTTCTAGCTAGACGGCAGTAGGGTATCAATTATAATCATCATGGCACTTGTTAATTGCTTACTAGAGGCCAGGCACTGTTCTAAGCGCTGGGGTACGTGGAAGTTAATCAGGTTGGACACAATGTTAACCTGATGCGTTATCCATCTGGCTCCTAAGACCTTGACTTTTCACCAAGCCTTCTCGGACTAAGCTCTCCTCTCTCCACCCTATTTAAGCACTTGCTATGTGCCAAGCACTGTTCTAAGCGCTGGGGTAGATACAAGGTCATCAGGTTGTCCCACGTGGGGCTCACAGTCTAAATCCACGATTTAAAGATGGGGTAACAGACACAGAGAAGTCAAGTGACTTGTCCAAGGTCACACAGCCAATAAGTGGCAGAGCCAGAATTAGAACCCACGACCTCTGACTCCGAAGCCCGCGCTCTTTCCACTAAGGCACGCTGCTTCTCTGACAGCACCCGGGGCCTGGGAGCCAGAAGGACCTGGGTTCTAATCCCGCCTCCGCCACTCGCCTGCTGTGCGACCTTGGGCAACTCCCTTCACTTCTCTGGGCCTCAGTTCCCTCATCCTTAAAATGGGGATGGAGACCGTGAGCCCCAAGTGGGACAGGGGACTGTGTCCAACCTGATCACCTTGTGTCTCCACCAGCGCTTAGAACAGTGCTTGGCACATAGTAAGTGCTTAACAAATACCATCATTATTATTATTACAAAATGGGGATGATGACTGTGAGCCCCACGTGAGACGTGATGACCTCGTATCCCTCCCCAGCGCTTAGAACAGTGCCTGGCATATAGTAAGCGCTTAACAAATACCATCATTATTATTACAAAATGGGGATGAAGACTGTGAGCCCCACGCGGGACCACCTGATAACCTCATATCCCCCCCAGTGCTTAGAACAGTGCTTGGCACATAGGAAAAGCTTAACAAATATCATTATTATTATTACCAAATATCATTATTATTATTATTACTAACAAATATCATCATTATTAACAAATACCATCATTATTAACAAGTATCATCATCATTATTATTAATAACAAATACCATCATTATTATTAACAAATACTGTCATTATTGTTATTATTACTATTATATATGATACTATGATGGTATTTGTTAAGCACTTACTATGTGCAAAGCACTGTTCTAAGTGCTGGGGGGATACAGGGTCATCAGATTGTCCCATGTGGGGCTCAGTTTAAATCCCCATTTTACAGATGAGGTCACTGAGGCCCAGAGAAGTGAAGTGACTTGCCCAAAGTCACACAGCAGGCAAGCAGCAGAGCTGGGATTAAAACTCATGACCTCTGACTCCCCAGCCCGGGTTCTTTCCATTGAGCCCCATACCATCATCATTATTAATAAATACCATCATTATTATTAACAAGTACCATCATCATTATTAACAAATATCATCGTTACTATCAACAAATACCATTAACAGATATCATCATCATTAACAAATACCATCATTATTATTATTAGCAAATACCATCATTATTATTAAAAGTACCATCATCATTATTAAAAAATATCATCGTTATTATGAACAAATGCCATTATTAACAACAAATATCGTCATTATGATTAACAAATACCATCATTATTAAAAGTACCATCATCATTATTTAAAAATATCATTATTATCCACACATATTATTAACAAATATCATCATTATTATTAACAAATATCATTATGATTAACAAATACCATCATTATTTAAAGTACCATCATCACTATTAAAAAAATCATCGTTGTTATTAACAAATACCATTATTATAAACAAATATCATTATTATCAACACATATCGCCATTATGATTAACAAATACCATCATTATTATTATTAAGACCATCATCATTATGATTAACAAATACCATCATTGTTATTATTAAGTACTATTATTGTTATTAAGTACCATCATTATTATGATTAACAAATACCATTCTTATTAAGCACCATCATTATTATGATTAACAAATACCACCATTATTATTATTAAGCACCATCATTATTATGATTAACAAATACCATCATTATTATCAAGTATCATCATTATTATTATCAAGTACCATCATTATTGTGATTAACAAAACCATCATTATTTTGATTAACGAATACCATCATTATCATTATTACTAAGGACCATCATTATGATGATTAACAAATACCACCATTATTATTACTAAGGACCACCATTATGATGATTAACAAATACCATCATTACTATTAAGCACCATCATTATGATGATTAACAAATACCACCATTATTATTACTAAGGACCACCATTATGATGATCAACAAATACCATCATTACTATTAAGCACCATCATTATGATGATTAACAAATACCACCATTATTATTACTAAGGACCACCATTATGATGATCAACAAATACCATCATTACTATTAAGAACCATCATTATGATGATTAACAAATACCACCATTATTATTACTAAGGACCACCATTATTATGATCAACAAATACCATCATTACTATTAAGAACCATCATTATGATGATTAACAAATACCACCATTATTATTACTAAGGACCACCATTATGATGATTAACAAATACCATCAATAGCATTATGATGGGGGAGGACGGAGGCCGGGGGCCCGTGACCCCTGACCTCCCCCTCCCCCCCCGTGGAGGACGCATGCGCGCGCCCCTTCTCTCGCTCTCTCTCCCCCCCCCCCTCCCGGCGCCTGCGCACTGGCGCCCGAGCCGAGGCCGCCCCTCCCCCCTTACCATGGCGGCGGGGCGGGCGTCCGGGGGGCTTCCCCCTGCCCCTCCCCCCCCGGCCGGGGGGGGAGGCCGTCGGTGTATCCTCTCCCAGTCCCTGCGGGCGGGGCTTAGCAGAGTTCTCGGTCGGAGAAGCGCACCAGGCAGCGGCAGTAACTGCGAGCCCGGCGTACGGCGGCCATCTTCCCAGAGCGGCGAGCCACGGGGACGGGCGCGGGGACCCGACGGCGCCGGGGCACGGGAGGCGAGGGGAGGCGAGACGACACCAGGGGGGCGGGGACGGAGCGCCCGCCGCCACCAGCGAGACGGGGGCCGGACGCCGGCTAGAGCGGCCCGCCCGCGCGACACGTGACCCGGCCTGCCGCGCAGGCGCAGGGCGGGGGAGGGCGGGGGAGAGAGAGGCCCGCGAAGGGGAGGCCGCGAGGCATGCTGGGAAGAGCGCGGGACTGGCCCTCGGGGGGGGGGCAACTGTTCTAGTCATTCCTTCATTCATTCATTCAGGAGTATTGATTGAGCGCCTACTGGGTGCAGAGCGCTGCCCTAAGCGCTTGGAAGGGACAGTTGGGCACCAGAGAGACCATCCCTGCCCAACAACGGGCTCACAGTCTAAATAGGGGAGACAGAAAAGCAAAACAAGTAGACAGGCAACAGTGCCATCATTCATTCATTCATTCAGGAGTATTGATTGAGCACCTACTGGGTGCAGAGCACTGCCCTAAGCACTTGGAAGGGACAGTTGGGCACCAGAGAGACCATCCCTGCCCAACAATAGGCTCACAGTCTAAAAAGGGGAGACAGAAAAGCAAAACAAGTAGACAGGCATCAGTGCCATCGTTCATTCATTCAGGAGTATTGATTGAGCACTTGCTGGGTGCAGAGCACTGCCCTAAGCGCTTGGAAGGGGCAGTTGGGCACCAAAGAGACCATCCCTGCCCAACAACGGGCTCACAGTCTAAATAGGGGAGACAGAAAAGCAAAACAAGTAGACAGGCATCAGTGCCATCATTCATTCATTCATTCAGGAGTATTGATTGAGAGCTTACTGGGTGCAGAGCACTGCCCTAAGTACTTGGAAGGGACAGTTGGGCACCAGAGAGACCATCCCTGCCCAACAACAGGCTCACAGTCTAAAAGGGGAGTCAGCAAAGCAAAACTAAAGTAGACAGGCATCAATGCCATCTGTCACTCATTCATTCAATCGTATTGATTGAGCGCTTACTGTGTGCAGAACACTGCCCTAAGCGCTTGGAATGTACAATTGGGCACCAGAAAGGCAATCCCTGCCCAACAACGGGCTCACAGCCTAGAAGGGGGTGACAGACAACAAAACAAGTAGACAGGCATCAATACCATCGTTCATTCATTCAGGCATATTGATTGAGCGCTTACTGTGTGCAGAGCACTCTACTAAGCACTTGGAATGTACATTTGGGCAACAGAGAAAGACAGTCCCTACCCAACAACGGGCTCACAGTCTAAACAGGGGAGACAGACAACAAAACTAAAGTAGACAGGCATCAACGCCATCAGTCATTTATTCATTCAACCGTATTGATTGAGCACTTACTGTGTGCAGAGCACTGCCCTAAGCACTTGGAATGTACAGTTGGGCACCAGGAGAGGCAATCCCTGCCAAACAATGGGCTCACTGTGTAGAAGGGGGAGACACGCAACAAAACAAGTAGACAGGCATCAATACCATCATTCAGTCAGTCAGTCGTATTGATTGAGCGCTTACTGTGTGCAGAGCACTGCCCTAAGCGCTTGGAATGGACAATTAGGCAACAGATTGAGACAATCCCTGCCCAGTGACGGGCTCACAGTCTAAACGGGGGAGACAGACAACAAAACAAGTAAAAAGGCACCATGACTGGAATTAATAATAATAATAATTGTGGGATTTGTGAAGTGATCACTACGTGCCAGTCACTGTCCTAAGTGCTGGGGTGGAAAGAGAAGCAGCTTTGCTTAGTGACAAGAGCCCAGGCTTGGGAGTCAGCGGTCATGGATTCTAATTCTGGCTCTGCCATTTGTCTGCTGTGTGACCTTGGTTAAGTCACACTTAACTTCTCTGGGCCTCAGTTGCCTCATCTGGAAAATGGGGATGTAGGCTGTGAGCCCCACGTGGCACAACCTGATTACCTTGTCTCTACCCCAGCGCTTAGAACAGTGCTTGGCACATAGTAACCCCTTAACAAATACCATAATTATTATTATTACAAGCAAATCGGGTTGGACACAGTCCCTATCCCACGTGGGACTCCCAGTCATTCATTCTTTCAGTCATATGCGTTTACTGTGTGCAGAGTGCTGTACTAAGCCCTTGGAAAGTACAATTACTTAACCCCCCTTTTACAAAAGAGGTAACTGAGGTGCAGAGGAGTGAAGTGACTTGCCCAAGTCCACACAGCAGACAAGTGGCAGGGCCTGGATTAGAGGCCATGACCTCCGCACGAAACAAAAACTTCTCACTCTAGGCTTCAAGGCTCTCCATCACCTTGCCCCCTCCTACCTCTCCTCCCTTCTCTCTTTCCACCGCCCACCCCGCACGCTCCGCTCCTCTGCCGCCCACCTCCTCGCCGTCCCCCGTTCTCACCTATTCCGCCGTCGACTCCTGGGCCACGTCCTCCCGCGGTCCCGAAACGCCCTCCCTCCTCACCTCCGCCAAATTGATTCTCTTCCCCTCTTCAAAACCCTACTTAAAACTCACCTCCTCCAAGAGGCCTTCCCAGACTGAGCTCCTCTTCTCCCTCTACTCCCTCTACCACCCCCCCTTCACCTCTCCGCAGCTTAACCCTCTTTTCCCCCCATTTCCCTCTGCTCCTCCCCCTCTCCCTTCCCAAACCCTCAGCACTGTACTCATCCGCTCAACTGTATATATTTTCATTACTCTATTTATTTTGCTAATGAGATGTACATCACCTTGATTCTATTTATTTGCTATTGTTTTAATGAGATGTTCATCCTCTTGATTCTATTTATTGCTATTGTTTTTGCCTGTCTCCCCCAATTAGACTGTAAGCCCGTCAAAGGGCAGGGACTGTCTCTGTTACTGATTTGTACATGCCAAGTGCTTAGTAGAGTGGTCTGCACATAGTAAGCGCTCAATAAATACTATTGAATGAATGACCTTCTGACTCCCAGGACTGTGTTCTATCCACTAGGCCATGCTGCAGTATTGTACTTTCCCAAGCGCTTAGTACAGTGCTCTTCACACAGTAAGCACTCGATAAATACAACTGAATGAATGAATAGCTCCACCACTGGTCTGCTGTGTGACTTTGAAGTCACTTCACCTCTCTGGGCCTCAGTTACTTCATCTGTAAAATGGGGATTGAGACTGTGAGCCCCAAGTGGGACAAGGGACTGTGTCCAACCTGATTACTTTGTATCCACCCCAACACTCAGTACAGGGTCCGGCACGTAGTAAGTACAAGAGTAAACTAGACTGGAAGCTCGTTGTGGACAAGGAATGTGCCTGTTTATTGTTGCATTGTGCTCTCCCGAGTGCTTAGTATAATGCTCTGCCCACAGTAAGCGCTCAATAAAGTCGATTGACTGGCAAATATTTTTAATACTTTTGGGGAGCAACTGGGAAGGGGGAAATGGAAAAGAGGAGGGAAAACGAGAGGAGTGGAAGAGGACGAGGGGAAGGGAAAGGGGTCAAAGAGGGAGTAATAGTTGTAGAAATGGGTTTTATTGAGGAACGAGTGACTGTGTGCAGAGCACTGTACTAAGCAGTTGGGAGAGTACAGTACAACAGAGTTGGTAGACCCATTCCCTGCTCACAACAAGCTGATCAACCAGTTGCAAAGCACTCTACTAAAGGCTGGGAAGAGTATAACAGAAGTCCAAGCCATGGTCCCTGCTGGAAAGGAGTTTGCACTCAGAAGGGAAAAACAGATATTAAAATATTTGCAAATAGAGTGAGAATAATTGAATGGAAAACTGAGGATCCATATTAGACGAGGGTTAAGATTGGGTATGAATAAATATGTAAGTGCCAGGAGCGGTTGCTGGGTTGATTGTTAATTGAGGATGGGTTTCTGGGCCCCATCTGATTCTCTTGTTTCTACCCCAGAATTTTGCCAATAGTTAGTCCTTGATAAATGACATTATTATTATAATAATAACAATGTTGGTATTTGTTAAGCGCTTACTATGTGCAGAGCACTGTTCGAAGCGCTGGGGGAGATACAGGGGAATATGTTGGTATTTGTTAAGCGCTTACTAGGTGCAGAGCACTGTTCTAAGCACTGGGGTAGATACAGGGGAATATATTGGTATTTGTTAAGCGCTTACTATGTGCAGAGCACTGTTCTGAGCGCTGGGGTAGATACAGGTTGTCCCTCATGTCCCTCAGGTTGTTCCCCATTTTCCAGATGAGGTAACTGAGGCACAGAGAAGTAAAGTGGCTTGCCCATAGTCACACAGCTGACAAGTGGTAGAGCCGGGATTCGAACCCCTGACCTCTGGCTCCCCAGCCCGGGCTCTTTCCACTGAGCCACGCTGCACTAAAGAAAGATGAGCTGAACCTTTTAATCCTCATCAAATGCTAGTATAGGGTAAGTGCTTTTGATTTCTCGTTTTCAACAACTGTTTCGAACTCAACGGACCGAACGCTTTATTTGGGAAAGGGTCAAATTGTTGGAGTATGGGGTTGACAGAGGACTGAAAATTGAGAAGCTTAATGAAACACGCTCAGCTTCGTGATTTACAATTGCGGTGTCAATCAAAATGGCCCATTCATTCATTCAATAGTATTTATTGAGCGCGTACTATGTGCAGAGCACTGTACTAAGCGCTTGGAACATACAGAGAAGCAGCGTGGCTCAGTGGAAAGAGCACGGGCTTTGGAGTCAGAGGTCATGGGTTCGAATCCCGGCTCGGCCACTTGTCAGCTGTGTGACTTTGGGCAAGTCACTTCACTTCTCGGTGCCTCAGTTCCCTCATCTGTCAAATGGGGATTAAGACTGTGAGCCCCACGTGGGACAACCTGATTCCCCTGTGTCTACCCCAGCGCTTAGAACAGTGCTCGGCACATAGTAAGCGCTTAACAAATACCAACATTATTATTATTATTATTATTATTATTACAATTTGGCAACAGATAGAGACCATTCCTGCTCAATGACAGGCTAACAGTCTAATCGGGGGAGACGGACGGCAGAGCAAAACAGAATGAAACAAAAACAAGACAACATTATCACGATAAATAGAATCGAGGGGATGTACATCTCATTAACAAAATTAATAGGGTAATGAATAATAGATACAAAAGAGCACAGTCCCACTACTCTTGGGTGGAGTAGGATAGAACTCAAAGATGGAAAGCAGAATAGCGTGTGGTGGATAGGTCCTGTTTACTGGTTGGAGGGAGGTTGTGGGGCAATACTTAGTTCCACATCACTGCCTAACTTTCCAATTTGGGGGCCGTTTCTATTTTTTATGATACTTGTTAAGCGCTTACCGTGTGTCGAGTGCTGCTGTAAACACCGGGGTGGATATAAGTTAATCAGGTTGGACAGAGTCCCTGTCACTTTCATTCATTCAGTCCTATTTACTGAGTGATTACTGTGTGCAAAGCACTGGACTAAGAGCTTGGGAGAGCACAACTCTAGCGCTTAGAACAGTGCTTGGCACATAGTAAGCGCTTAATAAATACTATTATTATTATTAATATAGCAACAAACAGGTGCATTCCTGCACACAGTGAACTTGCAGTCTAGAGGGGGAGACAGACATTAATCCCCCTTTCTCTCTGCTCCTCCCCCTTCCCTCAGCACTGTGCTCCCCTACTCATTTGTATATATTTTTATTATCCTATTTATTTTGTTAATGAGATGTCCATCCCCTTGATTCTATTTATTGCTATCGTTTTTGTCTGTCTGCCCCGATTGGACTGTAAGCCCGTCAACGGGCAGGGATTGTCTCTATCTGTTGCCCAATTGTACATTCCAAGCGCTTAGTACAGTGCTCTGCACATAGTAAGCGCTCAATAAATACTACTGAATGAAAATAAATACTAGTGAATATAAATAAATAAATTACAGATGTAATCCTATGTGCTGTGGGGATGAGAGGGAGGATGAATGAAGGAGAAAATAAGAGCGGCACAGAAGGGAGTGGGAGAAGAGGAGAGGAGGGCTTAGTCAGGGAAGGCTTCTTGGAGGAACCCCAGATGGAAGGAAGGTGTACAAATAGGGGGAGTGGGATTTAATCCCCATTCCAAGGTCGCACAGCAGACAAGTGGCAGAGCTGGGATCAGAACCCAGTTCCTCTGACTCCCAGGCCTGTGGTCTTTCCACTAGGCCACGCTGCTTCCCACGTCTGGGGGAAGAGGGTTCACTTCCTACGAAAACGGAACCCCCCCCAGTCTCCATGATTCCTCAGGCGTGTATTAAACCCTTGGCCTCTTGCAGACCACAGCAGTTTTTTATAGGTGGTGATTATATTTTATTAAAAACACACCCACTGCCGTAAGGCTTCTGAACCTCCGGATTAAAATATAACTACAATATTAGACCGTAAGCCCGTCAAACGGCAGGGACCGTCTCTATCTGTTGCCGACTTGTTCATTCCAAGCGCTTAGTACAGTGCTCTGCACATAGTGAGCGCTCAATAAATACTATTGAATGAATGAAAGTAGTCCAGCTAACTACTCCCCTAAGAAAAAGTCAGACTCTGGCGTTCGTAACCTGGTCTCCAAGGTCAAGGAGATGAGTGAACCCAAATATCCTGGTCCTGGGGGATGGACTTCTCCATTTTATCGGAATGTCCTTTTCTCTTTGCACTGACAGAACTTTCATTCCCTCACTTGACTGTGGCCTCTTGGGAATAATAATGTATTTGTTAAGCGCTTACTATGTGCAGAGCACTGTTCTAAGCGCTGGGGTAGATACAGGGTCATCAGGTTGTCCCACGTGGGGTTCACAGTCTTCATCCCCATTTTCCAGATGAGGTCACTGAGGCCCAGAGGAGTGAAGTGACTTGCCCACAGTCACCCAGCTGGCAAGCGGCAGAGCGGGGATTCGAACCCATGACCTCCGACTCCCAAGCCCGGGCTCTTTCCACTGAGCCACTCTGCCTCTCATTATCAGGTCTCTACCCTCAGTGCTTAATCAGCACAGTGTCTTGTCTTATGCCGTCGAGTCGTGTCCGACGCGTGGCGACACCGTGGACGCGGCTCTTCCATAAAGCCCCGCCTCTGCAATCGTTCTGGTCGTGTATCCAGACCGGATAGCTGCTCGTGTATCCGGTCGTGAAGAGAAGCAGCGTGGCTCAGTGGCAAGAGCCCGGGCTTGGGAGGCAGAGGTCATGGGTTCGAATCCCGGCTCCGCCACTTGTCAGCTGTGTGACTGTGGGCAAATCACTTAGCTTCTCTGGGCCTCAGTTACCTCATCTGTCAAATGGGGATTAAGACTGTGAGCCTCACGTGGGACGACCTGATTACCCTGTACCTCCCCCAGCGCTTAGAACAGTGCTCTGCACATAGTAAGCGCTTCACAAATACCAACATTATTAGGTCATGGGTTCGAATGCCGGCTCTGCCACTTGTCAGCTGTTTGACTCTGGGCAAGCCACTTCACTTCTCTGGGCCTCAGTTCCGTCATCTTTAAAATGGGGATGAAGACTGTGAGCCTCACGTGGGACCACTTGTTGACCCTGTATCTCCCCCAGCGCTTAGGACAGTGCTCCGCACATAGGAAGCGCTTAACAAATACCAACATTATTATGATCCACAGAGTTTTCTTGGTAAAATACAGAAGTGGTTGACCACCGCCTCCTTCCCCGCAGTAAACTTGTCTCCGCCCTCGACTCTCTCCCGAGCCGTTGCCGCCCGGCACGGGGGAGTTTTGACTTGTGGCAGATTCCTTCCACTCGCTAGCCACTGGCCAAGCTAGGAACGGAAGGGGAAGGCCTCTGCTTGACTCTCCCTCCTGTAGCTGGGACTGGTAGAGGACGGGAAAGGCTCCAGGTGCGAGCCCCAGCGGGGAAGCACATTATAAGCCCTTCCTTAATAATGCCGTTAACATCATTATCGGGTCAAGACGCATGCACGTCCTCTCCTCTCCAAGTGAGTTGGCTACTGGACTTAGATCGGACTGGGACAGAGGTCAGCTGCCAGTCACGCCTCCTTTCTGAGAGGGGGGCACCGGACTTCTGCGGCTCTTCTCTCCTTAATAATAAAGTTGGTATTTGCTAAGCGCTTACTCTGTGCAGAGCACCGTTCTAAGCGCTGCGGGAGATACAGGGCAATCGGGTTGTCCCACGTACGGCTCACAGTCTTAATCCCCATTTTACAGATGAGGTCACTGAGGCACGGACAAGTTAAGTGACTTAATAATAATAACAATAATGTTGGTATTTGTTAAGCGCTTACTATGTGCTGAGCACTGTTCTAAGCGCTGGGGTAGACACAGGGGAATCAGGTTGTCCCACGTGGGGCTCACAGTCTTAATCCCCATTTTACAGATGAGGTAACTGAGGCACAGAGAAGTTAAGTGACTTAATAATAATACTAATGGTGGTATTTCTTAAGCGCTTGCTAGGTGCAGAGCACTGTTCTAAGCGCTGGGGGAGATCCAGGGCGATCAGGTTGTCCCACGTAAGGCTCACAGTCTTAACCCCCATTTGACAGATGAGGTAACTGAGGCACAGAGAAGTGAAGTGACTTGCCCAGAGTCACACAGCTGACAAGTGGCAGAGCGGAATTCCAGCCCATGACCTCTGACTCCCAATAATAACGTTGGTATTTGTTAAGCGCTTACTAGGTGCAGAGCACTGTTCTAAGCGCTGGGGTAGATACAGGGTAATCAGGTCGTCCCACATGAGACTCACAGACTTCATCCCCATTTTACAGATGAGGTCACTGAGGCCCAGAGAAGCGAAGTGACTTGCCCACAGTCACACAGCTGACAGGTGGCAGAGCTCCCAAGCCCGGGCTTTTCCCACTGAGCCACGCCAAGTCCTTGCTCTTTCCACTGAGCCACGCTGCTTCTCCTTGGCCTTGTCCTAGGCCAAGGACACCCCCTCCCAGCCCCACAGCACTTACGTACTTGTCTGTAACTTTATTTACTGGTCCTGAGGTCTGTCTCCTCCCTTCTAGACTGTAACCTCGTTGCAGGCGGGGAAGTAGACCGTAAGCCCGTCAAAGGGCAGGGATTGTCTCTATCTGTTACCGATTTGTCCATTCCAAGCGCTTAGTACAGTGCTCTGCACCTAGTAAGCGCTCAATAAATACTATTGAATGAATGAATGTCACTCTTTATTGTTGTAATAATAATAATAATAATGTTGGTATTTGTTAAGCGCTTACTAGGTGCCGAGCACTGTTCTAAGCGCTGGGGGAGACACGGGGGAATCAGGTTGTCCCACATGGGGCTCACAGTCTTAATCCCCATTTTACAGAGGAGGTCACTGAGGCCCAGAGAAGTTAAGTGACTTGCCCACAGTCACACAACTGACAAGTGGCCGAGCCGGGATTCGAACTCATGACCTCTGACTCCAAAGCCCGTGCTCTTTCCACTGAGCCACGCTGCTTCTCAGGCGCTTAGTACAGCGCTCTGCCCCCAGCACTCAATACGTACGATCGAAAGAATGAATGACACAGATGCTACAGGCCTGAGTAGGAGGCTGTCCTTGTGATCATTTGGGGTTTATGGCTGCTCTACCATTTCATCCATTTATATCAGTAGAATTTATTGAACACCTACTGTGTGCAGAGTATTTTAGGATGCTATAATCATTCATTCAATCGTATTTATTGAGTGCGGAGCACTGTACTAAGCGCTTGGAATGGACAGTTCGGCAACGGATGGAGCCAATCCCTGCCCAACGCCGGGCTCACGGTCCAAAACGGGGAGACAGTAAAACAGAACAGGTAGTCGGGCGTCACTACCGTCGAGATAGATAAATAGAATCGTAGATATATTCACATCATTAATAAAATAAAGAGTCATAAATAATATACACAAATATGCACAAGTGCTGAGGGAGGGGAAGGGGGTAGAACCGAGGGAGGGAGTAGGGGGGATGGGGAGGGGAGGAAGGGCAGAGTGTCAAGCACTAGGCCATGCCCTGGGGTAGATAAAATACAATCAATACGAGTTGGAACAACACAAATAGGCCGTTGCACGTTTGTGGGATGTTTCTTATCATTTCTACAGGTTTGCAATAATGACGACAATAACGACAATTGTGATATTTGTTATGTGTTTACTTGGTGCCGGGTAATAATAATGTTGGTATTTGTTAAGCGCTTCCAATGTGCAGAGCACTGTTCTAAGCGCTGGGGGAGATACAGGGTCATCAGGTGGTCCCACGTAAGGCTGGCAGTCTAAATGCCCATTTTACAGGTGAGGTCACTGAGGCCCAGAGAAGCAAAGTAATAATGTTAATAATAATGATGTTGGTATTTGTTAAGCGCTTACTATGTGCAGAGCACTTTCTAAGCGCTGGGGCAGATACAGGGTCATCAGGTTGTCCCACGTGAGGCTCACAGTCTTCATCCCCATTTGACAGATGAGGGAACTGAGGCCCAGGGAAGTGAAGTGACTTGCCCACAGTCACCCAGCTGACAGATGGCAGAGCCGGGATTCAAACCCATGACCTCTGACTCCCAAGCCCGGGCTTTTTCCACGGAGCCACACTGCCTCTCAGCACAGTGCCTGGCCCGTAGCGCATAACAAATACCGTGATTATTATGACGATTACCAGCAAATCCGGTTGGACGTAGGCCCCGTCCCGCATGGGGCGCACGGTCTTAATCCCCATTTGAGAGTTGAGGCAACTGAGGCCCGGAGAAGTTAAGCGACTTGCCCGAGGTCACACCGCAGACAAGTGGCGGAGGGAGGATCAGAACCCAATCCCGGTGACTTCTAGGCCCCGTACTCTAATCCGCTAGGCCTTGCTGCTCGGGTTGAAGTGACTGTTGTGCAATTTTAAAGCTTCCAAGGGCCGCTCCCTTCCCGAAAACATTGCATTTGTTTGGGAAGGGGGTTGTGACCCTTAAATTCCCCCCCCCGCCCCCCGCCACAGTTTTCCATCACTTCCAATCTGCCCCGCCAACTCTATCTAATAATAATAATAATAATGCTGGTATTTGTTAAGCGCTTACTATGTGTCCCTTGACTCTATTTATTGCCATCGTTCTCGTCTGTCCGTCTCCCCCGATTAGACCGTGAGCCCGTCAAACGGCAGGGACCGTCTCTATCTGTGGCCGACTCGTTCATCCCAAGCGCTTAGTACAGTGCTCTGCACATAGTAAGCGCTCAATAAATACTATTGAATGAATGAATGAATGTGCAAAGCGCTGTTGTAAGCGCTGGGGGGGGGGGGGATACAAGGTGATCAGGTTGTCCCACGTGGGGCTCACAGTCTTCATCCCCATTGGACAGATGAGGTCACTGAGGCCCAGAGAAGTGAAGTGACTTGTCCACAGTCACACAGCTGACAAGTGGCGGAGCCGGGATTCGAACCCATGACCTCCGACTCCCGAGCCCGGGCTGTTTCCACTGAGCCACGCTGCTTCTCTGAATATAATTTTGGCATTTGTTAGGCGCTTACTATGTGCCGAGCACTGTTCTAAGCGCTGCGGTAGATAGGGGATAATCAGGTTGTCCCGCGAGGGGCTCACGGTCTTCATCCCCATTGGACAGATGAGGTCACTGAGGCCCACCAGAGAAGTGAAAGAGAAGCAGCGTGGCTCAGTGGAAAGGGCACGGGCTTTGGAGTCAGAGGACATGAGTTCGAATCCCAGCTCTGCCACTTGTCGGCTGTGTGACTGTGGGCAAGTCACTTAACTTCTCTGTGCCTCAGTTCCCTCATCTGTAAAATGGGGATTAAGACTGAGAGCCCCACGTGGGACAACCTGATTCCCCTGTGTCTACCCCGGCGCTTAGAACAGTGCTCTGCACCTAGGAAGCGCTTAACAAATACCAACATTATTATCATTATTATTAATAAACACGATCGAATGAATGAGTGAGTGAATGAATGGATGCACGGTGTGGCCCCGCCCCCTCCTCACTGGCCCGGCCCCCGTAGCCACGCCCCTCCCTCCTCATTGGCCCGTCCTTCCCAGGCCCCGCCCCCTCCCTCCTCATCGGCCCGGCCCTCCATAGCCACGTCCTTCCCTCCTCATCGACCCGGCCCCATAGCCACGCCCCTCCCTCCTCATCGGCCCGTCCTTCCCAGGCCCCGCCCCCTCCCTCCTCATCGGCCCGGCCTTCCATGGCCACGCCCTCCCTCCTCATCGGCCCGGCCTTCCATGGCCACGCCCTCCCTCCTCATTGGCCCGGCCTTCCATGGCCACGCCCTCCCTCCTCATTAACCCGGGCCTCCGGCCACGCCCCTCCCTCCTCATTGGCCCGTCCCTCCCCGGCCCCGCCCCGTCCCCGAGCTCTCCGCCAATGGGCAGCGGGCGCGGGCGCGGCGGGGCGGGGAGCGGCGCGGGGCCCCCGTGGCCTTTTGTTGGCTTGTCCGGGGCGGGGGCTGCGTTCGGGGGCGCGCGTGCGCGTTCCCTCCCTCCCTCCCTCCCTCCCTTTCTCCCTCCCTTTCTCCCTCCCCTCCGGCGCCGAGCGTGTGGCCGTGTCGCTGTCATTGTCGTCGGGTGCTTTGTCCCCTCCTCTCCGCCCAGCGCACACTCTCTGCCGAGCCCTGGGCCGAGCCCCAGCAGATTGGCCCCGCAGCGGCTCTTGAGCTACCCGTTCGGCCGGGGCCGGATTCGAACCCAGGACCCCCGGGCCGCTCTTCTGCTGCCGGGTCGTCGCTCGGGTGCCCAGCCCCTCCCCCCCCCCCGGAGGAGGATGCTCCCGCGACTCGGGGCCGCCGGAGAAAATCATCATCATAATAATTAATAATCGTTATTATTACTAATTATTAGTAGTAGTAGTATGGTATTCGTTAAGCGCTTACTACGGGCCAAGCGCTGGGGCAGATACAAGGTAATTATCATGACAATAAGGAATGATAAGCAGGGTCCTTCTTAAGCGCTTACGGTGGGCCAAGCGCTGTTCTCCGCGCTGGAGTCGATGCAAGCTAAGAATAATAATGAGAATAATAGTAATCATGGTATTGGTTAAGTAATGATGAGCATAAAAATAAGGCTATTTGTGAAGCGCTTACTGTGGTCCAAGCGCTGTTCTCAGCGCTGAAGTAGATCCAAGCTAAGAATAATAATGAGAATAATAGTAATCATGGTATTGGTTAAGTAATGATGAGCATAAAAATAAGGCTATTTGTGAAGCGCTTACTGTGGTCCAAGCGCTGTTCTCAGCGCTGAAGTAGATCCAAGCTAAGAATAATAATGAGAATAATAGTAATCATGGTATTGGTTAAGTAATGATGAGCATAAAAATAAGGCTATTTGTGAAGCGCTTACTGTGGTCCCAGCGCTGTTCTCAGCGCTGAAGTAGATCCAAGCTAAGAATAATAATGAGAATAATAGTAATCATGGTATTGCTTAAGTAATAATGAGAATAAAAATAATGCTATTTGTGAAGCGCTTACTAGGCGCTGGAGTAGATGCAAGCTAAGAATAATAATGAGAATAATAGTAATCATGGTATCGCTTAAGTAATAATGAGAATAAAAATAATGCTATTTGTGAAGCCCTTACTATGCGCTGGAGTAGATGCAAGCTAATAATGAGAATAATAGTAATCATGGTATTGCTTAAGTAATAATGAGAATAAAAATAATGCTATTTGTGAAGCCCTTACTATGTGCTGGAGTAGATGCAAGCTAATAATGAGAATAATAGTAATCATGGTATTGCTTAAGTAATAATGAGAATAAAAATAATGCTATTTGTGAAGCGCTTACTAGGCGCTGGAGTAGATGCAAGCTAAGAATAATAATGAGAATAATAGTAATCATGGTATTGCTTAAGTAATAATGAGAATAAAAATAATGCTATTTGTGAAGCCCTTACTAGGCGCTGGAGTAGATGCAAGCTAAGAATAATAATGAGAATAATAGTAATCATGGTATTGCTTAAGTAATAATGAGAATAAAAATAATGCTATTTGTGAAGCCCTTACTATGCGCTGGAGTAGATGCAAGCTAAGAATAATAATGAGAATAATAGTAATCATGGTATTGCTTAAGTAATAATGAGAATAAAAATAATGCTATTTGTGAAGCCCTTACTATGCGCTGGAGTAGATGCAAGCTAAGAATAATAATGAGAATAATAGTAATCATGGTATTGCTTAAGTAATAATGAGAATAAAAATAATGCTATTTGTGAAGCCCTTACTATGTGCTGGAGTAGATGCAAGCTAATAATGAGAATAATAGTAATCATGGTATTGGTTAAGTAATAATGAGAATAAAAATAATGCTGTTTGAGAAGCGCTTACTATGGGCCAAGCACTGTTCTAAGCGCTGGAGTAGATCCAAGCTAATAATAATGATAATGAGAATAATAGTAATCATGGTATTGGTTAAGTAATAATGAGAATAAAAATAATGCTATTTGTGAAGCACTTACTGTTCTAAGCGCTGGGGTAGATACAAGGTAGTAATAACGATATTAATAATAATGGTATTTGTTAAGCCCTTACTATGGGCCAAGTACTGTTCTAAGCGCTGGGGTAGCTATAAGTAATAACGATAATAATAATGGTATTTGTTAAGCCCTTACTATGGGCCAAGCGCCGTTCTAAGCGCTGGGGTAGATACAAGGTAGTAATAACGATATTAATAATAATGGTATTTGTGAAGCCCTTACTATGGGCCAAGCGCCGTTCTAAGCGCTGGGGTAGATACGAAAAGGTAATAAAAATGATAATAATAATAATGGTATATGTTAAGCTCTAACTATGGGGCAAGCGCTGTTGAAAGCACTGGGGTAGCTGCAAGGTAATGGGGTTGGCCCACATGGGGCTCACAGTCTTCAATCCCCATTTTGCAGATGAGGGAACTGAGGCACGGAGAAGAGAAGTGGCCTGCCCAAGGTCACACAGCAGAGAAGTGGCGGAGCCGGGAAGCTCTGGGGCTTCTGGGGCTCGGCGGGTCCGGCGGCAGGGAGGGACGGGGCTTTCTGGGCTTCCAGACTCACCCCGATCCGTCTCCTGTTTTTGTCTTTCCAGGCGACGGATTTGGACGCGGAATTGCACACGCCTTCCGGACGGGATCCCTCCGAGGTACGTGGCGTCTGGAGAGGGAATTTCGGAGGCCTCTGGACAGGCAGGTGGAACGGTGCTCATTTCTCCCATTTTTCTAAGGACTGGGCCGCTGCATTGCCGGAAGACAGGAGATCCAGAAAGCCGTCTGGAATTGGCGATCCCGTCAATCGGTCCTAGTCACTGAGCGCTTACTGTGTGCAGAGCACTGTCCTAAACGCTGGGGAGAACACACGCGTGGCTTTCGGGGTTCAAATAGTTGGAGTTTGTAAAAGCAGCTGGTCCGTGATGAAAGAACGGTCGAATGACCTAGCCCGAGCTCTCTTTCCAAGCTGAGTAGAGAGAATCGGCTGTCAGTTTGGAGAAGCAGCGTGGCTCAGTGGAAAGAGCACGGGCTTTGGAGTCAGGGTTCATGAGTTCGAATCCCAGCTCTGCCACTTGTCAGCTGTGTGACTGTGGGCAAGTCACTTCACTTCTCTGTGCCTCAGTTCCCTCATCTGTAAAATGGGGATGAAGACTGTGAGCCCCACGTGGGACAACCTGATTCCCCTATGTCTACCCCAGCGCTTAGAACAGTGCTCGGCACATAGTAAGCGCTTAACAAATACCAACATTATTAGTTTGGATGACTTTCGTATTGTATTTTGGAATGGAAGTGTTTTCAGCCGGATAATAGAATAGGCCTCTAAAATGCCCGGGTCTGGGACACTTTCCAGCCTGATCTAACAACCGGCCCCTGAACTGTCTCCAAACATTCCTCAGAACTCCATGAATGTCTTCCTCATTCTAGTAAGCCGGAAATTACCGCTCAGAGGACGATTGCTTTAATACGTTTTTGGCCTGCAGTGAAGATTGTCTTATTCAGGACGGCGGTATTATAAGTGCTTTCGGTAATTAAACCGAAAGGATCGCGCAGGGGCGTACGTACCCGCCTACAAAGTTTCTGCTGCTCTGCACTGAAGGAATCATTTATTTACCATTATGGGGGGGGGGGGGTTAAATCAGTTTGCCGCTAGAGGTTAGTACAGGGTGTGTATGTGCCTGCTTTGCATTGACAGGACCTTTTTTAAAGTTTTCCAGTATCTTCCACTTTTGGTACTAGTAATAGTTGTTAATAATAATAATAATTATGGTATTTGTTAAGCGCTTACTATGTGCAGAGCACTGTTCTAAGCGCTGGGGTAGATAACAGGGTCATCAGATTGTCCCACGCGGGGCTCACATTTTTTAATCCCCATTTTTACAGATGAGGTAACTGAGGCACATTAGAAGGTAAGTGACTTGCCCGAGGTCACCCAGCAGACCAGTGGTGGAGCCGGAATTAGAATCCACAACCACTGACTCCCAACCCACGACCACTGACTAAGCCACGCAGCTTCTCATTATTATTATTATAGTTGTTATTAAGCACCTACTAAGCCCTGGGGGAAAAAAATACATGGGTGAAAAGTAATTGTTTGACACAAAGCTATTTGAGCCATGTTATTTTCTAGAGGTAACAGTTCTTCCTACTGCTTCCACTACTTCAATAATAATAATAGACTGTGAGCCCGTTATTGGGCAGGGATTGTCTCCATCTGTTGCCAAATTGTCCATTCCAAGCGCTTAGTACAGTGCTCTGCACATAGTAAGGGCTCAGTAAATATTATTGAGTGAATAGTGCTAATTGTGGTATTCGTTAAGCACTCATTATGTGTCAAGCTCTGGGGTAGATACAGAATAATCAGGTCCCATGTGGGGCTCACAGTCTAAGTAGGAGGGAGGATAAGTATGCAATCCACATTTCGCAGATGAGGGATCTGAGGCCCAGGAAATTTAAGTGACGTGCCCAAGGTCACACAGCAGACAAGTGGTAGAACCAAGGTTAGAACCCAGGTCCTCTGACTCCCAGGCCTGTGCTCTTTCCACTAAGCCACCCTCCTCTTGTAAATTGTTTGTGCCTGTCTTTCTCCCCCATGTGACTTTTTTTTCTTCTGGTGTACTTTCTCCAATCTCCAACGTACTCTTGGCCAAAGAAGAGAAAAAATAAGAATTATTTCAATCCAGGAATGATAAGCAGACCTTCTTGATGGTTGGTAGGCTCCCGTAATAGTGGATTTTCTTGATTAAGAGAGCCAGCAGAGATATAAACCTTGGAGCACTTAATTAACAATAGGCTAAGGGGGGAAGTGAGGAAAATGCAGTAGGTGCCTTTTTCTCCCAGAAAGATTTTGAGACGTGGAGTCAACCCATGGCATTGGAGTGCCTACCACGTGCAGAGCACTGTCCTAAGCATATGAAAGAGTACAATATAATTAGTAGAAATGATTCCTGCTCTCTCTCAAGGAGCTCACAACCTACTGGGGGAGACAGACAATAAAATAAGTTACAGAGGGGAGGAAGAGGGAAAAGGGAGTTTGTCCATGAGTGGTCGTGAAGTAATGACGTATGTGAGGTGAGTCCAGAACTGCTAAAGGAGGTTGGTTGTAAGTCCTTAGGTGCTTAGGTGGTGCAGAAATGCTAAGCAGGTGGTAGCGGGGATATAAGAAGGGAAGAAATTAATTAGGGAAGGTCCTTTGGAAGACATAGGATTTCAGGAGGGTTTAGAAAATAATAATAATAATGTTGGTATTTGTTAAGCGCTTACTACATGCCGAACACTGTTCTAAGCGCTGGGGTAGATACAGGGTAATCAGGTGACAACCATGTGAGGCTCACAGTTAATCCTCATTTTACAGATGAGGTCACTGAGGCACAGAGAAGTGAAGTGACTCGCCCACAGTCACACAGCTGACAAGTGGCAGAGCCGGGAGTCGAACCCATGACCTCTCACTCTGAAGCCCAGGCTCTTTCCACCGAGCCACGAGCTGAGGTCTAACATTTGAAGTGGGAGGGAGTTTCAGGCAGGGGTGATGGTATGAGCAAGAGGTCAAAGGCACGGGAGTTGAAAATGAGGCCCGTTGAGTAGGTTAGCGGGAGTCGAAGGAAGTGTGAGCTGGAGTGTAATGGGACAGGAGAGCGATTACGTAGGAGGGAGAGAGTTGAATGAGGTCCTTGAAATCAGCCATCAGGAGTTTCCACTTGATGTGGAAAGGAATGGGTTACCGTTTAAGGCTTTTGAGTGGGGAGACATGTAGAATCACCCTTGTGGAAAATGATCTAGGTAACAGACTGAAGTCTGGACTGGAGAGGAGAGAGGCTGGAAGCAGGGAGACCAGCGAGGAGGCCGACGCAGTAGTCAAGCTAGAATAGCCCATGGGTCCTGGTCAGTGGAATGGTCCTTTGGATAGGGATGAAGTTAAGGGAAAGGTTGTGGAAGAAAAGCAATAAGAGGTTGCTCTGCCGTGCATCCGATCATCCCTTTCCTTGCCGCCGTGCCTTCACCTTTTCCCACCTCCTGCCGTTCCCAGGACACGGGGTCACCGTCGTCATCGTAGGGTGCTTCGGCAGAAATAGGAGGGTGTTTGGTGGTTTTTTTATTTTATTTTATTTTTTTTAATCCCACGAGCTCTCGGTGCGTTCCCACGGCTAAGGCTTCAGAAAATGCCCTATTCTGAAAGGGGGTGGGTGAGCCTCATGGGGAAGCCTTTTGAAAATAATGGTCATATTTTTGTCAGTCTGCAAAGTTATGCATATGTGAAATCTCAATAAGAAATGATGGCAGTTAAGGGGTAAACAAATTCATCCCGTGACAAGCCACAAACCTGGGGTGAAAGATCAAATGCCGTCATTAGAACTCTGTCAGGCGAGTCACCTTTTACCTGTCCACAGGAGGGGCACCATCTGTCTCATGCCCCCTAAGATGGGGGAGTGGA
Source organism: Ornithorhynchus anatinus (assembly GCF_004115215.2). NCBI lineage: Eukaryota > Metazoa > Chordata > Mammalia > Monotremata > Ornithorhynchidae > Ornithorhynchus > Ornithorhynchus anatinus. The sequence continues at coordinate 70,713,655 of NC_041728.1, read as the reverse complement.
ACTCTTAAGGCTAATTGTCGTATAAATTCCAGGTCCTTGTTTCCCAGTAGTTTGAGAGTAAACATTAGAACGAACCTGCCTCTCCCTGGTGATCCTCATCCTTGGCTAAGCACAGTAAAAGCTGTTTCTCAAATTTGGACTAGAGCACAGCTGCTCTGTAAGTGATTTTGGTGACAAGAAAACAGAAATGTATTTTTCATCGGTGTCACACGCCGCAGCATATAAAGTAGTGCGAGTTGCACACTTTGCAGACCGGTCCCGTGCTAAGGTCCAATTTTCCAATCAAGGAGTGTCCAGAGCACTTTTCCTAGCCTGCATTCCTTCTCTGGCACTTCCAGGTATGTTCTTTAAAGAGAGCTCGTTATTCACATAAACTTAGTTCTGAGTAATATTTACTTGATTTTCTACATGTTCATGGGGGAATCCTTCTCAGTGCTTATAAATTTGGGGTGTTAGAAAGTAAGTCCTGGGGAATAAGTGAGGGCATTAGGGAATTTCCTTTACTCTACCCCAGCCCTTAGGAAGGGCTCGGCACCTAGTTAGCGCCTAACAAATACCACGGCGATGTTGATAATTTTTATTACTAGGGAATGGGATTCGATACCAAGCTGTACCGTAACTCTGAGGAGGAATTGTAAAGCGTCATAGCTTTGAGTTTAGTCAGGATCGGTGCTTGGAAATAAAAGTAATGAGACTTAATAACAATTATAAGCTGTTCCTTATAGTGGTGTTTGAGACCACAGTTAATGGCGGATGTCTCCTCAACATTGGTGAGACCTAAAACTCCTTTCGGTGAGCAGCTGCTCTCCAAATTCCCAAGACCAAGGGAAGGAGGAATGGCCTTACTGTATTTACTCACATATTTGCCCAATATTTCTAACAAAATAAGGGTGAGGCTGTTACGCAAGGTCACATAAAAATTAAGTTTGGCAATAAGGAGAGTAGTGGAAAAAGAAGGAGGAAGGGAGGGGAGAAGCAAGAGTAAAATTAGGGGACACGTCAGACGGCTTCTTTTACTTCTGTCTCATGCTCTCAAGTGCTGCATAGCCAATCGGTGAATTAAACCCCCACCTATTTTCTCCTCTTCCCCTCCCCTAACCCCCAAGAACCCTCTCATTTCAAGGAAGAGATGTCCCCTGCCCCGGCACAAATCCGTCTCTGGTGTCTTATCACATTCTGACCCTTATCTTCTTCCTACCCCAGGACGCGCCATTACCATCGCTTAAACTTCTGTGGTAAAAGAAATAATCTTTCATGTCCTCTTCAAAAGTTGTGGGGGGGGAAATTATGCAATGGTGGCAACTATATGAATAAATGCAGTGCTTTTCAGCAGGAAGAAGTCTAGTGCAAGGTCAGGAAGTACTTACTGGCAATGATAACTTATAGGCTATAACAGCTTACTGGCTATCAAGGTTCATTCATTCAGTCGTATTTATTGAGCGCTTACTGTGTGAAAAGCAACTGTATTAAGCGCTTGGGAGAGTACAGTATAACAATAAACAGACACATTCCTTGCCCATGACGCGGTTGTGGGGATGCTGTAGTGTGTTATATAAGAAATTTGTGAAGATCTCTTTTGGACATGGTTTGAGCAGATGATTCTCAAGACCTTAGCTGGGAAAGAAGTTATTGACATTTCCCTGAAATGCTCAGAGAGACTCCTTTTTTATGGTATTTGTTAAGCACTTACTCTGTGCCACTAACTGTATTTAGATAAGATAATTGGGTTAGACCCTGTCACTGTCCCACCTTAGAGCTCACAGCCTTAATCCCCATTTTGCAGATGAGGGAACTGAGGCCCGGAGAAGTTAAGTGACTTGCCCGAGGTCACCCAGCAGACAAATGGTAGAGCCGGGATCAGAGGATTAGGTCCTCTGTCTCCCAGGCCCATGCTCTATCCAATAGGCAACACTGCTTCTTAAGGAGAAAACTTTCTCTGTCCTAGCTCCCTGCTTCTTAGTCCTGGCAGGTTTTAATCAATCAGTGGTGTTTATTGAGTGCTTACTGTTTGCAGAGCACTCTCCTAGGCGCTTGGGAGAGTACAGTCCGGCAGAGCTGGTAGACACGTTCGCTGCCCACAAGTAGCTTACAGTCCAGCTTCAGCTCTGGCGTTTCCCAAGCTTCATCCAAGAGGGTCGAAGACAGACCGTAGCCAGCAGACTTTGGGCACCTCCGTTATTTTCCCCAATCACCCTTGGCCGGTGTGACGGTGTTGGGCATGCCCACCAGAGTTTTTCATCGCAGTGCTCTGCACACAGTAAGCGCTCAGTAAATACGATTAAATGAATTAGAAGTTCTTGGAGCTTATCCCCAACCTAACCTTGGTCATTCTTGGTCATAGAGAAGCAGCGTGGCTCAGTGGAAAGAGCACGGGCTTGGGAGTCAGAGGTCGTGGGTTCTAATCCCAGCTCCGCCACATGTCAGCTGTGTGACTTGGGGCAAGTGACTTCACTTCTCTGTGGCCTCAGTTATCTCATCTGTAAAATGGGGGTTAAGACCGTGAGCCCTATGTGGGACAACCGGATTACCTTGTATCCCCCCCCCAGCGCTTAGAACAGTGCTCGGCACCTAGTAAGCGCGTAGCAAATACCATCATCATCATTCCCTTTCAGGCAGGGGGTTCTCGGCTGATTTGGCGAGGGGGTAAACTGAGGCCAAAGGGGCACACTGGGTCCCAGGTAGATGTGGGCAGAAGCTCCAGAACCACTCGCTCCTCTGACCTCGCCGCCGGCCTGCCACGCTGGCTCCCAGCAGCGGCCGGGGGCCGGGCAGTGACATCATCCACACGAGGTGCCGAATCGACTCGAGTTTCACTTTCTGCTTGCCTGCCAAGTTAAAGCGTGCTGCTTCCTTGACTTTTTAAAAAGCTGCCTTTATACAATCAATCGGTGGTATTTATTGAGCCCTTACTAGGTGCTGAGCTCTGTACTAAAGCCCTTGGGAGAGTATAGTACAACAGAGTTAGCAGACTTGTTCCCTGCCCATAATGAGCTTACGATTATGTGATCTTGGGTAAATCATTTCATGTCTCTGTGCCTCAGTTACCTTATCTGTGAAACGGGGATTAAGTGGGACAGGAACTGTGTCCCATTTGATTAACTTGTATCCACGCCAGTGCTTATTAGTATAGTACCTGGCACATTGTAAGTGCGTAACAAATACCACAGTTATTAGTTTCATTATTATTAGAGGGGGAGACAGACATTAATATAAATTCTACAGGCCATTCGGGGAGTTTTGTATGTGTTTATTCTGGGTTTGCTGGTCTCCCCGCCTTGCACTGTGAGCTCCTGGAGGGTGACTAGCACTTTTATTTCAGTCAGTCATTCAGAAGATCATTAGTATTTATCGAGTGCTTACCGTGTTTAGAGCACTGTTCTAAGCACTTGGGAGAGTATAATGCCATGGAGTTGGGAGGACATACTTCCGTTGTTTGTTCCCAAGCATTGAAGACAGTGCTCTGCTTTCAGGAAATGCCTGGTCCTATGCTCCCCTCAAAGGAAGTGCTCCTAAATGTCGCCGGGGGCAGGCCTGGAATCCCTCTCGGGCCTCATTCGTTCAGTCATATTTATTGAGCGCTTACCCCGTGCAGAGCACTGTACTAAGAACTTGGAATGTACAGTTCGGCAACAGATAGAGACAATCCCTGCCCAGTAGCGGGCTCACAGTCTAAACGGGGGAGACAGACAACAAAGCAAAACAGAACAAAACAAAACAAGTAGTCTGGCCTCATAAAAACGAAGACCAGCTCCACGTACATCCTTAACCATACAGGGTGGTTGGATTTTCCAATTTGGCGCAGTCTCCCCCCCCGTTGGTTGAATCCGAGCAGTCTGAACCAAGATCCTTCAGGGGAAGCGACAGACAGTCAGCGAGGCGGCCGCCTGTCTCTCGTGTCTATCGCTGACCCAACCCGGTGACCTGAGCAGGGGTCGCCCACCCTGTGGCACGGCTGCACACCTTTTCCCCCTTGAAAGGAGTAATTCCTGGGCAGCGCTCACTGTGTCTTCTGTGTCTTCAGTCAGGAGGTCGTATTTATTGAGCACGTATTGTGTACAGAGCACTGTACTAAGTGCATGGGAAAGTACACTCTAACCATATAGCAGACACATTCCCTGCCCACAGTGAGCTTACAGCCTAGAGGGAGAGACACATTAATATGAATAAATAATAATAATCGTGGTATTTGTTAAGTGCTTACTGTGTGCTAGGCACTCTACTAAGCACTGTACTAAGCACTGGAGTGGATACAAACAAATCAGGTTGGACACGATCCCTGTCCCACATTGGGCTCACAGTCTCAATCCCCATTTTACAGACGAGGTAACTGAGACACAGAGAAGTGAAGTGACTTGCCCCAGGTCACAGAGCAGACAAGCGGCAGAGCCGGGATTAGAACCCGTGACCTTCTGCCTCCCAGGTCCTTGCTCTATCCACTGTGCCACACTGCTCCTCATAAAATCAAAGATATGTACATAAGTGCTGGAGGACTGAGAGAGGGAGATGAGTAAAGGGAGCAAGAGTCCAGGCAAGGCAGAAGGGAGTGGGAGAAGAGGAAAGGAGGGCTTAGTCAGGGAAGGCCTCCTGGAGGAGATGGGCCTTCAGTAAGGCTTTGAAGTGGAGAAGAGTGATTATCTGTCAAATATGGAGAGGGTGGTTGTTCTAGACCAGAAGGGGAATGTACGCACGAGAGGTCAGCGGCAAGATAGAGGCGATTGAGGTACAGTGAGAAGCTTGGCATTAGAGATGCGAGCTGGGTTGTAGGAGAGTAGCGAGGTGAGGAATGAGGGGGCAAGGTGGTTGACTGCTTTAAAGCCAGTGGTGAGGAGTTTCTGTCCGATACCTGCCGAGAGAGCCGGTGGCTCCCGGGGAGGCCAGGGCGTGCAGACGGAGGTAGGCTGGACTTAGACTACCCACTCCCCCCACCGCCTCCCCGCCCTGTGCTCCGCTGCTGCCCAGCTGACAAGGAGAAGCAGCGTGGCTCAGTGGAAAGAGCATGGGCTTTGGAGTCAGGGCTCATGAGTTCGAATCCCAGCTCTGCCACTTGTCGGCTGTGTGACTGTGGGCAAGTCACTTAACTTCTCTGTGCCTCATTTCCCTCATCTGTAAAATGGGGATTAAGACTGTGAGCCCCACGTGGGACAACCTGATTCCCCTATGTCTACCCCAGCGCTTAGAACAGTGCTCGGCACATAGTAAGCGCTTAACAAATACCAACATTATTATTATTATTATTATTACCCATTGCCCTGTGCACGAGCAGCAGCCAGCTGCTCTCCGGCCCTTTACCTGGACCCGACTGTCAGCTGCCCCAAGCAATCCGTGGTATTTATGAAGCTCCTACTCGGTGCTGCACCCTGGACTGAGCCTCTGGGCGCAAGAGTTCCCTGCCCTTAAGGATCTGATAGTCTAGTGAGGAATTACAATCAAATAGTTGGAGCAGGAGGACAAACAAGGATGTGAAACAGCAGGCGCTGGTTAGCCTCGGGATGACAATTTTGAGGTGCTCAGCCACTGCTGCTGGGGATGGGGCCTTTTTTTTACGGTATTTGTTAAGCGCTTACTTTGTGCCAGGCACTGGGCTAAACGCTGGGATGGATCCTAACTAACCAGGTTGGGAACAGTTCCTGTACCTCATGGAGCAGCATGGCGCAATGGCTAGAACACGGGCCTGGGAGTCAGAAGGTCGTAGGTTCTAATGCCGGCTGTGCCGCTTGTCCGCCGTGTGACCTTGGGCCAGTCACTTCACTTTTCTGGGCCTCAGTTACCTCACCTGTAAAATGGGGATTGAGACTGTGAGCCCCACTGGGACAGGGACCGTGTGCAACCCGATTTGCTTGTATCTACTCCAGTGCTTAGTACAGTGCCTGGCACCTAGTAAGCGCTTAACAAGTACCATAATTAGTATTATTATTTTGGAGTTCACAATAGTGATCCTCATTTTACAGATGAGGTAACTAAGGCACAGAGAAGTGAAATGACCTGCCCAAGGTGACCCAGCAGACGTGGGGCACAACCGGGATTAGAACCCAGATCCCTGTGACTCCCGGTCCCATATTCTAGCCACAAAGCCGGGCTGCTTCTCATTTCTCTTCTGTCCCCTGTAACAACCCGTTTGGACTGGAACTGGTCTGCTCAGGAGCCCACGGTGGGAGGAAGATTGGGTCTGGGCAAACAATAAAACCAAAATCTCAGCAAGGAGCGTCTATGCCTGCGTCCGTGCAGCTGATCAGATGGGGATTTGGGGACTAGCAGTCATCAGTCATTCAATCGATGGCATTTATTGAGTGCTTATTGTATGCAGAACACTGTACTAAGCGCTTGGGAGAGTACAAAGTCGGTAGACACATTCCCTGCCCATAGTGAGCTTACAGTCTAGAGCATTATTCAGCACTTGACATTATTGGCTCAGTAAGTAATCTTGGTTAGCAGTGCCCTGAGAGTTTTTTCACTGGAATGTTTCCTTTCATGCATTTGCAGCAATAAATGGCTAATACTCACAGAGCATCGGTCAATCAATCACTGGTATTTATTGAGCACTTTCCAGTATTACTGTGTGCAGAGCACTGTACTAAGTGCTTGGGAGAGCACCCTAAAGCAAAACACTTTATAGTTGTTACAAAGTGACAATTTTCTCTCTGGGAGTTCGCGTCCTTGTCGTGCCGGCTTTGCACAAAAACGGTTGCAGAAAGATGCTGAATTGAAGCTGGTTCATTTCCCAGTCAATAAACGATGTGTCCTATTTCTCAAGGCATACTAGGTCTTCTAGGTAGCTCTTCTAGATTACTACGTGCCTGGCACATAGTAATCGCTGGACAAATGCCGTTATTATTACTTTTATAATTATTATTCGAAAAATAGGGAAAGGAAAGAACATTGAGGACTATCAATAGGTCTGCAATCCAAAGAACATTTGGGTAGCACTTTATCCGTCTCTCTGCTCTCTCCCACTAGGCCGAAGACTGATTTCTTGAAAATATGCGTCTGGGGGATCATCACGTTGTCTCAGATTCCTTGTTTTTGTGCTGCCACCGGAAAATCTGGTTACGCTCTGGGGAGAGGCGAGTCCTCGGTAACTGAGATGAGGGGCGAGTCAGAGCGGCCACACCATGAATAGGTACACGACGATCAAGCAGCTCGGAGATGGAACCTATGGCTCCGTCCTCCTGGGAAGGAGTATCGAGTCTGGAGAGCTCATCGCCATTAAGAAGTAAGTTCCAGGTCCCAGGCTGGGGGGGGGGGGGGGGGCCCAAATCGCGGCGCTTTAGACGTAAGCCCACCCCCCACCCCCAATTATAAGTCCCATCCCTTATACCAGGTCTTTAAGGGGAATCACCGTAGCCCAGTGGAAAGAATACAGCCCAGGGAGTCAGGGGACCTGGGTTCTGATCCTAGCTCTGCCACTTGTCTGCTGTGTGACATTGGGCCAGTCGCTTCACGTCGCTGTTACCTCAGCTGGAAAATGTATATTCAATACCTGTTCTCTGAACTACTGACAGCCCCATTTTGGACCTGATTATCTAGTGTCTACCCCAGCGTTTAGTACACTTCTTAACATGTATTATTACTATTATCATTATTATTATTGTTTGCTTAGGGAAGGGGAGTTGGTAGGTACCAGGGTGCCGCTTACGAATTCTGCATCTAAGATGGAGGGTGACATTGAAAATCTACAGGTCCACAATTTAAGTTTGGACCAATATCAATTTTCACCTCCCTTAATGTATTAACAGTGAAACATAGAGCTGGAAGGGACCTTCTGAGGTCATTTGGTCCAGCCCCCTATCTCCAGGCTGGTGAAGCAAATCAGTCAGTCAGTGGTATTTATTGAGCATTTTCTGTGTCCAGAGCACTATACTATGTGCTTGGGAGAGTAAAGTACAACAGAAACGGTAAATGCATTCCCTGCCCACAACAAGCTTCCAGTCTAGAGCGGGAGACAGACACTAATATATTTAAATGATTTATCGATATGTACACAAGGGCCGTGGGGCTGCAGCACCAAAGATCACACGGCAGGCCGGTTGGCAGAGCTGAGATTATAGACGGACTCCTCTGGTTCCCAGATCTTTGCTTTCCACTAGCCGATGCTCCCTCTGACTATCTCCACAGAGGCCCTGTGTGGAATAATTGGTTCATGGGGATGATTGTTTTATTTTAAGTGCTTTATGATGTGTAGTATCAATCTGCTCCAAACTTTACAGAGTAAATGAATACTGCTTCGGATTCCTGAGACTTAAGCTGACAGACTTAACTGACAGGTTTGGAAATGGCATGAAGTTTATGGGACTCCTGATGATGTATCTGGTCCCTCTTTTGAATATTTTTTGGAAACTTGGAGTTTTCTGAAGCTTGAACCCTTTTTATTAAAATAGTATTTAAGTGCTTACTATGTCCTAGGGGCTGTACTATAAGTGCTGGGGTAGATACAGGCTAATCAGATTGGACACAGTCCTCTCACAGTCTCAGTCTCCATTTTACAGATGAGGTAACCGGCCCAGAGAAGTGAAGCTGCTGATCCCAGGTCACACAGTGGACAAGTGGCAGAGCTGTGATTAGAACCCAGGTCCTCCGACTCCCAGGCCTATGCTCTTTCTAGTAGGCCACACCGCTTCCCCACTTGAACTTGTAGCACTAATCCGATTATATCATTGTGTTCCTTTTTCTTCTGCTCTAGGATGAAAAGGAAGTTTTATTCCTGGGAAGAATGTATGAACCTTAGAGAAGTTAAGGTACAGTCTCCTGCACATGAGAAAGTTGTGTGTGTGTGTGTGTGTGTGTGTTCAATTTGGGGCTTTTTGATTCGGTCAGATGTACAAGGATTTTACCCATTCCATTTCATTTTGCTCTTGAAAAACTTGGACAGAAAATTCACTGCTGCCACTAGATGAAAGGAGCGTGATCAAAGTACCTTTTTATACGAAAGAATCTTCCTAATGGCTTCTCAGTGAACTCATTCATATGCAAGGCCCCTAGAGCTATTCAGATAGAAGGGTTTTCCTATATCCACAAACTCAAAGCATAGTAATCCAATGAGTGGCTCTCGTGAAGCACCCCCGAGGCAACTCACTGTTAAAATAGTTGCCTTTGACCCTCTTGGAGAAATCCTTTATTGTCTACGTTTAATTCTTTTTCAGAATAGAAGCTGTCCTTTCTCTGCCTCTAAGTACTTGTATTTCCTTTCCCCGGACTTGTCCTGGGTGAATCCTCGCTCATTTGATGTGTAGCGATCAGAATGGAATGCAGGTCTTGAATCGCGGCAGAGCTATACCCTGTAGCAGCATCTTGTAATTTTAGAGAGGTTTGCATTCCTGTCTCAACTCAATTATGTATGAGGCCTGATTTATCTTCCCTTAAAGACATCCACTGGGCCATGAGTGAATGCTGTTATTGTTGTTATTATTGTTTTTATTATTATTATTTTGGCATCGTATACTCTTCAAGCTCCTAGAAGTCAAGTCATCTAGACCTCTAAACTCCTTGTGGGCAGGAAACAGGCCTACCACCTCTGTGTGTATTGTACTCTCGCCAGCGCTTAGAGAAGCAGCGTGGCTCAGTGGATAGAGCACAGGGTTTGGAGTCAGAGGTCATGGGTTCGAATCCTGGCTCTGCCACTTGTCAGCTGTGTGACTGTGGGCAAGTCACTTCACTTCTGTGCCTCAGTTCCCTCATCTGTAAAATGGGGATGAAGACTGTGAGCCCCACGTGGGACAACCTGATTCCCCTGTGTCTACCCCGGCGATTAAAACAGTGCTCTGCACATAGTAAGCGCTTAACAAATACCAACATTATTATTATTACAGCACTCTGCTCACAGTAAGCGCTCCAATAACCCAATCAGTCAGTGGTATTTATTGATCACTTGCTATGTGCAGAGCAGTGTACTAAGCACTTGGGCGAGTACAACAGAATTAGCAGATGTGTTCCTGCTTAATATATACCGTGGGTTGATTGGTTGATTGATTACTGGTATTAAACAAGGCCAAAAAGCAGTGTGGTCTGGTAGAAAGAATATGGGCCTGGGAGTCATCATAATTACCATCATCCTCACCACCAGTGGTGTTTATTGAGCACTTACTGTGTGGTGCACTGTAATAAGGGTTTGGGAGAGTACAATATGACAGTGGAGGTAACTGAGGCACAGAGAAGTGAAGTGACTTCACCAAGGTCACACAGCAGATATGTGGTAGAGCCAGGGTTAAAACCCAGGTCCATCTGATTCCCAAGTCTGTGTTCTTTCCACTAAGCTATGCTGCTTCTTAATCAGTAAGTACCATGTAGACTATAAACTTGTTGTGGACAGGGAATGTGTCTGTCAACTCTGTGGTATTGTACTCTCCCAAGCACTTAGTACAGTGCTCTGCACATAGCGTTCAGTAAGTACTATCGCCTGAATGAGCGGATGGGAAAAACAGTACATAGAGTGAGGTTTAGGTGGTTACCCTGACCTTTTTGGAGGGAAAAAAATCCCCTGCTCTCCATGTCTGGCTTTGTTTGGTCTGTGGAGGTCCTGTGAATTTGTTTACCTGATGGTTGAACATTTTGCTCCTGAGAATTCACCCAGAATTCACTGAGAATGGCGTCAGGCTCTTTAGTGTTGCTGTTAGGGGACATTTGCAAAGAGCCAGCAGTATGCAAGATATGGCCCACTGGAGTAGAATTGTATCCTGTCCCCCGGTGGTTAATGCCAACTAAGAAAAGGTCATAAGATGTTGATTTTATAGTGCTTTTATGTTTTCAAGAGCATTTCCTTTTATCCTAATAGCGTCTCCTTGGGGAAGAGGGAAGTGAGAAGTGTTATCCCTGTTCAACAGATGAGGCATCTGAGGCCCAGAGAGGTTGTGACTTTCCCAAGGTCACATAGTGGACAAGCAGCAAAAGCTAGATCCAGAATCCAGGTCTCCTGATCCCAAACCTGTGTTCAGTCCACATGTTTGTGTGTGTGTGTATGTGTGTGTGTGTGTGTTTGGCAGGGGGGAGAGGCAGAAAGGGTGCGGAATAAGGAAGGGAGGAGAGGGGCCACGTGGTTCTCTGATCTCCTGATCCTGGAAGTCAGGGGTTAATCAGTCAGTGGTATTTATTGAGGGCTTGTGGTGTGCAGAGCCCTCTCACATCAATCCAGACAACAAGAGAAGGATAATGAAGGGTTTGCATCTTGAAAGTACTTCTAAGGTGCGCAACTAGTACACATATATTATTTAGCTTAGGTCCAGGCCTGAAAGAAATTAGACCTGGCCTAATTGGAATGGTACTCAAAGAAAAGGAATCTTTTCATTGCTATCTCCCTCTCTCTAGACTGTAAGCTCGCTGTGGGCAGAGAATGTGTCCATTTATTGTTCTATTTTACTCTCCCAAGCACTTAGTATTGTGCCCTGCACACAGTAAACATTCAATAAGTGCTACTGAATGAATTATCAATTTTCACGCCCTCTGGGGAGTGTTTCCATGCAGGGCCAGATCTTTGAGAAGGCATCCCATATACGGGAGCCACAGGAGAGAGCAAAAAGCCAGCCTGATGGGTCAGTCATTCAGTCATATTTAGTGAGCGCTTACTGTGTATGGAGCACTGTACTAAGCACTTGAGAGAGTACAATATAACAACAAATGGTCCCTGCCCACAACAAGCGTACAGACTAGAGGGTCACCCCAGGCTGCTCCAAACAGGCAAACACTGTTGATGAGTGAAGAAACTTGGTGCAGCCGTCTTATCTTTTGTGAAATATTTTCTCCTTCTGCTTCCTCCTCCCCCACCTCTCCCATCCTGCCCCTCCCGCCACCCCTCACCTTCCTTAAGCCTGTGTGTATGACAAAATGAGTTGTCATTTCAGATATATCAGGAAGGTTTAAAATCCAGTTCAAGATAGCACATGGCTGTAAACATTATTAATTAACCACCAGGAATTTTACAGTGGAGTTGAAACTTCCAAACCCAAAGCTGCTCAGTTTAAATTAAAGATCGTTCAGGTTACCTTCAGAAGTTCAAAGAGAATTATTTTAGAGCTTCCTTACAACTTCTGAGCCCTACAGGACATCAATCAGTCGATGGCCTTTATTGGGCGCTTACTGTGTGCAGAGCACTCTACTAAATGCTTTGAAAGATACAATATAACATCATCATGATTGATATTTATTGAGGGCATACTGAACTACACATTTGGGAGAGTACAATACATGATGATGATGATGGTATCGGTTAAGCGCTTACTATGTGCCAAGCACATATTTATTGAGCTCTTACTGTGTGCAGAGCACTGTACTGAGCTCTTGAAAAGTACAGTTCAGCAATAGAGAGAGACAATCCCTTCCCACACCGGGCTTACAGTCTAGAGGTGGGGAGACAGGCATCAAAATAGGTAAATAGAATTATAGATATGTACATAAATACACAAATACTTGGGGGCGGGGAGACACAGTTCCCTCCCCACAGAGAGCTTACAACCTAGATCAAAAACGTAATTCCACATTCCTTCAAGTGCTTTATTTCAATACAGATCAGATTTGTCTTTCTCTCCACTTCCAGACTGTGAGCCCGTTCTGGGCAGGGGTTGTCTCTATTTGTTATTGAATTGTACTTTCCAAGTCCTTAGTACAGTGCTTTGCACACAGTAAGCGCTCAGTGAATACAACTGAATGAATGAATTTGTCCTAATAAGGCCCGCTCAAATTCCATGAGAAGGCATAGCAGTAATAGTATTGATTAAGCATTCAGTATGTTCTAAGTGCTGGAAAAATTACACAGGTGAAAATTAGTTCCTGGCTCCCTAGGGGCTCAGTCTGTGAAACTAGAACTGTGATATTAGAAGATAACAGAGTTTCATAACAGGGGCAGCTGTTAATATCAGCAAAAGCAAACTCCAATGGAATACAAGTCAACCTGGAGCCAATTTACCAGAACAGTCAGTCAGTCATATTTATTCAGCACTTAATGTGTGCAGAGGACTGTAATAATAAAACAATAATAATAATAGTATTTGTTAAGCGCTTATTATGTGCCAAGCACTGTTCTAAGTGCTGGAGTAGATACTAGGTAATCAGGTTGTCCCACATGGGGCTCACAATCTTAATCCCCATTTTACAGATGAGGAAACCGAGGCCCAGAGAAGTTAAGTGACTGGACCAAAATCACACAGCTGACAAGTGGCAGAGGCAGGATTAGAACCCATAACCTCTGACTCCCAAGGCCATGCTCTTTCCACCGAGCCACGCTGCTTTTCCTGTACTAAGTGCTCGGGAGAGTACAATATATCAATAAACAGACACATATCAAAAAACAGGCACATCTATGGAGTTGGTAGATGTGACCCCTGGCCAAAAGGAATTTATAGTCTACAGGGGGAGGCAGACACCAAAGTAGATTAGGATTAGGGGAAATAGTAGAGTATAAAAATATTTACCTAAGTTCTATGGGGCTGGCACCGGGGATCAAAGTGTTTAAGGGGTACACAGTCAAGCACATACATATTTATTGTACTCTCCCAAGTGCTTAGTACAGAGTTCTGCATACAATATGCACTCAATAAATACCATTGATTGGTATTACAAGGGCAAATTAACTAAATAGAAATTAAGTTTATCCTTGCCAACAAAGTGAGCCCACATTTTTTTTTCAGTCCTTGAAGAAGCTCAACCATGCCAACGTGGTAAAACTGAAAGAAGTTATCAGGGAAAACGATCACCTCTACTTTGTCTTTGAGTACATGAAGGAAAACCTTTACCAGCTGATGAAAGAAAGGTACGGTTTCCGGGTGGGTCTGAAAACGAAGCTCTTATGAAAGATTGTATTGCTCTCTGGCTTTGCTTGCTTGCAGATTCCAGGGCCTTCTATAACCTTTTAATGGGCGCATTGAGCCTCTGACTTTTCAAGTTGCTTATCGGAGCAAAGACTGGGGCCCTTGTTCCTGCTATGAAGGCAGCTTTCATAAGTTGGCAGGAAAATATTCTAATTGATGCATCCCCCGATCAATATTCAAAGCAGAAGCACATGATCCCGTCTCTGCCACCATCCCGAGCTCTACCAGTCCAGTTGGTTTCCCCTGGAGGGTGCTGTGTTTATCCGGAGACCGATGTGACGGGGGCCATGTTGCATTTGGTCCGATTTATTGTACATCTTGAGTGTTTTCGGGGGTTAGGGAAAGTGAAACAACGAAGGCTCCTTGAATGCTGGCCTTCAGGAGGAAAAGGAGTGCAGTGTTGGGCTTCGGGACATATTTCGGGGCTGCAGAGGTGCTTCTTCTCAGCGGCTCTCCAACCAATGGAGGGGGCATCTCTTCTCCATGGAAACAGGGAGGTTAAACGGTTTGCCCACGTTTCGCGTCACCCTATCCACACCTGTGGTGCCGACCTCTCGCCCGGCCCCTGCCCCCAGCAGGGAAATGCCACAGGGAGCGTCGGCACAGGAAAGCTGAGGTGAGGTGACAATTGCATCTCCCGGCCTGGAAAGCGAGAGTTGCGGGCCACCCATGATCCTCCCTCCTCCTTCTCCTTCCTCTCCCAGCCAGAGGAGCCTGAGGACCTTGGCCTAAGTGCCAGACTCTCGCCATACTCCCGGGTGGGGGTGGCCGGCCAGTCAGGACCAGAACTCCGAGCCCAGGACTGCCTCCCCCCCCCCCCCAGACCTCTGAGGCTTTGTAAGCCCGTCCCCTGAACTGGCCCCTGGAGCGTTGCCGGCTTTTGGTGTGGGTCAGAGCTAAAACTTGCCACCTTCACCTTGTGTCGAAGACAAAAGAAAATCGCCCTCTCTCCTAGATACCTGTCAGATGTGATATACCAAAGTTCACCAGTATGTTTCCACCTTCTTTTTCATGCCCCGAGTTTTGTTTGTTTTAAATGAATATTGTTAAAGGGACAGCAGTTGCTAAATAAAGTGGAATTTTTATTGGATGACAAAGTACGGCCACCTGCATAAAAGATGCTGACCGATGTTTTCGTAACTACTGCTATCACCTTATCATTTATTATAAGTGCATGAGGACAGAAAAGATAAGCACATGTATGGTTTTCTAACTCGATTTTTCCTTTCCTACCACTCTAGAAACAAGTTGTTTCCTGAATCCGCCATTAGAAATATCATGTATCAAATATTGCAGGGACTTGCATTTATCCATAAACATGGTAAGAAATTGGGAATTACCGTTCTTTAAATTTAGAGCATGACTAACTCTTCTTCATGGTAACCTCTAGTAGGAAGGAATTGATTTGCTTTTTTGTAACCAAGTTGGAATGAGGGCAGAGTGAATGGTTGAGAGATTAATTGACAGAGATGGTTTCGGTTGGGGGTGAACTCTAGGCTCTGTTGCAATGGCTATGAAATCCCCATTTTCTCCTTAATTTAGCATGTGCAAATTTTCTTATTCTCATATTTTGCCTTTTTCATTTTATCGTCATATTTTGCCTTTTTCATTTTATCATCATATTTTGCCTTTTTCGTACTTCACCATTCCTGAAGTGAGTTATCCCTCTCAGCAGCGTTAAAAGAGGGCTTGGACTTGTCATTTGCATTTTGCGAATGTGGAAACTGAAGCACAGAGAGGTTAAGTTATTGGCCAGAGGTCACACGGCAAATTGGTGGCAAAGGCAAGAATAGAACATCTGGTCCCAGAATCCAGTGCTTCCGTGTGGTCTCCCATTTTATTCAACAAGCAGATTTTAAACTCTTGCATTTGCAACTAATCAATTGATCGATCAATCAGTCACTAGTATTTGAGCACTAACGGTGTGTACGGGCGATGTACGGGCGTATGGGAAAGTACAGTAGCCTGCCCTCAAGGAGCTTACAGTCTAGCTGGGGAGGCAGACATTAAAGAAATTACAGGTAGGGAAAGCAACCGAGTATAAAGATCTATACATAAGTGCTGTGGGGCTTGGGGAGGGGCGAGTCCCTATATACTTAGGGGGTATGAACTCAAGTGCATAGGTGATACAGTAAGAAAAGAGAATAGGTTGGGGATATGAGATGAATTGAGGAAGGCTTCCTGGAGGAGATGTGATTTTAGCCATGTTCTGGAGATGGAGTGTGTGGTGATCTGTCAGATGTCAAAGGGGAGGGAGTTCCAGGCAGAAGGGAGGACGGAGCAAGGGGTCAATGGCTAGAGAGACAAGACTGAGGTATCATCAGAGGCTTGATCTTCAGCAGAGCCTTCCTAAGTCTGGTTAAGGTACTGGTTTAGCCCAGGGTTTTTTTGTTGTTGCTGTGTTTGTCTTTTTGTTTTTTAAGTGTGTTTGTTAAGCAGTTACTTTGTGGCAGGCCCTGAACTGAGCCCTGGGGTAGATACAAGCTACTTAGATTGGACCCAATCCTTGTCCCTCATGGGGCTTACAGTTTTAATTCCCATTTTGCAGATGAGGTAACTGAGACACAGAGAAATTAAGTGACTTGCCCAAGGTCCAGTCCTATTTATTGAGCTCTACTGTGTGCAGAGCACTGTACTAAGGGCTTGGGAGAGTACACTGCAGCAGAGATGGTAGGCATGTTTCTTATTCCTAAAGAGTTTACAGTCTAGAAGGAAGTGGAAGATGCCAGCTGGCTTATCTCTCATTCATTCTCCCATTCAGTCATATTTATTGAGTACTTGCCGAGCACTGAACTAAGTGCTTTGGATAGTACAATACAACAATAAAGGGACACGTTCCCTACCCACAACAAGCTTACAGTCTAGAGAGGGGGAGACAAACACTAATGTAAATAAATCAATTACAGGTATGTATGCAAGTGCTTTGGGGTTTGGGAGGGGGGAGAACAAAGGGAACAAAGGGAACAAGTCAGGGCGATGCAGAAGGGAGTGGGAGAAGAGAAAAGGGGGGCTCAGGGGAGGCCTCCTGGAGGAGATGTGCCTTCAGTAAGGTTTTGAAGTGGGAGAGAGTAATCGTCAGATTTGAGGAGCGTGTTCCAGGCCAGAGGCAGATGTGGGTGAGGGGTCAGCAGTGAGATAGGCAAGAGGGAGGCACAGTGAGAATGTTAGCATTAGAGGAGCAAAGGCTGGGTTGTACTAAGAGAGAAGTGAGGTGAGGTAGAGGGGCAAGATGATGGTGTGCTTTAAAGCCAATGGCGAGGAGGTTTTGTTTGATGTGGGGGGTGGATGGGCAACCTTGGGAGTTTTTTGAGGAGTGGGGTGATGTGTCCTGAAAGTTTTTTGTAGAAAAATGATCCGGGCAGCAGAGCGAAGTGTGGACTGGAGTGGGGAGAGGTGGGAGGCTGAGAGGTCAGCAAGGAGGATGATGCAGTATTTCAGGAGGGGATAGGATGAGTGATTGGATTAAAATGATAGCAGTTTGGATGGAGAGGAAAGGGTGGATTTTAGCAATGTTGTGAAGGTGGGACCGACAGGATTTAGTGATGGACCGAATATGTGGATTGAATGAGGCAAAGAGCCCAGGGATAAAGAAAATTACAGATATGTACTTAAGTGCTTTGGTGCTGGGAGAGGGGGAAGAGCAAAGGGAGCAAGTCAGGGTGATGCAGAAGGGAGTGGGAGATGAGGAAAAGTGGAGCTTAGTCTGGGAAGGCCTCTTGGAGGAGGTGTACCTTCAGTAAGGCTTTGAAATGGGGGAGAGTGGTTGTCTGGTTCAAACTCATTATCTTGTGACTACCTTAGTGCTTGGTAAAGTTCTAGGACCATGGCACGTTCTTAATCAATGCCATAAAAAATGTGTTTTCAGTCCGAGGCAGTAGGTCGCTATAGATTTGTTCAGTGTCTGTGCCTTGAACAGCTCCTCTTTTTCTCTTTAAGTGTGAGAGACTTGAAGTGAGGGCCATAGGCTGAGACATGAAAGCCCTCCTTCTGGTCCTCTAATCTGGGAAGGCTTCCTGAGTGAGGAGGACTTTGCAAAGAGTCTTGAATGGGGGCGGGGTGAACAGATGAGAAGATAGAAACTAGTACAGGAGGGATCAATTAACAATTATTGAGCACCTACCATGTGCAGACCACTGCACTTCATGCTTGGGTGAGTGCCTTGGAATTAGTGTACCTGATCCCTACCTTCCAGGAGATTTTAATTTAGGATGAAATGGAAGAAGGCAGGGACTGGGGCATGGAGAAGGGTCTGAGACCAGGTTTGCACATCTGGAGTGGAGGGAACAGGAAGACTGGGAGGGGGAAAAGCCTTTAAAAACCAGGAGCTGAACTGTATGCCAAGTTACACAGGAGCTAGTGGGAACTGGAAGCAGGAGAAAAAGAGAGGTGGTTTTTGTTCTGACTGGAAGATGAAGCAGGGTGGCAGGTGGTGGAGGTTTGCTGGCATGAGATTATTATTATTAATAATCATATTTATTGAGTGCTTACTTTGTGTAAAGCACAGTACTAAGCACTCGTGATGACCAGGGCCTAAACCTGAGCTTCAGCTGAGAAAATTTGAGCACATAATGATGATGATATGGTATTTGTTAAATGCTTACTATTTGCCAAGCGCTGTTCTAAGTGCTGGGGTAGATACAAGGTTATCAGTCCCTGTTCCACATGACACTCACAGTCTGATTAGGAGGGAATATGATTTCATCTCCATTTTTACAGATGAGGAAACTAAGGCACAGGGAAGTTACTTGACTTGCTCAATGGCAAACAGCAGACAAATGACAGAGGTGGGATTAGAATCCAGGTCCTCTGACTTCGAGGCCCGTGGCCTTTCCGCTAGGCCATGCCGCTTCTCCGAGCGAGAGGAGGTACTCTAGTGCCTCCCTCATTCTCCGTGTGACCGGGAGGCAAGTCAAACCGTCTTTTGGTTCTTCAGTTCTGCCAGCTGGGAAAAGGGAATAGTGATCTTTTCTTATTAGTCTTCAGCAGAGAACTTCCTGAGTGTCAACCAGAGCATAAGAGTGAAACTCTTGGCCTCCTCCAAAAAAAGGCATAGCAGTGATCCAGCGTGGGGCTCTCTGCCCCTCCAATTTCAGGGGTCAAGGCCTCGTGGGAGTTTGTAGACAAAGGGTTCCTTTTAAGGGGCTGAGATTTTCCACATTCCTCAACCAGCACCGTTGTCGGCATCTGGGGGCCGGGGTTCTCTGAAGGGCAGAGTCCAGAAGACAATTGGGTGATTTTTACCAACCTGAGAACCTCCGAGGCCCCTTGTCTAGGTTAGGAGTTGGTCAGCCTCCATTAACGGTATCTGCCGTTGAGTCATCTGACTAACATTCTGATGGAAAGCCTCTTTCTGGGATAGAAAACAGGTTTTTTCTTTCAATTAGCCCATTGGCAGCAGCCCCTGGAAGAGGAGGAGCCACTGCTGACTGGGGGTGGATAGGAATGATAATAACTGTGGTATCTGTTAAGCTCTTACCATGTGCCGCCAGGGGTGGATACAAGTAAATTGGGGGGGACACAGTCCCTGTCCCACGTGGGGCTCATAGTCTCAATCCCAGTTATACAGATGAGGTAACTGAAGCCCAGAGAAGTGAAGCGATTTGCCCGAGGTCACACAGCAGACAGGAGGTGGAGCCGGGATTAGAACCCATGACCTTCTGACTCCCAGGCCCACGCTAGTGGGTTAGATGGGAGAATGGTCCGGAGTAATGGATTCAGGGTGAGGGAAACGGAGGGAGGGAGAGAAAAGAGCAAGCTGGTCCCAGTTCTGAGTATGAGTAGGGAACCCCGGTCTCCCCACCTTAACTTTACCTGCCCCTCGGTATTGAGCATGTCCAGTGAGGCTTATAGGTCTCCGCCAGGAAGATCCCCCAGGCTGTGTTAGGGTCAGGAGCGGGTACACACGATGAAGATGCTTCAAGAAACACATTTCCCCGATGAAGTCTCTACTAACTGATGCCACAAATGTCTCTTAAGGGCACATGGGGAAATACTGTGCTGATATGTGTGCGGAGTCATGTTAGCCCCGGATTTCCTTGTAATTGAGGGTTTCGTTAAGTGCTTACTCTGTAGCAACACTGTACTGAATACTGGGTGTAAATACAAGTTCATCAGGTCATACACAGTTCCTGTCCCATTTGGGGCTCAAAGTCTAAGTAGGAGGAGGAACAGGTATTAAACCCCACTTTATAGATGAGAAAACAGGCACAGAGAAGTGAAGGGACATGTCCAAGGAGTCAGATGGTGGGGCTGGGATTTTTTTTTAATGGCATTTGTCAAGTGCTTACTATGTGCCAGGCACTGTTCTAAGCACCGGGATAGGTATAAGTTAATTAGGTTGGACCCAGTCCCTGTCCCACGATCCCCATTTTCAGATGAAGTAACTGAGGTAAAGGGAAGTTTAAGTGACTTGCCCCAGGTCACACGGCAGACAAGTGGTGAAGCCGGGATCAGAACCCAGGTCTCTGACTCTCAGGTCCTTGCTCTTCCCATTAGGCCATGTGGCTTCCTGTAATCCTCCTGGTTTCTCCATGCCGCCTTTGCAACGTGGCTGTTTTTAGGGATACCAGGAGCCAGTCGAGCACGCTCACACACTCCCCCTCTCTCTCTCCCCGTCTCCCTTCTGTGAAAAGCAGAACTGAGGGGCCTCACCTCTCTGATCTCCTACTTCAGCCCAGCCTACACACCCCACTCCTCCAGCACCAGCTTACTCACTGTGCCCTGATCTTGTCTGTCTCCCCACCGTCCCCTTTCCCACATCTTCCCCCTAGCCTGTAATTCCCTCCCCCTCTATATACTCCAGACCACCACTCTGTCCACCTTCAAAGCATTGTAAAGGTCACAGCTCCTCCAAGAGGCCTTCTCCGATTAAGCCCTTTTCCCCCAGCTCGCTTTCCCTTCTGCTCTCCCTATGCACTTACTTGGTTCTGTGACTTTTGGACTTTTGATATTTGCCCATCCCCACTCAACAGAACTTGTGTACATCTCTTTAAATTATATATTATAAAACATTTATTCCTATACTGTTATACTCATATAACTATTCTGTTATATAGTGTAGTAGAGAAGTAGCGTGGCTCAGTGGAAAGAGCACAGGCTTGGGTTCGAATTCGGTCTCTGCCACTTGTCAGCTGTGTGACTGTGGGCAAGTCACTTCACTTCTCTGTGCCTCAGTTACCCCATCTGTAAAATGGGGATTAAGATTGTAAGCCTCACAAGGGACAATCTGATTACCCTGTATCTACCCCAGCGCTTAGAACAGTGCACTGCACATAGTAAGCGCTTAACAAATACCAACATCATTATTATTATTATTTCCCAACCACATAGTACAGTGCTCTGCACATAGTAAGTGCTCGATAAATAACATTGATTGTTTGATTGATTGAGGCCAGCCAGAGACTGGCTCACCATAGTGCTTTAGGGAGAGCAGGCCGGGAGGTCATTCTGCCAGCTTTGTGTAGTGTGAAAAGTCACGTTTCTGAGTCTTCTCCTTCCTTAAGAGGCTGACTCTGCCCCAGCTAGGGGAACAGGGGAGCTGGTTAGCGGGAGCAGAAAATAAACATCTGCTTCTCTAGCAATGCAGGCTCCCTCATGGAGCTCGTGGTCTAATGGGAGAGGAAGGTCAGATACGTAAATGTCTGTAAACAAAGCTGACAAACATAAAACCAGTGTCCAATGCACAGTCAATGCCTGCATGTCTCTCTGAAGAGCTGGGGGTGGGAGGGTGTGAGAAGTGCCTATGAGTGATAAGTAGCTTTTGGATTCTGAGAAGAAATACATCATATAATGTCTCATTTGAGATTTTACATCATCCTCAGGATAACTACATCTAGCAAGCGAAACAGAACCAAGCTAGGGTTTTTATGCCTCAACAGAGTCTAGATCTGGAGAACCCAGACAGATCGGGATTGACATTTGACTGTCATTGCAGGCTTCTTCCACCGAGATTTAAAACCGGAAAACCTCCTTTGCATGGGGCCGGAATTGGTGAAAATAGCAGATTTTGGATTGGCCCGAGAAATCCGGTCGAGACCTCCTTACACGGATTACGTGTCTACGAGATGGTAAATGCCATGCCTTCTCTCCCAAATGAATAAAACTGTGTTGAAGTAAAATCAAACTGATCATTAGAAGGCTAACAATGAAGTCCCTGCCAACATTTGGACTTCAAGCGAAGCAGCACGGCCTACTGGATAGAGCATGGGCCTGGGAGTCAGACAGACCTGGGTTCTAATCCCGGCTCCCCCCACTTGTCAGCTCTGTACCTTGGTGAAATCACTTCACTTCTCTGTGCCTCAGTTACCTCATCAGTAAAATGGGGATTGAGACTGTGAGCCCCACATGGGACAGGGACTATGTCCAACCCGGTTACTAACTCCCCAGTGCTTAGTACAGTACCTGGCACATAGTAAGCACCTAACAAATATTACAATTATTAAGAGGGTCGTGCTTTCAGACAATAGGGGTGGTGTATTTTCAGATACCTTCACATCGTGCTTGCACGAATGGCTTGCATTCCATATGTTATGTGAATAGGTGCCCATTATGCTGTCTCTTCAGGTGTGTAAGGGTCAGTTTTATGGGTCAGAAACATGGCTCACCTCTACTGCTCACTACCCCATCACTTATTGTCTGCAATCTCCTGTTTTGAAATAATAATAATTGCGGTATTTGTTAAGCGCTTACTGTGTACCAAGCACTACACTAAGTACTGGGGTGGGTACAAGATCAAAAGGTCCCACATGAGGCTCACCGTCTAAATAGTAAGTAGAACAGGTATTGAATTCCCATTTGCAGTTGAGGAAACCGAGGCTCAAGGAAGTGAAGTGATTTGCCCAAGGTCACCCAACAGGCAAACAGCGGAACAGGGATTAGAACCCAGGTCCTCTGGCTCCCAGGCAGTGCTTTATCCACTAGGCCACGCTCCTCCTCCAAACACTGTGGTGGCAAGTGTCGTGGAAGCGTCTTCTGAGAATGACCGTTCCATTAGAGCACACCTGGTTCTGCCATAATCCACGTTTGGGCTGGGTCATCATTACAGATTTGGGGAACGCTCTTCCGACAGCGCGGGCCCGTTTGGGTAGAGCGCTCCGCAGTGCTGGCAGGGACGGATCGTGAGCCTGCTCCCAGCGGGTGAGGAGACCTGCCGTCTGACTTTTCCTCAATGTGGTTTTTGGCAAGATTGCAAGTCCAGTTTTATAGGAGGACTGAAAGGACAGTATTTTAAAGAAAATAGAAACAGAAAACAACTGCAGCAAACTCTGAAACCTTTAAATCGGGAATGTTTGGCAGGTTCTGGCCATGATGTCTTCCTGGAAGCCAGCAGATCGCCCGTCTGCTGGTTCAGGCAAGCTGACTCATCACCGTGGCGGTGGCAAGAGGGCTTCCACAGGGACGGTGGCATGGGTTTAAGGAGGACAGGTGGGCAGAGGAATCAGGTCATGCCTCGGGTGCCGTACGTACCCGTCAGAGAGGGCACCTCGCTATTACGTTTTCTTACTGCTAGTCAAACTTCATTCAGAGTCCTGGGACACCACAGAGCTAAGCCCTGAAGAGAACGCATTCTGGAGAGGACATTCTGTTTGCCCCTTCAAGACCTACATCTCTGAAAGAAGAAGATCAAGAAGGCTGTGGGGGAAGAGGAAGAGGAAGCCCAGCAGAGAAGTCCACCTGCAAATGGAATATGGGCACCATCTTCCATTAGGCAAAAGACCAAAAGATTTATTCTCTTTCTGGGGCTACAAATGATGTACTTACGCTTGTGTTCCGGGCAAAAGGTGACTTATTTCTGTCCCGCCAGGTACCGTGCTCCGGAAGTCCTCCTGCGATCCACCTGCTACAGCTCGCCCATCGACATCTGGGCCGTCGGCTGCATCATGGCGGAAGTTTACACCCTGAGGCCTCTCTTTCCAGGCGCCAGTGAGATCGACACAATATTCAAAATTTGCCAGGTCCTGGGAACACCCAAAAAGGTAAGCAACTTGGCCTCGTGGAAGGATCACGGGCCTGGGAGTCATAGGACCTGGGTCCTAATCCTGGCTCCGCCACATCCCTGCTGTGTGACCTTGGGCAAGTCAGTTCTCTATGCCTCAGTTTCCTCAACTGCAAAATGAGGATTAAGACTCTGAGCCCCATGTGGGACAGGGACTGTGTCCAATCTGATTAGCTTAGTACAGTGCCTGGCACATAGTAAGTGCTTAACAAATATCACAATCATTATTATTATTATTGCTATTATAGGAAAACCGAGAGCACAGGGCCAGGACTAGTCAGAGAAAACTCCCTATTTCCCCACAGACAAATCTCCAACGCGATCTTCCCACGGAGACTTGAGACGGGGCGAGGATTCTGGCACATTGTATTTTTGCCCCAGTCATATCCATCCCTGTGCCGGCCTTAACTTGGGCTAGAGGATTATGTCACTGACGAGAAACCAGGGTGCCAGAGCTCTTCCCTTAGGTGTCTTGGCACCACCACATGTATCTAGTGTAGAAATATAATAATAATGTTGGTATCTGTTAAGCGCTTACTACGTGCAGAGCACTGTTCTAAGTGCTGGGGTAGATACAGGGTGATCACGTTGTCCCACGTGAGGCTCACAGTTAATCCCCATTTTACAGATGAGGTAACTGAGGGACAGAGAAGTGAAGTGACTTGCCCACAGTCAGCTAAGTGGCAGAGCCAGAATTCGAACCCATGACCTGACTCCCAAGCCCGGGCTCTTTCCACTGAGCCACGCTGCTTCTCTGAGCCACGCTGCTTCTGTACTCAACCATTGATTTTGACCACTCAAGTGGCAGATATTTTTAGGTTTGTCACCTTCCATTAAAGTGGAAGGAGCACAGGCCTGGGAGTCAGAGGACCTGGGGTCTAATCCCACCTCCGTCCACTTGTCTGCTGTGTGACTTCAGGCAAATTCACTTACTTCTCTGTTGACTGACCTGATTATTTGGATTGAACCCCAATTCTTTTGTACTGTACTTGGCACAAAAGTAAGCCCTTAACAAATATACTACTACTACTAATAATAATAATAAAAAAAACTGTTGGTATTTGTTAAGCGCTTACTATGTGCAGAGCACTGTTCTAAGAGCTGGGGGAGACATGGGGGAATCAGGTTGTCCCACGTGGGGCTCACAATCTTAATCCCCATTTTACAGATGAGGTAACTGAGGCCCAGAGAAGTTAAGTGACTTGCCCACAGTCACACAGCTGACAAGTGGCAGAGCTGGGATTCGAACTCATGACCTCTGACTCCAAAGCCCATGCTCTTTCCACTGAGCCACGCAGCTAACAACAACAATGAAGATAATGTTTATGGACAGGGAGCTGGCCACTTTGTTAATCTGTACTTCCCAAGTGTCTAGTTCGATGCACCACACCAAGAGTGCTCAATAAAGGCTACCACTCCCCACATGGAGTGGGACCCCCATCCCCCCAGGTGTGCGGCTGATAGTGCCTTTCGGTTTCCGGTTGGGGCCCATACGTCCCCGGCGATCTCCTGCCCAATGTCCCCACCAATCAACCTTTCCTTTCTCTCTCAGAACGACTGGCCCGAAGGCTACCAGCTTGCAGGCTCCATGAACTTCCGCTGGCCCCAGTGCATCCCCAACAACCTCAAAACCCTGATTCCAAACGCCGGCAGCGAGGGGATCCAGCTCATGAGAGACATGCTCCAGTGGGACCCCAAAAAGCGACCGACAGCGAGTCAGGTTTCCTTGCGTTTCCTCATGCTCTGGTCTTCCTCCGGCACGGGGCCCCTCCCGCATCCCAGGAACCCTCTTCCCAACCCGGGCACGTGTCCAGGCAGGGGAAGTCAAACATGTAGAAAGCTAAGCTTGCTTGCCAAGGAGAGTCAGTCCAGCAAGACTAGATGGGATCGGTTAGTTTCTTGTGGTGAAACCAGCACTGGCGGCCTCGGGTGGTCACACAGAGGCCGGGCCGCATTAACCGTCCGGAGGTTTAAAATGGGTAGAACTGCTCTGAAAATGAGGGTGAGAGGGTGTGCGATAGGGATATGGGATAGGGATGTGGATAATGTGGTTTGGAGCTGGGCTTGCCTTGGCCTCTGGGGAATTCCCAGAGAGCAAGTTTCCATTTGCACATCTGCCCCTTGGCGAGCTTGAGGTCAGAGGGAGCCACACGACAGCTAGGATTGTCTTTGAGGTGAGAGGTGCTTTCGAGTTGGGCTCCTCTGGCGGTGTGAGTGCACTAGTGTCTTCAGAGAGAGTTTTGCCTTAATTCTGCTCATCCAGCTCCCCTGCGTGGCTAAGCGGAATAACAAGAGCATCACTCTTGTTCAAGAGAACCGGGGTATAGACCCGATGGATCGATCTAGCGCCTCAGGTCAGGACACCCCACGGCCCTGGTGGAATCAGAGTCAAAGCTGGGGCACCTGCGGGGCAGAGAGGGAAGTTACCGACGTTCCCTGGTGGGTTCATCCTTTCTGACCAACCAGCCTTCCCCCGGGCATCTCCGCTGTCTCTGAATGATGCCGTCTGCATTTGCTTCTAGGCCCTGCGCTATCCCTACTTCCACGTGGGCCACCCACAGGTCAGCACGACACAGAGCCACAAGGACCTGGGGAAGCAGGAGTTTCAGAAACCGGTAGCCTCTTCCCACATGAAGCCGGTCCCGCCTGCCCAGCCTCCGACCAGACCCCCTCCTCGGCTCTCCTCCAGGCCGTACCAACCCAGCCAGCCCCCGCAGCGTCTGGCAAACCATTATAAAGCGGAATCTTCACCAGTCGATCCCGTGGACCATTTACGAGAGGAAAAGCCCAATTCCCTGCTCCTCCCGGCTCTCCACAGCAAAATGGCTCAGCAGGTAAGGGATGGGCTTTCATTATTTGCCCTTTATCCCAGAAATGAATCGGACTCCTTCCTTCACACTCCCCTTGCTCCCCCATGCTTTTTTCCCCCACTTTTATGGGATTTTCAGTTCTCATATCAGCATGTCAGTGGTATTTACTGAACTCTTATAATGTGCAGAACACTATATTAAGTGCTTGGGAGAGTACAATACAACAGAGTTGGCTGACACGTTCCCTGCCTACAATGAACTTAGAGTCTAGAGGGGGAGACGGACATTAATATAATGCCAAGGTTCCCAAATGTCCCGTAGCATTTGATCTGAACATGATAACATGAGGCGAAAGGCTCAGGAAGGAGCCTGCCCAGGCCGCCCCCAAAATCTGGGCTCTGGGACTACCCCCTCACCTCCTCGTTTCCCACTAGGTGGCTGGAACCCTGACAACGTGGTCGCTTGGGGTTAAAGTCCCAGCAGACCTCAGGGGCACTGCATGAAGTCAGCCGTTTCCCGTTTTCTCGGCACTAAGGTTGGGGTCATCTGATCTCGCAGCAGAGCTGAACTCCCCGCCGTGGTCAGCTGGGCTGACTCTGCCGTGCCGTGGGGTTCACATTCCCACCTCAGTAGGCAGAGCGGCCTCCCCTCCCTGCACCCTCATTTGGCGATGAGGTAGGGAGGTGGGGACGGAGAGAGTCTCGACTGGGAAGAGGATCAGCGAGACGGGGATTCCATTCCCCAGTTTGGTCTCCAATGTGGCGAGGCATCGGAGGCTCGCAGCGGCTACCCTTTCCTCCGGCGGTAGCGAAGGAGGAGTGCCCGGGCCACTTGGCTGCTAGGGGAGCACTGCAAGGGCCTATAGTGAGTTGGTGCACCGGGTCCCCTGGGGCTACCCCTCAGTTGGTCAGGGGCAGAGGTAGGGTACACGGGTGAGTAAATTATGTGCTCGGGGCAGCGGCCCAGGGGGCCGTAATACTTGGGTAGACTCAGTAGACGAAGCCGGCTGCTGCCTGTTTCCTTCCCCCCTTGGACCCAGGTTGTGTCGGCCTGTGGCTGTTACAGGGCACCCACGGCTATCCCAGGTGCTAAGGTACTCAATGCTCTTCTGTAAAGTCAGTGACAGTGTCTTGCAAGCGGGTAAAAACGTAACAAACATTCCCGCCTCTTGGTTGTGGACCATTACTCCTCTTCCCCTACCAAAAAAAAAAAAAGGGCTCCGTGATGGGGACTACATTCTCTGGGGGCAGGGAGATCGTTCACGGTAGGTCCAGAGAGGCGGAGAATGTTCCTGACTCTTCCTCCTCCCTGCCTTTACTTCCTTTATAACACGAGAGGAAGAGCGCATCAAATAAAAACTCCTCACCATTGGCTTTAAATCACTCAATCACTTTGTCCTTTCCTACCTCACCTCACTACTCTCCTACTACAGCCCATCCAGCATACTTGGGTCCTCTAATGCTAATCTTCTCACTGTATCTCGATCTCATCTGTCTCGCTGCCGACCTCATATCTCGCCCACATCCCGCCTCCGGCATGGAACGCCCTCCCTCCTCGTAGCCGACAGACAATTACTCTCTCCCATTTCAAAGCCTCATTAAAATACCACTCCTCCAAGAGGCCTTCCCTGACTAAGCCTTCCTTTCCTCTTTTCCCACTCCCTTCTGCGTCGCCCTGACTTGCTCCCTTTGTTCATCCCTCCTCCCAGCCCCACAGCACTTTTATTTCTTTCTATTAATGTCTGTCTCCTCCACTAGACTGTGAGCTTGTTGTGGGCAGGGATTGTGTCTGTTTATTGTTATACTATACTGTCCCAAGCACTTAGTACAGTGCTCTGCGAGTAGTAGGTGCTCAACTGGGACGATTGAGTGAATGAATGACTGGCAGGAGTCGCTCTTGAGGTTGTGGAGAGCCCCTCGTCAACCCGTGCTGTCGGCCCTTGGTGGTCACGCTCCGCTCTCTGGGTCTGCAGAAAATCCCAACAGTCCCGGCCCACTCCAACGGTGAAATCCAACCAAAGAGCAGGAGGCTATGGGGCCGCTTCGGCCGGGTCCTGAAGGGTCCCGAGGACTGCTGGGATGACTTGGATGACCTGGACTTCGGCCTGTCCCTCGCCAAGCCGAACGTGAAAAACAAGAAAAGACAGAGCGATGAGGCGCTGTGCCGGTGAGTACCCTCCCCGCAGAGGCGGTGGCCGTCCGGGCCCGGGAGGCGTGAGGCCCGGGACAGCCCGCGGGACCTCGGCCCCCTTTTGTCTCCTTGCAGGTTTGAGAGTGTTTTGGACCTGAAGCCTTCAGATCCTGCAGGGACCGGCAGCAGCGCTCCCGCCCGGCCTGCCCTCCCACAGCAGGACCCCCCGACGTCGCGATCTGCGGCCAAACTGCACTACCTGAAGCACTCGAGGTATCTGCCTGGTGAGCAGGAGCAATTTTTCTCATAACGTCTTCATCGTTTTTGGTAACCGAGCATTCCCTTTCCCCAGAAGTTCCTTACGGAGGCCCATGCTAAGATTGCACGGGAACATTTTTGGCGGAGTGGTGCTCGGCGACGGAGGGTAATAATAATAATGGTATTTGTTAAGCGCTTACTATTTGCCAAGCACTGTTCTAAGCTCTGAGGTAGATACAAGGTAATCAGGTTGTCCCACGTGAGGCTTACAGTCTTAATCCCCATTTTACAGATGAGGTAACTGAGGCACAGAGAAGTCAAGCGACTTGCCCAAAGTCACACAGCTGACGAGTGGCGAAGTTGGGAATAGAACCCACCACCTCTCACTCCCAAGCCCGGGCTCTTTCCACTAAGCCATGAGGGTAATGTCACAGAACCAGTCTGTCAAGGGAGGCGTGTCGTGCACACAGGCAGGTCGGTCAGTGGTATTTATTGAGCACTTACTGTGTGCAGAGCACTGTACTGAGCGCTTGGGAGAGTCCAGTATAAGAGAGTTTGTAGACTCGTTCCCTGCCCACAAGGACCTTACAGTCTAGAGGGAGTTGCGTTTGATGAGGATTTCTCTGTCTACACTATAGAGAAAGAGATTTCACTCTCTTGGATTGACCCCATCAGTTAGATGTCCTAGAGTGGTAGTTTAGAAAATCCACATCCTTTCCTTACATTTGTTCAGAAAATCGGGCCTCTCTAGACACCACGTGTCTCAGGAGATTTTTTTCAAACTATAGTTTGGTGCTTAGATATTTCCAGGCTTTTTATTATTAGATTTGTCAAGCACTTACTCTGGGTGAAGCACCGTTCCAAGTGCTAGGGAACTGCAGGGCAGAAGTATTGTATCCCCATTTTACAGATGAAGAAACCGAGTCCCTGAGAAGTGAAGTGACTCCCACAGAAGACAAGAGGTATAGCCAGGATTAGAACACACGCCTTGGACTCCGAGGCCCGTGCTCTTTCCACTAGGCCGGACTGCTTCATGTAAAGAGAGTCTGTGGAACATCTGACTCTTGTGAAAATATAGGGCAGGGCACTCTACCGCACAGTGTGGTGAAGGCATAGCGTGGCCCTAGGCTGTGCCACCCTTCACCTTGAGATGAGGTAAAGAGAAAAAGGAACTGAGAAACTTCTGAAACTTCCTCTGATCCTCTGAGTTGGAATGGCGTCTTCATGAGGTGATCCTGTGTAATGGAGCCCTTTGTGTTCTTTTGTTGTGTTGTTTTTTCTATTTGGATTTGTTGGATCTTTCTTTCTTTATGTCCCTTTAATTTCCAGTCTCCCCCAAAAGAGAAGTGGTGTTTATGGCCGCCATAAGACTAAATATTAGGAATGCAAAAATGGGACCAGCTGGAGATAGGCCTCCGCGGAATTTATTGGAAATTCACTTCCTACCACTCCTGACAATTGGCTCCGAAGCACCCAGTCAGCTTTCTCCCCACTACTTATCCACTCTTGTCTACCCCCACATTCCAAGTCACAGTCTTCACTCCTTTTTAAAAATTTTTTATGGTACTTTTAAGTGCCTGCTATATGTCAGGCACCGTACTTAGTGCTGGAATAGATGCAAGCTAATCAGGTTGGACACAGTCCCTGTCCCACATGGGGCTCACAGTCTTAATCCCCATTTTACAACGAGGAGTCCGATGCACAGAGAATTTAACTGACCTGCCCCAGGTCGCACAGCAGACGAGTGGCAGAGCTGGGATTAGAACTCAGATCCCTCTGACTCCTAGGCCCATGCTCTAGTCACTATGCAAACCTACCCACTCTGCCTCATTAGTGGCTTAGTGGAAAGAGCATGGGCTTCGGAGTCAGAGGTCATGGGTTCTAATCCTGCTTTGCCACTTATCAGCTGGGAGACTTTGGACAAGTCACTTAATTTCTCTGTGCTTCGGTTACCTCATCTGTAAAATGGGGAATAAGTCTGTGAGCCCCAAGTGGGACAACCTGATTACGTTGTATCTACCCCAGTGCCTAGAACGGTGCTTGGCACATAATAAGCGCCTAACAAATACCATCGTCGTCGTCATCATTCTCTCCCACCATTGACTTCTTGCCCATGCCCTTTGTACTACTTGGAACTCCCACTCCCTTTACGTCTGACAGGCCACAGCCCTCTCCATCTTCAGAATCCTTCCAAAAATCACATTTCTTCCAGTGAGCCTTCCCTGATTGCTTTTTGATATTTCCCCCATGCTCCCCACCTATCATTGCTGCACTTTCGTGCCACCTAAACACTTGAGTGCTACAGGAGGTTGTGAGTACTGATGTACATATCTTATATACTCTACTGCTTCCTGCTATCTATAAAATAATTCACTATCTGTCTCCCCAGTTAGGTTGTAAGATGGACCCGGGTTCTAGTCCCAGCTCTGCCACTTGTCTGCTGTGTGACTTTGGGCAAGTCACTTAATTTCACTGTGCCTCAGTTACCTCATTTGTAAAATGGGGATTAAGACTGTGAACCCGACGTGGGACAGGGCCTGTGTCCAACCAGATTAGCTTGTATCTGCTCCAGTGCTTAGAAGAGTGCTTGATACATAGTAAGCGCTTAACAAATACCATCATCTGTAAGAAATTTGAGGGTAGTGATCATGTCTACTGCCTGTATTATACTCTCCCAAGCTCTTAGTACAGTGCACACAGTAGGTACTAAATAAATATGACTTATATGAGCCTTTGATGTTGACTCTCAGGACCCCAGAATTGCATCTTAGTGATTTTAGTCTGTGTGTTTGGGGGTGGGTAGCAATATTTATTAGTAATGGTCATATTGGTACAGCTTGCCGATCTGAGAAATAAAAATGGATCGATAACATAATTCCGAGAACGTGACACAAAAGTACTAGAGAAATGTCCTACCACAGGAGGAAGCTTGGATGCTAGAGTTTGGGCGAGGCTGTAGCCCCTAGCCTGCTGCATGTATTGGAAGAAAACAAGACCCCAAGATGTCTACTCTCTTCCATTGCCCTCTCCCTAAGCAAACTATGTTAGGGCAATTGTTTAACCAGGAAAGGAGAGATTCAAACCTCTCATTCGGGGCTCAGCCACCCAAGGGTTGCCTTGATTTCCCAAGGTGAATACCAGTTAATCACTGGCCTCTCGAGCCTTCGTTCGTAAAGCTCAGATTTGTGGGCCTGTGCATATTTCTGGGTGGAGAGGGCTGTCATTCCAGCTAAACCAATAATTTCTTTCCTCATCAGCTCATGTGCTAGAACGGGTCAGCGCTGGTGGGAAACAGGCTGTCTGTAATGGATCAGTTCCACCACTGACCTCTCACCCACGTCCTGCCTCTGGCCTGGAACGCCCTCCCTCCTTCATATCTGACAAACAGTTATTCTCCCCATCTTCAAAACCTTAGTGAAGGCACGTCTCCTCTAAGCCATTTCCTCTTCTCCCACTCCCTTCTGCATTACCCCGGTTTTCTCCCTTTTATTCACCCCTCCCTCAGCCCCATAACACTTTATGTACATATCTGTAATTTTTTATTTGGATTAATGTCTGTCTCCCCCTTTAGACTGTAAGCTTGTTGTGGGCAGGGAATGTGTCCGTTTGTTGTTATACCAGAAGCTAGATGGATAGAAACCATAACAGTGAAAATGGAATAATAATAATTATTAGTATTATAGCATTTGTTAAGCACTTAGAATGGGCCAAGCACTGTTCTAAGTGGCGGGGTAGATACAAGATAATCAGGTTGTCCCACTTGGGGCTCACAGTCTTCAACCCCATTTTCCAGATGAGGGAACTGAGGCCGAGAGAAGTGAAGCAACTTGCCCAAGGTCACACAGCAAACAAGTGGGGGAGCCGGGATTGGAACCCACGACCTATGACTCACAAGCCCAGGCTCTTGCCACTAGGCCACGCTGCTTTTCTAGAACTGTTAGCAAGATTAGGGATTATGACAGAAGATAGGATGTTCTGGAGAAAATATATCCATAGAATTGCTATAAATCGGAAATGACTGGATGGTACCTGTAGATAATAATAACTTTCCCAAGCACTTAGTATGGTGCTTTGCACACAGTAAGCGCTCAATAAATACGACTGAATGAATGAATCTCTGATTAACTGATTCCCATTGCACTATAAGATTCTCGAGGGCAAGAACTTTATCTTCTCCTTTATTATGTGTTCCCAAGTACCTAATGCAGTGTTCTGCCCATAAAAGTGCTCGGTACAGTGCTACGCACGCTTTAAATACCCAATAGATATTAATTATTCATCTAAAAAAGCAAGGCTGATTGATAACTAGCAGCGTGGCTCAGTGGAAAGAGCACGGGCTTTGGAGTCAGGGCTCATGAGTTCAAATCCCAGCTCTGCCACTTGTCGGCTGTGTGACTGTGGGCAAGTCACTTAACTTCTCTGTGCCTCAGTTCCCTCATCTGTAAAATGGGGATTAAGACTGTGAGCCCCACGTGGGACAACTGATTCCCCTATGTCTACCCCAGCGCTTAGAACAGTGCTCGGCACATAGTAAGCGCTTAACAAATACCAACATTATTATTATTATTATAACTATACCTCTGATTTTGCTATGTAGTCAAATGACTTCAAAAAGTTTGTTCTGAACTTCTTCTATAGATAATTGGTATGTGAACTCCTAGGATCTTGGTACAAGTCTGATGGATTTTTTCTGTTTTATTAATTCACTCCCTATTAGGGATAAATACAAGGAATGGCTTAGTCCCAAATCCAAGCAAAGAAGTTTTTTCAGCTAATCCCTGGCCCGGTTCTGGTTTGCATGGAAAATCTCCAAGTGCAGAATCAGGAATCAACAAACTGAACTTGGGTAAGTGATGGTGAAACCACAAGGGTGACAATACCAGTAATAATAATTATGGTATTTGTTAAACACTCACTATGTGCCAGACACTGTATTAAGCGCTGGGTGGATACAAGCAAATCAGGCTGGGCATGGTCCCTGTCCCACGTCGGTCTTATCTCAGGCTCTGTGTGAAGCACACAGGTCCATCAGTGGTATTTATTGAGCAACTCCTATGTGCAGAGCATCATACTAAATGTTTGGGAAGGTAGAGTGGAGTTACAGGACATGATCCCTACCCTCCAGAAGCTTGCAGGCTAGCCAGTCAGTCAAATGTATTTACTGAGCGCTTACTGTGTGCAGAGCACTGTGCTAAGCACTTGGGAGAGTACACTATAACAATATAAATCTGACGCCGGGCTTGGGCGTCAGAGGTCATGGATTCTAATCCCAGCTCTGCCTCTTGTCTGCTGTGTGACCTTGGGCAAGTCACTTAACTTCTCTGTGCCTCAGTTACCTCATCTGGAAAATGGGGATGCATCTGCAAATGCAGATGCAGATAAGCAGCGTGGCTCAGTGGAAAGAGCCCGGGCTTTGGAGTCAGAGGTCATGAGTTCAAATCCCGGCTCTGCCACTTGCCAGCTGTGTGACTGTGGGCAAGTCGCTTCACTTCTCTGTGCCTCAGTTACCTCATCTGTAAAATGGGGATGAAGTCTGTGAGCCCCACGTGGGACAACCTGATTCCCCTGTATCTACCCCAGCGCTTAGAACAGTGCTCTGCACATAGTAAGCGCTTAACAAGTACCATCATTATTATTATTGTGAGCCCCACGTGGCACAACCTGATTACCATGTATCTACCCCAGTGCTTAGAACAGTGCTTGGCACATAGTAAGTGCTTAACAAATACCATAGTTATTATTATGCATCAGTCAGTCAAGCAGTGGTGTTTATTGAGCACTTACTATGTACAATGTACCGTACTAAGCACTCGGGAGAGTACAATATAACAGAATTAGCAGATACGCTCCCTGCCCATAATAAGCTTATGTTCTCGAGGGGAAGATGGACATTACTATGAATAAGTAATTTAAAGATATGTACATAATGCTGGGGGGGATTGGGGTTTGGGTGAATATCAAATGTCCAAAAGTCACAGATTCAATAGTATTTATTGAGCGCTTACTATGTGCAGAGCACTGTACTAAGCGCTTGGGATGAACAAGTCGGCAACAGATAGAGACAGTCCCTGCCGTTTGACGGGCTTACAGTCTAGATCCAAGTGCATAGACAATACAGAAGGGAGAGGGAGCTGGGGAAAGGTGGCTTAATAACGGAGAAGACCTTTTGGAGGAGGTGTGGCCTTAAAAATGCTTTGAAGATGGTGAGAGTGGTGGTCTGGCATATATTGCCAGGGAGGGAGTTCCAGCCTAGGGGGAGAAGGAGGGAGAGGGGTCAGCATATACATAAGGCTGTGAGCCCATTGTTGGGTAGGGATTGTCTTCATTTGTTGCTGAATTGTACTTTCCAAGCTCTTAGTACAGTGCTCTGCACCCAGTAAACACAAATGAATGTATATACAATGGCAACAAAAGAGAATGAAACTACCAACCAAAGGAAGCAAAGAAATGACTAAATAAATGGATTCAGTAGACCAATATTCACATAAGCGAATATTTATTTTATATTTATATATATGTGTATATATATAATAAGTTATTTATCTTAATGTCTGTCTCTACCTCTAGACTTTAAGACTGTAGACTTTAAGCTTATTGTGGGCAGGAAACATGCATACCAACTCTCCCAAGCACTTAGTACAGTGCTCTGCACACAGAAGGCACTCAAATACCGTTGATGATGATGATCAGGGAAGGAGGGATTACTTGGAGAAAGGCTCTTGAAGGAAGTGATTTTAAGGGGAGTTGTGAAGGTGGGAAGGGATTTGGTTGGGCAGATTTGAGGAGGGAGGGAGTTCCATGGAGGGAGAAGACGTGCACAATGAGCCCCATGTGGGGCAGGGACTGAGTCAGTCCTGATGGTATTGTATCTATTCCAGTGCTTAGCTTGACACATATGCCACATATGTCTCTGGCACACCAATTATTACTGTTATGGTTTAGAGAGGGAGAGACAAACCTGAGGTGCCTAGGAGGTTTTCTAAAGCAGAAGACTGCCAGGGAGGCTAGATATGACCTAAGGCCTGTCAGTTGGCCACCGTTTACCTGGCTGAAAAACCAGTAGAAAACCATGTCCTACTCGTCTTGCTTCATTCCACAAGAGCCTTTCAGTGGCTCTGACCTCCTGAAAGTCGTCGTCTGTACTTTCTCTCTTCTTTTCGGCCTCCCCGCAGGTAACATTTCTTCAGCCGTGGTAAATCTTGGAAATAGCTTTGCTTCAGCCCCCAGACCGTCAACTCCACAGTTCTACCTCCCAGTTGTATAGTCTGTCATGACTTACCTGCTGCTTTCTTGCCATTCCGTAGATAAAAATGCTTAACAAATACCATTTTTTTAAAAAAAAGGCTTTTGAGCCAAATAATAGAATTCTTTTTTAATGATATTTGTTAATCGCCTACACAGTGTGCCAGGCACTGTACTAAATGTTGGAGTAGGTACATGCTAATCAGGTTGGTCACAGTCCCTGTCCCCATTTTACATATGAGGTAACTGAGGCACAGAGAAGTTAGGTGACTTGCCCAGGGTCACACAGCAGACACATGGCAGAGCTGGAATTAGAACCCAGGTCCTCTGACTCCCAAGCCCAGGCTCTTTCCACTGGGGGACAACTGCTCCTCTACTTTTCCTACTTTTCTGACTCATTCTGGTTCCCCTCAAAGGAATGCAGCCTGTTGCTCTTCTCTTCTTCTCCCCTCGTGTTTCTGTCTGAGACCCTCCATAATATGGGTCTGCATCCCTAACGAGTTTCCATTTTCACCTACCAATTATTTCGGGCCATACAGGGTCCAGTGGCCTGGCTGGCGTCTACATTCCGTCTTTCCTGAAGAAAGAATTCGGTTCTTCTGGGCAGAGGGTTCAACTAGCACCAATCACCGATCCTTCTGCGGGTAAGTTTGGTAACGGCGCTTCTCATTAAGGAGAAACAGATAGGAGGCTTATATATGCTCTCCCAAGCACTCGGTACGGTGCTCTATACATAGTAAGCGCTCAGTAAATACGATTGATTGATTGAGGCTTCCACATTAACGGGAGTCAGTGTTGACGGCAGAGGTTTCCAGTCTGTCAGTGGGTTTGGTGCCCCCCCCCCCATCGCCCAGCGCTTAGTACAGTGTCTGGCACATAGTAAGTGCTCAACAAGTACCATTATTATGATTATTACTTCTGTGTGCTCCGCACATTGTATGCGTTCAATAAATACCATTGATTGATTTTTTCCAACTCTGTGGACCACTGGAGGGAGAAGGGGATGAACGGAGGTGGCCAGCAGGTGAATGTGGCTTCTGGGATTGGATCCCATAGTGCTTTTCCATTTCACATGGTTGCCAGGTGCCTCTTTCCCTGCCCCCCACTCTCCCCTACCATGATATGGGAGGTCAGGGACCGAAGAAGAGGCCAAGGCGATGACAGAGCTGCACTGCAACCTAGAGGAACTGAACGTGGCTCCCATATTCTCCTTGGTCCTCCTATTCAGTCGAAACGAGTCATTCCCCCCCACTCAGGTTATTATTATTAGTAGTAGTAGTAATAATACTAAGCACTGAGGTAGTTATAAGATCATCAGGGCGGACCTAATCCCTTTCTCATGCTGACTCAGCCTCTAAGGGGAAGAGAGAACAGATATTGAATCCCCATTTGAAAGACAGAGAAATTGAGGCTCAGAGAAGTTAAGTGATTCGCCCAGGGTCACACATCAGAACCCAGGTCTCCTGACTCCCAGCCGGTGCTCTTTCCACTAGTCCCCGCCGCTCCTCTACGCTGAGAGAAGATCCAACTCTAGGGGAAAAGCCCCCAACCCCTTTGAGCAGCTCCAGCGATTAGCAGGAGCAGGCAGGTTGCTGTTCCTTCTGATTCTCCTCTTTTGTTGTTTTTGTTCCTCCTGCAGGCTACGCTACCCTGAAGCCTGCCAGACCTCTGGGGAGACCACCCTTTCACACCCAGTCCAGAAGCACCCCGAATTTAGCGCCCCGGCCCCCGGCGGCACAACCGGTCCACGGGCGCATCGACTGGTCTTCCAAGTACGCGCCTCGGCGGTGACGGCCAGACGCCCCGCAGCCCCAAACGGAGGGGAACTCGTCGGACGATTCTAGGGAATGAGACTGTTCCGTCTCCAGCGAGCGTGGGATCCAAGGACAAGAAAAGCACATCGCTGTTACCTTCTTCAAGCAAAGCATTTCAACATTCCTTTTCTAGGTTGTTTTGAATACCCGTGCGAATGCCACGTTGTCCCTTTTATTTTTTGTTTTTGTACAGAGTTATTTTTTTCCTCTAACTGGGTCCGGTTATTTTCGCAAACCGCCACTTTTTGTATATGGAAGTTAGGTTTTTGGCTTTTTCTACGGTAAATTTTGTAACACAACTTTTTTAAAACCAAATGAGTTTTTCCCTTTTGGGTTGCGTTAATATTTTATACAAGGAAAGAAATGTAACGATACTGATGCAGTATTGCAACCGAGGTGCAATTTCGTGCTAGGTGAGAAAGGGCAGTCACCAAATACGCAGGGGGGTTTGTGAGATGGTCGGTTGAATGCGACACATTATGTCTGCTTCCAGAAGTTGCCCGAACTCTAGGCCGTAGGCGGCCATCGCCTTTGTTTTTAACAAGATGGGTCCTTCTGAGGGGAGGGGAGAGGAGGATGGCTGTGAGATCGGGTCATCACTCAGGTTCTGGCAACGAGGTCTCTCTTTTCAAAAACAAAGTTAACTCGGAAATTTTAACTCTCGCCTCCACCCCTCGCTCTCCAAAGAATTAGCAGCCACAGCAACCAGGAGGGTGGCCTCGGCAAAGGACTCTTTGGCCACTTCCGACAGAATTCTGCGAGCAGCCCATCCCGGGTCCGGTGGATACAGACATAATGTCATCCTCCGGCTTCGCCTACTTCTTCCGGACAATCCGCTGGGCCAAGAGAAGAAGGCGTGGGTCTGCTTTTCCAAGAAATAGTTTACAGTGGCGTCTCTCCCGCGATGTGCCACGCTGACCCTGACCGTTTCTCATTTTCATAACAATGAAGAGAAGACAAGCTGTATTTATCTGGCAAAGACTGTTCCTCCGAGAGGAATGCTTAAGGCAATATGGACGACGACAAAGCTGGTTTGTAGACAGAAAATAAGGCGGCGACGGGACCCAGTCTGAGTCCCATCTTCACACGGTTTGTCTGCCTTCTCCGGAGGTGTCCATCGAGGCAGGAGAAAATGGCCCTTGGCTGTCCAGTCTGTCGAGGGAGTTGCACTCATAGCTCCCCTCTGCCCTGGTTGCCAGCCCCCTCTGGCCCCAGAGGTGTCAATTCCAAATGGCGTAGCTTGGCCCCAGACCCTGGAGTCCTGTACAGGTTGGGCTGCAGCCAGGGCCTGGACCACAAGGACCAGCCCTTTGGGTGCCCCCCCCCGTGTCCCCTCAAGTTGAGCCTCCTTCTAGGGGTGCTGCAGTGCGTGTGCAGTGTTTGTGCTCGTGGGCGGGTGACCCCAGGAAAGCTGGGGGTCGCAACTCCGAGATGCCCTTGGGGAGAACCGTACATACCCAGCAGCACCCAGAGAAAAATCCCCGGGCCATTTCCGATCCTCCCCGACCGGACTCGCTTCTCATCCGGATCGAAACCGGTCTGGCCCCGGATTTGGTGGTGGTCCACGCGGCCCGTATGAGGGGAAGGCCTGCCTCAGCGCGTGGAAACCAGCACTCCCCCTCCTCCCTCCAGCAGGCCTCCAGGGGAACGCAGAGCAGCGCAGAATGGAATGAGTGTGGATCGGCTCTGGAGCCGGTAGCAAACCAGCAGCAGCGTTTAAGAAATAGATAGCTCTACCTATGAATATGCAAGCAACTTCTTGCAGCTGAATTCATCCATTCATTTTATTTTATTGTTGACCCAATCCAAATGTTTTTCCAAGATAGGTGAATATTTATTTATCATTCTATATTATAAAGCTCAAATTTCTATGAAGAGTATCATAAACTGACTTTTTGGAAAGCTATTTTCAAGTGCTTGCATGGGAAAATAAGCTTGTAGAACACGTAGGGGGTGGAAAGCCCTTAGGTTTAAAATTAATTTGTGGAGAGAGTTTGGCACAGTCCTCCATTCCAAAGAACCCGATTGTAGTATTTTTCAAAATGTCATCACGGTATTGCTAAGAGATCAGTTCCAAAACATTTCAGTGAACTCTCTACTGCCAAAAGTATTTTGGGTTTGTATCTCCTTTCCCTTCCCTGTGTTTCTCAGAGCCAGCGGGTTTTCTGGGCTTTCTCCATTCACATTCATCATCACATTCGCCACAACATGAGGGAGGAAAACGGAGACACACAGAGGGGGAAGGGTTCAGTGGAGTCGTTCCCAATTTGGTAACACCGGCAGAATTACTTACTAGGACTTGCCAAATGGATGAAAGAAATGTGGGCATTCAAAGTGCATAAAACAACGTATCTGAGAAATATGGTGACTGGCACTATTTTCATCTTGTGGAAATGAAAAACAGCATTCATTTTTTTAAAATATCCAGTGTATTTATACAGAATGGAGCGATGACTCTGTAGCAATGTGTACAAAGCCTTGACAAACAAGAGACACAGAGGGCATACCAGGGAGCCATAACAGATTTTTCTCTCACTCTGTGCCTCAGACGCCTAGCAGCGGGAACATAAATGTAAATCGATTGATCAAGCTGTCATTTTTTTTGAGCGCTTACTGTGTGCAGAGCACGGTACTATGTGCTTGGGAGAGTACACTACAACAGAGTTGGTAGACACTTTCCCTGCCCACAAGAAACTTACAGACTAGAGGGGAGACAGACAATAAAATAAATCCCAAAGACCTTACTCCCCTGTGCTCTATAAAGTGGTAAATTCAAATACTAAGGCAAGTCTGGGTGGGTTTGGGAGAGAACCAGCTCTATCCTATCTTTTCATGATATTTCCCTTCGCAGTCCTTTGACCACACACCCGCTCATTGCGTTGTGCCATTTAGAATTAAAGAATGTGGGTATGCCAGCTCCCTGAAGTGACCAAAAGCAATAGGTTTTTAAGAAAATGTTTAACATGAAAAATATTTTATAGCTCCCTTAAAGCAAACTGTAGCGACCTGTTTGTTCCTAATTTTTTTTACAATTTCCACTTAAGGTACTGTATTTTTTGTAAATTTTTTGGGTGGAAGCCTGAGGTGAGGATTAAGTTCCTCTGAACTGTAAGTTATCTAATAATGTTGGTATTTGTTAAGCGCTTACTATGTGCCGAGCACTGTTCTAAGCGCTGGGGTAGACACAGGGGAATCAGGTTGTCCCATGTGGGGCTCACAGTCTTAATCCCCATTTTACAGATGAGGGAACTGAGGCACAGAGAAGTTAAGTGACTTGCCCAGAGTCACACAGCTGACAAGTGGCCGAGCCGGGATTCGAACCCATGAACTCTGACTCCAAAGCCCGTGCTCTTTCCACTGAGCCACGCTGCTTCTATCTATCTCATATGCTCTGTGTTGATAAATCAGAGATAAAGAGAATTGGGGGATAATCCTGGCTTGAGGTGTCTGATCAATAAGAATGATTTCCTCAGAACAGTAAATTTCAAGTGACCCCTGGAATAATCCTTTTTTAAATTGATGAATGTAAGAATTGGGAAATGAAAAGGGGAAGGGGAATGCCATTATTTGGAAAGTCCTTTAGGATCTAATTTTCCTTTTCCAGTTGTGTGTTATAAGAGTTCTAAAAGTCTTTTATGGAAGGAAGAGCCTCCCCACCCAAATAAAGTTCCTCTTTCATGAAATGATACATAGCTTGTTGTTTCTGAATTCATTTGCTGGAGAGACTTCAAAGCATTTTTAATTTTTATCTTTTTAAAATTTTGCTTTCAATATTCAGGGCCACTTTTAATTAATGCATCTTTTATGCTTATTACCGATCCCTTTAGACCCATCTGTCAGTAGCAGGTAAGCGGTCTAAAGGGGCATTATCGTTTTTCAACTAGGGAACCAGTTTTGCATCCAGAAGCGTTTCGCTGGCATGCGAAGGAGAGATCTGGGACGGTTTCCTTACCAAGCCCTCCCCGTTCCCCGAGTCTGCTACCGTCGAGGTGGCTGAGGTGGACGGGGACCTGTGTAACCTGGCCGATACCAGGCCTTTGGGAGGCCTCGCCTCTTCCGATTCTCTGCAGTTAAAGGAGGTTCACATTTCCATTTTTGGTGTAGTATTTATCAAATCCTTTCTATGTGCCAGGCACTGGAGTAGATACAAGAAACAGTCCCACATAGGGCTCGCGGTCTTTACCCCCATTTTACATATGAGACAACTGAGGTAGAGAAGTTTAGTGAACTTGCCCAAGGTCACACAGGAGACAAGTGGCAGCGTCCTCTGACTCCCAGGCCCTTGTTCTTTCTACTAAGCCAAGCTCCTTCTCATTTTCAGGCCCCGGGCCACCAAGTAAAAGCTAGCAGCAGGAAGAATGATTTGACCCTGCCTTATCTCTGCACACACAGAATGCTAACCCCACCCTTGCCCGAAGAACAAGTTTGGAACTGGGATGTGGAAACAAATGCAATACAGACGGAGGGAAGGAGGGAAATTTGGTTTAGAAGTGAAATCTGCCAATCATTCATTCAGTCGTATTTATTGAGCTCTTACTGTGTGTGGAGCAGTGTACCAAGTGCCTGGGAGAGCACAACAATAAACAGACCCATTCCCTGCCCCAAATCGTGAGTCCACGGGGACAGTGGGCACAACCAACAAGTAGGTGGGCAAGGGAGGAGCCTGCTGGAGTTTATCCAAGTACTGTAGCTACAGAATCGGCTTACAGGCAAAGTGACGGCAGGGCAGCACGGTGCCATAACACCACTACGTGGGCCCTGCTGAAAACAGCATGGGCCTGGGAGTCAGAGGGCCTGAGTTCTAATCCCAGCTCTGCCAGCTGCCTGTTGTGTGACCTTAGGCAAGTCACTTTACTTCTCTGGGCCTCGGCTTTCTCATCTATAGTGCCTGTTTCTCCCTCCTATTTAGACCTTGAGCCCCATGTAAGACAGGGACTTTGTCCATTCATTCAATCATATTTATTGAGCGCTTACTGTGCTCAAAGCACTGTATTAAGCACTTGGGAGAGCACAAATATAGCAACAGACACATTCCCTGCCCACAACGAACCCACAGTCTAGAGCGTCCAACCTGATTAACTTGTTCTAATCACTCAGAATAGTGCTTGATACCTAATAGGAGCTTAACACGTACCACAATAATAGTGATGATAATAACAATACCCGACAGGCAGCTGCCAGGGTAACAGCCTCGATAGTTGCTGCGATCCGCACTGTCCCAGTTTAGTCACCCATCTTCAGGCTTCCTGCTGATCTTGAGAAGCAGTGGGGCTTAGTGGCAAGAGCACGGGCTTGGGAGTCAGAGGTCGTGGGTTCTGATCCCACCTCCATATCAGCTGTGTGACTTTGGGCCAGTCACTTAACTTCTCTGTGTCTCAGTTACCTCATCTGGAAAATGGGGATTAAGACTGTGAGCCCCACGTGGGACAACCTGATTTCCTTGTATCTACCCCTGCGCTTAGAACAGTGCTTGGCACAGAGTAAGTGCTTAACAAATGCCATCGTTGTTATCATTATTATTATTATTATTGTCCGCCGCACAAGTGACCCTAGCTGATTCTTCCATCAGAAAGCTTCACCATCAATGGCTTGGCCATTGGCTTTGGCTTGGGTTAGCTCGTTGTTAACGTGTCTGCTGACACAAATTGGAACAGGCTTGTCAGACTTATAATAATAATGATGATGGCATTTGTTAAGCGCTTACTGTGTGCCAAGCATTATTCTATAGTTGCCATTC
This sequence comes from Ornithorhynchus anatinus, assembly GCF_004115215.2. Taxonomy (NCBI): domain Eukaryota; kingdom Metazoa; phylum Chordata; class Mammalia; order Monotremata; family Ornithorhynchidae; genus Ornithorhynchus; species Ornithorhynchus anatinus. Next base: position 70,669,880 of record NC_041728.1, on the reverse strand, counting down.
ATATGGCTTTCATATGGCTTTCAGAGAATCAGCCTAGTGGCAAGAGCACAGGCTTGGGAGTCAGAGGACTTGGGTTCTAATCCCGACTCCACCACTTGTCTGCTGTGTGACCTTGGGCAATTCACTTCACTTCTCTGGGCCTCAGTTCCATCATCTGGAAAATGGGGATTAAGACTGTGAGCCCGACGTGGGACAACCTGATTACCTTGTATCTACCCCAATGCTTAGAACAGTGCTTGGCACATAGTAAGTGCTTAACAAATACCACAATAATAATAATAATAATAATAACACAATAATTTCAATTGATTGGTCTGGCACTGCCAGTGATGGTCAGCAAAGGGATGTAGGGCATTGTCGAGCATCACCTATAGCTTCCCTAAAGGCCCCCAGGACTTCGGCCTTCTGGCTTCTGGAATCTGCAGAGTGACTTTGAGAGCCCCTTGCTGGCCCCTGGCTGGAGCCTGGGGTTGGTTGGTTGGTTTTATGGTATTTGTTAAGCACTTACTATGTGCCAGACACTGTACTTAGTGCTGAGATACAAGCACTGAGATAGATACAAGACAGTCTGGTTGGACACAGTCCATGTCCTCCATTTTACAGATGAGATGCCTGAGGCACATAGCACACTGGGGTTTGGGGCTGGTGGGTTTCCCAAGGAGGCCAAATAATCAACCCAAATACTCAGTCTGACACCAAATCCTCTCAGTTCTCCACAACATCACTAAAATCAACTCTTTCCTCTCCATCTGAAATGTCGATCTAAGCACTTATCCTAACCCTCCTTGACTACTGCATCAACCTCCTTGCTGACTTCCCAGGCTCCTCTCTCTCCCCACTCTAGTCCATACTTCACTCTGCTGCCTGAATCATTTTTCTACAGAAACTTGCGGGCCAGGTTTCCCCACTCCTTAAGAACCTCCAGTGGTTGGTTGCCCATCCACCTATGCATCAAACAGTAACTCCTTACCATTGGCTTTAAAGCACTCAATTACCTTGCCCCTCTGTAAAGAGAATACTGTGAAACAAAATGTTCTGGGCATGCCACCCTCCTCCTCAAAAATCTCCAGCTTGTTAACCTCCGTATCATTCATTCATTCAATAGTATTTATTGAGCACTTACTATGTGCAGAGCACTGTACTAAGCGCTTGGAATGTACAATTCGGCAACAGATAGAGACAATCCCTGCCCACTAATGGGCTCACAGTCTAAACGGGGGAGACAGATAGCAAAGCAAAACAGAACAAAATGAAACAACATCATCAAGCTAAATAGAATCATGGAGATATACACCTCATTAACAAAATAAATAGGGTAATTCATAATATACAAATATGCACAGTGCTGAGGGGAGGGGAAGGGGGAAGAGCAGAGAGCAGGAGAAGGGGGGAATGGGGAGGGGAGGAGGAGCAGAGGGAAAGGGGGGGCTCAATCTGGAAGACCTCCTAGAGGAGGTGAGCTCTCAGTAGGGCTTTGAAGAGGGGAAGAGAGTTAGTTTGGCAGATTGAAGAGGGAGGGCAATCCAGGATAGCAGTAGGACGTGAGCCAGAGGTTGACAGCGGGATAGGCATGAACGGGGGATGGTGAGGAGGTGAGTGGCAGAGGAGCAGAGTGTATGGGTTTCAGAGTGTATGCCGGTTTCACCTCTACGATATCGCCAAGATCCGCCCTTTCCTCTCCACCCAAACGGCTACCTTACTGTTACGGGCTCTCGTTATATCCCGGCTAGACTACTGTGTCGGCCTTCTCTCTGACCTCCCTTCCTCCTCTCTCGCCCCGCTCCGGTCTATTCTTCACTCCGCTGCCCGGCTCATCTTCCTGCAGAAACGATCTGGGCATGTCACTCCCCTTCTTAAACAACTCCAGTGGTTGCCTATCGACCTCCGCTCCAAACAAAAACTCCTCATTCTAGGCTTCGAGACTCTCCATCACCTTGCCCCTTCCTACCTCTCCTCCCTTCTCTCTTTCTACCGCCCACCCCGCACGCTCCGCTCCTCCGCCGCCCACCTCCTCGCCGTCCCTCGGTCTCGCCCGTCCCGCCGTCGACCCCCGGGTCACGTCCTCCCGCGGTCCCGGAACGCCCTCCCTCCTCACCTCTGCCAAACTGATTCTCTTTCCCTCTTCAAAACCCTACTTAAAAATCACCTCCTCCAAGAGGCCTTCCCAGACTGAGCTCCTCTTCTCCCTCTACTCCCTCTGCCATCCCCCCTTTACCTCTCTGCAGCTAAACCCTCATTTCCCCCTTTTCCCTCTGCTCCTCCACCTCTCCCTTCCCATCCCCACAGCACTGTACTCGTCCGCTCAACTGTATATATTTTCGTTACCCTATTTATTTTGTTAATGAATTGTACATCGCCTCGATTCTATTTAGTTGCCATTGTTTTTATGAGATGTTCTTCCCCTTGACTCTATTTATTGCCATTGTTCTCGTCTGTCCGTCTCCCCCGATTAGACCGTAAGCCCGTCAAACGGCAGGGACTGTCTCTATCTGTTGCCGACTTGTTCATCCCAAGCACTTAGTACAGTGCTCTGCACATAGTAAGCGCTCAATGAATACTATTGAATGAATATGGGGTAGGCAGTAAAAAGAGAGAAGGGAGGTGAGGTAGGAGGGGGCAAGGGGATGGAGAGCTTTGAAGCCAAGAGTGAGGAGTTTTTGTTTCATGCGGAGGTTGATAGGCAACCACTGGAGGTTTTTGAGGAGGGGAGTGACATGCCCAGAGTGTTTCTGTAGGAAGATGATCTGGGCAGCGGAATGAAGAATAGACTGGAGTGGGGAGAGACGGGAGGAAGGGAAATCAGAGAGGAGGCTGAAACAATAATCCAGTCGGGATATTATGAGAGCTTGTACCCCAGCACAATAGCCGTTTGGATGGAGAGGAGAGGGCGGATCTTGGCGATATTGTGAAGGTGAGACCGGCAGGTGTTGGTGACGGATTGGATGTGTGGGGTGAATGAGAGAGCAGAGTCAAGGATGACGCCTTATTTGCAGGCCTGTGAGATGGGAAGGATAGTCGTGCCGTCCACAGTGACAAGGAAGTCAGGGAGAGGACAGGGTTTGGGAGGGAAGATAAGTTCAGTTTTAGACACGTATCAAGTAAAAACTCCTCATTAATGGCTTCAAAGCTCTGCATCACCTTGCCCCCTCCTTCCTCACCTCCCTTCTCTTCGACTACAATCTAGAGGCTGCACACTCTGCTCCTCTGCTGCCGCTAACCTCCTCACTGTGCCTCGTTCTCTCCTGTCCCACCTGTCCCGCCGGCGACCCCTGGCCCACATCCTACCTCTGGCCTGGAATGCCCTCCCTCCTCAAATCTGCCAATCAATCACACTTCCCCTCTTTAGAGCCCTACCGAAGACTCACCTCCTCCAAGGGGCCTTCCCAGACTAAGCCCCACTTTTCCTCAGCTCCCCCTCCGCTGCCCATCACCCTGACTCCCTCCCTTTTTCTCTACCCTCCCTCCCCACCCCACATTAATATAATTCTATTTATATTATGCTAATTCCTGTTTACTTGTTTTAACATATATATATAGTTCTATTTATTTATTTATGTTGATGCTATTGATGTCTGTTCATTTGTTTTGATGTCTGTCTCCCCCCTTCTATTCATTCATTCATTCAATAGTATTTATTGAGCGCTCACTATGTGCAGAGCACTGTACTAAGCGCTTGGAATGAACAAGTCGGCAACAGATAGAGACGGTCCCTGCCGTTTGACGGGCTTACAGTCTAATCGGGGGATTCTAGACTATGAGCTCGTTGTGGGCAGGGATTGTCTCTCTTTATTGCTTAATTGTACTTTCCTAGCTCTTAGTACAGTGCTCTGCACACAGTAAGTGCTCAATAAATATGATTGAATGAATGAATGACCAGTCTAGCCCATGACAAACTCCCAGTGCCAACCTGAGAACTGTGGGTCCCTCGATTCATATTCCTGGGAAGAAGGCTCCTGATAAATAATAATAATAACAATAATTGTGGGTTTTTTTGAGCTCTTACCGTGTGTCAAGCACTGCTGGTGTAGATATAGGATAATCAGGTCCCACATGGGGCTCACAATGGAACAGATACTGAATTCCCTTTTCGAGAATGAGGGAACTGAGGCACCATAAAGTTAAGTGAGGTCACAAAGCAGGCATGTAGCAAAGGCAGGGTTAGAACCCAGGCCCGGGCTCTTCCCACAAGGCCACGTAATGACAAGCAGGGGCTGGGGAAGCAGTGGGGTGGAAGAACGGTACTCCTGCGCCAGGTGCAGAAGGGCCCAACTCTGGGAATGTAGTGTTTATCTCCCAGGGCGAGGACAAACACAAAAGTCTGGACTGTGGGGAAAATGCCAGACTTGGTCTGGCGAAGACTTCCCAAGGTGATAAGGAGCCCAAAGCCCCCCCTCCCACATCTCCTCCCAAAGGGCCTTCCCAGACTAAGCCCCCCGAGGAGCAGCATAGCTTAGTGGTAAGAGCATGGGCTCAGGAGTCAGAGGTCATGGGTTCTAATCTGAACGCTGCCACTTATCAGCTCAGTAACTTTGGGCAAGTCAATTCACTTCTCTGTGCCTCAGTTACCTTATCTGTAAAATGGGGATTAAGGCTGTGAACCCCACGTGGCACCACCTGATTACATTGTATCTACTCCCACGCTTAGAACAGTGCTTGGCACATATTCACTCATTCAATCTATTTATTGAGCATTTACTATGTGCAGAGCACTGGACTAAGCGCTTGAAATGCACAATTCGGCAACAGATAGAGATCATCCCTACCCAATGACGGGCTCACAGTCTAAACGGGGGAGACAGACAACAAAACAAAACAAGTAGTCAGGCGTCAATACCATCAAGATATACACACATAGTAAGAGCTTAACAAATACCATTGTTATTATTATTCTCCCACTCTCTTCTGCATCAGCCTGAGTTGCTTCTTTTGCTGTTCCCCCCTCCCAGCCCCAAAGCACTTAATTACATATCTGTCATTTTATTTATTTGTATTGATGTCTGTCTCCCCAACTCTAGACGTTGAGCTCGTTGTGGGCCGGGAGTGTCACTGTTTACCGTTACATTAATAATAATGATAGTAATGATGGTATTTGTTTAGCATTTACTACGTGCCAACCACTGTTCTAAGCGCTGGGGTAGATAGAAGGTAATCAAGTTGTCCCCACGTGGGGCTCACAGTCTTAATCCCCATTTTCCAGATGAGGTAATTGAGGCACAGAGAAGTGAAGTGACTGGCCCAAAGTCACAAAGCAGACAAGTGGCAGAGCCGAAATTAGAACCCATGACTTCTGACTCCTGAGCCCGTGCTCTTTCCACTAGCCATGCTGCTTCTCGTGGTATCATGGTATTTGTTAAGCCCTTACTATGTGCCAGGCACTGTATCTTGTATCTTGTATCCCAAGCACTTAGTACAGTGCTGTGCACACAGTAAGCACTCAGTAAATTTCTAGACTGTAAACACGGTGTGGGCAGGGATTGTCTCTATTGCCAGATTGTACTTTCTAAGCGCTTAGTACAGTGATCTGCGCACCGTAAGCGCTCAATAAATACGATTGCATGAAGTCTTCCCTGACTAAGCCCTCATTTCTCCTACTCCCTCTCCCTTCTGTGTCACCCTTGCACTTGGCTCTGTAACTTTTACTCACCCGACCCTCAGCCCTTATGATCATATCTGTGATTTCTTTGAATGTCCGTCTCCCCCTTTATACTGTAAACCCCTAGTGCTCTCACCTTCTTAAAACCATCACCCCTGCCCTCCTACCTTCCTTAACTTCTATTTTTAACCACTCAATCTCCAAGGGCTCCTTCCCCTCTGCCTTCAAACATGCCTACGTCTCCCCCATCCTAAAAAAAACCCGCTCTTGACCCCACTTCCCCCTCCAGTTATCGTCCTATCTCCCTACTACCCTTCCTTTCCAAAATCCTAGAACGAGTCGTCTACAATCGATGCTTAGAATTCCTTAACTCCCATTCTCTCCTAGACCCCCTCCGATCTGGCTTCCGTCCCCTCCGCTCTACCGAGACTGCTCTCTCTAAGGTCACCCGTGACCTCCTTCTTGCCAAATCCAATGGCTCCTACTCCATTCTGATCCTCCTTGACCTCTCTGCTGCCTTTGACACTGGCGACCATCCCCTCCTCCTCCATACCTTATCTCACCTTGGCTTCACGGACTCTGTCCTCTCCTGGTTCTCCTCTTACCTCTCTGGCCGATCATTCTCGGTCTCCTTCGCTGGAGCCTCCTCCCCCTCCCATCCTTTAACTGTTGGAGTTCCTCAAGGGTCAGTTCTTGGCCCTCTTCTGTTCTCCATTTACACTCACTCCCTCGGTGAACTCATCCGCTCTCACGGCTTTGACTACCATCTCTACGCAGATGACACGCAGATCTACATCTCCGCCCCTGTCCTCTCCCCCTCCCTTCAGGCTCGCATCTCCTCCCGCCTCCAGGACGTCTCCACCTGGATGTCGGCCCGCCACCTAAAACTCAACATGAGCAAGACTGAGCTCCTCATCTTCCCTCCCAAACCCGGTCCTCTCCCAGACTTCTCTATCACCGTGGATGGCACGACCATCCTTCCCGTCTCTCAGGCCCGCAATCTCGGTGTCATCCTTGACTCGTCCCTCTCGTTCACCCCACACATCCTATCCGTTACCGAGACCTGCCGGTTTCACCTCTACGATATCGCCAAGATCCGCCCTTTCCTCTCCACCCAAACGGCTACCTTATTGTTACGGGCTCTCGTTATATCCCGGCTAGACTACTGTGTCAGCCTTCTCTCTGACCTCCCTTCCTCCTCTCTCGCCCCGCTCCGGTCTATTCTTCACTCCGCTGCCCGGCTCATCTTCCTGCAGAAACGATCTGGGCATGTCACTCCCCTTCTTAAACAACTCCAGTGGTTGCCTATCGACCTCCGCTCCAAACAAAAACTCCTCACTCTAGGCTTTGACATCACCTTGCCCCTTCCTACCTCTCCTCCCTTCTCTCTACCGCCCACCCCGCACGCTCCGCTCCTCCGCCGCCCACCTCCTCACCGTCCCTCGGTCTCGCCCATCCCGCCGTCGACCCCCGGGTCACGTCCTCCCGCGGTCCTGGAACGCCCTCCCTCCTCACCTCTGCCAAACTGATTCTCTTTCCCTCTTCAAAACCCTACTTAAAAATCACCTCCTCCAAGAGGCCTTCCCAGACTGAGCTCCTCTTCTCCCTCTACTCCCTCTGCCATCCCCCCTTTACCTCTCCGCAGCTAAAGCCTCATTTTCCCCTTTTCCCTCTGCTCCTCCACCTCTCCCTTCCCCTCCCCACAGCACTGTACTCGTCCGCTCAACTGTATATATTTTCGTTACCCTATTTATTTTGTTAATGAATTGTACATCGCCTTGATTCTATTTAGTTGCCATTGTTTTTACGAGATGTTCTTCCCCTTGACGCTGTTTAGTGCCATCGTTCTCGTCTGTCCGTCTCCCCCGATTAGACTGTAAGCCCGTCAAACGGCAGGGACCGTCTCTATCTGTTGCCGACTTGTTCATCCCAAGCGCTTAGTACAGTGCTCTGCACATAGTAAGCGCTCAATAAATACTATTGAATGAAAGAAAGCAATTCTGTTTATCTATTCTCATGCTATTAATGCCTGCCTACTTGTTTTGTTTTGTTGTCTGCCTCCCCCATCTAGACTTTGAGCCCATTGTTGGGTAGGGATTGTCTCTACCTGTTGCTGAATTGTACATTCCAAGTGCTTAGTACAGTGAGAGAGCACATAGTAAGCGCTCAATAAATACTACTGAATGAATGAATGAATGAATTGTACTTTCCAAGCACTTTGTACAGTGCTCTGCACACGGTAAGCGCTCAATAAATACGATTGAATGAATGAACCAACAGTCTTAAATTCTACTCTCCCAAGCACTAAGTACTTGCACACTTAAGCACTCAATCAATACAATTGATTAATTGATTGACTGAGTGATTTGAGGCCAGCAGCAAAAATCAATCCAGTGGCAGCATCCCCGGGAGAGGCCTTCCCAGACTTATTCATTCAGTCAGTCGTATTTATTGAGCGCTTACTATGTGCAGAGCACTGTACTAAGCGCTTGGAATATACAATTCGACGACAGATGAAGAGAATCCCTGACCAACAACGGGCTCACGGTCTCAAAAATAATGATGGTATTTGTTAAATGCTTACTATGTGCCAGGCACTGGGGTGGATACCAGCAAATCGAGATGGACACAGTCCCTCCCAATTCCAATCCCCAATTCGATTTCCAGTTTCAATTTCCAATTCAGATGAGGTAACTGAGGCCCCAGAGAAGTAAAGCAACTTGCCCAAGGCCACACAGCAAGACAAGTGGCAGAGCCGGGATTAGAAACTCACAACCTCTGGCTTCCAGGCCCCTGTTCTACCCATTACACCATGCTGCTTCTCACATCGGAAACTACTATTATAACTACTATTATAATTATATAATATAATTACAATCTATATTATAATGTAATCTATATTATAATCTATACTATAATCTATATAACTACAATATATGAGAAGCAGCGTGGCTTAGTGGAAAGAAGTGGAAAGAACCCGGGTTTGGGAGTCAGAGGTCATGGGTTTCTAATCCCGGCTTCCCCACTTGTCAGCTGTGTGGCAGCTTTGGGCAATTTCTCTCATTTCTCTGTGCCTCAGTTCCCTCATCTGTAAAAGTAGGATGAAGACTGTGAACCCCAGGTGGGACAACCTGATGACCTTGTATCTACCCCAGCACTTAGAACAGTGCTTGGCACATTGTAAGTGCTTAACAAACACCATCATTATTAGTATTTAATAAATACATAATGTTTATTTAAGTACAAATAAACACATACATAATATATAACAATAAACATGCATATATTATCTGCATAATACAACATGAGTTAATATAATATTTAATCTAATTTAATATTATGTAATTTATATTGTATTTTATATAATAGTATGATTTAATTAAAGATTTAGCCACACGCAGCACCTCATTTGGATGTGTCTGGAGTCGTGGAAGCTTGACTACCCTACGTTCTCCTACAAATGGAGCTCCTGCCACTTGTCAGCTGTGTGACTTTGGGCCAGTCCCTTCCCTTCTCTGGGCCACAGTTCCCTCCTCTGTATAAGGGGGATGAAGACAGTGAGCCCCAGATGACCTTGTATCCGCAGTGCTTGGCAGATAATCGTAAGCGCCTATTAGACAATAGGCATAATATAGAGAATGAGAATAAAGTGATTTAATGACAGGGGGATGACAGGGTGGAAAAGAAACGGACCTTCTGTGGCTCGTCAGCTGCGTGACTTTGGGCCAGTCCCTTCCCTGGGCCTCAGTTCCCTCCTCTGTAAAAGGGAGCCCCAGCTGACCTTGTATCAAGAGTGCCTGGCAGATAGTAAGCGCCTAATATAGAGAAGGAGAAGAAAGTGATTTAATGAGGAGGAAAAGAAAGGCAGACTGCCACGTGCAGCGCCTCATTTGGATGTGTCTGGAGTCTTGGAAGCTTGACTACCCTACGTTCTCCTACAAATGGACCTTGAGCTTGTTTGGAGGTTCTAGCAGGGGAGCGCAGCTACTCGTATACCCTTGACCGAAGAACGGTACTCCTCTAGCGGGTCGTCCTCTTCGACCGAGCGCGCAGCTTCGGGAGGGACGCACATGGAGCGGTGAGGGAGGAAGGGGACACCCGCCTAGCCAGCCAGATCAGCCGAATCAACCCTGGCGATCAATGGGGTGACAGATGTCGCAGCCAGATCGCCCTCACATCCGAAACTCCGCTGCGCGCGGGCGGCTATATAAAGCTCCAGCGCCCGCCTCGCTTTCCGCTTACGGTCGTCGCCGCTCGGGCGCCTCCGAAGGGGTCCCAGGCGGGACCCCGCCGCCCACCCGGCCCGGGGCTTCCCAAGCCGGGGTCCCGCCGCCCAGTCGGCCCCGGGCTTCCCAAGCCGGGGGCGGCGGCGGGCGGGGGGCGCGCCCGACCCCCCCCGACGTGCCTTGCGGGGCTCTATGCAGATGAGGCCGGATGGGAGGATGGCGATTGGTGGGTTGCGGAGCGGCCGCCCCTCCGGGCAGGGCTTGCCTTGTCTCCGCCTCTCCCTGGCTCTGTCTCTCTCTCTCTCTCTCTCTCTGTCTCTGTGGTTTGGGCGGCGGCCAGCGAGGGCTTCCTCCTCCAACCTCTCTGCGGTGCAACCGAGTGAGACTCCTGTGGGTGAGCCCCCCCGGACTGACTGGGGGCTGGGGGCTGGGCTAGGCAGGGCTCTCTCCGCCCCCCCCCCCCCCCATTCCTTCCCCCTCCTTCTACCTCCCTCCCCCCTTCCTTCTCTTCTCCTTCACTCCCTCCCTTCATCCTTCTTTCCTCCTCCCTTCCTTTCCCCTCCATACTCCCCCCTCCTCCCGTCTCCCCTTCCTTCCTCCTTCCCCCTCTTCCCTCCCTCCCTCCCTCCCTCCTCCCTATTCCCCCCTTCCTTCTCTCCCCTTCCCCCCTCCTCTCCTTCCCTCCCTCCCCTCTTCCCTCCCTCTCCTCCCTCTTCCTTCCTTTCTCCCCCTCTTCCCACTCCTTTCTTTCTCTCCCTTCCCTCCCTCCCCTCCTTCTTCCCTCCCTTCTTCCCCCTTTCCCCCCTCCTTTCTTTCTCTCCCTTTCCTCCCTCCCCTCCCTCTTCCCTCCCTTCTTCCCCCTTTCCCCCCTCCTTTCTTTCTCTCCCTTTCCTCCCTCCCCTCCCTCTTCCCTCCCTTCTTCCCCCTTTCCCCCCTCCTTTCTTTCTCTCCCTCCCTCCCTCCCCTCTTTCCTCCCTCTCCACTTCCCTCCCTCTCCCCCCTAGTCTCTCCTCCCTCTTCCCTTCCTTCTCCCCCCTTTCCCCTTCCTTTCCTTCTCCCCCTCCCCTCTTCCCTCCCTCTCTCTGCTCCCTAGTCTCCCCTCCCTCTTGCCTTCCTTCTCCCCCCTTTTCCCCTCCTTTCCTTCTCCCCCTCCCCTCTCACCTCCCTCTCCTCCCTATTCTCCTTCCCCCTCCCTCCTCCCCCTCCTTTCTCTCCCCTCTTTTCCCCTCCTTTCCTTCTTCCCCTGCCCTCTTCCCTCCCTCCTCCTCACCCTCCCTCCCTCCCTGGGTGCTCATTTTAGCCATCTCCATTGTGCCACGTGAACCACTTCCTCCAGGGGCCTGGGCGGAGGGTCTCAAGCCCCCTTGCTGTGGGGCGCTACAGGAACCTCCCCTGGCAGGAACAGGGCAGGACGGAGCCAGGACAGGCAAGACCCGTCCCAGGTCTCTACAGGTCACTGCAGCCTCTCCCTCCAGTGTAGACCGCAGGCCTGGGAGTCAGAAAGTCATGGATTCTAATCCTGCCTCCACCACCTGTCTGCTCTGCGTGACCTTGGGAAAGTCGCTTCACTTCCCTGGGCTTCAGTGACCTCATCTAGAAAATGGGGATTGAGACCAAGAGCCCCCATATGGGACAGGGAATGTGTCCAACCTGATTACCTTGTATCTACTCTAGAGCTTAAAACAGTGCTTTGGCACGCAATAAGTGCGTAACAAGTGCCATAATGCTGTACTGTACTCTCCCAAGTGCTTAAGACAGTGCTCTGCACACAGTAAGCGCTCAATAAATACGATTGAACCAATGAATGAATATTATTATTCCCTCCCCACTGCCTCCTCCTCCCTTGGCAACCTAGGAGCCTGCAGCCCCAGGAGGGTGGGAAGACACACGGCAGACACCCAAGGTTTGAGCTGGAGGGGAAGAGAGACTTGACGTTGGTGGCAGCCAATCAATCAATTCATTCCTCTCAAGGTGACCTCTGGGCCTTCCTCTACAGGCCTCTTGTTCACGCTCTCCCTCCTTCTGGGAACACCCTTCTCCTTCCCTTCCACTAATTTCTCCATCTTCGAAGTCCTTTGGTAAGCACATCTCCGGGAGGCTTTCCCTGATTTGTAATCTCCCCTCTCCCAACCACCATTTCAGGACTTGGTTCCCTAAGCACTTAAGTACTTTGGCAGCCCCACTTACCCTTCACGTGCATATATTCATTCATTCAATAGTATTTATTGAGTGCTTACTAAGTGCAGAGCACTGTACTAAGCACTTGGAATGTACAAATCGGCAACAGATACAGTCCCTGCCCATTGATGGGTTTACAGTCTAATCGGGGGAGACAGACAAAAACAATAGCAATGAATAGAAACGTGTACTCTGTTTCTTCCTCCTATGCGTAATTTATTTCCCTACCAAACTCAAGAGCTTATTTTTATTAATGATAATAATGATGATGGTATTTGTTAAGCGCTTACTGTGTGCCAAGCACTGTTACAGTCGGTGGAAGGTCTTCCTGTGGGGTGCTTTGATTAGTTATCCTCTTCCTGGCTGGATGATTTTTCAAAGATTACGTCGCTGCTGCCTCTGGGCTTGATTTATTTTCAAAACCTACCGTGGCCATTAAAGAATGTGCATGTTTTGCCTTGAATCATACTTTTGAGGTTCTTAAGATTGACCCTAAATTTGCTTCTCATGTCATATATTCAGGTGATAGTACAGTTAATAGCGATTAAAAAAACCAAATCGAAACACAGGTGACTGAAGATAAACCCAAAATGTATTTTGGCTGTGAGCTCGTTAGTTAAAATGCGATAGCTAATTTTGGAAATTCTGCAGTTATTGGGAGTTTTAATTTAGTTGTGAATAAGCTCCTTGTGTTCAGGGAATGTATCTACCAACTCTATTGGATTGTACTCTCCCACGTGCTTTTTACAGTGATGTGCACACTACGCTCAATACGTACTATTGCTTGGTATTTATTGAGTTCTGACTGCGTGCGGAGCACTGTACTGAGCGCCCGGGAGAGTACGATACAACAGAGTTGGTAGATGCATTCCCGGCCCACAACGAGCTCACGGTGGCAATCATTAACCAGGTCGCTTTTGCTCTTCCCCCCGCTGCTTGAGGTTCCCGGGGGTGACTCCCTGGACTCACCTTGATTCCGTGAGTCTTTCCGGGCGCCGGCGCTGTCTCCGTACCCTCGGCCGCAGCGCCACACCGGACGTCGCTCCCGGCTCCGACGTGGGCACTGGACACCGGGGACGGGCTGCAACCTGTAAGACGGTGGCCGGGGTCTGAAAGGAGATTTGAGGTGGGAGGGATTTTCCTTTCCTTTCTTTTGATCGATCTTGACCAAACTCTCCTTCTCAATCAATTAATACTTGTTGAGCATCTCCCATCACTCTTGGGAGAGTGCAATCTAGCAGAATCAGTAGACGCGTTCCTTGCCCACATCAAGTTTACAGTCTACTCTCCGCTTCTCCCAAACTAATCTACTAATTGGGCCTCGTTTTCAATCCCCTCATTTCTGGCCCAACCAATAGTATTTATTGAGCACTTATTCTGGGCAGAGACTCATGACTTTCTTCACCCGAGGAATCCCCCTGCCCCCTCTTAAATCTTCCAAACCGTGGCCTTCTCCCCTATAACCTTCAAAGCCACCCCCAAATCCCTTCTCCTCCTTCTCTCCCCTGATTGCTTCCTCAGCTCAAGGCATGTCATCGGTCACCCTTTGCTGTCACACGGGTATCAATTTCTTTATTCCATGGACCCATTTTTGCTTACCCGGCTCTGCCGCTTGTCAGCTGTGTGACTGTGGGCGAGTCACTTAACTTCTCTCTGCCTCAGTTACCTCATCTGTAAAATGGGAATTAACTGTGAGCTTCACGTGGGGCAACCTGATTCCCCTGTATCTACCCCAGCGCTTAGGACAGTGCTCTGCACATAGTAAGCACTTAACAAATACCAACATTATTATTATTACTTCTTGGCAAGTTGAATATATCTGTTCAGTCTTATTCCTATTGTGTCTATGTGCCTTCCCTAGTAGATTACAAACCTTCAAGACGCGGGACCCAATGCTTCTATAGTCTCAGTAAGGGGCTCAATAAATACTGGTGATGAAGAAGATATGGGGACAATAAAGCATGAACTTGTTACGCAGATTAATTGATAAAGCCGGTTCGCTTAGGATGTATCTGCTCAAAATGTAAACATTTCCTTTTCAGAAAACCAGGGCCACAGAAATGTCTGGGAAACCCAAACTCCACTATACCAATGGCAGAGGCCGAATGGAATCGATTCGCTGGCTCCTGGCTGCGGCCGGTGTAGAGGTTGGTGCTTGTCAGGGGGAAAACTTTCCCGTGTTACTCATTTTGGGGGAAAAAAACGTTTCAAGGTGGAAGCTTCTGGCAAATGATGTCCATAGATTTTTGTTTGTCTACCCTCCGGTCTAGAGGAGTCTTCAGTCTGTAGCAGATTTGGAATTTATGGTCTTTAAGAACTTTCCAGGTACTCTGCCTAAAGCTGTAGAAGACTCTAATATTTTTGTTTTGGAACCTCTTTACCTCTTGAGGACCTGTTTGCAAGTCCTCATCTTCTCATTTCTCTTCTGCTGAAGTAGGTTTTTTTCCAGGCTTTCGAAACTCAGGGAAGGTGCTGGGGTTGGAGATAGGGTAAATGGGGAGCAGAGTATTTTCTTTGGTGGTTCAGAGGTCCAGGCAGAAAATGTCGAGCCTTGTTTTGAGGGGAACAACGGTAGCTGTAGTGTTTTCTGGCCTGGCTAGGGGAGAGAAGGGACATTGTGAAACCTGACTGGGGTTTGGGTATGTTTCTTCTATTTCTTCTTGTTTTTCATCTCCTCTAATTCTTCTCCCTCTCCATGTCTCCCCTGCTTTTTATTTTTACATTGTGAGTCCCCTGAGGGCCAGGGGTGGTGTCTAATTCCCACGTGCTCATCCTTTCCTAGTACTTAATACAGTGCTCTGCACACAGAAAGCGCTTAGTAATCAATCAATCAGTTGTATCACTGTGTGCCCAGTACTGTGCTAAGCACTTGGGAGAGTACACTATACTAATATGAGAGACACGTTCCCAGCCCACAATGAGGTTACAGTCAAGCGGACTATTATTTATGTATTTATTGATCGTATTTATTGAGCACTTACTGTGTGCAAAACACTTTACTATGCTCTTGGGAGAGTACAGTATAACATCAGACACATTCTACTAATTCTTAATAAGGAAAGCAATGAGTAATGGCAGGATGCTGACAGTGCCCCTACCAGCTCCCCTAGCAGCAGAACTGGTGCAATTTTAGTAAATAGAACTCTTTTCTAGAATTATTCAGAACAGAATGTTGCTTTTGCTCTGATTTTTGTAGATTCAAGAGATTTAACTTTGTTTCTCTTCTGAACTTTGAGTTTTGGTGCTCTCTCCAGTTTATTTGTCTTGTTTGCTTTGGCTTAGTTTGATGAAGAATTTTTGGAAACGAAAGGACAACTTGATAAATTAAAACAAGGTATGTAGAAAAATGCCCTGGAAATTGTTTCCATTTAACTAAGATTAGAACCAAGGTCACCCTACTCTATTCCGCCAACTACAGGGAGGGATTCGGAAGCAATTACTGAAGCAACGAGAAGGAGCTTGGCCCGGTGCAAAGAGCACAGTCCTGGGAGTCAGCCGACCTAGTCTAAATCCCAGTTCTGTCACCTAATAATAATAATAATAATAATAATAATATTTAAATGCTAACTGTGTGCCAAGCACTATTCTGAGCGCTGGGGAGGAAACAAGTTGATCAGGTAGGAGAGTCCCCGTCCCACATGGGGCTTACCTTCTTATCCCCATTTTATAGATGAGGTAACTGAGGCACAGAGAAGTTAAATGACTTGCCCAGGGTCACACAGCAGACATGTGGCAGCCCAGACCCGTGCTCTACCCACTAAACCACTTGCCAGCTGTGTGACCGTGGGCAAATCCCTTAACTTCTCGGTGGCTCAGTTTCCCCATAGGTCGAAGGGGATTTAATACCTGTTCTCCCTCCTTTGTAGCCTGTGAACCCTGTGTAGGGCAGGCACTGTGTGACATGATTATCTTGTATCTACTACAGTTCTTGGTACATAGGAATTCATTCTTTCGTTCATTCGTATTTATTGAGCACTTACTTTGTGCAAAGCACTGTACTAAATGCTTGGGAGAGAACAATATAACAATAAACAGACACATTCCCTACCCATAACTAGCTCACAGTCTAGAGGGAGAGACGGAAAATATAAATAAATTAATGACAGATATGTACATAAATGCTGTGGGGCTGGGAGGGGGGTTGGATAACGGGAGCAAGTCAGGGTGACGCAGAAGGGAGTGGGAGAAGAGGAAAGGAGGGCTTGAGTCAGGGAAGGCCTCTTGGAGGAGACGTGCCTTCAATAAGGCAATATCTCATTGCATCCTGATCTCAAGTGCTTCCTAATCCACTAACAAACCCTACAGTTATTATTATTGGCAAGATCAAATTTAGGTGCTCTTAGGAACACTGTAAAGGTCACGGGATGGGGGTTGGGGGAACAGTTGTTGGGGCAGAGTGGCTGTCTTCATTTCTAAAGTACTGTTTCCCTCCACAGGCTCTCTGCTGTTCCAGCAAGTACCTATGGTAGAGATGGATGGGGTGAAGATGGTTCAGACAAGAGCCATTCTTCAGTACATTGCTGGGAAATACAATCTCTATGGAAAGGACCTACAGGAGAGATTATGGTACCATCAGCGTTGGCCATCACCGCCTCCCACTCTCTGACATTATTTTATAACCTTGAAACGGGGGTGGTGCTATTAAGGGACTCATACAAGAATTAAGTCTAATAATAAACAGCAAGGTGCTCTTAGGAAGCAGTGGGGCGTACGGGGCCTTCGGGCCTGGGAGTCAGAAGGAGCTGGGTTCCCATCTCCACCACTTGACCTGCTGTGTGACCTTTGGCAAGTCATTTAACTTCTCTGTGCCTCAGTGACCTCATCTGTCAAATGGGGCTGAAGACAGGGACTTGTGGGACAGAGACTACATCCAACCTGATTAGCTGGTATCTACCCCCAGCACTTAGTACAGCACCAGGCGCTTAGCAAACACTTAAAAGATATCATTAAAAAAGTAAGGGGAAGAGGAGGCAAAAGAAAAGAAGAAAAAAGGGGAGGAATAAGAAAGTGCTAGTTGCTTCTACTCCATACAGTAGGCACTCAATGAATGAACTCCCTGCCCATTTTGTAACTCCTCACAAACACACCTTTCTCCTCACCCTCTGTTTAACTGTAGTCTTAAAGAGTCTACCACCCTTTCCTGGATGTGTGGCCGCTCTCACCTTTCTGCTTCTCCTCCACAACCCATGGCAGTCTTACTGAAGGAACTCTCTTTAGGACATGAGGAAGAAGAGGTTTTTCTCCCTGTACTGAATTTGGATACAGTAGCATAAACCAAGACCAGTCCCAGCAGCCTTGCTGTACGTTTGAGGATCGAAGGAAGGAGAAGAGCTAGGAATTAATTCATTTATAAGTCTGCCTACCTCCCTAGTGGCCATGGTTAAGCTGCACCCGAGCGGGATTTAACTGAACGCAAATGGGTTTAAGTAGAATATTGAGGAGAGGATTTCAGAATAACTCCACAGGTCGTGAAGGTTTTGAGCCCTGCTGAACAGACTACCCACCTATAGTTAATCTGATCAGCAGGACACGTGGTAGGTAACTGCTTGAGAGATCCCTTAAAACCTGAATTTAGGTTGGTATTTATAAGCAAGTTACCGCACAATCCCAAATATACCTTGGAGAAAGAGAGAAACAATTTACCACAGGTAATGAGTCTGGCTAGTCTCCTGGAACAGGGATCAGGATTGCTGCTCCCTACTCAGCTCATTCCAGAAAGCCTAAACTTGTCTTCCTCATTCTCCACCAGTGGCCGGGAGCTTTTCACCCTTTTCGGCCCAGGCACCGTGACTTAGTGGATCGAGCACAGGCCTGGGAGTCAGAGGACCTGGGTTCTAATCCTATCTGTGCCACTTTTCTGCTCTGGACCTTGGGCAAGTCATTTCACTTTTCTGGACCTCAGTTACCTCATCTGTAAAACAGTGATTAAATTGTGCTCCCCAATAAGACTGTGAGTCCCATGTAGGACAGGGAGTGTGCATCCAACCTAATTAACTTATATCTACCTCAGCGGTTAGTACAGGAAAGAGTAAGCGCTTAGCAAATGCCATAATTATTATTATAAGATAATTCCTTCCTAACATCCTGGAAAGGTGGATGGGGTGGGCCATTGTGGGCCAATTTGGTGGCTGTGTGAATACCACTCTCCCCTCCTGCTGTGTTGTTGAATCTCACTCTTCTGCCCTCTTTTCATGTTGCTGAACAGTTTATCGAGTGCTTACTTTGTGCTGAGTACTGTACTAAATGCTTGGGAGAGTACAATAGAATTGGTAGACACAATTCCCACCCTAAAAGGAGCTTGCAGCATAGTGGGGGAGATATACATTAAAAGTAAATTACAGGTAAAGGAAGCAATCGACAGAACGCCTATAGAGCTAAATTCTAGACTTAAAGCTTGTTTTGGGCAGGGAAAATGTCTACCTACTCTGTTATAGTGTACTCTCCCAAGTGCGTTCTAGACTTAAAGCTTGTTTTGGGCAGGGAAAATGTCTACCTACTCTGTTATAGTGCTCTCCCAAGTGCTTAGTACAGGGCTCTGCACACAGCGAGTGCTCAATAAATTCCATTGATTCGGTGCGGGTGAGTGCTTAGGGGTTGGGACTAAGTGCGTGTGTGAGGCAGTAGGGAGGGAATATAGGGTTGGGGAATGAGAGCTTAATTAGGAGGAAGGCTTCCTCAAGGAGATATGTTTTGAGTAGGAATTTGAAGAAGGAGAGAGTGGAGGTCTGTTGGATATGAAGGAGAAGAAAGTTCCAAGCAGGAGGGAGAGTGCAAGCGAGGGACAGTTTGAGTAGGTTGGTGTTAGAGGAACAAAGTGTGCCGGCTGAGTTGTATTGGGAGAAGTGAGGAAAAGTAGACTGTCAAGGCAGATGCACATATGAAACTTGGCTGGAAAGGAAGTTAATTCTTCCACACAGACCATGGCGTTTTGGGAAGTAGAAGAGTTTTGGAGGCGTACAAGTTGTAAACTACTAGGTAATTAAGATTTGAATCCAGAAGCTGAATAATGTGCATTCTTTCATTGAATCTAGTTAATAGCCAGTTTCAATGAATACTAGAGAAGCAGTGTGGCCTAGGGGATAGATCACGGGTCTGGGAGTCAGAAGGACCTGGGTTCCAATCCTGGCTCAGTCACCCGTCTGCTGTGCGACCCTTGGGCAAATCACTTAACTTCTCTGTGCCTCAGTTACCTCATCTGTAAAATGGGGATTAAGACCGTGAGCCCCATGGGGGACAGGGACTGTGTCCAACCTGATTAGCTTGTAACTACCTCAGTGATTAGAACAGTGCCTGGCCATAATAAGCGCTTAACAAATATAATAAAAAATACTACCTATTTAGCGTTTCCATAAGCTTATTCTAGTTCCATAATGAGTGTCTTGGAAACTTTAGTTCATTCAATAGTATTTATTGAGCGCTTACTAGGTGCAGAGCACTGTACTAAGCGCTTGGAATGTAATTAGTGTGTCAGTAGCATGCCTTGTGCCCTCACTGTGCAAAGTCTACTAGCGGTTCTAGAGTTAATTATTATTTGGTGCCCTTGCGACAACTTGGTAATAAAGAAACCAGATGAGACCAGGAATGAGGTTGGAATAGAGAGAGGAAATCATGGGCCGAAGAACAGCAAGCCTCATAACCTGTTTCAGAGGCTATGCAGGTTTAGCTTTGGGACGTCGCATAAAGCAGAACTGTTGATCATATCATTCCAGTTTCTAAGATACTTGCCGTAGACCGCTGAGGTCCACGACCTTAGGAGCTTGTACAGAGTCATGAGCCTCAATGAATTTTTAAAATATAAGGATTCCCTCTTATACTGTTTATGCACTTCTCTTCATGTTCTTTCCCTGACTGTTTAGCATAAGGTGATTTTTTGCACTCTAGGATGTAATAATAATAATTACCATTATTATTAGTGTGGTATTGTTAGGCATTTACTTTGTGCCAAGCACAATACTAAATGCTGGGGTAGAAAATCAGGTTGGCTTCAATACCTGCTCACTGGGACTCACAGTCTAAGTAGGAGGGGTGACAGGTATTAAATCCCCATTTTATAGGTGAGGCGACTGAGCTCAGAGAAGTTAAGGGATTTACCAAGGTCACACAGCAGACAAATGGTGAAGTCTGGATTAGAGTCCAGGTCCTCTGACTCCCAGGTCCCTGCTCTTCCACTAGACCACACCGCTTGTCCAGCAGTTTGAAAGATGAAACTTGACACTTGACATTTACTCATATAAATATAGTTGATAAAAATGTTATTGGTACCTATTGACACTGCTCTTTCGATTATGGAACTGTATTGATTTTATAGCATTTAAAAATTTGTATTTACATTGTTTTAGTGTGTTTTATCTCGGAAATGCATCAATTCACTTGACATAATTTCTCATGGGGAACTATACTTTGTTGAGAGTTCTTTCACTTAACACTCTGTTTTCATGGGACCAATTTAGAGCATTAACAGTAGCTGTGATATAGTGAGTGCTTTAACAAATGCCATTTTTAAAAAAAATAGCCCCTGTATTTTGAATTCATATAACACATTTCCTCCCAATCAGTCCATCAATTAATGGAGTTTATTGAGTGCTTACTGTGTGCAGAGCACTGTACTAAATGCTCAGGAAAGAATGATACATTAGAGGTGGTAGACGCAGTCCCTAACCGAAAGGGAGCTTACGGCCTATTGCATTTTTCCATCGATCAATCCAAATTTATTGAGCACTGTAGCATGATGTAGTGGATAGAGCACGGGCCTGGGAGTCAGAGGGTCATAGGTTCTAATCCCAGCTCTGCCATTTGTCTTACCCCCATCCCCACCCCACAGCACTTGTGTATATATATATATATTATTCTACTTATTTTATTAATGATGTGTATATCCCTTCTGTCTTTCTACTGCCCACCCCATACACTCTGCTCCTCTGCCACTCACCTCTTCACTGTCCCCCGTTCACGCCTATCCCGCCGTCGACCCCTGGCCCACGTCCTCCCGCGGTCCTGGAACGCCCTCCCTCCTCACCTCTGCCAAACTGACTCTCTTCCCCTCTTCAAAACCCTAATGAGAGCTCACCTCCTCCAGGAGGCCTTCCCAGACTGAGCTCCCCTTTTCCTTCTGCTCCCCCTCCGCCTCAGCTGAGCCCCCTTGCCCTCTGCTCCCCCTCCCCTCCCCACCTCACCCTCTGCTCCTCCCCCTTCCCCTCCCCTCAGCACTGTGCTCATTTGTATATATTATTTATTACCCTATTTATTTGTTAATGAGGTGTACATCCCCTTGATTCTATTTATCGTGATAATGTTGTCTTGTTTTCATTTTCTTCTGTTTTGTTCTGCTATCTGTCTCCCCCGATTAGACTGTGAGCCTGTCATTGGGCAGGGATTGTCTCAATCTGTTGCCGAATTGTATTCATTCATTCATTCAATAGTATTTATTGAGCGCTTACTATGTGCAGAGCACTGTACTAAGCGCTTGGGATGAACAAGTCGGCAACAGATATAGTCCCTGCCGTTTGACGGGCTTACAGTCTAATCGGGGGAGACGGACAGACAAGAACAATGGCAATAAACAGCGTCAAGGGGAAGAACATCTCATAAAAACAATGGCAACTAAATAGAATCAAGGCGATGTACAATTCATTAACAAAATAAATAGGGTAACGAATTGTCCATTCCAAGCGCTTAGTACAGTGCTCTGCACATAGTAAGTGCTCAATAAATGCTATTGAATGAATTAATTAATATATATAATTCTATTTATTTTTATTTATGCTATTGATACCTATGTGCTTTGTTTTGCTTTGTTGTCTATCTCCCCCCTTCTAGACGGTGAGCCCATTGTCAGGTAGAGATTGTCTCTATTTGTTGCTGAACTATTCATTCATTCATTCATTCAATAGTATTTATTGAGCACTTGCTATGTGCAGAGCACTGTACTAAGCGCTTGGAATGTATAATTATACTTTCCAAGTGCTTAGTACAGTGCTGTGTACACAGTAAGTGCTCAGTAAATGCAGTTGAATAAATGAACGCTGTGTGACCTTGAACAAGCTCCTTCACTTCTCTGTGCCTCAGTTCCCTCATCTGTAAAATGGGGATTGAATCTATGAGCACCACGTGGGACAGGGACTGCATCCAACCTGCTTTGCTTGTATTCACCCCAGCACTTAGTACAGTGCCTGGCACATAATAAACACTTAAATGCCACCGTTATTATCATTAGCGAAGTACTTAGTGCTTGGGAGAATGCAGTATAACAGAGTTGGTAGACATTCTCCCTGCTCACAACGAGCTTACAGTCTGGAGGACCGTTTGTAGTTTTGTTACCGTTACGACCATAATAAAACCCAACGCCACTCCAAATCCTTAGTTGAAAAGCTAAAGAACTGGAAGCTAAACTTACCTGAACCAATCTCTCTTTTTAGGATTGACATGTATGTGGGCGGTATAATGGATCTGATGGAGTTGATCATCGTGTATCCCTTCTTAAAGCCAGAAGAAAAAGGAGACAGAGTGGCTTTAATTGCTCAGAGAGCCACCACCCGATATTTCCCAGTATTTGAAAAGGTCAGTGACAAGAAACTGAGTCGATAGAGGGGACAGATCTACAGTGGAGAGCATCTGGAATATACCAAGTCACAGAGTGACTAATTCTTAAAGGAAGAATCTCAAGTCTGAGGCAAGATGAAAAAATACCAGTTTGTGCAGGGTGGAGTATACCATATGGTTCGGTGTGAAGCAACCTTCTCGTCAACAGTGGTATTTTCTGAATGCTTATTCTGTCTGGAGCACTGTACTAGGCACTTGGGAGCATTCAGCAGGAGTAAAAGACACAGTTCCTTCCCTCAGGGACTTAACAACATGATTTATGGAAGACCAGGTTTATTTTCACTCTTGCAATTGGTTCTGATCCTGGGTCCCAGAGCCCAAAAGATTTCTCGGGATTTAAGAATTATAATTTTAACATGAGAAAAATGGGAAATTTAAGAGAAAACCTTTTCTGGTACATGTTCAACAAATGTGTTCAGGGAAGCAGCATGGCCTAGTGGATAGAACATGGGCCTGGGAGTCCGAAGGTCATGGGTTCTAATCCCGGATCTGCCATTTCTCTGCTGTGTGACCTTGGGCAAGTCGCTTCACTTCTCTGAGCCTCAGTTACCTCATCTGTAAAATGGGGATTGAGACTGTGAGCTTTACATGGGATAGGGACTTTGTCCAACCCGGTTTGCTTTATTCACCCCAGCACTCCTAATACAGTGCCTGGCACATAGTAAGTGCTTACCAAATACCATAATTATTATTCATCCTGCTGTGTTGGGATTTTCCCTGGGTACTTTAAGTGTCTTACTGGAAAGACCTCGTGTCCTTGCTTGCTGTCTTCAGTGATCTTTTTGCCTGTCCATCCCCGGCCAATCCCCAAAATGCTCCCTTCCTCCCTTGTTGGGGCTAGAATGGGTAGAAATGCCTCACACTTGGCTTCCATTCGTTTCTCCTTGCTCCAAGGGCCTTATGGCATTTCTGCGTCGCTCTTACAACTGGATTTGCTCCCTTTTTTCACCCCTCCCTCAGCCCTACAGCACTTACAGACATATCCTAAATGTATTTATTTATAATAATGTCCATTTCCCCCTCTGGACTATCAACACCTCTTTGTGGTCAGGGAAAGTGTCTACCAGCTCTGATATTATCCTCTTCCAAGTGCTTAGTACGGCAAGCACTCAATAAGTACAATCGATTGATTCCACTTTTTTCTTTAAATAATGTAGCCCCTGAACCAGGTTATGCAATGTAAGCACAGTAACCTTGGATGAACCAGTTGCTGTCACAACAGAAACCATCAAACAATAACTCCTCGCCATTGGCTTTAAAGCAATCCACTACCTTGCCCCCTCCTACCTCACCTCACTTCTCTCCTTTTATCACTCAGCCCGCACTTTGCTCCTCTAATGCTAACCTCTCACTGTGCTTCTGTCTCGCCTATCTCGTCGCCGACCCTAGCCCGTGTCCTGCCTCTGGCCTGGAACGCTCTTCCTCTTCAAATCCGACAGACAGTTATTCTCCACTTAAAAGCCTTTTTGAAGGTATATCTCCTCCAAGAGGCCCGCCCTCACCTAGACTGTAAGCTCCTTGTGGGCAGGGAATGTGTCTGTTGTTGTATTGTAGTTTCCCTTAGTGTGTGCTCTGCACACAGTCTTGTCTTATGCCGTCGAGTTGTCTCCGACCCACAGCGATGCCATGGACACATCTCTCCCAGAACACCCCACTTCCATATGCCATCGTTCTGGTCGTGTATGCATAGAGTTTTCTTGGTAAAAATCCAGAACTGGTTTACCATTGCCTCCTTCCGCACAATATACTTGAGTCTCTGCCCTCGACTCTCTCCCATGCTGCTGTTGCCCAGAACAGGAGAGTTTTGACTTGTAACAGATGACCTTCCACTCGCTAGCCACTGGCCAAGCTAGGGATGGAATGGGTAGGCCTCTGCTTGACTCTCACTCTCGTAGTTGAGACTGTTAGAGGACTGGAAACTCCAGGTGCGACCCTGAGAGGGAACTGCACACAGTAATCACTCAGTAAATATGATTGAATGAATGAGTTGCCCCTTTAACATGAAATGTGCTTGCTGTCTGTCTCCCCCATTTAGACTGTGAGCCCATCACTGGGCAGAGATTGTCTCTTTCTGTTGCCGAATTGTACATTCCAAGCGCTTAGTACAGTGCTCTGCACATAGTAAGCGCTCAGTAAATACTATTGAAGGTGCTAAATTCCTGCAGAGTGCTGCTGTTCTCTGATTTTTGACTGTACTTTGCTTTATCTCTCAATTTCTGAACCTGGGGCTTTCTGCTCCTGATTGGTGGTGGTGATGGTATTTGTTTAGTGCTACTCTGCCCTAAGCACTGCTCTAAGCTCTGGGGTAGACTCAAATTAATCAGGTTGGACACAGTCCCTGTCCAGTCTTAACCCCCATTTTCCAGATGAGGTAACTAAGGCACGGAGAAGTGAAGCAACTTGCCCAAGGTCACCAGCAGACAAGTGGCGGAGCTGGGATTAGAGCCCAGGTCCTTCTAATTCCCAGACCTGGGCCCTATCCACTTGGCCGTACTGGTGCAGCTACTGGGTGGACACACGGAGTATTGGGCTCTTCCTGTGCTCTTCCAGGGTCTTTATTGCCTCAGCTGCAATGGGACAAAATCAACAGCCTCTGTTTCAAAAGAACAGTAATTTATAATAATTGTGGTATCTGTTAGGTGCTTACTATGTCCTAAACACCAGGGCAGATACAAGATAATCAGATCAGACACAGTCACTGCCCTACATGTGTTCACCGTCTTAGGAGGAAGGAGAATGGTTGTTTTATTCTCATTTTACAGATGAGGAAATTGAGGCACAGAGAAGGTAAGCGACCTGATCGGGGTCACGCAGCAGGCAAGTGGCAGAACTGGGATTAGAACCCAGGTCCCCTGTTTCCCAAACCCGTGCTCTTTCCACTAGACCACACTGCTTCTCTTTAGGCATTGCAGAATTAACCTGTTTATTAACCACCCTGATGACAATTAGCGCTCTGTCCCAAAAGAGCAAGGCAGAGCCAAGAAGCATTTCACTGGAGGTGCTGGATGTTACTTTTGCATTTATATGATAAGGATTGCAATTGAGCTATGTTCCCTAGTCAGTCTCCACGCATTATCAATCAATAGAATTTGTTGAGCAACTTGCTGTGTGCAGAACAAATATAGAACAACTTGGAGTTGAAGGTTTAGTTTAGTGAATAATTATACAGCCTTGTGTTGTATAATTCCTAGGGGCGTTCCCTTCGGGGTTAGCAACTCCCAACACCCCAACACAGCTATTTTGTTTTACCTGGTTCCTCCTAATCTAGGCCCCCGTACACCCCTATTTTCCTGCCCACTTGGCTGAACCCCAGTGGCTGTTCTGAGTCCATTCAGGAAAAAATGTGAGGCGAGGGACCAGACCTGAGGACTGTGAGAGACAGCTGGAAATGCCCCCTGTCATTTGCGCCATCTTGAATTTGGAATGACTGAGAGGTGGTTTTGAAGACTTGACTGCTTCCTTAGCTTGA
Source organism: Ornithorhynchus anatinus (assembly GCF_004115215.2). Lineage (NCBI taxonomy): Eukaryota > Metazoa > Chordata > Mammalia > Monotremata > Ornithorhynchidae > Ornithorhynchus > Ornithorhynchus anatinus. The sequence continues at coordinate 70,643,815 of NC_041728.1, read as the reverse complement.
CACCAATGGTTAGGTGTGCAGATTCAAGTCCAAAGTGAAACTTGCCCCTTGATATCATCTGCCCTATGTGGATTCAGCTTTTGAAGGTTCTAATCCCAGCTCTGTCATTTGTCTTACCCCCTTCCCTGCCCCACAGCACTTGTGTATATATATGTGCATATTTATTATTCTACTTATTAATAGTGTGTATATCCCTTCTGTCTTTCTACTGCCCACCCTGTACACTCCGCTCCTCTGCCGCTCACCTCCTCACTGTCCCCCATTCACACCTATCCTGCCGTTGACCCCTGGGCCCACGTCCTCCCCCTGTCCTGGAATGCCCTCCCTCCTCACCGATGCCAAACTCACTCCCTTCCCCTCTTCAAAGCCCTACTGAGAGCTCACTTCCTCCAAGAGGTCTTCCTAGCCTGAGCTCCCCCTTTTCCCTCTGCTTCCCCTCCACCCTCTGCTCTTCCACCTTTCCCCTTCCCCTCCCCTCAGCTGAGCCCCCTTGCCCTCTGCTCCCCCTCCCCTCCCCTCCCCACCTCACCCTTTGCTCCTCCCCCTTCCCCTCCCCTCCCCTCAGCACTGTGCTCATTTGTATATATTATTTATTACCCTATTTATTTGTTAATGAGGTGTATATCCCCTTGATTCTATTTATCGTGATAATGTTGTCTTGTTTTCATTTTGTTCTGTTTTGTTCTGCTGTCTGTCTCCCCCGATTAGACTGTGAGCCCCTCATTGGGCAGGGATTGTCTCTATCTGTTGCCGAATTGTACATTCCAAGTGTTTAGTACAGTGCTCTGCACATAGTAAGTGCTCAATAAATATTATTGAATGAATGAATGAATGGAAAGGCATCAGTTGATCAATTGGATGTACTGTGCACTTCCTGCATGGTGACCTATCGAACTTTTACCTTGTACAGGTTTTAAAGGACCATGGACAAGACTTTCTCGTGGGTAACCGGTTGAGTTTGGCAGATGTGCAACTACTTGAAGCCATTTTATTGGTGGAGGAGAAAGTACCCAATGCACTGACTGAATTTCCTCTGCTCCAGGTAAAGAACAAATCACAAGGGAAACGTATGACTTTGACCCAAGCTTTCCCAAAATGTCTGCTGACTCAGGTCCCCCTTTGGCATTAATTAATTTTTTTGGAATGTCATTGGGAAAATGAAAACATACGCTGGCTTTAAGGGAAGCTTTCCTGGATTCCAGTTGTAAGATGATTTGATTGAATTTCTTTTTAACCTCATTGTGTTTCCACAAGGCCAGAAGCAGCGTGGCATAGTGGATAGAGCCCGGCCCTGGGAGTCAGAAGGTCATGGGTTCTAATCCCAGTTCTGCTGCTTTTCTGCTGTGTGACCTTGGGCAAGTCACTTCACTTCTCTGGGCCTCAGTTACCTCATCTGTAAAATGGGGCTAAAGGCTGTGAGCCCCTCGTGGGACAGGGTTGTGTCCAACACGATCTGCTTGTATCCACCCCAGTGCTTGGTACAGTATCTGGCACATAGTAAGTGCTTAACAAATACCATTATTGTTATTGTTATTGATAATAATACTTATAATAGTAAAGTGAGGCCAAGGCAATTGGCTCACTGTCTTCTCAGCTTCTCTTCATGGGATCGCCTGTGATCTTGAATGGATCGATTCCCCTGAACAGCCGTATATTTCTCTCCAGGAGGCCGTATCTTCAAATTAGCCATGTGCTCCTTAGGAAAATGTCTCAAATATAATCCCTTGTCAGGCAGGCTGACCCAGATTGACCTCATAACTCATCAGTCAATCACTGGTATTTAGTGAATGCTTACCATGTGCTAAGCACTTGGGTGAGTTCAGTACGGCAGAATTAGCCGACACATTCCCTGACCGTAATGAAGGGAGACCGACATTAACATAAATAAAATAATTTATAATACATACTTTCAAGATATGTACATAATTCATTCATTCAATAGTATTTATTGAGCACTTACTATGTGCAGACCACTGCACTAAACGCTTGGAATATACAGTTCGGCAACAGATAGAGACAATCCCTGCCCAGTGACGGGTTTACAGTCTAATCGGGGGAGACAGACGGACAAAAACAAGACAACATAATCACAATAAATAGAATCAAGGGGATGTACACTTCATTAACAAAATAAATAGGGCAATAAAAATATATACAAATGAGCACAGTGGGGAGGGGAAGGGAGAGGGGGAGGAGCAGAGGGAAAGGGGGCTTAGCTGAGGGGAGGTGAAGGGGGGAAGGGAGAGGGAGCAGAGAGCGGAGGGGGAGCAGAGAGGGAGCAGAGGGAAAAGGGGAAGCTCAGTCTGGGAAGGCCTCTTGGAGGAGGTGAGCTCTCAGTAGGGCTTTGAAGAGGGGAAGAGAGTTAGTTTAGTGGAGGTGAGGAGGGAGGGCATTCCGGGACAGCGGGAGGACGTGGGCCAGAGGTCGACGGCTGGATAGGTTTGAACGGAGGATGGTGAAGAGGTGAGCAGCAGAGGAGCGGAGCTTGCGGGGTGGGCAGGAAAAAGAGAGAAGGGAGGTGAGGTAGGAGGGGGCAAGGTGATGGAGAGCTTTGAAGCCAAGAGTGAGAAGTTTCTGTTTCGTGTGGAGGTTGATGGGCAACCACTGAAGGTTTTTAAGGAGGGGAGTGACATGCCCAGAGCTTTTCTGCAGCAAGATGATCCGGGCAGCGGAATGAAGAATACACCGGAGTGGGGAGAGACAGGAGGAAGGGAGGTCAGAGAGAGAGCTGACACAATAATCCAGACGGGATATTATGAGAGCACATAAGTGCTGTAGGGTTGGGGGTGGAGCGAAAATCAAATGCCCAAAGGTCACAGATCCAAGTTTAGAAGCCATCTTTTTTGACTGTGTTTTCTCTGCACTCTTTGCTCTTCTCTTTCAGGGGTTTAAAGCAAGAATAAGCAATATCCCTACAATTAAGAAATTTCTGGCTCCTGGCAGCAAGAAGAAGCCTATACCTGATAACAACTATGTGGAAACAGTTTTATCTATCTTCTCAAAATAGTAAATAAGTACACTATTAGGTGAAAGAGAGAAAATTCATTTTGTTGATAAACGTACACTAATTGATATGATAAACATACACTAATTGATATGATAAACATACACTAATTGAATTGTAGAAGTGTAGGGCAGGTGATTCTGTAATCTGTTAGGTATCTCTTTTAATGAAGACAGACCAAATCTGACATTTTTCTCCTAATCTCAGCAGGGAATCATCTCCCTATTATCTCCCTTACTTCAACCCATCCCCCTGTTATCACCTGATAATAAGACCTTGCACATACAACATTCCAGTTTCCAGAAATGATGCCCTCTCTCAGAATGGCACCAGGAACATTGTTTTATTTGGGATTGAGAAGCAGCATGGCCTAATGGAGAGACCACGGGGCTGGGAGTCAGAAGGACCTGGGTTCTGACCCCTCCTCCACCTCTGGTCTGCTTTGTGACCTTGGGCAAGTCACTTAACTTCTCTGTGCCTCAGTTCCCTTATCTATAAAATGGGGATTAAGGCTGTAAACCCCATGTGGGACAAGACTGTGTCCAACCTGATTAGCTTGTATCTACCCCAGCGCTTAGAACAATGCTTGACACATAGTAAGCGCTTAACACATTGTCATTATTGTGATCATTATTATTATTTTCCCTGACATCCCTTTTCTCCTATGTCTTCCCAAATCCTCATAAAAACATAATTTGGGAAAATATGCTGTGGCTGGGTTAAACCAATAATCCATCCCGTCCAAGATTCTGTCTCCGGCAGCAGCATCAAGGGGTATATGGAGAATCTTTTTACTCCCTTTCCTGCCAATTTGGCTGATTTAAAACAGGAAGTTTTCAAAATGCAAATATCTTCAATCATTTAGTTAAAGGTGTACTCTGGGCAGTGGACTTTGATTCTTTTTTAATGGTATTTTGTTCAGCGCTTGCTATGTGTCAAGCACTATTCTGAGCACTGGGGTAGGTACAGATTAATCAGGGACTGTGTCCAACGTAGGGTACAGAGGCTTAGTTCTTTGTAGTGCCTTACCTACCCGTCAAGGATGTTGTTTCTCTAAATGTCAGTGCCCAATAGAAGTAATAATTAAGGCAACTGCATTCACAGCAAGCAACAATGTCATTGTAATGGAACTTCTGGGTGCTAAAATAAATAATTGTGAAAAGAGTTTATTGGCTTTTTTGGCTCTCAGAATTGGAAGGTTGCATTTTACATTGGTTGTGTGTGAGTAAAATACGCTTGAAAGATGTATTTTTTTTTTGTAGGTGAGAAAGTGGGAATGATAATGTTGGTATTTGTTAAGCGCTTACTATGTGCAGAGCACTGTTCTAAGCACTGGGGTAGACACAGGAGAATCAGGTTGTCCCACATGGGGCTCACAGTCTTCATCCCCATTTTACAGATGAGGGAACTGAGGCACAGAGAAGTTAAGTGACTTGCCCACAGTCACACATCTGACAAGTGGCAGATCTGGGATTTGAACTCATGACCTCTGACTCCAAAGCCCGTGCTCTTTCCACTGAGCCACGCTGCTTATGATGTAAGTGCTTACTTTGTGCTAAACATTGCACTTAGCCCTGGTTAGGTCCAAGATAATCAGATTGGATACAGACCCTGTTTCACTTGGGGCTCGCAGGTAAGTAGCAGGGAGAAGAGGTATTTTACAGATGAGGAAACAGCCATAGAGAAGGAAAGTGACTTGCCCAAGGGCACAGCAGGGAAATGTCAGGGCTGGCATTAGAAACCAGGTCATCTGACTCCCAGGCCTGGGCTCTTTCCACTAGGCCATGCTGCTTTTTGATACCAGAGACAAACAGTACCTTTTTCCTAGATCAATGCAGTTTGTACAATTATATCCTCATTTCTGTCAGAGAAGCACAGATGAAAAGGAGGATACAGAAAAGCAGAGACAGATAACCTAAATGAATAATAATAATAACACTTTTGGTACTTGTTAAATCCTACTATGTGTCAAGCACTGTTCTAAGCACTTAAGTAGATATGAGCAGATGGGGTTAGACCCTGCCCCTGTCCCACATGCGGCTCACACTCTTAATCTCCATTTTACAGATGAGGGAACTAAGGAGAAGAGAAGTGAAGTGATTTGCCCAAGGTCACACAAGTTAATCAGGTTAGGCTCGGTCCCACGAGGGGTTTACAGTCACTGGGGAAAAAGACCCTTTTGTTTTGCAGGATTAAAGAGGCAGATGTCTGTGGAACACAGCTGGGGGTGAGGAGAGGAGGGCAGAGCCCCCAGGAGTGCTGTGATTGGGGTAGGGAGGGGAGAGGAGGAAACTGGGATTCTTCCTGATCTCCCTGGGTCATTGAACCTGCCTGTCAAAGGGGGAGAAGGGGCAAAAGTAGTAATAATTATGGCACTTATTAAGCACTCACTAGGTGCTAAGGGCTTACAAGATGGATATAGTCCCTGTCCCAAACGGGGCTTCACGATCTCTCATTTCCATTTACAGGTGAGGAAACTGAAACCCAGAGATTAATTGACAGCCCAGGTCACAGAGACTGTAAGCTTACTATGGACAGTGAACACAACCACTAATTCTGTTGCATTGTACTTTCCTAAGCACTTAATACTATGCTCTGCACATAGTAACTGTTCAGTAAATACTATTGATTAACTGATTGGCAGGAGAAGGGAAACATAGATCCTGTGAAAACTCCAAAACAGGATGTGAACACCACCCAGAAAGTTCCTGTTAACACCTGGGGACGCCTCAATCATCTCCTGTGGTCACAGAGATGCTCCCCAGGAACTTGGGTGGGAGGGTGGGCCCAGCACTAGCCATATCCCAGGCCTGGAGGCGTCAGAGTGGGAAAATGAGGTGCGAATGCTTAAAGCCTTCCAGACCCTTCATGCCGGGGGAAGACCTGAGACTGAGATGGGCAAATATGAGGGACTGGTGTGGACAAGGTGTGAAAGTGGGGTGTGTGCAGGGGTGCAGGCGGAGGAGGTGAAGCTATCTGTTGGCTAATATCCAGTGGCCACCAACTTGCCAATGAACCACCCGAGGCTGGGACATTGAGTATGTCCTGGGCCTGGCTGGGTTCTACTGCTTTACCACTTAAAAGGTGGTGTTCCGTATCAAAGGCTTTAAATCCCCCATGCTGTGATGCTCAGCACAGGATACTAAATCTTATTCCATCAGGCTGCCCTTCCTTGTCTTGTCTCGTCTTATGCTTTCAAGTCGTCTCTGACCCAGAGCATCGCCATGGACCCATCTCTTCCAGAACAACCCACCTCCATCTGCAATCTTTCTGGTAAGCGTATCTAGAGCTCCCCTTTTCCTCACCCTCCTTGTCTCCTTGGTAAGAATGTAGCTCGCTAGGAGGTGGTCCCCAAAACCTGGGATGGGGGACTTGTCACAGCTCGTAGTCAGCCTTGTATGGATTCCGGACTTGAGTAGCCCGCATTTCCCCTCTAGAATGTGAGCTCATTGTGGGCAGGGAATATGTCTGCTTGTTGTTAATATTGTACTCTCCCAAGCGCTCAGTATAGCGCTCAATAAATACGATTGAATGAATGATTGAACATCCCCCCCCCCCTTCCCCCACAGCGGTCTTCTGTTACCACCTCTTTACTTGGGTTTAACCTTACCATGTAACTTCCTTCCAATCTTACCTACTCAGCTCATTCTGCCACAGCTTTCTGATTCTCTTCCAACCTCTCTGTCCACTCCTTAGTTTTGTTCGTTAGCTCTTCTTCAACCTCTACATCCTTTACTGGAGGTTTTCCACAAGTCTGCTCTTCTCACTCTAAGCACATCTACTTCCATGTTTCAGTTACCACACCTCTTTTTTTAATGGTATTTATTAAGCATTTACTATACTATGCACTGGGATAGATACAAACTAATCAGGTTAGACACAGTCCTTGTCCCTTGTGGTGCTCACAGTTTTAATCTGTGTATTGCAGAGGAGGTAACTGAGACAAAGAGAAGTTAAGTGACTCGCCTAAGGTCACACAGCAGACAAGTGTCAGAGCTGGCATTAGAACCCAGGTCCTCCGCCTCACAGGCCTCTGCTCTTCCACTAGGTTACGCTGCTTGTCATCTGACTTGTAATCCCGCATCTCCTCTAGCCTCTAGACTATCTCCACTTGGATATCTCGCTGGCACCTGAGAGTCAACATGTCTAAAATATCATTTCTGCTAAGCACATTCCTTCTCCTCCTCCTAAATTTTCCACCTCCATCAATAACACCACCATTCTGTCCATCCTGGAAGCCTGCAAATTTAGCGTCATCCACTATTGTTTGTACCTTTGACAAGTTGTACTTGTTAAGTGCTTACTATTCACTCATTCAATAGTATTTATTGAACGCTTACTATGTACAGAGCACTCTACTAAGCGCTTGGCATGAACAATTCGACAACAGAGACAATCCCTGCCCAGTGACGGGCTCACAGTCTTAATGGGGGAGACAGACAGGAAAGCAAAACAGTACAAAACAAAATCAAGACAACATCATCAAGATAAATGTGTCTTACTATGTGTCAAGCACTGTATTGAGTGCTGGGGGTAGATACAAGATAATCTGGACAGACTGTGTCTGTCTCTGTCCCAACTGGGGCTCATAATAATAATGTTGGTATTTGTTAAGCGCTTACTATGTGCCGAGCACTGTTCTAAGCGCTGGGGTAGACACAGGGGAATCAGGATGTTCCACGTGGGCCTCACAGTCTTAATCCCCATTTTACAGATGAGGTAACTGAGGCACAGAGAAGTTAAGTGACTTGCCCACAGTCACACAGATGACAAGTGGCAGAGTGGGATTCGAACTCATGACCTCTGACTCCAAAGCCCGTGCTCTTTCCACTGAGCCACGCTGCTTCTCTACTCTCCCAAGAGCTTAGTACAGTGCTCTGCACACAGTGAGCGCTGAGTAAATATCACTGAATGAGTGAATGAGAGCAGATATTTAATCCCCATTTTACAAAAGAGGAAATTGAAGTCCAGAGAAGGGAAGTGATTTGGCCAAATGGTACAACTGGTGGTAGAACTGGGATTAGAACCCAGGTCCTCTGACTCCCAGGCCCAAGCTCTTTCCAATAGGCCATGCTGCTTTAACACCTTCAATCTACTGCCAAATCCTGTCATTTTCCTACAGAGTATCTCACAAATCTGCCCCTTCCTCTTCATCCAAACAGCTAAAACTCTGTTTCATGTTCTCACCGCTAAAATTATTTTTTCAGCCTCCTAGTTGGTCTCCCTGCCTCCAGTCTTTCCCTCATCCAGTCTATACTCCTGGCAGTGGAAAGAGCACGGGCTGGGGAGTCAGAGATCATGGGTTCAAATCCTGGCTCTGCCACTAGTCATCTGTGTGATTTGGGGCAAGTCATTTAACTTCTCTGAGCCTCAGTAACCTCATCTGTAAATTGGGCATTAAGACTGTGAGCCCCACGTGGGACAACCTGATCACCTTGTATCCTCCCCAGCACTTAGAATAGTGCTTTGCACATAGTAAGCGCTTAACAAATGTCATTATTATTATTTATCTTCTTGAAGCATCACTTGGCAGCCATCTCTACACCGCTCCAAACCCTACATTGGCTTCCCATCTCCTTCTCTTCACCTGCCACTTCCCATTTCCCTCACTGTGCTTTTTCAGGCCCACTTTCTGACTATACCTCGCTTTCCACTCTCCCTCTGGATTCCTTCACTCACACAGTCCGGCAGACTGGAATTTTTTTAAATTTTATACTTGTTTTACTATGTGCCAAGCACTGTACAAAGTACAGGGTTAAATATGGGGCAGTCAGGTTGGTCACAATTCCTGTCCCACATGGGGCTTAAGTAACGGAGAGTAGGTTTTAATCCCCATTTTATAGGTGAGGCAACTGAGGCCCAGAGAAGGGAAGTAACTTCCTCAAGGTCACACAGCAGGCAAGTGGCAGAGTTCACTCCTTCCCTTCCGAAAATCCATCCAATCACAGCTCTCTCTGTATGTAACATCCTCCTAAAATCCCACCTCCTCCACCACTCTGAGCTGTGCAAACCTATCAGCTATTTTAGCATTAATATATCTAGTCATTCATTCATTCAATAGTGTTTATTGAGTGCTTACTATGTGCAGAGCACTGTACTAAGCTCTTGGAATGTACAAATCGGTAACAGAGACAGTCCCTGCCCTTTGACGGGCTTACGGTCTAATCGGGGGAGACGGACAGACAAGAACAATAGCAGTACATTGCATTTATGTATTTTGCATATACATATATAGCATACATAGCATTGGTATAGCCATTTATACCCATTATCAGCACTCATGTAGATCTTTTTATTCATTTGTACAATCTTTTTTAATTCTAATTCTGCTAATTGTAAATGAGTAACTAGTTTAATGTCTCTTTCCTCTGATAGAGTGTAAGCTCATTCTTTTCCTACCCAGAGGAAGGTAAGTCTTGTTTTATGCCGTCGAGTCATTTCCGACCCATAGCGACACCACGGGCACATCTCTCCCAGAACAACCCCGCTCTCCACCTGCAATCGTTCTGGTATTGGATCCATATAGTTTTCTTGGTCAAGATACCAAAGTGGTTGACCATTGCCTTCTTCCATGCCGTAAATTCTAGTCTCTGCCCTCTACTCTCTCCCATGCCATTGCTGCCCAGCACAGGTGAGTTTGGACTTGTAGCAGATTCATTCTTCAATCGTATTTACTGAGCACTTACTATGTGCAGAGCACTGTACTAAGAGCTTGGAATGTACAATTCGGCCACAGATAGAGACAATCCCTGCCCAACGAGCTCACAGTGTAAACGGGGGAGACAGCAAAACAAAACAAATAGCCAGGCGTCAATACCATCGAGATAAATAGACACATCATTAATAAAATGAATAGAGTAATACAAATATGCACAAGTGCTGTGGGGAGGGGAAGGGGGAAGAGCAGAGAGAGGGAGTAGGGGGACTAGGGAAGGGAGGAGGAGCAGAGGGAAAGGGGGGGCTCAGTCTGGGAAGGCCTTCTGGAGGAGGTGAGCTCTCAGTAGGGCTTTGAAGAGGGGAAGAGAGTTTGGCGGAGGTGAGGAGGGAGGGCGTTCCAGGACAGCAGTAGGACATGGGCCAGGGGTCGACGGCAGGATAGGCGTGAAGGGGGGACAGTGAGGAGGCGAGCCGCAGAGGAGCGGAGTGTATGGGGTGGGCAGGAGAAAGAGAGAAGGGAGGTGAGGTAGGAGGGGGCAAGGGGATGGAGAGCCTTGAAGCCCAGAGTGAGGAGTTTTTGTTTCAGGTGAAGGTTGATGGGCAACCACTGGAGGTTTTTGAGGATGGGAATGACCTGCCCAGAGCATTTCTGTAGGAAGATGATCCGGGCAGCAGAATGAAGAATAGACTGGAGCGGGGAGAGGCAGGAGGAAGGGAGATCAGAGAAGAGGCTGATGCAATAATCCAGTCGGGAGCCACTGGCCAAGCTAGGAATGGAATGGACAGGCCTCTGCTTGACTCTCACTCACATAGCCGAGACTGGTAGAGGACTGGAAACTCTCCAGGTGTGATCCTCAGAGGGGGTAAAGTAAGTATAAGTAAATGTAAGAAATCTAAGAAACATCTTTAGGCTGTGAGCCCTGTGTAGGATAAAGGTCTGTGTCCAACCTGATTAATTTATATCTACCCCAGTGCTTAGAGCAGTGCTTGACACAGACTAAGCACTTAAAAAAATATTATCATTCATTCAATAGTATTTATTAAGCGCTTCCTGTGTGCAGAGCATTGTACTAAGCGCTTGGAAAGTACAATTCGGCAACTGAGACAATCCCTGCCCAACAATGGGCTCACAGTCTAGAAGGGGGAGACAGACAACAAAACAAAACAAGTAGACAGGCATCAATACCATCCAAATAGAAAAATAGAATTATAGATATATACACGTCATTAAAATAAGTAGAGTAGTAAATATGTACAGATATCCGCAAGTGCTATGGGGATGGGACAGGGGTAGAGCAGAGGGAGGGAGTAGGGGCGATGGGGAGAGAAAGAGGAGCAGAGTGAGAAGCAGCATGGCATAGTGGATACAGGATGGGACTCCCAGTCCTCCCAGTATTCCCAGTCAGAAGGTCATGGATTCTAATCCCAGCTCTGCCACTTGTCTGCTGTGTGACCTGGTGCGAGTCACTTCACTTCTCCGTGCCTCAGTTACCTCATCTGTAAAATGGGGATTGAGACTCAACCCCATGTGGGACAGGGACTGTGTCCCGTCCAATTTCCTCGTACCCACCCCAGCTTTCAGTATAGTGCCTGGAACATAGTAAGCGCCTAACAAATACCATAATTATCATTAGTATTATCATTGCGTGGCACTTAGTGTGCTCCGAATAAATTCGACTGCCTACTACAGCTACGATAAAGACGCCTTGTACGCACTGCACCTTCGGGTCACCTATTTTTGAGAGCTCTTTTGGAGAGAGACCTCACAATCCGCAGATTGCAGCTTTCCAAACTGAGCTGCCGGATGAGCCATCGGCCACCTCAGACCGCAAAATGAAATAGCTCCTCCCTGCCCAAATGACTTTCAGAGGGTTCATTCTGCCGCCCATCACTGGGCAGGGATTGTCTCTGTCAGTTGCCTTATGGGAAGCAGCGTGGCTCAGTGGAAAGAGTCCGGGCTTGGGAGTCAGAGATCATGGGTTCGAATCCAAGTTCTGCCACTTGTCAGTTGTGTGACTGTGGGCAAGCCACTTCACTTCTCTGGGCCTCAGTGACCTCATCTGTAAAATGGGGATGAAGACCTGGGAGCCTCACGTGGGACAACCCGATGACCCTGTATCTCCCCCAGCGCTTAGAACAGTGCTCTGCACGTAGTAAGCGCTTGAAAAATACCAACATTATTAATTGTCCATTCCAAGCGCTTAGGACAATGCTCTGCACATAGTTAACGCTCAATAAATACGATTGAATGAAAGAGAAATGAGAGATGCCGGGTATTAGCTGTAGGCTGCAATGCCCCCAAACAGACACCAGGGGGAGCCACCACTCAGCGGGACAACTCTGGGTCCGACCAGCAGGGGGCGTCGTCTCAGGCAGCAAACCCTTCTGCAAACTCTTTTGCTACACTTTTTTGCTTTTTTGTAGCTTTTTGTAGCTTTTTTGTAGCAAAGTCTTTTGCTACACTTGGGTTTTGTGTCTTTTTTCCCTCTCCTCTGTTACAATACAACCCGTGTTTTTTCTCCTCGCTCCTGGACTCAAATTTTGCTGTGCCTCTCCACCCACAGACTAAAGCTTTCCACCTCAGCGTGGCTCAGTGTCTCTATCTGTTGCCGAATTGTACATTCTGAGCGCTTAGTACAGTGCTCTGCACTGGAAAGAGCAAAGGCTTAGGAATCAGAGGTCATGGGTTCTAATCCCCGCTCTGCCACTTGTCAGCTGTGTGACCACTTTACTTCTGTGTGCCTCAGTTACCTCATCGGCAAAATGGGGATGAAGACTGTGAGCCCCACGTGGGCCAACCCGATGACCTTGTATCTCCCCCAGCGCTTAGAACAGGGCTTGGCACTTCACTTCTCTGGGCCTCAGTTACCTCATCTGCAAAATGGGGATTAAGACGGTGTGCCCCACGTGGGACAACTTGATGACCTTGTATACCCCCAGTACTTAGAACAGTGCTTGGCACAGAGTAAGTGCTGAACAAATACCATTATTATTATTCTCTCTCAGAGTGTGTGTCTGTTTATTGATGCATGTTACTCTTCCAAACGCTCGGTACAGTGCTGAATGAACAAACACCATCTTTCCTAGCTCCCGGCTCACCCTCTGGGGCCCACACTGCTGGTCCCAGATCAGGGACCAGACTCTCAGACTCTAGAAAGTCCTGACGGCCAAGGTGGGCCTCAGAGTGAACAGTTTACCAAAAATCTCACTGCCCTAAAATTTCCACCCTGCTTTACTACCAGGCTTCCAGTTTGGGGCCTTGGGCAGGGAATGATTACTCCTCGAATAATAATAATAATAATAATGGTACTTGTTAAGTGCTTTTACTATATTACTTCACTTCTCTGTGCCTCAGTTACCGCATCTGTAAAATGGGGATCGAGACTGTGAGCCCCATATGGGACAGCCGATTTGCTCGTATCCCCCAACGCTTAGTACAGTGTCTGGCACGTAGTGAGCGCTTAGCAAATACCATAATCATTATTATTATTATTTGCCAAGCACTATTCTAAGAGCTGGGGTAGGTACGAGTTTATCAGGTTGGACACAGTCCCTGTCATACATGGAGCTCACAGTCTTAACCCTATTTTACAGATGAGGTAACTGAGGCACAGAGAAGTGAAGTAACTTGCCCAAGGTCACAGAGCAGACATGTGGAAGAGCCAGGATTAGAACACAGATGCTTCTGACTCCGAGGCCTGTAGCCTATCTGCTAAACCAAGCTGCCTCTCCAGACCGTCAGCTCGATGTGGGCAGGAAACGTGTCTACCAACTCTGTGGTATTGCCCTCTTCCAAGAGCTCAGTACCATTTTTGCATACAGTAAGCGCTCACTAAATATCACTGATTGAATATTTGGCCGCTTTGCTCGACGTACCCAAGTTAACCAGGTGGAAAGAGCAGCTAGGAGCCCCTGTAGCTTTATTCAACTCTCTCACTTTGTAATATTTGTAAAGTGCTATGTGCCAGGAACTGTTTTAAGCACTGGGGTAGAGACAAGGTAATCAAGTTGGACACAGTCCCTGTTCCACATAGGGCTCACAGTCTTAATCCCCATTTTACAGATGAGGTAACTGAGGCCTAGAGAAGTGAAGTGATTTATCCAAGGTCACACAGCAGACACATGACAGAGCCAGGACCTTCTGACTCCCAGGTCCGTGCTCTATTCATTAGGCCACACTGCTTCTCTGGATAAGCAGAAGTATTAAAGTTTATATAAAATACATAGTATACTATAAAATACTATATATATATAGTATTTAAGTACTATGGGGATGTGGTGTATAGTGTTAAACAGGCAGAAGAGAGATTAGAAATGAAATGGGGAAAGCCTCCTGAAGATGTGATTTCAGAAGGGCTTTGAAAATGGGGAGAGCTACAATCTGTCACATTTGAAAGGGAGGAGTTCCAGGCAGTTGGAACGGCTTGAAGATGCATGGCAGAGATTAGAATGAGGCACGAGTGAGTAAATTGGTTTGAAAGGAGTGCGGGATCTCAGCAGAGGTGCACCAGGAGAAGAATGTGGTTAATCAGGAAGAAGAAAGATGATTAAGTGCCTTAAAGTCAGAGGCCAGGAGTGTCTGCTTAATGTGGAGGGAAATGGGTAACAATTTGAGGTTTTTAAAGAATGGGGAGCTATTTGCAGCAGGATGTTGGAGAAAATGATCTGGGCCGTACATTGGAGAAGGGAGAAATGAGAGGCAGGGAAACCAGCGAGGAGGCTGATGATGGGATATGGATATCCCAAGATGGGATATGGGATATGACAAATCCCTGGACCAGGGGTCGTTTGGGTAGAGAGGGAGAAGAGGATCCTGGAAGTGCTGAAGAGGAATATTCAACAGGTGTTAATGACAGAATGCATTTGGAGTTTGAAGGAGAGATCGGAGTCAAGGATAATACTAAGGAATGGGCCTCAGGAATGGCGGAGGTGGGGGTGGGGGCGTGGGAGGGGAAGCTGGTTTTGTCAAGTTGTCAGCGGTGATAATAATAATAATAATGTTGGTATTTGTTAAGCGCTTACTATGTGCAGAGCACTGTTCTAAGCGCTGGGGGAGATACAGGGTAATGAGGTCATCCCACGTGAGGCTCACAGTTAATCCCCATTTTACAGATGAGGTAATTGAGGCACAGAGAAGTGAAGTGACTTGCCCACAGTCACACAGCTGACAAGTGGCAGAGGCAGAAGTTGAACCCATGACCTCTGACTCCACAGCCCTGGCTCTTTCCATTGAGCCACACTGCTTCCCTAGCAGTGATGAGAAAGTTGGGTGGAGGAGAGGATTTGGGAGTGGAGATGTGGAGTTTAGCTTGGGATGAGCATGTAGCAATGCCCTGGAGGCAGGAGGAAATGTGAAACTGCAGAGAGGGAGAGGGGTTGGAGCTAGTGAGGTAGATTTGGGACTCATCTTCATAGATTCTTCTTGCAGATTTCTCCAGCACTGCTAATCACATTTTTGGAATGCTTCACTGTAGTTGGTTTGATTTGGGGGTCAAGGAGTTATCCCTATGCCTCTGGGTAAACATGGGGTGCTGAGCCCAAGGGCTAGCTAATTTTAAGCTCATAATAATTAACTATGTTATTTGTAACCGTATTTGTTACCATTATTTGTTACTATGTGCCAATCATTGCTATAAACGTTGGAGTAGATACAAAGTAATCAAGTTGGACACAGTCCCTGTCCCACAAGGAGCTCACAGTCTAAATCCCCATTTTACAGATGAGGCAACCGAGGTCCAGAGAAGTTAAGTGACTTGACCAAGGTCACACATAATAATAATAATAATGTTGGTATTTGTTAAGTGCTTACTATGTGCCAAGCACTGTTCTAAGCGCTCGGGTAGATACAGGGTAATCAGGTTGTCCCACTTGAGGCTCACAATCTTAATCCCCATTTTACAGATGAGGTAACTGAGGCACAGAGAAGTTAAGTGACTCGCGCACAGTCACACAGCTGACAAGTGGCAGAGCCGGGAGTCAAACTCATGACCTCTGACTCCGAAGCCCAGGCTCTTTCCACTGATCCACGCTGCTTCCCCACACGGCAGGCAAGTGGTGGAGCCGGGATTAAAACCCATGACTTCTGACTCCCAAGCCCGGGCTCTTGCCACTAAGCCATGCTGCTTCTCAGGTCATCACCTGAAATACATCATTCCCCCAGTCTCTGTGATTTCCAGAAGAAATGAACATAAGGCCATCTCCTCTGCCCTCACTCCCCCATCAGTCCCTCCTACCCCAGCCCAGTTCTCCCCCGACCCATCACCAGCCCAGCCCTTGGCCATGATAATAATAATAATTAATAATAATAATGATGGTATTTGTTAAGAAATTACTATGTGCCAAGCACTGTTCTAAGCATTGGGACAGATACCAGGTAATCGGGTTGTCCCACGTGGGGCTCACAGTCTTAAGCCTCATTTTACAGATGAGGGAACTGAAGCACAGAAAAGATAGGTGGCTTGCCCAAGGTCACACAGCAGATAAGTGGCAGAGCTGGGATTAGAACCTGCATCCTCTGACCCCGAAGCTCGGGTTCTTTCCATAAGCCACGCTGCAACCCCTATAATAATAATAGCAATGATGGTATTTGTTAAGCGCTTACTATGTGACAGGCACTGTACTAGGCGATGGGGTGGATACAAGCAGATCGGGTTGGATGCAGATCAGGATGATCTTAGACCTGAGCAAGTTTCCTCCCCTGCCACCGGTCACACTGGCTGGGAGCAAACCACCCCGGGCGGAGCACTTCTCTGGGCCTCAGTTACAGCATCTGTAAAATGGGATAAGACTGTGAGCCCAAGGTTGGGATTTTGCTAATTTACTAATTGGAGAAGAAGCATGATCTTGGGGAAAGAGCACAGGCCTGGGAGTCAGAGGACTGGGTTCTAATCCCACCTCTGCCTCATGTCTGCAGTGTGACCTTGAATAAGTCACTTCACTTTCTGGTGCCTCAGCTACCTCATCTGTCAAATGGGGATTAAAGTTGTGAGCCCCATGTGGGACAGGGATTGGGGCCAACCTGATGATCTTCTATCTACCCCAGCTCTTAGTACAGTGCTTGGCACACAGTATCACTTAAGAAATACCACAGTCATCATCATCATCATCATCATCATCATCATCCTTATTCCCTGCCGGAAGCACTATATCTGATCTGCAGCACAGTGCAAACTAAAGCTGCCCCCACCCTGAGGAGGTAGCCATCACCGGAGCTGCTGATCAGATCTGCAGCTGGGATTGGTCTGTACCGTCTTGTTAAATTCAGCTACAGAACTCATGCAAAGGCAGCAGTCCCCTCCCCAGTGTCACTTGTTAATGAATTCAAATATCCTGGAGATGTTTATGGCATTTATTCATTCACTCAGCAATACTTATTGAGCGCTTACTGTGTGCATTTGGAAAGTACAGTTCAGCAATTAAGAGAGACAATCCCTGCCCACAACGGGTTTACAGTCTGGAAGGGTGGAGACAGACATCAAAACAAGTAAACAGGTATCAATAGCATCAATATAAATAAATAGAATTATAGATACACATCAGAACAAGTAAAACAGGCATTTACATAAATAAATAGAAATACAGATATGCATATATATATATATATATATACACACACACACACAAGTGCTGTAGGGTGGGGATCGAGGTAGAGCATAGGGAGAGAGTTGGGGCGAGGTGGAAGGGAGAGGGGGAGCTGAGGAAAAAGGACCTTAGTTTGGGAAGGCCTCCTGGAGGAGGTGAGCCTTAAGTAGGGCTTTGAAGAAGGGAAGTATGATTGTTTGGCAGATTTGAAGAGGGAGGGCAATCCAGGCCAGAGGTAGGATGTGGGCCAGGGGTCGATGGTGGAACAGGTGAGAACGAGGCACAGTGAGAAGGTTAGCACCAGAGGAGCACAGTGTGTGGGCTGGGAAGGAGAGAAGGGAGGTGAGGTAGGAAGGGGCAAGACGATCCCACAACGGGTTTACAGTCCACATGACTTGTCATTAGAGAAGAAGGTGGAGCCCAAGACTTTGAAGACCGAATAAATCCTATTGCTCTGAAAATGAGAGGCCAGACCTCCCAAGAAGAAGGTGGAGTAAACATTTATCTTCCGAGCTGTCTTCATCAATTCGTCCGGTTTCTCGCTGGTGTGCAGGTGTGCAATCAATCCTATTTATTGAGTGCTTACTGTATACAGAGCACTGTACCAAGTGCTTGGGAGAGTGTACACTGTAACAGAGTTGATACACATGTTCCCTGCCCGCAGCAAGTTTACAATCCTTTCCTGATAGAACTATGCTACCACACAAGTTGTCACTCGCTGCCATTGTTGTTTCTTTAAGGGCAAGTCTCAGACCGCCACTTTGAGTAGACCTTCTGCTTTAGGAAATAATAATATTGGTAATAATAATAATAGTATTTGTTAAGCACTTACTATGTGCTGAGGACTGTTCTATAATCAGGTTTGATCCACAGTCCCTGTCACTCATGGGGCTCACAGTCTAAGTAGAGAAGCAGTGTGGCTCAGTGGAAAGAGCGTGGGCTTGGGAGTCAGAGGTCGTGGGTTCTAATCCCGCTCCGCCACTGGCCAGCTGTGTGACTTTGGGCAAGTCACTTAACTACTCTGGACCTCAGTTACCTCATGTGTAAAATGGGAATTAAAACTGTGAGCCCCATATGGGACAACCTGATCACCTTGTATCCCCCAGCGCTTAGAACAGCGCTTTGCACATAGTAAGTGCTTAACAAATGCCACCATTTATTTTTTATTTTATTAATTTTAAGTAGGAGGGAGAACAGGTATTGAATTCACATTTTGCAGATGAGATAACTGAGGCACAGAAAAGCTAAGTGACTTGCCCAAGGTCACAAAACAGACATGTGGCAGAGCCAGCATTAGAAGTCAAGTCCTCTCACTCCCAGGCCTGTGCTCTTTCCACTAGGCCTGGAACAGGAGGGAGTTTGAGTACCAAAGTGCTAGAAAATGTATGTTAGAATGTGCCTAGTGTGCAGGTATCAGCAGTTGCTTACATACTGCAGGGCAGATGCATTATTATTGCATTTGGATCTGAAGTCTGTTAGGGAGGAATCATATCTTGCCCTCAATTCTGTCCAAGAGGTGGTTTGGTGGGAAGACCCCAAGCTCTGTGGATCAAGGAGATTATTTGCCTGTATTTTGAGATAAGTCTGAAACTCCTCTTGGTAGGCGGAGCTTGCCAAGCCAAACTAGAACGCACAAGCCCAGATCAGTCAAAAACCCAAACGTCAGCGGGTAAGGACTTGAAGGAGAAAGGTGAGTGGGAAACTTTTTCTTGACTATTAAGGTCAGTGAAAATAGCTTTACCCTATTGGGCAGGGAATATGCCTGTTTATTGTTTTATTCTACTTTCCCAAGTGCTTAGTACAGTGCTCTGCACATAGTAAGTGCTCAATAAATACGATTGAATATATACCATTAAACCAAGTGGAACTGTTTGTGCTAATTTAGTTTTGTTATTTAGTCAGAGGAGCCGTTTTCTTACTTAGTAAGACGGTCCTGAGAAGGAAGAAAGAATAAAAAGATGGATAAGCAAAATGTGTATGGGTATATTTAACCCAGTGACTCTGAGCACATCAAGAAATGGTCTGTAATTCATTGAAAGAGGGGTGAAATGGAAAAAGATTCTTTGGAGAAGAGATTATAACCCTTGAGATTGGCTTTCACCAGGAGGGTCAGCCTATGAGAGGGGTCCAGGAGAGACCCTTGCACTAGCCAAATCAATAGAAAGGGAAAGCAGATTTTTGTTTCCTGAGCAGTGTGATCTCTCCAGGCCTGCCTTTGGGAATAATAATAATATTAATAATGGTAATTGTGGTATTTGTTAAATGCTTACTATGTGCCAGGCACTGTACTAAGCGCCGGAGTAGATACAAGCTAATCAGTTTAAACGGAGTCCCTGTCCCATGGAGGGCTCACAGCCTTAGTCCCCATTTTACGGGTGAGGTAACTGAGACATAGAGAAGCTAAGTGACTTGCCCAAGGTGCCACGGTAGAATAGTGGCGGAGCTGGGATTAGAACTCAGGTCCTTCTGATTCTCAGGTCCATGCTTCTCCAAGGTTTTCAAGGCTTTTCTGTAATGGCATTCTGCCGGTCGAATCTGCAGTCACAAGGGGTTGTGATGGAACGCCCCATTCCGTGTGCCTGATACCCCTGGCCCTAACCATATCAGCTGGCCTGGCATTGCCCTTACCCCTCTAACCTTGTCGGTTCCATACCTGTTGGACCCCATAGTGGCGACATAAGGAGGGGTTGGAGAGGCTAAGGTGGAGAATCTTTTTCTATTCCAGACAATGATGCTGCCTTGCTGAGACAGTTATGAAGGGTTATGACCCCATGGCCGGGCACAGCCTTTCTTTGGAAAAGTGCCTTCTTACTGCGTAGCTGCCTTTTCTTTAAGCTGATTTCAGAGAGAGCTGCTATAAAACAATGCCATTTTGGAGGTGCAAATTGGGATTTTAAAGAATAACGTTCCTGCTGCCTGGATCATTTTTCTAAAACATGGTTCTGTGCATATCTCAAATGCCTCCAATGGTTGTCCATCTCCACATCAAGCAGAAACACCTCAGGACTGGATTCGAGGCACTCCATCAGCTCATTCTCTCCCTTATTTATCCTCACTCCTCTCCCACTAAACCTAAATAAGTGTTTAACAAATATTACTAGTATTATGAACTCTGCCTGATTCTCCACGGAAGCTTTTTACCTAAAGGGACTCTGAAACCCTGATAGAATAATCCTGCTACACTGTAGGGTCCTTGAGGGTAGGGATCTGTGAGCCCATTGTTGGGCAGGGATTGTCTCTGTTGCCGAATTGTACATTCCAAATGCTTAGTACAGTGCTGTGCACATAGTAAGTGTTCAATAAATATGATTGAGTGAATGTTTACTTATTGAACTCTCCTAAGTGCTTAATATAGTGTTCCGCTCAGAATAAGCACTCTGCATACTAAAGACTGATTGACTCTCTCAGTAACCAAGGTGGCTATTCAAGAGCATTTATGAAACACCTACTGGGTGCGGGGTACTGTACTAAGCATTGAATAAAAGCAATTAATAATAATATGCTGATTTTAAGTGGTTACTATGTGCCAGGTAAATACCAGATAATCGGGTTGAACAGAGTCCCTGTTCCATACAGGGCTCACAGTCTAAGAGGGAAAACATTTTACCCTTCATCGATCCTTCAGAGTGTACCTGTTGGTTTGAACTATGAGACTGTCCTGACTTTATGATCACTGGGTTTGTTTTCTTCTTATTTGACTTTCACCAGGATAACAAACCTAATCAAACATGGGCTGTTTCCTACGGCCCTCACCCTCATTGGAGAGTGGCCGGCAACCTCTTCTAGACTTTTTCCAGACCGGCGCATCACAATTGATCAATGATATTTATCGAGCACTTACCGTGTGCTCAGCATCGTACTAAGCATTTGGGAGAATACAGTACGATAGAGTTGGTAGACAAAATCCTTTCCCTCAGAGAGTTTGCAAGCTAGTGGGATCAATCATAGAGTGTAGCTAAAAATGTCCTTTCTAGGTTGGCAACTTTCCCAATGCTTACCCTCCTTCTTTTGTTTCTCAGGACTCCAAGATCTCAAAATCATGGCTGGGAAACCCAAGCTCATCTACTTCAAAGGCAGAGGCCGAATGGAGTCAATTCGGTGGCTTTTGGCCGCAGCTGGGGTGGAGGTTAATTTTTGATAATAATAATAATGTTGGTATTTCTTTAGTGCTTACTATGTGCCAAGCACTGTTTTAAGCGCTGGGGTAAATACAAGGTAATCAGGTTGTCCCATGTAGGGCTCACAGTCTTCATCCCCATTTTACAGATGAGGGAACTGAGGCACAGAGAAGTGAAGTGACTTGTCCAGAATCACACAGTTGACAAATGGCGGAGCTGGAATTAGAACCCATGACCTCTGACTTCCAAGCCCGGGCTCTTTTCCACTGAGCCATGCTGCTTCTCCATAAGCCACGCTGCTTCTTGATGGGGGCCGAAGTAGTGGAGATGCTGGAGGTGCTTGATTTCAGAGGAAAAGGACCCTTCTGCTTTGGAAAATGGAAGCCAGGATCCCCTAAGAGGCAGTCTGCTCCCACAGCTTTCCAAGGGCCCCAGAAAGATGGACTCTAAGCACAAGAAGGAATAATAGTAATCATAATTGTGGTATTTGTTAAGCGCTTTCTATGTGCAAAACACTGTTCTAAGCACTGGGGTTGATACAAGGTAATGAGATTGTCCCACTTGGGGCTCACAGTCTTAATCCCCATTTTACAGATGAGGTAATTGAGGCACAAAGAAGTAAAGTGACTTGCCCAAAGTCACACAGCTGATAAATAGCAGAGCCGGGATTAGGATCCATGGCCTCTGACTCCCAAGCCCGTACTCTTTCCACTAAGCTACAAGATGAAAGCAGTGTATCTTATTGGACGGGCCTGGAAATAAGAGGATCTGGGTTCTAAATAAAGCTCTGCTACTTGGCTGCCATTTGAATTTGGGCAAGTCATTTTGCTCTCCATGCCTCATTTCCCTCATCTTTAAAATGGGGATTCAGTACCTTTTCTCCTTCCTGCTTAAACTATGAGCCCCATGTAGAAGAGGACAGGACAGTGATTGACCTGATAGTATTGTATCACCCTGATGCTTAGTACCATAGTTGTCATAGAGTAAGAGCTTAACAGATAGCACTGTTATTTTAATTATTACTAGAGGGTGCACTAAACAATACAGATTTTCTCTAGTCTGTAAGGTGGTTGTGCTCAGGGAATGTGTCTGCTATATTGTTGTGTTGTACTCTCCCAAGCACTTAGTACAATGTCCTGCACACAGTGAGCACTCAATAAATACGATCGATTGGTTGATTGATACTCCTTTGCCCAACATTCGCCCTCTGCTCACCCTACCCTCTGCAGAAGTAGACTGGGCATAGGCTCAGTAAATCATATTTATTGAGCACTTACTGTGTGCAGAGCACTGTTCTAAGCATTTGGGAGAGTACATCATAACAATGTAGCAGACACATTCCTTTTCCCCAGTGACCTTACAAACTAGAAGATCTGTAAACCGGTATATGGTCTGGGGTGGGGTGGGGTGAGCTGGACAAAATGAGAACAGTTGTGCAGGGGAGAAAGATTGAGGGAGGACTGAGGGAAGCAGTGTGGCCTAGTGGATAGAGCTCAGGCCTGGGAGTCAGACAGACCTGGGTTCTAATCCCAGCTCCGATTGTCCGCTGTGTGACCTTAGGCAAGTCACTTCACTTCTCTGTGCCTCAGTTACCTCATCTGCAAAATAGAGATTAAGACTGTGAACCCTATGTGGGACAGGGACTGTGTCCAAAGTGATGTGCTTGTACTCACTCTAGTGCTTAGTACAGTGCCTGCACATAATAAGCACCTAATAAACACCACAATTATTATTATTATTTTTCTGGGCCAACACACCTCTGGATGTTTCCTAGGGCTTGGCCTACAAGTCCCCGTCAACGGGATGTGGGCAACGTCACATGTCTGACACTGCTGAATGGGCTGTTTTGTTTTCAGGGGAGCCCATAGTAAATCTACTGAAACTCCTTTTAAAAAAGAGACAGGCGAGGGAGAGACAGAACTCTTTCAGTGGGGAAGTTAAAGAGGGTGGAGAAGTTAAAAAGAAAGGGTGTAGGGAGAGTAGTGAGTCAGCAGCAAGGATGGGCAGGACTGGGAGAGCCGTCAAGTACCACAGCTTTCTTCTGGTCTCACCTTCAGTGCATATGCCTCCCCCCAGCCTCTGCTGTTCACCCACATTTCTATCCATTAGCAGTCTTTCTTCAGCCTGTGTCATGGAGAGTCTGGTCTAGACTCCCTGGCGGTCAGTGCTGCCCAATTTAATGGACCTCCCCTAATAAAAATGACTGTGGTGTTTGTAAGTGCTCCTTGAGTGCCAAGTCCTGTCCCAAGTGCAGGGAAAGATATGAGATAATCAAGTTGGACCCAGTTCCTGTCCCAGCTGGGGCTCACAATCTAAGGGGGGAGGGAGGGCAGGAATTTAATTCCCATTTTACAGATGAGAAAAATGAGGCACAGAGAAATTAAGTGACTTGCCCAAGGTCACGCAGCAGGCAAGTGGCAAAACTGGGATTAGAACCCAGGTTTATGATGCTGAAGCGTAATGGGTCCGTTCCCAACATTCCCTTCTGCTTCGCACCTTGTGACCTTGACCCCAGTTTTCCGATTGGTGTAGGTCTAATAAGAGCAAAATGCCCTTTTATCCAGAAAATAGAACCAGGAACATTGTCAGTCTAATCTCACAATGTATTACAAAATTTAATCGGAAGAATAAATCGTGCTACTTATACCCTCTACTGTCAGTTCAGCTTTTCCATGCCACCTAAGAACTTGAGTTATCACAGCTCTCTTAGCACTTATCTATACATCCTACGTATTCTATTACCCCTTCTACCTCTAATTTAGTTCAGTGTCTCTCTTCCCTACTCTAACGCAAAGATCCTGGGAGGCAAGGATGGGGGAGGGGGAGGCATGTTGATTGACTGATTGTTTCAGAAGGGTGGAAGGTAGAGAAGGATATTTGAGAAAGAAAACCTGAATAAGAGGGCAGCAGAGGAAAAGAATATTCATTAATAAATAGACCACATGGAAGCATCAACCACAGGTCACAGCTTTATTCGGGAAACGCAGGGGAACCAAAACTGAGATTGAAGTTGGCTCAGACTGGAATCCTAGAGTTCATTCATTCAGTTGTATTTGTTGAGCACTTACTGTGTGCAGAGCACTGTACTAAGCGTTTGGGAGAGTTCAATACAACAGTAAACATAGAAAACAGAAAGTGCCTATCCTAAGAATGACCTGCCAGAGGAGTGAATTTTGCTGCTCTGGGAACTTTAGAAGTTAGGTGTATGACCTCCCTCATCCTCTCTAGACTGTAAAGTCATTAAGAGCAGGAAAGGTGTCTGTTAATTCTGTTGTATTGTATTCTCCCAAGCATTTAATGCAGCGCTCTGCACATAGTAAGCTCTCAATGAATGTCACTGATTGCTTGATCATTGACCTCTTTCCTGTCAAGCTACATTAAACTCTAGACTACAGTCTAGTTCGTCAGTCAATTGAGCACTCGTGCAGAATACTGTACTAGGCACCTGGGAGAGTACAATATACATATTCCCTGCCCACAACGAGCTTACAGTCTAGAGGGTAATCTTGGAGGGCATACAGGAGGGCAGGGCAGGAATGTATCTACCAACTCTGTTATACTGTACTCTCCCAAGTGCTTAGTACACAGTAAGTGTTCAGTAAATAAGGCTGATTAGATAAAACTAACCCTATCACTTCCAACACACATTCTCCCATCCCCATCCCTTTCCCCATCCCAGTTTTTTTTTTTTTTAATGGCATTTGTTAAGTGCTTACTATGTGCCTGGCACTGTACTAAGTGCTGGGGTAGATGCATGTTAAATCAGGTTGGACACAGTCCCTGTCTCATGTGGGGCTCACTGTCTTAATCCCCATTCAACAGATGCGGTAACTGAGGTACAGAGAAGTTAAGTGACTTGCCCAAGGTCACACAGTAGACAAGGGGCAGAGCAAGGATTAGAACCCAGGTCTGTCTGACTCTCAGACCCAGGCTCTGTCCTTTAGGCCATGCTGCTTTAGCTTTTCTTCCTGTGCCTTGAATTAATCAATGACTCTTAATATGTGAGTCATTCTAATTTGTATCTACCCCAATGCTTAGTACAGTGTTTGGCAAATAGTAAGGTGTTCTAATCCCAGCTCCGCCACTTACTTGCTGTGTGACCTTGGGCAAGTCACTTAAGTTCTCTGTGCCTCAGTTCCCTCATCTGCAGAATGGAGTCCCATGAGGGATTTGGTGATCGTGTCTGCTAATTCTGTTGTATCGTACTCTCCCAAGCACTTAGAAGAGTGATCTGCACATAGTAAGCACCCAATAAATGCCATTAATTGATTGGGACAGAGAACTCAAAAAAAAACAGAGAGCCAGGCATCAATCACTTCAAGGAGGGGTGATTTTTTCTGGGCTGATTTGGAATCATCCTTTGCACTGTCAAGATGCCCCTCCTTTTTAAGGCTGACAGAATGGGGATACATGAGATTTCAAGGGCTTTTGCAATAGTTAATTTGTTTTTCCCCTTCTGGGGGTCAATCCGAGAGAGGTTCCCGGCATTACAGCCTTGGCATCTAACTGCAAGCCCGTTGTCTTCATTTTCCTTTTCTAGTTTGAAGAGGAGTTTCTGGAAACAAGGGAACAATATGAGAAGTTACTGAAAGGTGAGCTTCAATTTGCTTGTTAGATTCAATCGATCATATTTATTGAGCACTTACTGTGTGCAGAACATTATATAAGAACTTGGGATAATTCATTTATTCAGTCATATTTATTGAACAATTACCTTGTGCACAGCACGGTACTAAGCGCTTGGGAAAATACAATATAATAATAGACAGACACAATCCCTGCCCACAGCATGGGAAAATACAATATAGCAGAGTTGGTAAACATGTTCCCTTCCCACATTGAGCTGATACCACTAATTCCCTGACTTTCTCTCACTGGGGGATATTTTCATTTCTCACTCCTAGGAGTTACCTAAACAAAGATCCTAGAAGTAGTGGTAATACTGTGGTATTTGTTAAGTACTTTGTGGATACAAGATAATTAGGTTGGACACAGTCCCTGTCCCATATAGGTCTCACAGACAAAGTAATAGTAGCATGGACAGGTATTTAATTGCCATTTTACAGATGAAACAAGCAGATGGCAAAGACAATATTAGAATCCAGGCCTTCCGACTCTCAGGCCCATGTGTTTTTTACTAGGTCATGCGGCTTCTCATACATTTCCAAGAGTTCCCAAGGGTAGCCCAAGGATTCATTCCCAAAGTCCAACTTTGCCTTGTGCATATCAGCTAGATGTGGCAGAAATAATTCCATTTGATAGTTCTCTTTTGCAGGAGGAAGCTTTCCAAATGGAGTATTCAGCCCTTCTCTTGCATGGATCCTTTCTAATCAATCAGTGGTGTTAATTGAGTGTTACCTGCCTGCAGAGCACTGTACTGACTGCTTGGGAGAGTACAACAGGACATGCTGTCTGCCCTCAAGGATTTTACACTGTCATTTTTAGTGAGGAGGGACTCTGTCCTTGGGCATTTAACAAGCTAACATTTGGACATCAGAAGTCATAAGTTTATGCCTCATTCATTCATTCATTCATTCATTCATTCATTTGTATTTATTGAGCACTTACTATGTGTAGAGCACTAATAATAATAATAATAATAATGTTGGTATTTGTTAAGCGCTTACTATGTGCCGAGCACTGTTCTAAGCTCTGGGGTAGACATAGGGGAATCAGGTTGTCCCACGTGGGGCTCACAGTCTTAATCCCCATTTTACAGATGAGGGAACTGAGGCACAGAGAAGTTAAGTGACTTGCCCACAGTCACACAGCCAATAAGTGGCAGAGCTGGGATTCAAACTCATGAGCCCTGACTCCAAAGCCCGTGCTCTTTCCACTGAGCCACGCTGCTTCTCCAGCCACGCTACTATACTAAGCGCTTGGAATGTACAATTCAGCAACAGAGACAATCCCTGTCCAACAACGGGCTCACAATCTCATTCTGTTTTAAAAAAGATTTTGTTTGATGAATTGTTTCTCTTAGTTATGCACATTTTAGTCATCTTGAAAGTCCAGTCTGATGGCATTTGGGGTTTGTGAGTATTGGTTCAGGAAGTTACTTTCAGCAGGACAATCTTTTCTAAATTAGAGTCTTAAAGTCAAATAATCTCTTAAACTGGGAGCAGCTTCATTTTTTCATAGACACTGGTGAATGCCCTGGCACAGCTGGCAAAGGGTGTTACTCTGTGGAAAGCTGATTCTGGCTTATTGTTTCCATGCCTTGGCACGTCAGGGTGTGTCCAAGAGGGAAGTACTTAAAGACATCGCGAATAACTTTACAAATCTATTAGGACAATTACTGTTGAAAGAGATTCAGCCTCTTCTGGGATAACTGTGGGAACTGTGGGAAGTTTGGAGACACTCAATGACTTGAGCAGAGAAAACCAAGCTTGATTTAGGCATGTTTGCTCTTTGTTTTTAAGTTTACCCGGCTTTGTTGCAAAGCTGTGGGGTTTGTGAAGAAGCATTGCTATTTCAATCTTATTATCTTCAAAATGGGTTGATTGAGCCCCTGGAATCTTGGGAGGTTCTTTGCAAAAGTTCATAATGTTTGGTATGGTTCAAGAAGGCATAGTTTCACTAAAGAGATTAGTTGTAAACTGGCCTGGTGCCCAGGGAGGAAAAGGGTAAATTTTTTAATGGGAAAATGAGTTCCAGGCACGATAGAGAAGCAGCGTGGCTCAGTAGAAAGAACCCAGGCTTGGGAGGCAGAGGTCATGGGTTCTAATACCGACTCTGGCACTTGTCAGCTGTGTGACTTTGGGCAAGTCATTTAACTTGTCTGTGCCTCAATTACCTCATCTGTAAAATGGGGATTAAGACTGTGAGCCCCATGTGGGACAACCTGATTACCTTGTATCCCCCCCGAGCACTTAGAACAGTGCTTGGCACATAGTAAGTGCTAAACAAATACCATCATTATTGAAGCAGTGTGGCTTAGTGGAAAGAACACAGGCTTGGGAGTCAGAGGTTGTGGGTTCTAATCCCCGATCTGCCACTTGTCAACTGTGTGACCTTGGGCAAGTCACTTAACTTCTCTGTGCCTCAGTTACCTCATCTATAAAATGGGGATGAAGACTGTGAGCCCCACATGGGATGA
Source organism: Ornithorhynchus anatinus (assembly GCF_004115215.2). Lineage (NCBI taxonomy): Eukaryota > Metazoa > Chordata > Mammalia > Monotremata > Ornithorhynchidae > Ornithorhynchus > Ornithorhynchus anatinus. The sequence continues at coordinate 70,615,356 of NC_041728.1, read as the reverse complement.
CCTGATTGCCTTGTATCTATCCCAGTGCTTAGAACAGTGCTTGGCACATAGTAAGTGCTTAACAAATACCAATACACTAGGCAGCATGGCCTAGTGTAAAAAGCACGGGCTTGGGAGTCAGAGGATTTGGGTTTTAATCCTGAATCCAACACTTATCTGCTGTGCGAACTTGGGTAATAATAATAATAATGATGGTATTTGTTAAGCGTTAGAGAGGCAGTGTGGCCCAGTGGTAAGAACACAGGCTTGGGAGTCAGAGATCATGAGTTCACATCCCGGCTCTGCCACATGTCATCTATGTGACTGTGGGCAAGTCACTTCACTTCTCTGTGCCTAAGTTACCTCCTCTGTAAAATGGGGATAACTGTGAGCCTCACTTGGGACAACCTGATGACCCTGTATCTCCCCAAGCACTTAGAACAGTGCTCTGCACATAGTAAGCGCTTAACAAACACCAACATTATAATTAAGTGCTTACTATGTGCCAAACACTGTTCTAAGTGCTGGGGGGATACAAGGTAAACAGGTTGTCCCACATGGGGCTCATAGTCTTAATCCCCATTTTTTACAAATGAGGGAACTGAGGCACAGAGAAGTAAAGTGACTTGCCTAAGGTCATACAGCTGACAAGTGGAGGAGCTGGAATTAGAACCCATGAACTCTGACACCCAAGCCCGTGCTCTTTCCATTGAGCCACGCTGCTTCTCTTGCTTGACTTCCCTGTACCTCAGTTTCCTCATCTGTAAAATGGGGTATTATGACTGTGAGCTCCATGAGAGACAGGGATTGTGTCCAACCTGATTATCTTGTATCTACCCCAGTTTTTAGCTCAGTGCCTAGCACATAGTAAGCGCTTAACAAATACCACAGTTGCTAAGTAGCTTACATTGTCATTTGTAGTGAGGAGTTTGTAGTGAAAAGCCATGAGGTTTCAACAAGCTAGCATTTGGACATTAGTAGTCAGGGCTCCATGCCTTTTCAGACAGTTTTAAGAAAACATTTAGTTTGGTGAGTTGTTTTCATTATTCTTGAGGCTGGAGTAAATACTGGAAAATCAATGAAGACATAGTCCCCATCCCACAGAAGGCCCCAATCTAAGTGAGAAAGGGTGGACACATACATGGAACCAAAAACAACAAGAAAGGCAAGTTAATATGGAACAGTCTAAAGTATCACCATTAAAATGCCAGATAAATTCTCCTTGGAAGGGAGAAGCCCTTGGTACCTCAGTCCCCAATGGAATCCACATCAGGGATATTTCCAAGCGAGAAACCAAGGAACCAATAGGTCCAGTGGTTTGCTCCAGATCCTTCACTGGCTGGACCAGGAAGAGCCAGCCCAAGTCTACTGACTCCCAACCCCATGCTCAAGACATTCCCTTGTGAAGCAAGCACCATTTGGAAGGTAGACAGAAATCTTAAGGCAATCGAAGTATAATGGTCAGCTTAAAGTGGCCTTGGAGAGTCCTTCCCTAAGTTCTCATTTCCTTTCCTCCCGCTCCCTTCTGCACCATCTTTGCACTTGGATTTGCTCCCTTCATCCACCCATCCCTCAGTCCCGCAGCCCTAATTTTTTTATTTATATCAATGTCTGTCTCCCCTTCTAGACTGTAAGCTTGTTGGGGACAGGGAATATGTCTTCCAACTCTGTTAAATTGTACTCTCCCTAGCACCTAATACAATGCTCTGCACACAGTAAACATTCAATAAATATGATTAATTGATCAACTGGCTTTCTTAAATACACTTATAGTTGCTCTATTTCATAGAAAACCCCAGTAACGGTGAAATTCACCCATGCGTTCAAATTTGATTGAAACTCATCACGTTTGCTTCTGCCTCTTTGTTTCATAATCCTTCCAAACTTCTGTGCTCTCTGAGCTCCTCCTTTCTTAATTGCAGGGCTCTGTTCATTCATTCAATTGTATTTATTGAGCGCTTACTGTGTGTAGAGCACTCTGGTCTCTCTGTGGCAGCTGAACCCCAGCTTTCAACTGGGTTGCAGCACTCTGTGACTTTGTTTTATTATGTCAATCAGTGGTATTTATCCAGCTCTTGTTGTATGCAGAGCACTGTACTAAGCTCTTGGGAGAGTACGATACAACAGAGTTGGTAGACAAGTTCCCTGCCCACCAGGATATCTTTAAATTGCTTCCTCTGGCCTCCTTGCTTTCAGTTTCCTACTTTCATTTCCCATGAAACAGAATCAGTTGCTGAGAATAGAGTAACATGATGAACTGCCATAGAGAAGGGAGTGGTTCTCCTCGAACAAGAGACGAGGAGACTAAATAGAAAGCAGCAGGTACTGCAAACATTAAACGTAACGGCAAACAATGGACACTCTTTTTGAGTGTGAAACCTGGCCAGAACACTTGGGTCCCTCATTGATCTTTTCAGGCACACATTGTCTCATGGGTGAGCTTCGTCATCAGTGGGGTCTTCTGTAAATAAGAAGGACAAATAAGCTCAGGATAGAAAGAACATCAATTCTTTTAAAAAATGGTGCTGGAGAAGGCTTTTGCGAATACCATGGACTGCCCGAAAAACAAACAAATGGATTTTGGTGCAAATTAAACCAAAGTGGTCGTTGGCAGGCCAAATGACTCTACTTAGATTAGCATATTTTGAACACATCATCAGAAGGACTAATTTTCTGGAGATGACACTGATGCTAGGAAAAGTCCAGGGAAAATGTGGAAGAGGCAGACCTGCAGTAAGACGGATAGAGATCATAACAACGGTAACGGAAGAAGCATTAAAAAGGTTGAGGATTATGGCAGAGGATGTTTTGGATAAAGTATGTTCATGGAGTCGCTACGATTTGGAAGCGACTCAGTGACACTTAACAATAATAATAATAATAATAAATAAGCTCATTGTGGGCAGAGAACATATCTACCAACTCAGTTGTATTGTACTCTCCCAAGTGCTTAGTACAGTGCTCTGCAGATAGTAAGGGTTCAATAAATATCATTGACTGATTCATTGATTGAATATGTGTATATATATGATCATTAATCATTTGTTTTATTCCTTATGAAATATATTTTCAAGAATTAATATATATATATATAGGAGGAAATCAATAATTTAGGAATTCTAAATCATTACTCCTGTGAGAGCTAGGATGTAGGAAAAAAGTCTTCAAAGCAAAATGCAAATGTGTAGTGCTTCAGCTGGACTTGCAATATACAAAAAATGAGGGAAATGATCCCTGGGAAGATTTTGGAGACCCATCTACAAACACAAAAGGATTGGGGTAGGAGTGATAAAAAGTATTGACAGAATAGGGAACTTCCTGTCATTTCAAAAAGCCGTGTACTTATTTTACATTAGCTGGCTTAAGAACTCAAATCAGAGATACAATTACTTTGTAAAAACTGACTCATAGTAATTGTTGCTGAGGAACTAAAAACCCCAGAAAGCATTCAAGCTTAATTTTGGTTTGATTCAACGGAAGCACAAAAGAACAGTTATTTCATCCAAAACGGCTTACTCATTTTCAAGAAGCTAAAACTAGCAATCTTTGTCTTGGCCAAACTAAGATGCCTGGCAAGAGCAAGGGCTTGGGAGTCAGAGGACTTGAGTTCTAATCCCTACCCATTGGCTTGTCTGCTGTGTGACTTGGGCAAGTCACTTAACTTCTTTGTACTTCAGTTACCTCATCTGTAAAATGGGGATTAAGACCGTGAAATCTATATAGGACAGGGACTGTGTCCAACTTGATTTCCTGGTGTGTACCCTGGCTCTTAGAACAGTTCTTGGCCCATAGTAAGCACTTAACAAATGCTGTAATTATTATGATTATTCTTGTTCTGTCCTTTGCCCTCCAGTCACCTGTTTCCGTCCCACCATCCATGCCTTTTCCCCTAGTCCTTCCCTCTTCAGATCTGCCATACCACGTCCCTTGCCATCTTCGAAGCCCTTATGTGGACACACCTTTTTCAAGGAATTGCTACTGTCATGTCATTCCAGTAGCCACCTTTAGCACTTTATTTAATATCGGAAAAATTTTCTTTCTGTTCCAGTTGAGTGATAAGAAAAGTTTCCTCTTTCTCCCTTTTTGTATCCAAGCAAGTTTTTAACCCATGCCTCTCCTTAGCCCGACCCCTTCTTTAGGCTGTAAAGGCCTAATGGAAAGAATGCAGGCCTGGGAATCAGAGGACTTGAGTTTTAATTCCTGTTCTACTGCTTGCTTGCTGTGTGGACTTGGGTAAATCACTTCAGTTCTCTGTTTCCCAGTTTCCTCATTTGTACAATGGGGACTCAATACCTCTTCTTTCTCCTACTTAGACTGTGAGCCCCATATGGGACAGTGACTGTATCTGACCTAATTTGTGTCTAAACCAGAGTTCAGGACAGTGTTTGTCAAATAGAAAGCACTTAATAAATACCACAGTAAAAATTAAAATAGAAGAACAGGGATAAAATCTTGTACAAAATAATTTAACAGACACATTCCCTGCCCACAGTGAGCTTACAGTTTAGAGGGGGAGACCGACATTAATAATAAATAAACAAGAGATAATAATAATTGTGGTACTTGTTAAGCCCTTACTATGTGCCAGGCACTGTACTAAGCTCTGGGATGGATACAAGCAAATAGGTTAGACACAGTCCCTGTCCCACATGGGGCTTACATAAATGCTGTGGATCTGAGGGGGAGGTGAATAAAGGGAGTAAGTCAGAATGACACAGAAAGGAGTGGGAGAAAAGGAATAATAATAATAATGTTGGTATTTGTTAAGCGCTTACTATGTGCCAAGCACTGTTCTAAGCGCTGGGGTAGACACAGGGGAATGAGGTTGTCCCACGTGGGGCTCACAGTCTTAATCCCCATTTTACAGATGAGGTAACTGAGGCACCGAGAAGTGAAGTGACTTGCCCAAAGTCACACAGCTGACAAGTGGCCGATCTGGGATTCGAACCCATGACCCCTGACTCCAAAGCCCGTGTTCTTTCCACTGAGCCATGCGGGTTTAGTCAGGGAAGACCTTTCAGAGATGTGCTTTGAAGGTAGGACAAGTAATTGTCTGTTGGATATGAAGAGGGAGGCTGTTCCAAGCCAGAGGAAGGACGTGGATGAGAGGTTGATGGTGATGGACAAGATCGAGGTACAGTGAGTAGGTTGGCATTAGAGACACGAAGTGTGCTGGCTAATTTGTCTGGAACAGATAACCACCAGGAAAGATAACCACCAGGAAACCAGCTGAACTCACTTTTTTCTCTTCTTCCTCCAGATGGAGTTCTACTTTTCGATCAAGTACCTTTGGTGGAGATGGATGGAATGAAGCTCACCCAGACCAGAGCCATTCTGAGCTACTTGGCTACCAAATACAATTTATATGGGAAGGACCCAAAGGAGGCGGCATTGTAGAGTATCAGCTTTACCCTTGTTCAATTTTAGTCAAGCTGCCAATCATTCATTGCTCATTGTGATGAATCTAGCTGTCAGTCATTGTCACTTCCCTATCAGTTATTTAATGGTATTTATTGAGCGCTTACTGTGGTCAGAGCTTGGTAAAGTTCAATACAACACTACTGAGGGCAGTATGGCCTAGTGGCAAGAATACGGGCTTGGGAGTCAGAGGACGTGCGTTTTGATCTCACCTCTACCACCTGTCTGCTGTGAGACCTTGGGCAAGGCACTTCACTTCTCTGTGTCTCAGTTACCTCATCTGTAAAATGGGGATTAAGACTGTGAGCCCTATGTGGGACAACCTGATTACCTTATATCTACCCCGGCACTTAGTAAAGTGCTTGGCACATAGTAAGTGCTTAACAAATACCTTAATTATTATTACTACTATTCTCAGTGCCTTGGTTACCTCATCTGTAAAATGGGGATTAAGACTGTGAGCACCACGTAGGACTACCTGATTCCCTTGTATCTAACCAGTGTTTAGAACAGTGCTTGGCACATAGTAAGCACTTAACAAATATCATTATTATTATTCGGTAGATACAATTCTTTCCCACAAGGAACTTACAGTTTACATTGGGAGAGAGGCATTAAATAGGTTAGGGGTTGGTAAAATAGTAGGAATGTGTCTGCTATATTGTTGTGTTGTACTCTCCCAAGTGCTTAGTACAGTGCTTTTCACACAATAAGTGCTCAATGATCTATTGATCGATTGATTTATAAGAATATTTACATAAATACTGTGGGGCTGGGGTTAGTGTCAAAGTGCTTTAAAGGCTAAACAGCCAAGTGCATAGTTGACACAGAGGGGAGAGTGGATAAGGGAAATAAAGGGAAGGCCTTTGGATGAGATGTGATTTTCGGAGGGTTTCGAAGTGGGGAGAGTGGTGGATTGTCAGAGACGAAATGTGAGGGAGTTCCAGGCCAGAGGGAGAATAATAATGATGGCATTTGTTAAGCGATTACTTTGTGCCAGCCATTATACTAAGCACTGGGGTGGACACAAGCAAATCGAGTTGGACACAGTCCTTGTCCCATGTGGGGCTCACAGTTTCAATCCCCATTTTAAGGATGAGGTAACTGAGGCACAGAGAAGTGAAGTGGCTTGTCCAGGGTCACACAACAGACAAATGGCAGAGCAGGAATTAGAATCCATGACCTTCTGACTCCAAGTCCATGCTTTATCCACTACGCCATGCTGCTTCCCCTACATGGGCAAGGGGTAGATGATGGGATAGATGAGATTGAGGTACAGAGAGTAGGTAGGTGCTAGAGGAGTGGAGTGTGCAGGTTCGGTTGGGGGAGATCTGTGAGGTTAGGTAAGAGGGAGAGAGCCAACTAACTGCTTTACAGCCAATGATAAGGAGTTTCTGTTCGACGTGGAGGTGGACAGGCAACTCCTGGAGGATTTTGAGGGGTGGAGAAATATGGACTTAATAGTTTTTCAGAAAAACGATCCAGGCCACAGAGTGAAGTAAGGACTGGAGAAGGGAGAGGCAGCTAAGTAAGTGAGGAGGCTGCTACGGTAGTCAAGATGGGAAGTAATTGCTTGGATCAGTGTGGTAGCAGTGTGGAAGGAGAGGAGAGGGCAAATTCTAGAGATTTTGCAAAGGTAGAATCGGCAAGATTGAGTGTGTAGTCTTCATGTTCTTTCCCTGTTTTAGCATAAGGTGATATTTTGCACTCTAGGATAGAATAATAATTACCATTATTATTAGTAGGCTATTGTTGAGCACTTACTTTGTGCCAAGCACAATACTAAATGCTGGGGTAGAAAATCAGGTTGGCCTCAATATCTCCTCTATGTGGGACTCACAGTCTAAGTAGGAGGGGTGACAGGTATTAAATCCCCATTTTACAGATGAGGTAACTGAGCTCAGAGAAGTTAAGGGATTTACCAAGGTCACACAGCAGACAAATGGTGAAGTCTGGATTAGAATCCAGGTCCTCTGACTCCCAGGCCCCTGCTCTTCCACTAGACCACACCGCTTGTCCAGCAGTTTGAAAGATGAAACTTGACACTTGACATTTACTCATATAAATATAGTTGATAAAAATGTCATTGGTACCTATTGACACTGCTCTTTCGATTATGGAACTGTATTTGATTTTATAGCATTTAAAAATTTGTATTTACATTGTTTTAGTCAGTGTTTTTTATCTCGGGAATGCATCAATTCACTTGACATAATTTCTCATGGGAAACTTTTCTTTGTTTAGAGTTCTTTCACTTAACACTCTGTTTTCATGGGACCAATTTAGAACATTAACAGTAGCTGTGATATAGTGAGCACTTTAACAAATGCCATTTTTTAAAAAAAGAGCCCCTGTATTTTGAATTCATACAGCACATTTCCTCACAATCAGTCTATCAATTAATGGTGTTTATTGAGTGCTTACGGTGTGCAGAGCACTGTACTAAATGCTCAGGAAAGAAAGATACATTAGAGGTGGTAGACACAGTCCCTTACCCAAAGGGAGCTTTTGGCCTATTGCATTTTTCCATCAATCAATCCAAATTTATTGAGCACTGTAGGATGATGTAGTGGATAGAGCATGGGCCTGGGAGTCAGAGGGTCATAGGTACTAATCCCAGCTCTGCCATTTGTCTTACCCCCCTTCCCACCCCATAGCACTTGTATATATATATATATATATATATATATATAAATAAATATTTATTATTCTCCTTATTTTATTAATGGTGTATATATCCCTTCTGTCTTTCTACTGCCCACCCCACACGCTCCGCTCCTCTACCACCCACCTCCTCACTGTTCCCCATTCACACCTATCCCGCCGTCAACCCCTGGCCCACGTCCTCCCGCTGTCCTGGAATGCCCTCCTTACTCACTGACGCCAAGCTCCCTTCCTCTCTTCAAAGCCCTACTGAGAGCTCACCTCCTCCAAGAGGCCTTCCAAGACTGAGGCCCCCATTTTCCCTCTGTTCCTCCTCCACCCTCTGCTCCTCCCCCTTCTCCCTTCCCCTCCCCTCAGCTGAGCCCCCTTCCCCTCTGCTTCCCCTCCCCTCTCCACCCTCTACTCCTCCTCCTTCCCCTCCCCTCAGCACTGTGCTCATTTGTACATATTATTTATTACCCTATTTATTTGTTAATGAGGTGTACATCCCCTTGATTCTATTTATCATTTTCATTTTGTTCTGTTTATTCTGCTGTCTCCCCCGATTAGACTATGAGCCCATCACTGGGCAGGGATTGTCTCTATCTGTTGTCAAATTGTCCATTCCAAGCACTTAGTACAGTACTCTGCACATAGTAAGCGCTCAATAAATACTATTGAATGAATGAATGAATGTATGAATAAGAGAGATGAGTTGAGGATAATGCTAAGGTTACGGACTTGTGAGACAGGGAGGTTGGCGGTGCTGTCTACACTGATGGGAAGAAAGGTCAGGGGCAGGTCAGGGTTTGAGTGGGAAGATGACATATTCTGGACATGTTAAGTTGGAAGTGTTGGTGGGACATCCAGATAGAGGTGTCTTGAAGGCAGGAAGAAATGCGAGACTGCAGAGAAGGAGAGAGGTCAGAACTGGAGAGGTAGATTTGGGAATCATCTGTATAAAAATATTAGTTGAAACCAGGAGAGCAAATGTGTTCTCCAAGGGAGTGGGTATAGATGGAGAATAGTAGACCTGGAACTGAACTTTGAGGCACCCCCACAGTCAAAGGGTGGGAGCCAGAGAAGCAGAAAGGCCTACTGAATAGAGAGCACAGGCCCAGGAGTCAGAAAGACCTAGGTTCTAATTCCAGCTCTAATTCCACTTCTCAGCTGCATGACCTTGGCCAACTCACTTAACTTCTCCATGCCTCAGTTACCTCATCTGTAAAATGGGGATTAAGATTGTGAATGCCATGTGGGACAGGGATAGTGTCCAACCTGATTAGCTTGTATCTACCCCAGCACCTACTACAGTGCCTGGCACATAGTAAATGCTTAATAAATACCATTTAAAAAAAAAAAGAGGAAGAGGAGGATCCTGAGAAAGATTGAGAAAGGATGGTCAGAGAGATAGGAGGAGAACCAGGGGAGGACAGTTTAAGTGAAGCAATGAATCTGTTATTACAGGGTACTCTCTCAAATGCTTAGTATAGTGCTCTGCACACAGTAAGTGCTCAATGAATACCATTGAATGAATGAATGAATTCTGAAACAACCTCTGGACTAGGCTGAGATAGAGTGACTAGACTTGTCCTAGGCCACCCCGCCTCGTTGGACAGTGTTTCTCTCTTTGAATTTCACTGGCTGGAACCTCTGTGGAAAGGCAGCCAGCAACATTCAGGAGGGGAAGCACGAACAACCCATATAAACCCTGTGACTTGTTTCCGCGGCTTGTCCATTACCTTAAAAAAATTAACACTTTTTCAGTTTTTAAGGGTAAGTCTAGCACTTTTAATAAATTTCATTCAAATTGATTTGAGAATAGTTTAAACATAAAAGTAATTCCAGTAGGACTTGTTTAGGGGCATGATGCCTTCTGAAAGGTAGTAGGAGAAAATTTCCCTTTGCCATATTCACTGCCCAGAGCTGGCTTCAGTTACAGAAACTAGTTGTAACTAGATGAGTATTTCTTAAGGCTCAAAACTATTCTCTTTTCAGGATTAATATGTATACTGATGGCACAATGGATCTGATGACTATGCTCATATTTCATGCTTTCAAGCCTCCCAGTGAAAAGGAGAAAGACCTAGGCTCTATCCTGGATAAAGCTCAAACCCGATACTTTCCCGCCTTTGAAAAGGTATGTGCTCAGGTTTTATCCAAACCTGTACCTCTTACCCTACCTGTAATATATTTTAATGTCTGTCTCCCCTCACTACATTGTAAGCTCCTTGAAGGCAAGGAGAATGTCTACTGACTTTATTGCATTTTCCCCAATCATTTACTTCAGTGCTCTGCACATAGTAAGCATTCAATAAATAACACTGATAGATTGATCTGCATGCAGAGCTGGGGAGCCCTTAATTACCTCATGTACAAAAGAAAAAAAGCAAGTTGAAGCGTGGTTTCTCAGAGATTTTTATCCCCCTAAACCTGCTCGAGTGTTAGAAATGGGAAAGGAATGATTCCAAAAAAATAATTCACACTTTGGGAAGTTGCTCTGCATGTTCCAAGAGTGAAATTGAATTTAAGTTATGATGAGACTTGCAGGCAACATGATTATTTATAGTGGGTCTGATTGGCACTTTGTACCTGTGTGCAAAGGATTCAGGGTGAGAATCAGTACTTCCCTGCCCCAAGTCTAGAAATGCTTTTGTATTTACTCACTGCTGACCTCTGTAATGATGTGTTCATTCATTCATTCAATCGTATTTATTGAGCATTTACTGTGTGCAGAGCACTGTACTAAGCATTTGGAAAGTAAATTTGGCAACAGATAGAGACAATCCCTACCCAACAATAGGCTCACAGTCTAGAAGGGGTAAACAGACAATGAAGCAAAACAAGTAGACAGGCATCTTACTTTGTTGTTTCACAGATTCTCTGCAGTCTTTCAGAAGGTCCTGGGCCGAGGCCTCTTTCACTCTGAGGAGTAAATGAGCACAGGCCTGGGGGTCATGAGACCTAGGTTCAAATCCTGTCTTTGCCACTTGCCTTGTATATGATCTTAGCCACTCCATTTAACTTCTCTGTGCCTCAACTTCCTCAACTGTCTAATAATAATAGTGGCAATTTTGGTGGTTAAATACCTGTCTCCCTCCCCTTTAGACTACGAACCCCATTTGGGTCAAGGACTGCTGTGTCTGATCTATTTTATCTGTCCCAGCACATAGAACAGTGCTGACACTAAACAAATATCCCAGTTATTAATAGCTTAATCTACGGGCCTCTCTACCCTCTCAGGGTCGCACCTGGAGAGTTTCTGGTACTCTACCAGTCTCGACTATGGGAGGGAGAGTTAATCAGAGGCCTACCCATTCCACTCCCAGCTTGGGCAGTGGCTAGTGAGTGGAAGGCAATCTTCTACAAGTCAAGACTCCTCTGTGTTAAACAGCAATGGCATGAGAAAAAGTCTAGGGTGGAGACTCAGGTTTACTGCGAGGAAGGAGTCAATGGTAAACTATTTCTGTATTTTTACCAAGAAAGCTCTATGGACACACTACCAGAACAATTGTAGATGGAGGTAGGACGTTCTGGGAGAGATGTGTCCATGGCACTGCTATGGGTCGGAGATGACTCGACAGCATAAGACAAGACAAGACGTATCTGGACAGCTTTATAGTTTGAAGAAGGGTTGCTGACTGAAACTGGAATTGTCTTCCTTTGATAGAGAATAGGGTGAAAGTGAGAGAGTCAATTCTCTGCACTCCAGGGAGCTGGGGCCAGGGGAGGAGAGAGAGCAGGAGAGACAGACAGAAAGAGATTGATTGACTGATGGCTCAGGGGACAAGGCCGTCATGGTCATCATGGGCTTGGGACAAGGCTGTAGTTCAGTCAGCTGACTGCTTTCAGATATGATATTTGAGTTTCAAGTTTCAAACAGTCAGCTGACTGCTTTCAGACATTTGGGTTTCAAGCTTTCAAGCTATGTCTTCTGTTTTCAACCAGAGCAAATCACACCTCATTTTTATTCAGAATCCTTTGTTCTCTCCTGTTCTATAGATCTTGAAAGGCCACGGACAGGATTTTCTTGTCGGCAACAAGTTCAGCTGGGCGGACATTCAGCTGATTGAAGCTATTTTGATGTTAGAAGAGAAGAACCCTGCCGTTCTCTCCACCTTCCCTCTGCTACAGGTATTGAATCGGCCACACTGAGAGCACAATTATGTGCCAAAAGAGGTGTCCAGGAACCAAGAGAAGCAGACTGTGGGCCTCCAGGCCCCTCTCTGGACTTAGGTTTGCTGCCAGAGGAAACTCAAGGGGTCTATCTGGGTTTCGTTTTCAGGCTTCAGGTCACCAGCCAAATCCTGGTTGGGAAAATCTGGGATCTGGGGAGAAAGGGAAAGTCTAGCTGGTTCTGTTCTCAAGCATTTCCCTATTCCCTGGGCCCCTTTTTCTCTCACATCAATCAGATCTGGGGCTAGGAGGTTGGTGGTTTGGCCATTCAAGCCCTGATTGTACCAATGCTTGTTCTCAGGCTTTTAAAACGAGAGTCAGCAACATTCCCACAATTAAGAAATTCCTGCAGCCTGGCAGCCAGAGAAAGCCCCCACCGGATGACCACTACGTCGCAACAGTGAAGAAGGTTTTACAGTTCTAATGGCTGAAGGTGTGATGCCCTGGCCATTCTTGCCCCATCTGTGAGGTGGTCTCAAGGTTGGAAGGTCATGAGAAGATGTGGGAAGCTCATAGGTAAACATCTGAAACAAGATGGTGGAAGACCACTTAACTTGTGGGCGAACCTAGAAACAGAGGCCCAATTACATGAATTAAATGAAACAGCGTAAAACTGCTCATTCTGGGTTTTTTTTCAGTTGTGTTTCTGAAACTTTTATAAAATTAGTGTGACTTGGGAGAGCTATAGGCATTAGCATTTGAGGAATTATTTGTAAGGTTTATTACACTTTCATTCCTGGGCCTTATCAGTCAATCAGTCAATCACTGGTATTTATTGAGCGCTATTGTAGGTAGAGCCCTGTATTAAACAAGTGGGAAAGTACTGTTGGAAAATATCCCGAGTAAGGAGTCAGGTTAGGCCAGCCTTTTATTCATTTTGTTGCAACAAAAGGTCAGGGGCCGTTTGGTGGCCAAAAGACAAAGGAGTGAGGATGAGCCCATCCTTATATTTCCCACTGGTCCCGCTTCCTTGGGTCATGCAACACCAAGTCCCTCCCTCTAGACTGATCTCTCTCCTCAAGTCTTATCCATTTGTGCGCCGGACCGGCATGTCACATGCGACTCCGCCCCATTTGTCATTGTCTTCATTATCCCCTCATTATGTGCCGAGCTCCTCCATTATCGGCTCTGGGTCATCCAGAGGATACTCTGTGCCCGAAGAAGTCTTCGACCAGCGCAGATGTTGGGTTTCAAGGCTACAGGTGGTGGTCAGTGATTGGTTGCCGCTAAGGTTGCTGATAATTTGGGTCTCAAGGCTACGGGCGACGGTTGCTGATAAGGTGGATCCTGCCCTTGCCAGTCGCAGTTTTCCTAGGTGGGAATTCAATACAAACTAATCAGTATATTAATATACTGATCAGTATGCTAATCAGTATAATCAGTGTACTGATTAGTATATCAGTACATAATTATTGTGGGGCTGGGGTACGTATTAAAATGCTTAAGTGGTATATAGCCTAGTTTATGCCGGACAGGTGGGGGCAGATGGGGAAGAAAAGGCTTAGTCAGAGAAGGCCTCTTGGAAGAGATGTGATTTTAGAAGGGTTTGAAGGTAGGGAGAGTGGTGGTCTGTCAGATACTCAGGGAGAGGGCCGGAGGGAGAATGTGGACAAGGGCTCAGTGACAAAATAGATGAGATCGACTTACAGGAAGTAGGTTGGTGTTAGAGGAGTGAATTATAGTGATTATGTTGTAGTAAGAGATTAGGTAGGTTAGGTAGGATGGAGAAAACTCAGTAAATTATTCCTTCATTAATTCACTGCAAATTGCTGGACCCCAACTGACCCATGGGTGAAAGAGTTATGGTCCTGGTATACATCTTTGCTGTAGACATTCATTGGCCAGGGAGGCATTATGTTATGGCAAGGAGCATCAGTCAATCAATTGATGATATTTATTGAGCACTCACTGTGTGCAGAGCACTGTACTAAGTACTTGGGAGAGTACAATATCACAGAGTGGGTAGACGTGTCCCTTGTCTTTCTGGGTATCTACTGACTGCCTATCTGAAACAAACATCTCTCATGCTCAGGGCAATTCTGCTTCTCTCTCCCCATGCCTCCTCCAAACTAGATGAATTCCCTTTCCTTCTTCTTCTTTTTCCTTATACCAGAACCCCCAGAAGCAACATGCCTGGCATTATTAGATTTTACTTGATACTTATTGAGAGTTTACTGTGTGCAGGACACAGTGCATCACAATAGAGTTGGTAGTCACAATCCCTGTCCACAATGACCTTACAATCTAGTGGATTGACTTGATCCTTGGCCCATTTATTTAAAATGGAAGAGGTGGTAGGCCTCAAAGATCAGGGAATTTGACATTTTATAGTTGTAATGTTTTTGACTAAGTGTCAGCATTATTTTTTTATGGTATTTGTTAAGCACTGACTAAGTGCCAGGCACTCTACTAAGTGCTGGGGTGGATACAAACAAATCAGGTTGGACACAGTCCCTGCCCCACATGGGGCTTCTGGGCTTACTCCTCATTTTACAGATGAGGCAACTGAGGCACAGAGAAGTTAAGTGACCTGTCCAAGGTCACACAGCAGACTAGTGGAGGGGGTGGGATTAGCACCCAGGTCCTTCAGACTCCCAGGTCCCTGCTCTATCCACTATGACACACTGCTTCCCATGCTTCATTCATTCATTCAATCAATTGTATTTATTCATTCATTCATTCAGTCTTATTTATTGAGGGCTTACTGTGTGCAGAGCACTGTACTAGGCACTTGGGAGAGTACAATATAACAATACACAGTCACATTCCCTCCCCACAATGAATTTACAATCTAGAGGGGGAAGCAGATAATATAAATAAACAAATTACGGATATGTACATTAATGCTATGGGGCTTGGAGCGGGGAATGAACAAAGGGAGCAAGTCAAGGTGACACAAAAGGGAGTGGGAAAAGAGGAAAGGAAGGCTTAGTCAGAGGGTTTAACCCCTCTGTCTCCTTGCCTCTTGCCTCGACCTAGCCACCTATTTCATTAATAAAATTGAAATCAGGTGCGATTTCCCTAAAATCTCTATTGCACCTCTTTAGTTCCACCCTCTCCGACTCTCTCATCTTTCACAATACTATCTCAAGAAATCTTCCACCTCCTCTCAAAATCTACCCCCTCCACCTGTACCACCCACCCATGCCTTCTCACCTCAAAACAATTGCCCTTCCCTCCTTCCCTCTCTGACTACCTTCTTTAACCATCAGTGGCTCTTTCCATACTGCTTTTAAACTTGCCAAGTACCCCTATTCAAAAAACCTCTTCCTTGATGCCATAGCTCCTTCCATTTATCAATCAATCATTGGAATCTTTTGAGCTAAGGTTTACTATGAGCAGAGCACTATTTGAAGAGTTGGAAGATGCGATTACTCCTGTCCTCAAGGAATTACAGTCTACGGGGTGAGACAGACATTAGAATAGCTATGGATAGGAGAAATAGTAGAGTATAAGGATATTTACAGAAGTACTGTGGAGCTGGTGTGGTATCAAAGTGCCTAAGTGCTCAAGTTATCATCCCATCTCCCTCCTACCATTCTTTACTAAACTTCTCCTTGATCCCTTTCTATCCCCTCCACTCCGCAGAAACCTCCCTCACTAAGGTCATCAGTGACCTCCTCATCAAATCCAACAGCCGCTACTACATTCTGATCCTCCTTGACCTGATCCTCAGCTGCCTTTGACATTGTGGAATGCCCTTTCCTCCTGGAAACATCTAACTGTGGCTTTACTGATATCATCCTCTTCTGGTTCTCCTCCTATCTCTCTGGCCACTCCTTCTCTGTCTCTTTCACCACTTCCTCCTCTGTTTCTCACCCCCTAACTAGTCTGCTCAGTTTTGGATCTCCTTGTCTCCATTTATACCTACTCTTTTGGAGGACTCACTCACTCCCACAGATTTAACTACTACCTCTTCGCAGATAAGCCCCGACCTCTCTCTTCCTTGGCAGTCTCGCATTTCCTCCAACTTCAGGACATCTCTTATTTGGATGTTTCTCTGAGACCTCCAACTTAATATGTCCAAAACAGAACACATTTTCCCACTTAAATCCTGTCCCCTCCTTGACTTTCCTATCACTGTAGATAGCACCACCATCTTCCCTGTCTCACAGGCTTGTAGCCTTGGCATTATCCTCGACTGTTCTCACTCATTCAATCCACAAATTCCATATATCATGAAATCCTGTTATTTCTACTTTCACAATATCTCTAGAACCCATTCTTTCCTCTCCATTCAAACTGCTACTATGCTGATCCAAGTACTCATCTTTTTCTGCCTTGACTACTGCATCAGCCTCCTCACTGATCTCCTGCTTCCAGTTTCTCCCAACTCCAGCCCCTTGACTCTGCTGCCTGGGTGATTTTTCTTAAAAAAAATATTCTGTGCATATCTGCATATCTTCCCAATCCTCTAAAACCTTCAGTGGTTGCCCATTCCTCTCTGCATCAAACAGAAATTCCATACCAACAGTTTTAAGGCATTCAATTAGCTCTCCCCCTCCTTCCCCACCCAGCTAATCTACTACCAACCAGCCTGCAAACTTTGCTTTTCTAAGTCAAACTACTCACTGTATTTTGATCTGTTGTCTCTCGTCACGGACCCCTTGCTCATATCCTCTTGCTGGCTTGGAACTTCCTCCCTCTTCATATCCAACAGACCACCGCTCTCCCCTTCAAAGCCCTCTTAGACTCGTATCTCTTCCAAAGAGACCTTTCTTGATTAACCTCTCATTTGCCCATCATCTCTTCCTTCCCCTCTGCATCACTTATGCTCTTAATAATAATAATGATGATATTTGTTAAGCACTCACTCTGTGCCAGACACTGTACTAAGCGCTGGGGTGGATACAAGCACGTCGAGTTGGACACAGTCCCTGTCCCATGTGGGACCCACAGTCTCAATCCTCATTTTACAGATGAGGTAACTGAGGCACAGAGAAGTGAAGTGACTTACCCAAGGTCACACAGCAGACTAGAGGCATAGCTGAGATTAGAATAATAATGAAAATAATAATAATAATGGTAATTGTTAAAGGCTTACTATGTACCAAGCACTGTTCTAAGCCCTGGGATAGGTACAAGGTAATCAGGTTGCCCCATGTAGGGCTCACAGTCTTCATCCCCAAACAGATGAGGTAACTGAGGAACAGAGAAGTGAAGTGGCTTGCTCACGGTCACACAGTAGACAAGAGGCTGAGCCGGGATTAGAATCCTCGTCCTCTGACTCTCAAGCCCGAGTTCTTTTCACTCAGCTGCGCTGCTTCCCTAAGAACCCATGACGTTTTGGCTCCAGGGCCATGCTCTATCCATTACGTCATGTTGCTTCTCCTGGGTGTCCCCTTAAGCATCGCCCCTTAAGCACTTTGATACTGCCTTACTGGGTGACAGGGATTAACCCGCTAGGATGTAGAGCTGGAGTTTCCAGACTGCTTTTCAGATGACAGCACCAACCTAAGGGGGACACATAGGGGAAATAGGGCTTCCATTCTTTAAACCTCCCTCCCCCCATCACTCCACTCTCCCCAGGTTATTTGCCCCAAGACACACACCTGATCCTGCATGAGAAGAAGCTGCTTACCAGAGCATTGCGAACCACTAAGCCTGCAATCGTCCTAACCCACAGAACCCAAAGTTAAGTCACCTCAAACAAATAGTTATGCTTTATTTCATCAAGTGCTTTGTGCAGAATACCGGCTAGTTCCCGCAGGCATGTCAGAGGAAGTAGATGGTGTGGTCTCTGTTCTCAAGGAGCAAATGGGATTTTCCGGTAGCAGAAGCCCCGGGTGCTTTCTAAAACTTGGATAATAATAATTATGGTATTTGTTAATCACTTACTCTGTGCCAGGCACTGGATGGATAGATGTTCTGGTTTCTTGCAGAAGTTTCAATGAAACATTATTAATAATCGGATAATCACCGAAGTCCCATTTCCAAGGAAATCTTAGCCCTCTTTGTGTCCCAGGGAATTGAGTGGAGATGACCTTTGTTCCTCCTGACAGATGATGGGTTGACCTTTCCGGCAGTTCAAGTCCCTGTGCGTCACTCTGCCAGCCCATTATTGTTCATTGTTTGATCTTTTGATTAGTTTTTCAAAGGTTCCTGTAAAGTAAGAAATCCAAAGACAAATAGCCTTTAATTTCGACCTGCTCCCACGTTGATCATACTACTATGTGACCAGGTTAAAGATGTCAAATTTTGGGAGATGACCAATCTAAAAGGTGGTCTGAGAATAGTGAGTTGGGCACTGCTGATTGAACATCCTTCCATTATTTCCATTTTTCAGGAGCCTTCCCTAATGGGAAGTACCTACGGGAGAGAGCCCTATTTTAGTTCTCCTCAATCAGCTCTCCTCCTCTTACCTGACCTCATTAATCTCCTATTACAACCCAACCTGCAAGGTTCAATCCTGTAATGCCAGCCCACTCACTGTACCCCAATTTCATGTCTCACTGATGACCCCTTGTTCATGTCCTCCCTCTGGCCTGGAACTCCCTCCCCCTTCACATCTTCCACCCTCTCCATTTTCAAAGAACTATTAAAATGATGTCTCCTCCAGGAAGCCTTACCTGACTAACCTAAAATCCACCCCTTTCTCTCCAATCCCAACTGCTACCATGTTAATCCAAGCATTTATCCTATACCTCCTTGATTACTACATCAGCTTCCTTGCTGACCGCCCTGCCTCCTGTCTCTCTCGACTCCATCCATACTGAACTCTGCTGCCCGGATCATTTTTCTACAAAAATGTTCAGTCTGTTTCCCCACTCCTCAAGAACTCCAGTGATTGCCCATCCACCTCCACATCAAACAGAAACTCTTAACCATCAGCTTTAAAGTACTTAATCACCTTGCCCCCTCCTACCTCACCTCACTGTTCTCCTACTACAACCCAGACTTGATATTTCATTCCACTAATCTCAATCTACTCTCTGTAACTCAATGTCATCTATCTCTCCAATGACCTCTTGCCCAGGTCCTGCATCTGGCCTGGAAAGATTTCCCTCTTCATATCCAACTCTCCCCACCTTCTGAGTCACCCTGATCTGCTCCTTTTATTCACCCCCGACTCAGCCCCACGGCACTTTTGTACGTATCTGTAATTTATTTATTTATATCAATGTCTGTCTCCCCCTCTAGACTCTAAGCTCGCTGTGGGCAGGGAATGTGTCTACTATATTGTACCTCCCCAATATGTAGTACAGTGCTCTGCACACAGTAAGCACTCAATAAATACAATTGATTTATTGATTGATTAACTTCTGCCCTCCCCACCCTCTTCTCACTCCCTCCTGTGTCACCTATGCACTTGGGTCTGTGACCCGTAAACATTTTGATACCCCATTCCTGGGCCCACAGCACTTGCATACATATCCTTATCTTCTGCTGCTTCCCCTATTTGTAATCTATTCTATTTTCTGTCTCCCCCAACTAGACTGTGAGCTTCCTTTGGGAAGGGGTAATCTCTACCAATTTCTTTTGTAATATATTCCCACAGGGTTTAGGACTGTGCTCTGCAAAAACGTGGCTCAGTGGAAAGAGCACGGGCTTTGGAGTCAGAGGTCATGGGTTTGAATCCCGGCTCTGCCACTTAGCAGTGTGACTGTGGGCAAGTCACTTAACTTCTCTGTGCCTCAGTTACCTCATCTGTAAAATGGGGATTAAGACTGTGAGCCCCACGTGGGACAACCTGATTCCCCTGTGTCTACCCCAGCGCTTAGAACAGTGCTCTGCACATAGTAAGCGTTTAACAAATACCAACATTATTATTATTAAAAAATAAACCCGTAAGAAATAGCACTGATGGATGATGATGGTGATATTGGTTAAGCTCTTAATATTGCCAAGCACTGTTCTAAGGGCTGGGGTAGATACAAGGTCATTGGGTTGTCCCACGTGGGGTTCACAGTCTTAATGCCCATTTTACAGTTGAGGTAACTGAGGCACAGAGAAGTTAAATGACTTGCCCATTGTCTCACAGCAGCCAAGTGCGGATCTGGGATTAGAACTCATGGCCTCTGACTCCCAACCCCATGCTCTTTCCACTAAGCTATGCTGCTTCTCTGGTTGAACATCCACCACTGATTGATGAGAAGCAGCATGGTATAGTGGATAGAGTATGGGTCTTGGAGTCAGACGGTCATGGGTTCTAATCCAGGCTCTGCTACTTGTCTGCTGCATGACGTTGGGTAAATCACTTCCCTTCCTCTGTGCCTTAGTTACCGCATCTGTAAAATAGGGATTGAAACTGAGCCCCACCTGGTACAGGGACTGTGTTCAACCCAATTTGATGGTATCCACCTCAATGCTTAGTACAGTTCCTGGCACATAGTGCTTAAAAAATACCATTATTATTATGGATTGATTTGATACCCTCTGGTCAAGCTCACAGCATGCAACAGGACATCATAGTACAAAGTGTTATAAATATGGAGAAAAATAACCAATGGATGAATTTTTGAATTTACTGAAATAAAATATGAGACTAGTAATTTGATGCAACTGGTGTTCCTCAGCAAACAAGATGACCTATTGTTCTTTAATGAAAGATTGTGCTGGATCCTTCATTCCAGATTTATTCAGAGTCCAGATCTCCCATCCCTTTATGTTCAGATTTATGATGTTTTCCTCTAGCTCAATTTAGCAGGACCAGAAAGTAGGGAGGAACCAGAGGAGGTGTCTGCCTAATTAGTGGTGAATCAGATGTAAACCAGGAAGAGAAAGGAACCATTAGCAGGAAGTGATGACAAAAATAATTGGAGGAGAGGATGTTGTGCTCAGCAGTATTTGACAACTGAAAAGAAACAATCTCCTTGGAAATGAGGGAGGCAGAGGAAGGTTCAAGGGACCATATAGCTGGACTCAAAGTGGAATAGGGACAGAGAGGGTGAAGAGAAGAGGGGAGGGAGGTTAGTTAGGTAAGGCAAAGAGTAGAAGGACAATAAAAAGAAAGTGGAGAGAAGGGACGTGGGACCACTAAGCCTATAATAGACCCAGGACCCTGTGTTGAATCTAAACAGCACTTCCATGAGAATTCCTACATATGTCATTAGATATCAGCCCATTTTTTCCCCCCAGACTTCTCTCTCAGATGCTGGAAAACTTTCAGTAAAATCTGGATTGAGGGTAAACACTTTGGAGTTGGAGTTGGAGTTCTTGGATCCCTAGTACTACAAAAGCATCATCCTGGTACCCTCTCCTCCTTACCTTCGCTACATGTCAGGACCATATCCATGGGAACAGGGGCAGTGGCAGAGTGGTAGATCTACCTCCTGCCCCTTGTAGTGCCAGTTTCATGGATCCTTATGGCACCATCAGGAGAAGTCACCATCAGGAAGCAGCTTTGGGAGGCAGTCACATCTCCCATTATCCCCTACCTGTGCCCAGGCAGAGATGAACCAGGCAGGGGAAAGAGTTGGCTGGCATGGGTCCCAATTTTGGGTGTGAAGGCATTAAATTGCTCACACCCAGGAAAGAATCTAATAATACGGAAACATCGGGCCCTCTGGCCTGAATAAGCACTGTTAAGAGGATTCGGTCTACTCTTTATTTAGCCTTGTCCAAAGAACAACCTCTTCAGGCTCAGCAGAGAAGCAGTATAGCCCAGTGGATAGAGCACGGGTCTGGGAGTCAGAAAGACCTAGGTTCTAATCCTGGCTCCTCCACTTTTCTGCTATGTGACCTTGGGCAAGTTACTACTACTGATTACCTTGTGTCTAACCCAGCACTTGGAACAGTGAGTGGCACATAGTAAGTGCTTAATAAACATTAAGAGAAGCAGCGTGGCTCAGTGGAAAGAGCCCGGGCTTTGGAGTCAGAGGTCATGGGTTCGAATCCCAGATCGGCCACTTGTCAGCTGTGTGACTTTGGGCAAGTCACTTCACTTCTCGGTGCCTCAGTTACCTCATCTGTAAAATGGGGATGAAGACTGTGAGCCCCACGTGGGACAACCTCATTCCCCTGTGTCTACCCCAGCACTTAGAACAGTGCTCGGCACATAGTAAGCGCTTAACAAATACCAACATTAAACATTATTGTTATTATTATTCTTATTAGGAGTTACCTGAAAGCAGGACCTTCTGCATCCAGGACACCTAATAATAATAATAATAATAACTGTGGTATTTGTTAAGTGCTTACTATGTTCCAGGCACTGTACTAAGTGCTGGGGGGGTGGTACAAGGAAATAGGGTTGGACATAGTTTCTGTCCCACTTGGGGATCCCGGTCTTACCCCATTTTACAGATGAGGGAACTGAGGCACAGAGCATATGTATAATAATGATGATGGTATTTGTTAAGCACTTACTATGTTTCACTTACTGTTCTAAATGCTGGGGTAAACACAAGGTAATCAGGTTGTCCCACGTGGGGCTCACAGTCTTAATACCCATTTTACAGTTGAGGTAACTGAGGCACAGAGAAGTTAAATGACTTGCCCAAGGTCTCACAGCAGCCAGGTGCAGAGCTGGGATTAGAACTCATGGCCTCTGACTTCCAACCCCGTGCTCTTGCCATTAGGCCATGCACACCCCTGGCTTCAGCAAACAAGCAGGGCAGATCTCTAGGGCCCGGGGAAAGCCAGACGGCTGTCTGCCTTCCGGTTCTATTTTTTACCTGCTCTCTACCCTGTGCCCCTCCGGCAGGCTGGCCTCAGATCAAGGCACCGCCCTCACTATACCAACCGCCCCTCCACCCCTTTTCTCTCTCTCTGTCATCAGTCTCTCAGAATGGAATGGGAGGGTCCACTTCTGATAGTTTTGTTTAGGGCTATTTTAGGACCTTTGATTTATCCACCATTGTCCCCCATATCAATCCCAGATTCTGCTGGACTTGAAGTTTTTTTTAACTCAGCCTTGATACAGGACTGCAGCTGCTTTACGTGGGGCCCAGATGGTCCATTAGGGCTACTGGGAGAGATGTTTCCCAACAATTAATGCATAAGGAAAGGAGGGAAAGGGCCTGCAGTGAGTCCCGGGTGAGATAGGGACTGGGCCCAACCTGATTATGTGGTATCTACCAGTAGTGCTTGGCACATAATAAGCGCTTAACTAATACCATTGTTATTATACCTACAGACCCCTAGATATATTATAACATTATTCAAAATACATGAAAGCTATTCCAACAACAATAATAATAATAATAACTGAAGTATTTTTAAGCACTTATTATGTGCTAAGCACTGTACTAAATCCTGGAATAGATACAAGAGAGTCAGCTCCCACATGGGACTCACAGTCTAAATAGGATGGAGAACAGGTATTGAATCCCCATTTTGCAGATGGGGAATTGAGGCAAAGAAAAGTCAAATGACTTGCCTAAGGTCACACAGTAGGCAAGTAGTGGAGCGGGGATTAGAGCCCAAACCTGGGAGTCAGAGGAATCCAGATTAGATTAGATCAGGGATTAGAACCCAGGTCCTTGGACCCCCAGGCCTGGGCTCTTTCCATTAGGCCACTCTAAGCATACATGCAAAATACATTAGCTACAGAGTCAACACTCTAAGCATTTGTACTCACATGTGACTAACATTATCGGAGTCTGGTCTTGAGGCAAGGAAGATAAAGAAAGGGACTCCATGTCCTGAACTTCAAAGTTCAAGCCACCTGTCTTGATTGGCTCTACTGGCTCTTATTTCCAGATGATTCTGGATGATTCCCAGACTACAGGGGCTGTAAAACTATGTTTCCCATTTCTTTTTAGTCCTTTAATCTTAGTTCTTTGGCCTCCAATAGGACCTTGAATCTTGCCATTACTGAGTTCTGCAACTAATCTGAATTTCTAATGATGCCTCATTAATGTCTCTCCCTCCATTTAACAATCGCAGATAGGATCTTGTGGAAGCCATTTCAGCAAAGTTTATCACACATTCAGCAGCTGGATTCTCTTGCAGTGGTGGAAGCGTGCAAGCCTTCAGCTGCCTCTGATTCTCCTTGGCTGCAGGTAAATAAGAGAGCTCATATTTGCCTTCAATAAGACTTTGTAAATGGGGAGAGCAATTTTCTGTTGGATATGAAGAGGAAGAGCGTTCCAGGCCAGAGGCAGGATGTAGGGGGAGAGGTTGGTGGTGAAGGGATGAGATGGAGGTATGGTGTGTAGGTTGGCATTAGAGGAGAGAAATGTGAAGGCTGGGTTGTAGTAGGAGAGCAGCGAGATGACGTAGGAGGGGACAAGATGATTGAGTGCCTTAAAGTCAGCGGAGAGGAGTTTCTTTTTGATGTGGAGGTGGATGGGCAACCACCTGGAGGTTCTTGAGAAGAGGGCACGTCCCCAAGAGACCCTCCCTAAGCCGTCATTTCCTTGAGGAGGCCTGGGTGTGTCTCTCTGCCCTCTTTTTTTTTTTTTAATCTCACATGCTTCCAAGATTCTAGGTGTCATGTTGTGCTTCCACATTGTAATTCAGTTAGGACATGGTTTTGTGTTTCTGTGAGAGCGTGTGTGCACGTGTATGTGTGTGTGCTTCAGTCATCTCTCCAGGGGACTCTGGCTGAAATCTTCCTGACAGTGGAAGCAGAGGTGGCTTCCCAGTAGCTAATACAATGAGCTCTCTCCTCTTTCTTCATGAAGATGGTGATTGTGGTGGCATTTTCTCCATTTTGAGGAAAAGCTTGCAGGGGCTTGTGAGGATTGGGTCGCGGGAGAGAATGAGAGAAAGAACGTTAAAAGGACGCTCAAGCCCACACAAGCCAGGAGGGCTGAATAAACACAAAGGGTAGCTTCAAAAAAAGCAACATGCCAATAAATTGACGGGAGACCATTACAACAGAAAGACCAGCCTGGCAGGCAAAAATCAGGAGAGGTGCTGTTTTCCTTGAATAAAGGCATTCGCTAGATCGTAAACTCTTTGAGGAGTGGATTGGATCTATCAACTCCATTGAATTCTCCCAAGTGCTTAGTATAGTGTACTGCACACAGTAAGCACTCAATAAATACCACTGATTGATTGATCCAAGAACAGAATGCCAAGAGGCAGGCTTGAAAACCAAAACAGTTCCTGAACTGGACAGACTCATTAGGCCAGCAAAATTTGACCCTTATGTGCACACAGTGCAGAAGGGAGGGACAGTTACCCATCAGCATTTATGACTTCACTGCATGCATGGATAAAACCTCACCATCGGTAACATCATCTTCTAAATTAAAGGACAGCTACTGTGTGTGTGGAGTAGAAAGAACAGGTGAAGACCCTTACCAGGGGTTTGCTATTTTCAGGCATAGAAATTATTTTGCATAAATCACTGCATAATTTTGCATTATTTGGCTTCTCTCTCTCTGGACTGACATCCCTTCAGGGCAGAGGAATACTGTCTTGTCTTTCTGCACTGTGTGAAGCTCAAGCTTAATTCCACTCTTTCTCCCCTCTCCTTTTCCCTTTAAATACACAGCAAAAGACAGTGTTCATTTATGGTCCCAGTAGCACTCGATGAGAGTGGCACAAAGATTAGGTTCTTTTCCTATCAAACTCTAGTTAGTGCCTGAGATGCAATTATTGGAGTTAGATGGTTCACAAGTATCTTTGATTTGTGGAAATTTCCTGGTTTTGAGAAAACCCCATTGTGTGTTTGATTCAAAAAACAAGTAAGTTTGACTCCAAAGGTTAGGGTTTTAAATTGAAGCGGTCATATTTCCCCAGTTAAGAAATTCCTTCATCTTGGAAGTCAGAGACCACGATAGAAGCAGGTAACAATAAAAACAATTATTGGGAATCAGTGTGGTTTAGCAGAAAGAACACGAGCCTGGGGGGGTCAGACAACCTGTGTTCTAATTCTGACTCGGCCAGTTGCCGGCTGTGTGACCTTGGGCAATTCACTTAGCTTCTCTGTGCCTCGGTTTCTTCATCTGCAAAATGGAGATTCAATCCCTGTTCTCCCTCCTACCTAGACGAGAGCCCCATGTGAGACCTGACTATCTTACATCTACCCCAGCACTTCGTACAGTGCTTGGCATATAATAAGTGCTTAGCAAATACCACAATCATTAATAATAGTAATAAGAATAGTCTTTATTAAGCACTTATCATGTGCCAAGCACTCTACTAAGCCCTGGGGTAGATACAAGATAATCAGGTTGGAAACAATTCCTGTCCCACATTGGGCTCACAGCCTAAGCAAGAGGGAGAACAGGTACCGTATCACCATTTTACAGAGTTAGGAAACTGGGGCACAGAGAAGTTAAGTAACTTTCCAAAGGACACACAGCAGGCAAAAGGCTGAGTCAAGATTAGAACCCAGACCCTCCGATCGGCCCATGCTCTTTCCACAAGGCAATGCTGCTTCTCTCAGCACCAGGGGAAAATCGGGGTCACTCAAAGGATATTGGCTCAGGCAGTAACCTTTTTAGTATGACAGAGAAAGAAGCAAATTGTACTAAAAGAGGTAGCCGGAAACAAGCTACAGAAATCTTGCATGATGAGAACATGCACAAAATGTATTTAAACAAGAGCACTGGAACACTTAGAAGCATAATTAAAGAAAAGTTCACCCAAGGGAAATCCAAGGAGAATAACATTTTCAGCGTGGATAAGTCCAGAACAGTTTGATTTGATTAAAACTGATCTTATTCTCCTATGATAATAATTATGGTACTTGTTAAGTGCTTACTGTGTGCCAAGGAATGTTCTAAGTGCTGAGATAGATACAAGTTAATCGGGTTGGACAGAATCCCTGTCCCACATGGGCTCAGACTCTTATGCCCATTTTACAGATGAGGTAACTAAGGCACAGAGAAGTAGAGCGACTTGCCCAATGTCACACAGCAGACACGTGGCAGAGCCGGGATGAGAAACCCAGGTCCTTCTGATTTCCAGGCCTGTGCTCTACCCACTAAGCCATGCTGCTTCTCTAAGATGAAAGATCTTGATGAAATGAAATTCAAGAAGGTAAAATTTCTGGACATATCTAGGACATATTATCTGCAGAAGACTTAGAAAAACAACACAAAATCACTTAACTACTAGTGTTATAAGTTCATAGGAGCAGGAAACAAACATGAATTGTGTGCGAGGGAGCTTACACTATTTTATTTTTAGTTTTAATGTAGTTCTCACCCCAAACCCATAGGTGGGGGAACGAATCCACTTTATTACAAACTCACCTCCCTGAAAAGACGTTTGCCTTTCCAGGGCGGTGGCAGGCTCAGCTTTCAGGACCACAAAATACAAAATAGCAAGATTCAGGGTTCCAGACTCTTTGCTCTCTGCATTATTTCACCTTCAGAATTAGTCCCGGAGATTTTGCGGGTAAGGCAGGGATAATTCTTCTAGCTAAACTTCACTTTCAGGTGATTTCTTTCAGAAAATGATCTTGGAGACACACTTGAAGAAGGAGCATAGCTTTGAGACAACTTAAAAAGCCTTGCCTGATTAGGGATCGATGAGCAGATCCAAAGCAGAGCAATTTAGGTAATAGAGTCCTTTAATTTGTTTCCAAAAACAGAGTGAAGAATTGAGTTTTAAAATGTTGCTTAATTAATAATAAGATCTTGTGATATTTCTTTGATCGGCTGTGGGATGGGAAGATACAGGGCTATTGGTGTTCCCTTTAATTATTTTCTCCCCTTTGGATGTGGGCAGGGATTGTTTCTCTTTATTGTTGTATTGTACTTTCTAAGTGCTTAGTAAAGTGCTCTGCACACAGTAAGCTTTCAATAAATAGGATTGAATGAATGAGTGAATGAATGAATGAATGCATGAATGAATGAGGCTTTTGAGGAGTGAAAGACCCTTTGATTCTGAAATTCAGTGTTACAAGTGGGACTGGAAGATTGACCAATCAATCATATTTGTTGAGCGGTCACTGAGTGCAGATCAATCAGCAGTATTTATTTTTTTAAGTGCTTACTATGTGCCAGGCACTGTACTAAGTGCTGGGATTGATCAGGTTGGACACAGCCTCTGTCCCACATAGGGTTCCCTGTTTTAATCTCCATTTTATAGATGAGGTAACTGAGGCACAGAGACGGTAAGTGACTTGCCTAAGGTCACATGGCAGAGAAAGTGGAGGAGTTGGAATTAGAACCCAGGTCCTCTGACTCCCAGGCCCGTGCTTTTTCCACTAGGCCGCACTGCCTCTGTGCACTTTTTGAGCACTGTGTTGAGCACTATTTCAAGTGCTTGAGAGATAGTAGACATGATCCTGTAGTCTCACAACCCAGGAGAGCTGTGGAGAATGTGGGGGCCAATGTTAAGAGTATTAGATGGATACCAAGGAAGCAACCATCACATAGTTGATAATAGCTGTGGTATTTGCTAAGTGCTCACTCTATAACAAGAGCTCTACTAAAACTGGGGTAGATATGAGACAACCAGGTCAAAAACAGTCCCTGTCTCACATGGGCTCATGGTCAAAGTAGAAGGGAGAACAAGTTCTTCACCCCATTTTACAAATGAGGAACCTGAGGCCTCCCCCAAGGGGTTGTGACATGTCTAAGATCACACAGGAGGCAAGTGCCAGAGTCAGGATTAGAACCCCGGTCTACCGACTCTTTCCAATAGGCCATGCTGTTTATCATGATTCCTCCATGCTATCCTGTGGCCAAAGCTAGAGGCAGAACTGTATGCTGAGGGCCATTGGTCTGATCCAGTGAAAGATACCAGTGATTTATCATTCAATCATATTTACTGAGTGCTTACTGTGTGCAAAGCACTGTACTAAGTGAGGGAGAGTACAATATAACAATAGACTCATTCCTGCCCATAACAAACTCACAGTCTAGAAGGATCTGTTATTCCAATGTTTCCTGTGCTATGCAAATGAATTCCCCATCACTGCTGATTGTGATCTACCTGTGTAGATACTCACCCCGGCAGTTTATTCCAGACAAAAGTACAGACAGGAGATGTGTTTCCAGGCATTCTGTATAGGCCTCATCCACTCTGGTATCCTTTCTACTCCACTGTTTCTTCCATCTCTTCCCCTGACACACACACACACACACACACACTCTCTCACTCTCTTTCTCTCTCTCTCTCTTTCTTTTCCAGAGTCCACCTCTGCTGTCCCAGGACAAGGGAGGGAGGCAATTGAGGAGAACGATGAATTGCTCTTCAAGAAGAGCGACTTTTATTTATGGCCGCACGATATTTTCAATCTGCTACAAACACAATGGCTGCAGGTGTCCTCCCACAAATGTCGAAAGTTCCTTGTTCTGGCAACTGCCTTCATCAAAGAGTAAAAACGCAACCGAGATTTTTCTGCCCAAGTCAACAGTGAAGGGATGGTGGCTATATGGGTCCTGGAGCCAAGGGTGTTTTCTGAAGGCTTTTTCAGTTAGGAAATCTGCATTAGGGAAATGAGATGTTAAGCGAACACCTGACACAAGCTGGGGATGCTTTGGATAGAGAGACTAGGCGTTTTCAAACCAGGTCAAGCGGGCGTCCCAGCCTGTCCTCGGATCCTGGCCATAAGTGTGGGCTGATGGCCAGTGACAGCATAGCCTCTTCAGCAACTGCTCCACTCTGTCCAGTAGGACACTCTCTCATTAGAGACCGTCTCCTATCAGAGAGAGTCTCAGGACTTCCAAGTTTGGGAATGAAAGTTGGGAGCTCAGCATTACCATTTCCCATTCCAGTCTCAAGGAGCAGGCTCACAGCAGGAGGAAGGAAGGGGTGCTTTCTATTAATAAATCCTGTAGCCAGGTGAATAACACGGTTGGGGTCACAGTCTTGTGGCAAAAAATTCCCTCCTAGGCCAGCACAACCTAAGAATTTAGCCTCCTGAGGTGCTGAAATATAACAAAAAAAATTTGCACCAAATCCGATGTGCCAGAGAGCATTAGCACCGTCAAATCCCTTGCAGATGTCCATTAAAAATTTTTTTGAACCTCCTTTCGGTTGGCTCTGCGTGCACTTGACTGGTGCCTTTCTCTCTTGCTTCGAGATGGCTGAACTCATCAAAGATATAATTAGCTGTGTTCTAGGACAATCAGAATCAGTTATAAGGTGTTGCGAGTTTGAGACTTTTCAGGCAGCCATAGCTTTGCCTTCCATGATGGTCCTTGGTCCAGGCCCAGGTGGTGAGTTTGGCATTTGCGGTGGTCACCAGCAAAATATGTCGTCCAAAGAACAATGTAAACCCGGGGCATGATGCACAGGGATTCATCTGAGGGAAGGATGCTAGGTAGTCCAGATTCCTAGGAGCCTAGTTGACACTCAGCAGTAAAGCCATAAAGTCCTGTTCTCTTTCTTGCCAAAAAAGATGAATATGAAGTAAAAAGAGGGCCATGATGGCTTTGGCACGAGTCTCCTAGTTCAAAGAAAAACCAGTCACAATTTCCCCAGGAGAAACAGCAGGCCTCCAGTGGAACGTGAGGAGTGAGAGCACATAGAGGATTTTAACTTCTGACAAATGACTACAAAGAAAGAAAAAGGAGGCTAACTAATTACATGGCTCGCCCATCAACTTTGTCTCTGCAGTGTACGACTGATGGCTTACGGGGGCAACAATAAATAGTTCAACTTGAGGCAAATACCCTATTTTGTAATCATAACAGGAAGATCTGCTGAGTCCCCAGGCAGAGGGGAGGTCCAGTGAGCTCTCCAGCACAATCTTCTAGATTTCTCATCTTGTTCTCTTTCCCAGGTTCAACTGCATCATTCTCCAGATGTCAGGATTAACGATCCACTCTCCTGCAACCAAAAGCAACAGTTTACGCTTTTCATTTTTTTTGGTATTTTTGAAATGCTTATTATGTGTCAGATCCTGTTCTAAGCACTGGGGTAAATTCAAGTTAATTAGGTCGGTCACAGTCCCTGTCCCGCATGGGATTCACAGTCTAAGTAGGAGGGAGAAGAGATATTTAATCCCCATTTTACAGTGGAGGAAACTAAGGTACTGAGAAGTACTGAGAAGTTCAGTGACTTGGCCAAGGTCACACAGCTAGCAATTGGCAGAGCCAGGATTAGAATCCAGGTTCTCTGGCTCCGAGGCCTGTGCTCTTTCTGCTGGGTCATGCTGCTTCTATTTTTTCACTGTTTTAAAGCTTTTGTAAGGGACACCATTACTTGTCAGTCCAGTTGTCCATCCCTTCCGGTATTCAGGTATTCTGATCCTGGCAGCAGGATGCTTTAAGGAATAGCTCCATTCCAACCACTGAGCTTCCCTTGAGAAAGTACTGAACCTTCACTGAATCTTAATTTAATCTCTCCCAAACCATGAACCAAACTGAATCAGCTCCATTCTGATTAAAAAGGCTGAGGATCAAGTAAATTATATTTAACTTCAGTTGCTTCTTAATGCTGATGATACCTATTATTTCCAATTCCCTTTTTCCTGTTTAAAAAAGGAAATGTAGGCCAATTTATATTTCCTTCAGCACATAGCAAGTTCTTAGTATACATCGTCAGCATCATAATTACATATTTATTTGTTTTTCATATTTAAGGAAGACACTAGTGAGGGTCAAATTCCTCTATGAGTCTGTGTTTGTGTGTGTATGTGTGTGAGAGAGAGAGAGAGAGAAAGAGGGAGGGAGGGGGGAGAGAGAGACAGACAGACACGCTGAAAAAGCCTGTTGCTGATATTATTTAAATATTTGCAGTGCTTGGCACTGTTTTCTCTTTTGCTTGTGGCTCAGTGGAAAAAGCCCAGACTTGGGAGTCAGACGTCATGGGTCCTAATCCCTGCTCCACCACTTGTCAGGTGTGTGACTTTGAGCAAGTCACTTAACTTTTCTGAGCCTCAGTTATCTCATCTGTAAAATGGGGATGAAGACTGTGAGCCCCATGTGGGACAACCTGATCACCTTGTATCCCCCAGCACTTAGAACAGTGCTTGGCACATAGTAAGCGCTTAACAAATGCCAATATTATTATTATTATTATGAAGCTATTGCTCAAAAAACCCACTCCTTTCCTGATAGTAGTGAGGCATGCAGGACTATTATCAGCAATTGACTCTCAGTTTTCAGTTAGGGTGCAGCATTGCCTGAGGCTTGGCCTTATCCTATACTTAAAACATTTCCTCTGCTATCACAGCATTAATAATTCTTATTAATTTGAAACATATTTTTTTCCTTTCTGCCGTCTGCAAAGAACTATTTAGTTGTACTTTTTATTCTAAGGATAGCACTTTCCACACAGTACCGAGCTGATGTAGCCTGAGAATTTGGGCAACGGTGTAAAGTCTTCCGTTCCAATTAATGGGCTTCTAACTTTAAAGATTAATGATTCCTACAGAAGTGTTAACCTTTCTGATAAATTTATGCTCCTCCTTTCTCACCTTAAGTAACACTTAATGTTTCTATCTTTCTCTTTCTCTCTCCCTTCCTCCCCACCTTGAACCAAACAAGGTGATTGCCATGTTTCCCAGAATGGGGGTTGAGGGAGAAGGGAGTGAGTGAGAGATTTATCTTGTGCACATTTAAATTCCAAAACAAGCTTTGCATTAGACAAATCCACTTCAAAACCTGTGCCTGCTGCTGTCAACACAGATGCTGGGGAGAAGAAACGACACCCTCCAAATTTTTGGTAATGGGTGTTTCAAAGTGGATTTTCTCCCCTCATCTGATGTTATAAATAACTCCTGCAAAGAAAAGCATCTCAGTAGAGTGAAAATTCACAGCCCATTTCTACCACATCTTTATCTTGTGAAGTGCAAAACTATACGGAAATGTGTAGCACAAGCTCCAAACAAAGTGAAATGGAAGTATTTTCAGTTATCTGGTTAATTTGATCAGTTTAGGCAAACAGATCATTCCCACCAAACCCAATGTGTTTCTAAAGCCTGAACGATCCAGTTTGTCCCCCTGCACTGATTAAAATATCTGGATCAAATCTCTGCTTATGCTTGTGCAACTATCCAATCACCTTACTAATAATAGTCATAAACTCTGTGCAGTAGTGCTCTTTTCTCATTTCCCAGGTGGGAAAAGGACTCGGAACAGAAAGTCCCCACAACCAATGCTCCTGGATTCCTGATTCTTAAGGAAGCGGCCCCTGAAGGCACGCTGGAGTCTGGTGATTGCATACATTGACTTCACTTTCACAAGCATCACTAATTTTTATTTCTCCCCTCCCCACCCAACCTAACCAAGTAGACTTGCACACAAACAAGTATGTTTCCTGGAGTGGCCAGGGAACATGGTTATCAGCTCCCCCAATCATCAGTTTTATTTGCTGCTTATACATGTGGTAAATAATCAACTTTCCAACTATGCCAGGCACTGGCTCACAGGTCAGGGGCTATCAACTATCTACCAGATCAAATTAAAATATGAAATCTGGTTGGGTAGAAATACTGGAGGCAGTGTGGCCTAGTGGATAGAGCACGTGCCTGGGTTGGAAGGACTTGGGTTCTAATCCTGGTTCTGCCACTTGTCTGCTGTGTGACCTTAGGCAAGTCACTTAACTTCTCTGTGCCTCAGTTACCTCATCTGTAAAAAGAAGATTAAGACTGAGAGCCCTGTATGGAACAGGGGGTCTGTCCAATCCAATCACCTTCTATCTACCCTAATGCTTAGTACAGTGCCTGGCACATAATAAGCGCTAAACAAATACCATAATTATCATTATTATTATTATTATTATTATTAATGATGGGGGCAGCAAAAGGGGACTTCAGAGATGTCTCTCATCCTTCCCATTTATTCCAGGTACTTCTGCTTCCAACCCCTCCCCCAACCTTAGGGCAAGGGCAGAAGCTGACTCCACCTTCACCAAATGAAAGGCATTGGAAAATGGAAGATGAAAAAAAGTAAAAATAATTGGGATGTTCTTTAGGCTCTAGAAAAGAAGGTTAAAGACCAATTTAATAAGTTGTCTCCAAACAAGGAGGTCAGCAGGGTCCAGGTGAAGGGGTTCCCCATCCACAAAAGACAAAACTAT
Organism: Ornithorhynchus anatinus; assembly: GCF_004115215.2. Lineage (NCBI taxonomy): Eukaryota > Metazoa > Chordata > Mammalia > Monotremata > Ornithorhynchidae > Ornithorhynchus > Ornithorhynchus anatinus. The sequence continues at coordinate 70,581,318 of NC_041728.1, read as the reverse complement.
TGAACTACAATAGGAGAGTTTCAGTGTGGTTCTGCTTGGAGGAGGGTTGATTTAACTGTCTTTCTAAAGTCTCTTTTAATGGTGATGGTAATGATGATATTTGTTAATGTGCCAGGCATTGTTCTAAGCACTGGGGTGGCTTTAAGCAAATTGAGTTGGACCTGCTCCTTGTCCCACGTGGGGCTCACAGTCTCAATCCCCATTTTACAGATGAGGTAACTGAGGCGCAGAGAAGTGAAATGATTTGCCCAAGGTCACACAGCAGACAAATGGCAGAGCTGGGATTAGAATTTATGACCTTCTTACTCCTAGGCCCGTGGTCTATACACTATGCCATGTGCTAAGCTTCTCCTCTTTCCTACAAACCCTTGGGCCTTTTCTGCCCCCATCACACCATTGCCATTTCCAAGCTCCAGTCTGGGGGAAACTCGATCGTTACAAATGGCAGAGTGGATAAAGTATGGGTTTGGGAGTGAGAAGGTCATGAGTTCTAATCCTGACTCCACCACGTGTCTGCTGAGTGACCTTGGGCTAGTTACTTCACTTCTCTGTGCCTCAGTTACCTCATCTGTAAAATGGGGATTGAGGCTGGGAGGCCCACATGGGACAGGGGCTGTGACCAACCTGATTTGCTTGTATCCACCTCAGTGCTTAATACAGCCCCTGGCAGACAGTGAGCACTTAACAAATATCACTATTATTGTTTTTTTTTTAATTTTACAAAATCACCAGGCTAATTCCCTTCACCCCCTGCAAAAGTGCTCTGAGAGTTCTGTCACTTCTGTGTCCTCGAAGGCTTTAATGAGAGCAGCTGACTGCACGGGCTCACGACAAACTCCTGTGTCCCGACACTGACCTCACATCCCCGCTCGGCACGGTCCGTGTCCGTCCCGTTCTGGTCCAGCGCGTACCCGGGGCTCTCCACTTCCAGTTCCATGTTGGCCTGGCCTTCGGGCTTCTCATTCTCCCACTGGGCAAAACCTTTGTTCTTTCCAGCTTTGTTGTAGAATTTGCATTTCATTTTGGGGAAAGTGTGAGAGCCGGAGTCGCCCCAGCCGGGCTCGGACCACAGGGGCTCGGTCTGGGTGGCCTGGCTGGTGGTGGCCCGCTGCAGGCGCACTGAGATCTTGCGGGAGGAGCCGGTCACCAGGGTGATAGCCCTGCCGTCCAGGTCTTGCCGTTCAGCCGCCACTCGGGGGAATTCGAACACTTCATCCGGTGCTGGCAGGGAGAGAGAGGCAGGGTAAAGGAGGGGGATGAGGAAGTGGACAAGGATTGGCAGCAGCTGGACCAACGCGCAACACCTTGGATGCTCAAGCCCTTTCATGACTCACATGACACCACAAATAATAATAATAGTTATGATTTTTGTTAAGCGCTTACTGTGTGGTAAGCACTGTTCTAAGCACTGGGGGAGATATAAGGTAATCGGGTTCAACACAGTCCCCGTCCCTCACAGGGCTCACATTCTTAATCCCGATTTTACAAATGAGGGAACTGAGGCACAGAGAAGTTTAAGTGACTTGCCCAAGGTTACACAGCAGGCAAGTGGTGGAGCCGGGCTTAGAACCCAAGTCCTTCTGACTCCCAAGCCCGTGCTCTATCCACTAGGCCATGCTACTTCTCCCAGCACAAATCAAATCAAATGAAATGGGGTGGGTGGTCCAGTGGAATTCCTGAGCATACAGGAATTCCTTTCCTTTCCCTATCATATCATATCTCTAGACTGTAAACTCATTATGGGCAGGAAATGTGACTGTTCATTGCTATATTGTACTCTCCCAAGTGCTCAGTACAATGCTCTGCACATGGTAGGTGCTTAATAAATATGATTGAGTGAAATGAATGAATATCATTCTCTAAACTGTAAAATCATTATAAGCTAGACGGTAAGCTAGACTGTAAACTCACTGTGGTCGGGGGATGTGTCTATCGTTGTACTGTACTCTCCCAAATGCTTAGTACAGTGCTTTGCACACAGTAAGCACTCAATAAATACAATTGAATGAATGAATGAGTGACTCTGAGCCCCATGTGGGACAGGGACTGTGACCAACCTGATTAGTTGTATCTGCTCCAGTGCTTAGTACAGTGCCTGGCACATAGTGAGCACTTAACAAATGCCATAAAAAAGGAGAGGAGAGGGGGAAGTAGGGAATAGGGAAGAGGGAAAGGGAGAGGAGCTCATCACCAGTTTCTCACTCTTCCTGCTTTTACCTTGGGTGAGGAAAGGGCCCTATAATAAATTGAAAGATAAAGGAATGGAAGCTCCTCAAGAGCAGAGACCAGCCATTTATTGAACTCTCCCAAACCCTCAGTTAAATCCTCTACATACCACAGGGGTTCAGTACAGTGCTCTGCCTGCAGTGATGGCTCAGTATGATGTTTGACACGCTGCAGGGGTGGAACTCAGTGCTCTGCACACAGTAAGCAATCGGTACAGTGCTTTGCCTATGGCAAGAGCTCAAAACAGTGCTCTGCACATCATAGGGCTTCAGTCCAGTACTCTTCACACCATAGGAATTTGAGTGCTCTGAACACTAAACGGGCTCATTTCAGTGCTTTTCACGCAGTAGGTGTCCAATAAAGAGTACTGAGTGAATGAAATAATTAACACATCTTTATCTGAGCTTTGTATCAAGAAAAAGAACCACTTTTATACGTTGCTTGGGCTATTTATTTGGAAAGGACAGGGTGTTCTCTTTCTCTCAAATAGGAGATGAGGTTGCCAAAATGAAGTGCAGAGTCAGACGACATGAAACAAACTTCATTTTAGAAAGTACAACCAAATCATCGGGACACAAACATGATAGAATATTTCTAAGGGATTATGAGTTTCTCTGTCTTTCTCTGCCCAAATACAACAACAGAACCTTTTTGGTTTGTGTTGACAGATGGAATGAGGACCATCTGGACAAAGGATGTCTTAGAAAATCACTGCCACATTTCACCACCCAAGTCCATTTTTTGTTTTGGAAATCTTCTTCTCCAGAAATCCTTTTTCTCCAGAAAGAGGCCTCTGTGTTCTACTCTACAATGGCCCCATCCCCTCTTCTCCTGTTACACCTCAAAGTCCACAGCCTCAAGAGGCTGTGGGTCAGGCAGATGAGCTCAGCAATAGACCTGGGGTTCCTAAACCCTTCAGAGAGAGACTTCCTCTCCCACTCCTCTCACTGGTTAGTCCAGAGCAGCTCTAGACGGTACCATTCCTTTCTAAAGTTTCCCTTCCACAGAGTCCATCTCCTCTAACCCCCTTCAAAGTGTCCAGTATATTCTTCCCAAGAAGCAGTTTCCTACTGCGCCCTAGCATCTTCTCAAGTTTCAGAAGAGCCTTAAGTTCCTTTTGACTGTCAGCTCATTTTGGGCCAGGAACGTGTCTATCAACTCTTTCGTACTGCGCTCTCGCAAGCACGTAGTACAGCGTTCAGCATACAGTAAGCTCTCAATGAATACCACCGATGGATTGATTTGTAGGAAACAAATCCCAACAACCAAGCGACGGTGTGGAAGGCAGCCAGGGCGGCTGAAGCAGATGGGCTCGTTTCTCTTACCTGCAGGCAGGGAAGGACTTCCGGGCAGAGAGCCGGGGGTGCTGCCCACCGAGATGCCCCTGGCAAATTTCCTACAGGCCAGCACCAGCAGGTCCTTGCACTGCTTGTGGCAGTTGGCTCCACAGTCTGAAAAAGTCCAAGACATCACTGGGGATTAGCTGGAGACAAATGCAACCAGCCAGATGGGAGGGGCCGGCTTCTGAACATGAACACCAAATGCATTCCAAAGTGAGAAAATCAGGAGAGCAGTGGTAGCCTCAGAGTCCACTGGGATTACCGGGGATGCCTTGGACCCCATCTTCTTCCTCAACAAGGTCCACATCCCTCCGCCACCCTCCATTCCAGTCTACCCCATTCTACATGGATATCTCTCTCTCTCTCCCCCCTCCACCTATCCCCAAATCCCCAGGATAAAGCATCCCTGGAAAACAGGGTGGCCTAGTGGAAAGAGCACAGATGTGGGAATCTGGTCATGGCCCAGTGGAAAGAATATGGTCCTATGAGTCAGAGGACCTGGATTCTAATTCCAGTTCTGCCATTTGTCTCCTGTGTGACCTTGGGCAAGTCATTTAACTTCTCTGTGCTTCAGGTCCCTCATCTGCTAAATGGGGACTCAATACCTTTTATCCTTCCTAATTAGACTGTGAGCTCCATGTGGGACCTGATTACCTTGCATCTACCACAGTGCTTAGTACAGTGCTTGACACATACTAAGTGCTTAACAATTTATAATTATTATTATTATTATTAATCCTGGCTTTGCCACTTGTGTTCTAGATGACCGTGGGCAATATTTCAACTTCTCTGTGCCTCAGTTTCCTCTGTTTGTCCTCCCCATTAGGCTGCGGACCCCATGTGCGAAAAGGATCATATCTAACCAGCTTATTTTGCATTGATCTCAATGTCTAGTTCAGTGCTTGACACGTAGGAAGTGCTTGAATACCACAATTATTATTATTAAGTGCCCTCTCCCCACCTTGCCTTGTAGAAGCTATTTGTTTGGAAAAATAAGCCTGGAGAAAACTTGCAAAGCAGAAAGGTATCCATTCTGACCCTGAATTTTGCCTTGATTGCCTGAGCTGAACCTCCCAGCTGGATCTCTTACAGAATGCAAGGCAGATGGAGCCTCCAGGGAATGAGCAACCAGAAAGAGGGAGCTATGTCACACTATGTAACCCATCCCTATTATCCCATCCTAGACAATGTGGCTCCTGCGAAAGACTCCTAGCCATAAGGCTAGAGGGAAAAAATGGCTCAATTCCTGCCTGTCCAGATCCTGCCAGAGAAAGTAACAGGCCCTAGAAGCCCATTAAAGCCTCCAAGGAAACACTGGAGTTTGCCAAACAATGAATTTGTTCTCTTCATTCAACCACTCTTCTAAGTGCCTGACCAAGAAGAAAGATTCAGGCAAAACAGTTCCCATTAGCATTTTCCCTTTATGATATTTGAGATTTTCAAGGATACGACTGAAAGACAACTCCAAGTCAGTACAGTAAAACATGTGGGTAGAGCTTCACCTCCATCTTGGTGAAACTACTTTTTTTTTTGGCATCTTCTATATTGGCCATCAGGCCCAAATTGAATATAACCACAAGAAAACCTCTTAGTATTTTTCCTTCAGTTTAGGAAAATAAATTGCTTGGTGTAGAAGCCAAAATTTATTTTAAAAAAATAAATAGGAGAAGATGTCAAATGAAATGAAAATAAGAAGAATGTGAATGGATTACACTGGACTGTATTCTGGGGCAGGTAAGTAAAACACTGGACTGTGTTCTGGGGCAGGTAGTTAAAACACTGTAATCAATTCATGGCTGACAATGCTGAAAAACGCAAAGTAAGAAACAACACAGTGAGACAGAAGCAGCATGACCTAATGGAAAGAGCCTGGGCCTGGCAGTCAAAGGACCTGGGTTCAAACCCCAACTCTGCCACTTGTCTGCTGTGTGACTATAGGCAAGTCATTTCACTTCTCTGTGCCTCAGTTCTTTTATCTGCAAAATGGGGATTTAATACCTGTTTTCCCTCCTACTTAGACTGTGAGCCCCATGTGTGACCTGATTATATCTGCCCCTGCATTTAGGACAGTGCTTGGCACACAGTAAGTGCTTAATAAATGTCACTATTATTGTGTACATATCTTTAAATTATATATTATAAATTATTTATATTAATGATGATGTTGGTATTTGTTAAGCGCTTACTATGTGCAGAGCACTGTTCTAAGCACTGGGGGAGATACAGGGTCATCAGGTTGTCCCCCGTGAGGCTCACAGTTAATCCCCATTTGACAGATGAGGTAACTGAGGCACAGAGAAGTTAAGTGACTTGCCCAAAGTCACACAGCTGACAAGTGTCAGAGCCGGGAGTCGAACCCATGACCTCTGACTCCGAAGCCCAGGCTCTTTCCACTGAGCCACGCTGATTAGTATCCATCTCCCTTCTAGACTTTAACTGGCAGGGAATGTGTCTACCAATTCAGTTGTATTGTACTCTCCCAAGTGTTTAGTATAGTGCTCTGCATAAAGTAAGCACTCAATAAATACCACTAATTGATTATTATTAGTATTGTTATTATTGCCAAATTGAGCTAAATCCACCAAGTCAGTGGAATATATATGTCCTCCTAGGATTTAGGGCCCTGGGAATCACAGCCAAAGGAAAAAAATGCTATCACATTTTAAAAATGTATCTTAAAGGGTAGTTTTGTCCGAAAACATTCTGAGATGGAGTCTGATCCCCAGGTCCTCTGGTGGCATTTTAATCGAGTGCCCTGTCCAGCTGCAAGAAGGAGAGGTTGAAAAGGAATCAGTCCCACTAACAATTCACCTGAAATAACCTTTAAGATCAAATTTAAGAAAATGACAGGCCTAGTCAACTGCAAGGCCCCCAAGGGAATTTTAGGATTTCCCCTTCCTTGCCCTCCATACGTCTGTATGCCTGCCCGCCCAGGAGACATGTGACTCTGGGTTTCTGTAACTGCCACTGCCGAGAAGCTGCTAACTCAGGCCTCTACAGCACCGTGCATACACCGTGCATACACAATCTATTGTGCATACACAATAGAGAAGCAGCGTAGCTCAGTGGAAAGAGCATGGGCTTTGGAGTCAGAGGTCATGAGTTCAAATCCCGGCTCTGCCACTTGTCAGCTGTGTGACTGTGGGCAAGTCACTTCACTTCTCTGTGCCTCAGTTACCTCATCTGTAAAATGAGGATGAAGACTGTGAGCCCCACGTGGGACATCCTGATTCCCCTGTGTCTACCCCAGCGCTTAGAACAGTGCTCGGCACCTAGTAAGCGCTTAACAAATACCAACATTATTATTATTATTATTATTATTACAATCTCATGAGACCTTCAGAAAGAAACGTTCGATTCGTGTAGGCCGTTAGGTGGGAGATAAAGTTCTTCGGCACCAAACTTCATCCTCTGGGAAACGGAAATCAAACTCAATTTGGGCCTCCCTGGTCACCGCCGGGGAGGGGCCAGGCTACATCCCATCCATCACTGTCTCGCCTACCGGGAACCCCAGCGTTCCCTGGTTGGTCCATGCACAGTGTCACCACCTCCTTCCGGCTTGGTACAACCAGACCCAAACCTAGCCGAAAGTATCCCTTCTTTCCATTTTATTTGTGGTTTAAGAATAGCTCCTTAAAAACAGTCCCCCTCCCCCGGTTTTATTTACCTTTGCATTTGTATCCTTGCTTGATTATGCCCCAGAGCTGTAACAAAAGACAAAGGAAGGTCAGGGAATCTGGAGAGGAAAGCTGGAAGGAAAACAAGGTCATAAAGGAGGAAGTGCCAATGTCTACCAAAGTACAAACAGGATGTAACTGCTCTTAACACCCTTCCTGTCAGATGGAACTCCCCTCCCATTCCACTCCAGCTGTGATGATAACGCCAGTCCCACTTCCCTTTTATTTTAAGGAGCAGAGGAGGAATCGCATGGAAACCCAAGGGTGAGGCATGTTTCCCTCAGGACAGAAGCCTGGGGTTCCCAGAGGGGCAGAGGTGTTTGAACTCAGGAACATCAGAGTGTGTTGCTTGGCTCATGGCTCTAGTGACGTCACAGTCGGGAAAATTAGAATCATCTTAACAAAATGAATTTTTTTTTAGAATTTAGGACTGGAAAGAATGAGAGAGGTCATTTAGCCCCTGCCCCTGCCTCCAGGCAGAACTACTAGCTTTTAAGCATACCTAGAAGTAAAATAAATAGGGACCTTCCTCTGCAGGACTGAAAGCAGATGAAATCCGCAAGGCCTGGGGAATGCTGAAGTCGTTTTCTAGTGTTCGAATACGATAAAACAGCGAGTGAGATGCAGCATTTAAAAAGGGTATATTGTAGGTTTAAAATATGTCATCAAAGCTACTCATATCATATTTAGGGCAGGAAGTTAATGATGTCTTGTGACCCTCAAGGAAGAACTGATTTAGAAAAGGTTATTTTCTTCAAGCTGAGAGTGCTAAACTTTCTGACAACAGTAAAATGCCATGAAGACTTTATTTCAGAGTTGTCTCCTCTGGTAAAAATCACTGGCTAAACTGTCCTGAAAAAAGTAAGAACTGAAGCTGGTGAGGGAAAATACCAATTAGTTCAGTTAAGTCAGAATTAATGCAGTTTAACCCCACTCTGTTGATCGTCTTCTATGTTCAACTCCACTGATCGGAACGAGATTTGGAATGTTCAGCGATAAGTGGAAGGTGGCTATTTTTAGGTCCAGTGATGTGCCCTGGGGGCTTCTGCGATTGTTCAGCTAGACAGCTTTGGCCAAGTGGCATGGCAGAAACCGTGGGGGTAACTCCTTTAAATCTCACGTGCTTGGGATCTACGCGTCGGCTTATTCAGCCGGCCCATTGGTCGTTTACTAAACCTGCCACATGGGAAGTTTTGCCTCCTGATTTCCCTTTCTTTCGATCCGTAGACTCCACAGCAGCAATTGGTTGTAATCAGTCATCTGCAGGGAGAGACTTGCTCGGAGCATTAGACATGCCAAACATAGAACTTGCTGAAAAGTGGGGAGTTCTATATTTAGCATCTGAACTGGGGCTCTTGGCATGCGAGTTCTGTTTATGGCTGGCAGGATTCCAGCCTGGGGCTGTGGTGAACCCAGGTCACAAGTTTTTGTAGCTCTCCAGGGTCACCCCACCTAACGGTGAGGGAAGATGCCCCCTCTAGCAAGTCACTGCAGTCAGTCAAGTGCTTATTGTGTGCAGAGCTCTGTACTAAGTGGTTGGGAGAGTACAACATAATAATAAAGAGACACAGTCCCCGCCCACAATGAGATTTACAGTCTAGAGAGGGCCTCAGTTCCCTTATTTGCAACATGGTGATTCAATACCTGTTCTCCCTCCTACATACTCATAATAATACTGATATTTGTGGTATTTGTTAAGCGCTTTCTGTGTGCCAGACACCGTACTAAGCCCTGGGGTGGATACAAGCAAATCAGGCTGGACACAGTCTCTGTCCTACATAGGGCACACAGTTTCAATCCCCATTTTACAGATGAGGTAACTGAGGAACGGAGAAGTGAAGTGACTTGCCCATGGTCACACAGTAGACAAGTGGCAGAACCGGGATTAGAATCCATGACCTTCTGACTCCCGGGTTGGTGCTATATCTACTATACCATGCTGTTTCCCCATGTGAGACCTGATTATCTTGTATCTACCCCAGTGCTTAGTACTTAAATTCCATTATTATTATTATTATTGTTATTATTGTTAGGGAATCAGCATGGCCTAGTGGAAAGAGCATGGGCTTGGGAGTCAGAGGACCAGGGTTCTAATTCCAGTTCCACCACATGTCTGCTATGTGACCTTGGGCAAGTCACTTAATTTTCCTGTGCCTCAGTTCCCTCATCTGTAAAATGGGGATTAAGACTGTTAGTGGTTAGTACAGGGCTCTGCACACAGTAAGCACTCAGTAAATATGATTGAATGAATGATTGTGGGACAGGGACTGTGCCTAACCTGATTACCTTGTATCTAACCCAGAGCTTAGAACAGTGCTTGGCACATAGTAAGCACTTAATAAATACCATTTAAAAATACAGTTGATCAATGTTTGTGATGAATCATTCCTGTTGACTCTGTAGACAGTAGAAACAAACCCACATTTTAGGATTTCAGAGGGAATTATTTGGCTAATGTAGACTTGCTCAGAAGTGAGGCAGGAAGACTAAATCCATTCAAACAAAAATCTTTTAGGGACTTGAGATTCTGTTCAGTTTCAAATTCTGAATAGAATGTGGTGGAAAGAATATTTATGATCCTCTTAAGAAACAGAGTAGCAAAAATGATCCTTCTCTTTTGCTGTAGTGTCAGTGGAGGAAGGGCCTGCACTTGACCCAACTGGTCTGTCTTTCCCTGAAATCCCCAGGGTTGGGGTAATGGGCAGAGAGAAAAGGAAGCAGGTCAAATCATAAGGAGAAAGCAGCATGACTTGCCTTTGTAGGAAAGATAATACTTCCAGAAATCAACATTCAGCATCATTCCCTCTAGACTACTGGCTCACTGTAGGCAAGGAACATGTCTACCAACTCTACTATATTGTTATACTGTACTTTCCCAAGCACTTAATATTGTGCTCTGCACATTGTAAGTGCTCATTAGATATGACTCATTGACTGGAGGCCAGCATGAGAGCTCACATCCTGAGTCTCCATTTTGGCCAAGCTGGACAGAGCCCCTTTGTACAATGAGCCCCCTCTTCCTTACCCAGCTCCATCATCCCTCTTTTCCCTCTCTTTCTCCTTCCTATCTTTGTTTTTCTCTTCCTTCCCTCCCCAACTGGACCCCTTTTCAAAATTAAAGGGAGCACAATACACTCTTCGGATTTAGGCCTCAACTTCACCAACTCTTACCAATGGTGGGTAAAGGCTGTTACCATAGAGATGTCAAAGTCGCAAATATCTGGTGATCACTGATCAAATGATCTATTTTCACCAGGACTGTTCTCTTTTAGGATGGAACCTGCTGCTTCTTACCCAGGAAGGGAACTTCCTAGAACAGCAGGACACTTCTCTCGACATTCTTCAGTCCCCCTTGCAGACCAGATCTTGCTCTAATTGGGTCAGGCTTCCAGATCCTTCTCCTTTCCCCTTCAGGCAGCTTCTATCTCTCAGTCCCTGCCTGTCCACCAGGGATAGTCCAGAGGTGCCTAGAAATTGTCCATTATTTCTAACCCATTTTGAAGAATCCAATGTAGATCCAGCCTTAAATCAATCTCCATCTCCTTCCCTTCAGTAGTCTCTCAGTCCAAGACATCTCTAAAATACGAGCCATAAAAGTGTGCAGTATTCAGCTAGACTCAGTACTTGGCCCTTCATGCTTTCATTTCCTTTCATTTTGATTTGGAGGTGACTGTGCTATCCATGAGGTCTAGATTGATTGTCATATAGGACAATCATTTTCGGAAAGGGAAGAGAAAGAGAAGAAGTCCTCCTATGAATCTGCTGTCTGTACTAACAATAGTGAAGTGATTGTTCATTATTTTACTACATGTTTCCAAATGAATATTATTATTATATTTATTAAGCACTTACTATGTGTCAAGCACTATTCTAAGTGCTGGGGTAGATAATCAGGTTGGCAGAATCCCTGTCCCACATGGGACTCACAGTTTTAGCAGGAGGGAGAACAGATACTGAATCCAATTTTATTACTGAGGAAACCAAGGCACAGAGCAGTTAAGTGACTTTTCCAAAAGACAAATGGAGGAGCTGGGATTGGAACCCAGGTCCCTAAGTCTGTGTGCTGTTTCCCTATGATTTACAGTTCAATAATCACTCCTTCTGGGAATTATCAGATTTTGTCACCCTTGCTTATTTTTCCAAGTTTCCTTATATTGCATTTTCCCAAGCACTTTGCAAAAATATGGGATTCTCCTGGCTAGTCCAATATGTATGATTACCTCACTTGAAACCATTACGTTCTCTTTCAGGGGTTAAATCTGAGCCTGTGGATTCACCATCCCACTTCCTGATTTCTCCAGTGGAAACAATACTCAACATTTGTTACACTTCCTTTTCCTCTCACATCAACTGAAGAGCAAGTGTTCTAAAAGTTTCAAGGTGTTCAGGCAACTGTCAAAGGGGCCAAAATTCCAATCAGAGAATAGCTTTCCACCAGAGTTCAACAGGCCCAGTAATTCCATGATGGTACTGATAGTGATGCTTCCTATTTCTTCCCAATTAATTTCATCCCAAATGAATAGCCAGGCATGGCAACCCACTGTATTCAATTAAGGATAATATTTTCTCATTTGTCCCCCAAAGCTCAAATCGGTGGTGTTACCCGAAAAATGGCATTGAAAATACTTACAAATCCTGCACAGTGTTCACAGAAGGTCGGTTTGAGATAGGTCATCTCATGAAAGTTATGAATAAACCCGGGTCCCATTTTACACTGGAGCTGGGATTTTGCTCTCAGGAAATAAGCCATCATTTCGTCTTTACTAATTAGTCCATCCCTGTTGAAAGAATCAGAAAAGAGTGGTCTGTGAACAGAATATCATCAGTCATTGTTATTACTATCAGTACATTTCTTAACAGCTTATTTTGCATCAAGCACTGTTCTAAGATGATTAAATCAGAAGCAGTCTCTGTCCCACAGGGGGCTCATATTTTAAGTAGTCTAAGTTCCAGCATTCAGCATTCTACAAGGGCTGAAAAAGTCAGAATGCACTGCTAGCTGGGTGGAGCCGCCACAAATTTCAGTGAAGAATGAAGCTAGAATAAAGTGATTTTTCAAAATGGGATATGATTCTTTCCTTATAACCCTGCTAATTTTGTATCGCCATCTCTTACATATCATCCAGACATTGAAACACACCCAATTCTTCTATAACATGTGCTTCCACTACATGTTTTCGCTAGGTTGCCACTGAGGAATTAGGGATCGTTTTTCCAGCATCACTTGCCCATCCAGAAAAGAGTGCAGTGTACATGAACTCAGTGTACCCAGAGACACACAGACCCTAACATGAGTGTACCTCAGAACAGGGATCATCAGAAACATAATCCCTAAATTACTTCACTATTTTAATTTGACTTAGAGATAGAATTTTTAGTAAATAAATGTGAAAACAATTTTTCTTTATCCTTACTGTAGCATTGTTTAGGGGCGATGTCTAAAATTCAGTTGGCTCTTAGTTTTCTTTCAAATCCATGGAATGATGATGTCAAAATAAATGTTCCCTGGATTGCTCCTCCTTTGTGTGGGTGGTCTTCCTGAATAGATTTTCCTTGAGGTGGGGGGCTCGGGGGCTGGCACAAGGATACAAGAATGCCCTTAATTGTGGAGGGAGAGGAAGGAAAGAATTTCCCATCCTCTCCTTCTCCCTTTTTCTCGTCCCAACTCCCACAACTCATCTGCTTCACTGCCCCAGGGCTCTGGGTTGGTCCCAAGTCTGTTGTGTTCTTGAGGCTTCCCAAAAGGGACCTAATCTTGTAATTTATTTATTCCTTTTAATATCTGTCTCCCCATCTAGACTGTAAGCTCTTGGTGGGCAGGGAACGTTTTTACCACTGCTGTAGTACTGTACTTTTCCTAGTACTTAGTGCAATTCTCTGCACAAAATAAGCGCTCAATAAATGCCATGGATTGATTGATTGATTGATTGGGGACAGTGATTCTGCCATCTTTTATTCTCTGGTATCCACCCCAGCATAGTTAGTTCAGTGTTTGACACCTAGTGGGCCCTTAACAAATACCACCATGATTATTACCCAGAAGCAATATGGTCCAGTAGCTTGGTGAAGAGAGGAAGGACATTTGGGTGGACAGAGCTTCCAGCCTGGGGGCAGTTTCCCCATTTCCCCCCTATCTTTGGCAGGGAACGATGTCATCTTGGCAGGGAATGATGTGGCCTAGAAAATCTGCTGTGTCTGCTGTGTGACTTTGGGCAAGTCACTTCACTTCTGGGCTTCAACTACCTCATCTGTAAAATGGGGATTGAGACTGAGCCCCACGTGGGAGAGAGACTGTGTCCAACCCCATTTGCTTGCATCCACCCCAGCACTTAGTACAGTGTATGGCATATAGTAAGTGCTTAACAAGTACCACAATTATTATTATTGTTATTAATAATAATAATAAAGCCTCAGTATCGTTCAAAACTTGCTCTGACATAACAAACATTGGCAACAACATGGGGTTCAACTTGTAATCCCTATCAGTTTGGGGTTTAGTTTTAATTATGATTCCTTTAGTCTCTGCATTTGCTCTGATTTCATCATTTTATCTGTTCGGTATTCAAAATATCAAATGAAGGCAAATTTGCCAAAGTTCTTCATGTTATACTAGAATGGACTCCCATACTAAGACCTCAATATCTTTCTTGGTATTTGTGTCACCAAGGATAATAATAATAATTGCGGCATTTATTAAGCACTTACTATGCACCAAGCACTCTACTAAGCGCTGGGGTATATACAAGATAATCAGGACCCATGTGGGGCTCACAGTAAGTAGGAGAGGGAACAGGTAGTGAATTCCTATTTAGAAGATGAGAGAACTGAGGCACAGAGAAGTGAAGTGACTTGCTTAAGGTCACACAGCAGATTAGAACTTGGATTAGAGTTGGGACTAGAACCCAGCTCCTCTGACTCCAAAATCCGTGCTCTTTTCTCTAGGCCACGTTGCTTCTCTGTTATTAAAACATAAAAGCAGTGTTGTTAAAGCATTTCTACCTCAGTCAAAATGTGAATTCTGGAAAGCTTGTGAACTAGTTTAGCATTTCTCTGACTGAAATGCTGGCATTTCACCACCATTGAGTTTGAGTACCCAATTAATCTCCCCACCTAGTAATTAATTAAATGCATACTCTTTGCAGCAAGTTCACTTATGGAAACTCAACTTTCTTAGGAACTGGGCCAAATCCCACTGCCACTTGCCTGTTGTGTGACCTTGGACAAGCCACACAACTTCTCTGTGTCTCAGTTTTCTTATCTGTAAAATGGGAATTTACATATCTTCCTCCCTTTTAGACTGTGAGCCTTAAGTGGTACAGGGAAGGTGTCCAATCTGATTATCTTGTATATTCCCCAGCATTTATCGCTTGGCACATGGTAAGTGCTTAAGTAGCACAATTATTAGGTTCTTTATTTCCTAGGAATAATTAGAAAATGAAGAGGAATTTACCCCTTTTCAACAGCCAGTTCCATAAAGGAACAGAACATGAGCAAATCTCAGCTCTCTGTTAATGAAGAGCAGCCATAAGTATCAATTTGAAGATAAATTCAATCTGAACATAATCTCCTTATCTCACTTCATCCATGACCCCAAGCTCCTTCCTCCCTCCCATTTCACAAGTGATGTTCAGAAGCAGAAAAGGGACTGAATGGAGTTACACCTCTTCTTCCTTTCTCCAGCCTGTGCTCTCTAGAAGAGTAACTATGATCAGCGAATTGACAACGTAAGCCCCAGACAAGGGGATCTTGGATCATCAAGAACTGGCAGTATACACATTTAGCCTGGAAAAAGTCCAGAGTGATATTTTGAAAGCTCAGCTCTCACATGCAATCAATCAGTGGTATCTATTGAGAGCTTACTGTGTGCAGAACACTGTACTGAGCTCTTGGGAGAGCACAATACAACAGAATCAGTAGACACTTTCCCTGCTCACAGAGAGCTTACACTCTACACAAAAGCATAAACCGATACAGAAGTTTGACTCATCTCCATACGATCCTGAAAGAAAAGCTGCAGAAGGCAGAATTAAAAGCAGAGGGTAGTTGGCTCTGTTCTCCAAAATGATCTCTTTGAGTTTAAAATACATAAATATAAAGAAAGAAAACTTACTGGTCTTTGTCCAGTACACAGAAGGAGTCCAAGAAGGGAAAGTTAGCAGCTATACTTTCAAAGTCCTCTTGGGAGATATATCCATCATGATCATGATCATAGTTTCTAAAAACAGACTGCAAAACAAAAACATGTGTGTCCAGTTCTATTGATGGAACGGCAACATAAAACACCTTCTGGGTAGTTAAAAGCCCTGGATCCTGAGTTTCCATGACCTGCTACCCAAGTGGTCACTTACCAATTGCATTTTTGCTTCCTAGATACACATTTTTCTGGAAGTTACAGTCTTGTTCAAATAGTAAAAACATTAACAGTAGTAATATTTTACTAGCAGGAATAGTAGTACTACTGAGAAGCAGTGGGGCCTAGCAGAGAGAGCACAGGTTTAAGAGTCAGAAGGACCTGGGTTTTAATCTTGGCTCTGCCACTTGTCTGCTGCATGACCTTGGGTAAGTCACTTCACTTCTCTGTGCCCCAGGTACCTCATCTGTAAAATGGGGATTAAGACTGTGAGCTCCATGTGGAACATGGGCTGGGTCCAACCTAACTAGCTTTTATCTACCCAAGTGCTTAGTACAGAGCTTGGCATAAAGTAGGCACTTAAAAATTACATAAAAAATAGTAGTAGCAGTAACTGAGTGGTCATTAAGTGTAGTGAACTGCACTAGGCTCTTAGCAAATACAGACTACGGATTGACCCATCGCCTGCCCACAAGGAATTTATACTATTAAAAAAGAGACAAATATAAAAAATATTTACACCATGTGGGCAGGGAAGGTGTCTACTAATTCTGTTGCATTGTACCCTCTCAAGTGCTTAGTACAGGGCTCTACACACAGGAAGCATTCAATAAATATCATTTATTGATTGACTAAATCAATCTTGGAAACATCAAACTAAGAAACTCCAAAGGAATCCTTGTGATGCCTTTGAAGTCCCAGTGGCAATGTCCTTTAATAGATAGCCTCATTGATATCTTGCATATACTGCCAGCAGAACAAGCATTTCTTGAGCAAAACGGAAGAACTTGCATGTCATTCATTCATTCAATCCTATTTATTGAGTGCTTAATGTGCGTAAAGCACTGTACTAAGGACTTGGGAGAGTACAATATAACAATTAACAGACACATTCCTGCCCACAACGAGCTGAATCATTTGTGTCCTGCAGCTCCAATTCAAACTCACAAATCCACTCTCGATCATTTGCCCTTCTTGTACCACTCGCTATAATCTTTCCACCCTGGGTCACAGGCTCCAAAAAAGTTTTCCTTCTACAATCTTGGATTTAATAGGACTGAGTCCCATGTCATTCTTTCTTTTTTTAAAAAAGACAACTCTTGTTCCCATGAAAAGTACATTTTATCCTGAAGGCTGAATCTTGGAAGCTAACAGAGAATGTAGCAATCAGTGAGGTAAATAGTTTTCTTCTGGAAGTTTTCACTGGCATCTATATTGCATCTACTAATACTCGGAAGTTTTCTGTTTGGTAAAGGAGACCAGGCAAATACAGAGCATTATCACCGCTCCGAATAATTGCCTTTTTAATCCTAATGGGCACCCACATTTGCTGAAGAAATGTCAAGCTGGAAAGTCTCATAAAGTCACTGTGTTTCTCATTTCCTCTGCCCCAGTACATTTCTAATGGGGATTTTCTTAGGTCTGGTTTAGACCTCTCCTTCTGAGAGAGCTTAACTCCTTTTTTAAAATGACATTTGTTAAGCACTTACTATGTGCCAGTCACTGTACTAAGTGCTGGGGCAGATGAAAGATAATCAGGTTCAACACAATCCATGTCCATGTTCCAAGTGGGGCTCACAGTCTTATTTTACAGATGGTGTAATTGAGGTACAAAGAAGGTCACATAGCAGACAAGTGGAGGAGCTGGATTTAGAATCCAGGACCTCGGGCTCCTAAGCCTGGGCTCTCTCCACTAGGCTAAGCTCCCTTCTTATTTGAACTGTTTACTACTGTCCTTTCATGCAGAGCAACTTGGGATCTTCCTAATTCAATAAATTAATGTTCAACGACTCCTAAATGTAAGGTCTCATAGAGCCAAATTATTTTGGCTTATAACTAGGGCAGAGATGGGCCCTACAGGCTGAAGTATTTGGGGGACAGCAACCTACTCTTCCTTAATTCTCCATGGGACTGAACCTGCTGCTCTTCACCTGCTTGAACAGTATTAATGGGACACTGAGGCAAAGCCCTCTACTAAAGACCTAAGAGACCAATGACCTTAAAGTGAACCAGCATGGCCTAGTGGAGAGAGCATGGGTCTGGAAGTCAGAAGGACCTGGGTTCTAATCCTAGCTCTGCCACTTGTCTGCTAGGTGTCTGGGGTATCTTACCACACCGAGGTCATCTCCTATAGTGGATGGTGGCCACAGAGAAGAGTTATCATGAGAAATTAACCTGGGGGGGGGACTCTAAAGACTTTGCTGCAGGGAGCTGTCTCTGCCCCACAGCAAAAACTAGAGGAGTGAATTCATAATTTAGTCCTTCAGATTTATCACCTTCCAATAATCTAATTTTTCTTGTCTTTCTACTGTTCTCTTCTTCCCAAAACACGTAATAAACAGAACAGGGAGAGCAGTAAATTAACTCTGAGAGTTACTGTTTCAAAATATCTCTCCATTTTAGCATCTACCCATCTGATTAATTCATTTACAATGCAACTGTCACCAATAGTGGGAGGCCGTTTCCCATTGCTCCCCTCAGGCCTTGTCCCTGAATTCTAAAAACATCCAGAATTAGTCTAGCTTGTTGACACTTTTCCCCAAGGTATTTTTACTTCATTTATCTCATTTTGTTTCCATAGCATCTGTGTCAGGCAGGAAGAGGCAGGTATTTGTATCCCCATTTTACAGATGAGGAAACTGAGGCCCAGAGGGTTTAAGTGACTTAAATCACTCAGGAGACCAGAGACAGAGCTGGGATGAGAATCCAGGTTCTCAGATGTTCAGGTCCATGTTCAGTCCATTAGGCCAGATACCTGCTATTATTTCTTACTATTTCAACTCAGGCAATCCCCTAAACCTTCCTGAGTCACAGTTTCCCATTACTAATCTCAATATCAAAATCTCTTGGTGAATCTGGCTGGGGGCAGATATTAATGTTTTCAATCATTCACTCAATCGATGTCATTTCCTGAGCCATTACTGCTTGCAGAGCACTGTACTAAGCACTTGGGAAAGTACAAGTCAACAAAGTTATTAGACATGATGTCCTTAACCCTCTTAAGAAGAAAAGTGTTTTCTAAATCGACGAGTTTACGGCATCCTAGAGAGGTCTCTAGACAACATTTGAATACCTAGCAAGATCTATTGCCCGCACAAACTGATTTTAAGATAGTTTTGGTAGTGTTTTTACTGTTACTTGGAAGTTTTGAGAGAAGGACAGGAAAGAATAGTCTTTTTTTTGGTGTACAGTATAACAGCAGAGTTTTATGGCTCAAGCAGTTCAAGATTAGATGCCCCTGTAGGTACTGAATAAATATATGTTGATATGGATGACTCAGTTTTAAAATTTCCATCTGAAATGGGATGGTCATGTTCAGGTCCAGCACCACATGACTCTAAGCTAGCTGCTGGCTATGCAGGTCCTTTAAAAATCTATGGCTTAAGTGAAACTGGAGGTTAAACGTAGAGCAGGAAAACATTATTGTCTGTGTTATGCTGGTGACTCACAGGAAACAGGAGTGTGTGAAGTTGCAGACACATCCAAAAGCTCCGTGGCTTTTCTCTCCCCGAGCCTCGTCTGTCAGTGAAACTCATGAGATCTTGCAAATATTAATAATAATTATGGTGCTAGTTAAGTGCTTATTATGTGCGAAGCACTGTTCTAAGTGCTGGGGTAATACAAGTTAATTAGGTTGGACACAGTGCCTGTCCCTCATGGGGCTCACAGTCTTCATCCCCATTTTACAGATAAGGTAACTGAGGCATAGAGAAGTAAAATGACTTGCCCAAGGTCACACAGCAGACATACGGTGGAGCCAGGATTAGAGCCTCGGTCCTCCTGGCTCCCAGGTCTGGGTTCTATCCACTAAGCCCATTGCTTCTCTAAATCATAAAGGGTCACTTTTGGTCCTAAAGCAGAAATAATAATAATAATAATAATAAATAGTATTTGTTAAGTACTTACTATGTGCCGAGCACTGTTCTAAGTGTTGGGATAGATACGAGGTAATCAGATTGTCTCACATGGGGCTCACAGTCTTAATCCCCATTTTACAGATGAGGTAACTGAGGCACGGAGAAGTTAAGGGGCTGTCCAAGGTCATACAGCAGACAGTTGGCACAGTTGGCACAGTCACATCTTCTGACTCCCCATCCCTTGCCCCTTCCACTGAGCCACGCTGCTTCTCATTATGAGCCACGAAGCTAATGAAACACAACTGGATCTAGGCCAAGAGTCATAGTCTTCATACCACTGTTCAACTGACTTAATTCAACCCTTACTTAGTTCATTGCCTTCCAAGAGGAAGGTATTGCTTGCCGAATAAATTCCCTCTGCTTCCGGGGTGTATAATGCATCCCCTCCGCTTTGACTCCAAAGGAGGCTACGGGGCAAGAAGTCTCTGTA
Organism: Ornithorhynchus anatinus; assembly: GCF_004115215.2. Taxonomy (NCBI): domain Eukaryota; kingdom Metazoa; phylum Chordata; class Mammalia; order Monotremata; family Ornithorhynchidae; genus Ornithorhynchus; species Ornithorhynchus anatinus. The sequence goes on along the minus strand of NC_041728.1, from coordinate 70,561,378 downwards.
ACATTCAGAAATGGTCAAGAAGTCATAACAGGTGCTCAACGTTTTACCTCAAATACCATACTCACCTCAACCAACTTCCTTATGTGCTTGTTGATGATGGTTGGGTCAGGCTTCGGAATCACTCCCGACGCCCAGTCGAGGGGCACGACGGGCTTGTTGGGGGTAGTGGGCGAGGTAGGCTGCTGGTGGACAAAGGACAGAGATGTCAACCTTCACTGCAACATGAAAGACCAGTCTGAGCACCTAATACAGCGCTCGGCACAATAAATCCTCAACAAATATCATCGATTTGTTCCTCTGCAAGAAACCTGGAAAACGTGAGGAGGATGCCTTGGGAAAAAAACAGACTATCACGGGAGAGAGCCTCGCAGGGCAGGTGGGTGAGGGCTATTTAGCTAATGATGTGGGGGAGGGGGCGATAGAGAGGGTCAAAATATGGAGATAAGGCTGGACCCTTCTGACCTATAAAAGCCGGCAGGAATTCATAGCTCTATTTGCGATAACATCCTCTCTGTCAGAGATCCAACCTTCTACTACAGCTCAAGATACTTGTAAATCTCCAAAGCCTCAGCCCAAACAGTGGCATCCCAGGACAGAAAGGGAGAAAAGAAAAGATGTTTTGAACCCCTTACACCTTGCTTGGGCAAAGACATGACTCACAGAGAACTTCTTGAGTTTGGAAGAACTTTTTTTAAATGTTATTTGTTAAGCACTTACTATATGCCGGACACCATAATTAAGTGTTGGGTTAGATACAAGATAGTCAGGCGGGACTCAGTCTAGGTTCCACATGGGGCTCACCATCTTAATCCCCATTTTACAGATGAGGTAACTAAGGTACAGAGAAGTTTAGTGATTGCTCAAGGTGAAATAGCAGACAATGGCAGAGGCAGGATTAGAACATAAGTAGTCAGCATGGCATAGTGGATAGAGGTTTGGGAGTCAGAATAATAATAATAATGATGTTGGTATTTGTTAAGCGCTTACTATGTGCAGAGCACTGTTCTAAGTGCTGGGGTAAATACAGGGTCCTCAGGTTGTCCCACGTGAGGCTCACAGTTAATCCCCATTTTACAGATGAGGTAACTGAGGCACAGAGAAGTGAAGTGACTTGCCCACAGTCACATAGCTGCCAAGTGGCAGAGCCGGGAGTCCAACCCATGACGTCTGACTCCGAAGCTCAAGCTCTTTCCACTGAGCCACGCTGCTTCCCTCAAGCCACGGGTTCTAATTCCGGGTCCACCACTTGTCTGTTTTTTGACCTTGAGCAAGTCACTTCACTTCTCTATACTTCAGATGCCTCATCCGCAAAATGGGGATTGAGACTGTGAGCCCTACATGGGACAGGGACCGTGTCCAACCAGTTAGCTTGTATCCATTCCTAAGTCTAGTACAGTAAGCTTACTGGCACATAGTAAGTACTTAAATACTGTCATTATTATTATTACTCTGAATCCTGAGCCCATACTCTTTCCACTAGGCTACACTGAATTTGTTGGCATCAGTCCAAATTTATCCCCCTGCTAGGGATATAAGGTGGAGTTTGGAGGGAAAGTGGGAGAGGAGTGGTTGAATAAGAGGAAATTCACTGAAAGGTATTTCCCATCACAAGGAGGGAAGGGGCCAGGGATAGAGGTCCAGTGCTGAGCTTGGGACCTCTCAGAGGAACCTGTGACCATGGGGCAATACATACAGAAAAGCAGCTTGGCCTAGAGAAACAGCATGGCCTAGTAGATAGAGTATGGGCTTGGGAGACAGTAGGACCTGGGTTCTAATCCCAGCTTCGTCACGTGTCTGCTATGTACCAAGCACTGTATTAAGCACCGGGGTAAATTTGAGATAATCAGATCAGACATAGTCCCGGCCCAGTCTATATAAGAAGGATAACAGGTATTTAACCCCCATTTATAAAAAATGAAGAAACTGAGGCAAAGAGACATTAGGTGACTTGCTCCTGGTCACACAGGGCAAGTGTTTGAGCCAAGATTAGAAGACAGGTCCTCTGACTCGCAAGCCCTTGCTCATTCCAGTGCGAACAGTGTGGAGCCCGCATTCCCACACTGGTTTGACGTGGATACAGATGCAATCACAACAGCATCACTAGATGGAATCTCCCATCAGGAATGACAGATGACCCAAATGTCCTTAGCATTCAGGCCCGAGAACCTAAGCGAAGGAATCGATTATAATGCTAATGGTTTAGATAGTTCCACTTGCCCTCTCTCTTTTCTGTAAACACCTTGTGGGTAGGGATCATGTCTTACTCTTCTACTGAACTCTCCCAAGGACTTAATACAGGGCTTTGCACACAGTAAGTGCTCAAGAGATACTATTGATCAACTGATTCACCACTGGGGAGTTCTTGACACAGCAAATCTCAAAAACTATCCACATCCAGAAGGCTAACAGCTTTGTTTGGCCAACAGCTTTATTTGGGCAGGTGTTATGGAACAGGAAAAGTTTAAACTAGAGTTGGCCAAGTCTGGTTAAAAAAAAACACATATATACGTTTAAAACTACATCACAATTTAATTTAGAGTGCCTCTTTACTTCCCAATTTTGCTGCAGACTTTTTCTAGTCAAACTTTCACTTTTAGCAAAAATCTCCCATAAGGCCAAGAGACTCTTAGTGAATCTCCACAAAAGCAGAAGTAGCAAGAGTTCAAAACATTTTTGCATATCTCCAATTTTTCCTCTTCCATAATCCCTGCCCAAATCATGGTATTTGTTAAGCACTTACCATGTGCCAGGTGACTAAGTGCTGGGGTGGATACAAGCAGATTGAGTTGGACAGAGTCCCTGTTCCATGTGGGGCTCACAGTCTCAATCCCTATTTTACAGATGAGGTAACTGAGGCCCAGAGAAATGAAGTGACTTGTCCAAGGTAACACAGCAGACAAGTGGTGGAACCAGTGCAAACCCACTGAACTAAATTCCTGGGAGAGTATAACAAAAGCAAAACTCATGTTCCTTGCTCACAAGGAGCTTAAAATATACAGGAGCAGAGAGAAAGACACAAATTATTTTCAAATAGTAGTAATAATAATGTTGGTATTTGTTAAGTGCTTACTATGTGCAGAGCACTGTTCTAAATGCTGGGATAGATACAAGGTAATCAGATTGTCTCATGTGGGGCTCACAGTCTTAATCCCCATTTTACAGATGAGGTAACTGAGGCACAGAGAAGTTAAGTGACTTGCCCACAGTCACCCAGCTGACAAGTGGCAGAGCCAGGATTCGCACCCATGACCTCTGACTCCCAAGCCCGGGCTCTTTCACTGAGCCACATTGCTTCTCCTTAGGGGGCAGGGGATGTGACAGGAGAATAAGGAAAAAGTTCATGGAAACTTGAGAATTAGTAGGATGAAATTGATGAAAAATAGTCATATAAATTAGATTGACAATAGACCTCATTTTTTGTACCGATGTATATAGAAATAATAATAGTCACGACAATTATAATGTAAGGCAGCCATAAGTGCTTAGTTCAGTGTTCTGCACACAGTAAGTGTGCAGTAAATTCCACCGATTGATAATAATAATTGTGTAATTTAAGTGTTTACTAGATGCCGAGCACCGTACTCATCTTTAGGGCAGAAGAAAGATAATCAGGTAAGACACAGTCCCTGTCCCACAAGGGGCTCACAGTTTAAGGAAGAGGAAGATGAGGTTTTGAATCCCTATTTTACAGATGGGGAATCTGAAGTCCAGAGAAGTTCAATTACTTGCCCAAGGTCACACAACAGGCAAGGGGCAGTACTGAGGATAGGCATGATTACATAAAACTGATGGGAATGATAAAAATTGGGCTGGTGGCAATCAATCTGGTGCCCTCTGTTTGATCCTGGGAAGCAGTGTGGCTTAATGCATAGACCATGGGCCTGCGAGTCAGAAGGACCTGGGTTTTAATCCCAGCTCTGCAACATGTTTGCTGGGTGACCTTGAGCAAGTCATTTCACTTCTCTGGGACTCATTTGTCTCATCTGTAAAATGGGGATTAAGAGTGTGAGCCCCATGGGAGACAGGGACTGTGTCCAATCTCTAACCCAGTGCTTGGCACCTAGTAAGTGCTTAACAAGTACCATAAAAATAATAATAATTATTATAATATCATTATTATTAATTGGGGACTCGAAGGAACTCAAGAGTATTATGAAGACCTCTACAAAGCTCAGTATAACTCAAATTCTAAGGGTGCATATGTGGAATATTAGCATAAGACTGCCCCAAATCATCTATGACACTGCTACAGAATAGCAGAAGGAAGGTTTCTGTTTGAGAAACTGGAGACCTCATTCTATTAAGATAGTAACACTGTCTTAGCTCTCCAAGGGTGAATCTCTTACAAAATCCTCATTTCTGCATGGCAAAATTTTGCTATATTTCATCGCCTGTTCACAAAATATTCAAAATTCATCCCAACCGCATAAGGAAGAACTGCACTGGTGGACTGAGTCAAAGCTGTCAGTAGAGAATTTTTGGGAACTAGCATGGTGGTTATTAAAGTAGAAAAGAAGTAAGTTTTACATTGAAACTATGAAAATCCCCTCTTAACCATTCAGTGAAAAATAAGAATCTTCTTACTGAGACTATTCACTGCAAACCTGAAACATGGACTGATTCAAATGGACCAAGTAAGGAGCCACGAAAGGCAACAGCAGCGTGATCTAGTGGAAAGAGCACAGGCCTGGGAACCAGAAGACCTGGGTTTTAATCTCAGATCTGCCCCTTGTCTGCTGACCATGGGAAAGCACTTAGTACAGTGACTGGCACATAGTAAGTGCTTAAGAAATAGCATTAAAAAAACCCCAAAACAAAAAAGTAGCAACGCTATGCATGTACTATAGAAGCCTTTCTAGTTTCGTCCTGCTTGCCGCCTGTGCTATGAGTCCAGCTACTGCTTTTACCATCACCATGGATACTGCCTGCAGGGACTTGCTGCTGCACTGAGCCCCTCGCTGTTGCTCTCCTCTGTGCACCCCGCCTGTTTGGATGCGGGGAGACCGGTATCAGAGGCAGCAATTCCTCCTCCTCCTCCCCAAACCAGTCTAGACCATGTGGGCAGGGAATGGGTCTGTTTGTTACTCTCCTAAGTACACAGTAAGTGCTCAATAAATAAGATTGACTGGTGTCCTCCTCCTTCTCCTCCAGGAAACACCCCTAATCCCATATTCCTGACACCTCCACATCCTAGCACTAACACATAAATGGTGTTTACTATTTGCAGGCACTGTACTAAGCGCTGGGGTGGATGCAGCTATCTGCTTATTTATTCCTTTGGTTGTGCTGTTGTTTTTTAATGGTGCTTGTTAAGCGCTCACCGTGGGCAGTCACTGTACTAAGCGCTGGGGTAGATATAAAGAGCAGCACGGAGAAGCAGCGTGGCTCAGTGGAAAGAGCATGGGCTTTGGAGTCAGGGCTCATGAGTTCGAATCCCAGCTCTGCCACTTGTCGGCTGTGTGACTGTGGGCAAGTCACTTAACTTCTCTGTGCCTCAGTTCCCTCATCTGTAAAATGGGGATTAAGACTGTGAGCCCCACGTGGGACAACCTGATTCCCCTATGTCTACCCCAGCGCTTAGAACAGTGCTCGGCACATAGTAAGCGCTTAACAAATACCAACATTTATTTTATTTATTTTAAAGTAAACACGTCGGATACAGTCCATGTCCCACATGTGGCTCACAGTCTTAATCCCCATTTTACAGATGAGGTAACTGAGGCACAGAGAAGTGAAGTGATTTGCCCCAGGTCCCACAACAGACAAGTGGCAGAGATGGGATTAGAACCCAGGTCCTTCTGACTCCCAGGCCCTTGCTGCTTTACATGTTGTGTATTCTTTCCCTAGTTGTGTCTGTTTTCCTTTTTTGCTGCCACTACGTGTGGATACTATCTGTGTCTGCCCGTGTCCACCATTAGACTGCGAGGTCGTTTAAGGCAGAGTCCAAGTCTTCAACTTTTAATGTGTGGCTCTTTTGCTACCAGTACAGTGCTCTGCGTCTAGTACAGTGCTCTGAATCAAGTAGATTCTGAATAAATACTGATGATGATAAAGATGATGGATAAATGGCATAGGCAGAAACTAAAGCTTCCAAAGGCATGGCCAGAAGCTGCTATTGTGAAATCAGAGTGCCACCTGTATCTACCCAGCTGAGCTGGCCAAGGCATCCGAAAAGTCAATCAATCAGTCCATTGTGACTTAAAGTATGCAGAGCACTGTACCAATCAGTCCATTGTGACTTAAAGTGTGCAGAGCACTGTACTAAGTGCTTGGAAAAGAACAATATAACAGACACATTCCCTGCCCAAAGTGTGCTTACAATCTAGAGGGCAAAGCCGGGCTGGGGTACACCACATCATTGCAATTCCTAAGTGAAGAGTCCTTATAATTAACCAGGAAATTTCTTCACTTTTGGACTATATATGATCCTGGGGATACTAACTTAGGTGCCAGGATATAGAGCAGGTGGTCCAGGGGCAGAGAATGACCAGGACAGTCTCTCCTTCTCAGCTGCTCCTCTGTAATCAATAGTGAGAACCGACAGGAGCTCAGTCAATCAATCAATCAGGTGTTTTGGCATCCCTCCTTTTCCGCAGAGCCTGGAGCTCCATCCTCAGGACATAGGGAGCTTTTCCCAGAATTAAGGCTATGAGTCTACATGGATGTCAGGACCTAACTCTACTCCTCAATCTATCGGTACTTATTGAGCACTTACTCTGTGCAGAGCACTAGATACACTAAGTTCTTGACAGAGTACAAAAGAGCTTGTAGACACTATCCCTACCCTCAAAGAACTTTCAATCTAGCAGGTGAGACAGACACTAAAATAAATCACAGGGTAGGGAAGCAAAAGGGCTGTGAGGAGAGGTGCAGAAAATACTTAAGTATCTCTCCCTCCAATCCCCTCCTTGGCTCTTCCTTGGCTCCAAAAGTGATTTTTCTGGGTGTGTCATTGAAGGAGGGGGGAGCAGGTAGGGTAATGTGGGAGGAACAGCCTGAATAACTTCATCTGCTTTGGGATCCCTCTCTTTTTTGGTACTGGAAGGTCCCCTTCCCCCCATCAATCCATCGGTCAATCAATAGTAACTTGTATCTACCCCAGTGCTTAGAACAATGCTTGACACACAGTAAGGGCTTAACAAATACCATAACAATAATAATAATGGTGGTATTTGTTAAGCGCTTACTATGTGCAAAGCACTGTTCTAAGCGCTGGGGGATACAAGGTGATCAGGTTGTCCCACGTGGGGCTCACAGTTTTAATCCCCCTTTTACAGATGAGGTAACTGAAGCACAGGGAAGTTAAGTGATTTGCCCAAAGTCACACAACTGACAATGATGATATTAATAATAATAGGAGTAGTAGTATTTATTGAGCACTTAAAGTGGGCAGAACACTGTATTAGAGATTGGAAGAGTAGACCAATAGCAAAAGACTCAGTCCCTGTGTCTCTCAAATATAAAAGTAAGATTCTCCCAGAACCTAGTAAATTAGAAATTTGTGAAGCCATAATTGCTTTTCCAGGCCCTGTAGGGACTGTTTATAGCTTTAGTAATAATTATGATAATAGTTGCATTTTTAAAATGCCTAATGTGTGTCAAACACCTTACTAAATGCTAGGGTAGATACAAGATAATTCTATTGGACACAGTCCCTGTCCCATATGGAGCTCACAAGAATAAGTAGGAGGGAGACCAGGTATTGAATCCCCATTTTACAAATGAGGAAACTGAAGTACAGAGAAACTGGAACTTGCCCAAAGCAAGTGGCAGAGCTGGAATTAGAACCCATGTCCTCTGACTTCTACATCCATGCTCTTTCAGTTTCTGTGATTCATAATTAGTCCTATTTAGCTGATATATACATCACCTTCATTATTTTTACTCTTTTATATTCATTTGTTTTCATGATATTTTTATCTATGTTCTTTCTTCTCTCTCTTACACTTGGAGTTCCTTTTGGGACATGAATTTCCTTATAGCTTAGTGCAGATTAGCACACTAATATCTCTCAGACATTGAGGATATTTTTTATCAGACCCTCCCTGAGAGAGGGGCTGTGTCTTCTAATCTTCATAGAGAAGCAGCACTGCTCTAGTGGAAGGAGGCCCAAACCTGGGTGTCAGGAGACCTGTCTTCTAATCCTGGCTTGGCCTCTTGCCTGCTGTGTGACACTGGACAAGTCACTGTAGTAATAGCATTTATTAAGCGCTGCTGTGTGTAGAACACTGCACTAAGGTCTGGGCCTCATTTTCCTCATCTGTAAAAATGGAGATAATAGTAGTAATTGTGGTATTTGTTAAGTGCTTATGTGTCAGGCCCTGTTCTAAGCACCGGGATGGATACAAGCCAATCGGGTTGGACACAGTCCCTGTCCCACATGGGGCTCACAATCTCAATTCTCATTTTACAGATGAGGTAAATGAGGCCTAGAGAAGTGAAGTGACTTGCCCAAGGTCACACAGCAGACACATGGCACAGCCGGCATTAGACCCCAGATCCTTCTGATGCCCAGGTCCATGCTCTACCCATTAGGCCACACTGCTTCTCATGGGATACCTTTTCTTGCTCCCCTTAGACTTTGAGCCTCCACATGGGGGCATCTGATCTCTTTTTATTTTATCCACCCCAGCACTTAGTACAGCGCTTCACAAATAACAATTATATTTATTGAGCACTTACTGTATGTTCCCTACCCACAAGGAGTTCATAGTCCGCCACAATTGTTATCAGAATTTCTCCAGCATTGTGGCACATAATCCTGACCCAATTGGGTAAATGTCACAATTATGTTAAAATAGAGCCTGACATGAGGAAAAGCATGGCCTAGTGGAAAGAACACAAGCCTGAGAGTCAGAGGACCTGGGTGCTAATTCTGGCTCTACCAGTTGCCTGCTGTGGAATCTTGGGCAAGTCACTTAACTTCTCTGGCTCAGTTTCCTCACCTGTAAAATGGAGATTCATGCTTGTTTTCTCTCTTGTTTACACTGTAAGCTCCATGTGGGATAGGGACAGTGTCTGACCTAATTAACTTGTAATTACCTCAGGGCTTAGAACAGTGCTTAACATATAGTAAGCACTTAACAAATGCCATAGTAATAATGGCATTAAGTGAAAATATAATATTAATGATAACAACAATAATAATAATAATAAACCAGGGAGCAGATGAGACTTTGGTGGGTGAGGCTCACACTGGACATCCAAAATGAAGCAGACAGGTGGGCACTAATACTAGTCTTCTGACTATACCTTGATCTCCTCTGACCTCTCACCCACGTCCTACCTTTGGCCTGCTACGCCCTCCCTCAATTCCTACAGACAATTACTCTCCCCCCGCTTCAATGCCTTATTGAAGGCACATTTCCTCCAAGAGGTCTTCCCTGACTAAATCCCTCCTTTCCTCTTCTCCCACACCCTTCTGCATCACCCTGACTTGCTCCTTTTATTGATCCCTCCTCCCAGCCCCACAGCACTTTTATTCATAAGCTCATTGTGGACAGATAATGTGCCTGTTTATTGTTATATTGTACTTCCCCAAGCACTTAGTACAGCACTCTGCACACAGTAAGCACTCAATAAATATGATTAACTGACTGACTGTCGAAATGAAGCAGACAGGCGGGCACCAATGCCATTCTCACTGCACCCTAACCTACAGCTTAATCCAGTCACTCTACCTTCACGAGACCTGACAGGGATAATAGTGGGAAACCATTCTGGAGTCTCTGGACACGAGTTAGATGCCTGAATTATCATGAATGAGGCAATCAGCACATCCTTAGAGAAGAACAAAATGGCATCCTCCCTGCTTCTGAGAAACACAGTACCCTACCGATTTCGAATTCCTGGGCTCCAGCACCAATGAGAGTTTGTAAATATCATCTTCTGTGTGATAGAGGTCCAGAGAAAGCTAGGGAAGAAATGAAGAGGAAAAAAAAACCACAATGATTTTAGATCACCAGTTCCGGGAAGAAATGTCATTTTAATCATTCTGTTCATTTTTTCTCCCAAAAGAAGGATATTTAAGATGTATCAGCCAATGATATTTATTAACCATGACACAGCCTTTATGTTGCAGTAGTTGCTCTTCAAGGTATTTTCATTCAATAGTATTTATTGAGCACTTACTATGTGCAGAGCACTGTACTAAGCGCTTGGAATGAACAAGTCGGCAACAGATAGAGACAGTCCATGACGTTTGACGGGCTTACGGTCTAATCGGGGGAGACGGACAGACAAGAACAATGGCAATAAATAGAGTCAAGGGGAAGAACATCTCGTAAAAACAATGGCAACTAAATAGAATCAAGGCAATGTACAATTCATTAACAAAATAAATAGGGTAATGGAAATATATACAGTTGAGCGGGAGAGTACAGTGCTGAGGGGATGGGAAGGGAGAGGGGGAGGAGCAGAGGAAAAGGCGGAAAAGAGGGTTTAGCTGCGGAGAGGTGAAGGGGGGGTGGTAAAGGGAGTAGAGGGGGAAGAGGAGCTGACAATACTGGTCTCTCCTCAAGATGTTTACCTCAAGTTCTCCACATCAATGGGAAGGATAAATAATTATTACATAATAATGATAATGATTGTGGTATTTGTTAAGGGCATTTTATGTGCCAAGCCCAGGACTAAGTGCTGGGGTCGATATAAGATAATCAGGCTGGACACAGTCCCTGCCCCACACAGGGCTCACAGTCTAAGGGGGAGGGAGGATAGGTAGTAAAACCCATTTTACAGGTAGCGAATCTGGGACCCAGAGATGTTGACGTGACCAAGGCCTCACAGTAGGGAAGTGGCCAAATCAGGATTAGAACCCAGGTCTCCTAACTTCTAGGTCTGTGATCTTTGCAATAGGCTATGCTGCCTCTTCCCTGCTCAGAATCTCACCTGAAGAGTTTCCAGTACTCTTCCAGTCTCAGCTAGTGGAGGAAGAGTCAAGCAGAGGCATACCCGTTCTATTCCTAGCTTGGGCAGTGGCTAGCAAGCGGAAGGCAATCTGCTGCTAGTCAAAACTCCCCTGTGCTGGGCAACAGCGGTATGGGAGAGAGTCGAGGACGGAGACTCAAGTTTACCACACAGAAGGAGGCAACGGTAAACTGCTTCTGAATTTTAGCAAGAAAATTCTATGGCTCCACTACCAGAATGATTGCAGATGGAGATGGGGTGTCCTGGGAGAGATGTGTCCATGGAGTCGCTAAGGGTCAGAGACGACGCGACAGCATAAGACAATACAATGCTGCCTCTCACCTTCAGTCAATGGGCAGATAGATGACTGAGCAAATCAGGGCCAGTTTTGGACAGGAAGAGAGGGAGGCAGCCTCCTCACAGGGCAGCCCCTTGTGGAAGGGGATGGCTGCATAGATGAAGGCAGCTGTACATCTGAAATTTTTTAATCTCCCTTTGCTAAATTCTTAATTGATAATAATAATAATAATAACTGTGGTATTTGTTAAGCGCTTATTATGTGGCAAGCACTGTACTAAGCGCTGGTGTGGATACAAAAAAATCAGGTTGGACACAATCCCAGTCCCATGTTGGGCTCAGTCTCAATCGCCATTTTACAGATGAGGTAACTGAGGCCCAGAGAAGTCAAGTGACTTGCCCAAGGTCACACAGCAGACATGTGGCAGAGCCGGAATTAGAACCCATGACCTTCTGACTCCCAGGCCCATGCTCTATCCACTAGGCCATGCTGCTTCTCTAGGACCTAGGCAGGGAACACCATGATTCTGGACCAACGTGGGGTTCAGGCAGGGAGGGGTCCCGTAAGAGAAACATTCTAGGTTTAGAGGTTCCCAATGTATACTGCATTCTGCCTCTGGCCTGGAACTCCCTTTCCTTTCATAACCAACAGACGACACTCTCCCATCCATCTTCAAAGTCTTATTAAAATCACATCTCCTCCAAGAGCTCTTCACTGACTAAGCCCTCATTTCCCCTACTCTCTCTCTTACATCACCCTTGCACATGGATTTGTACCCTTCATTAACCCCACACTCAGTCCCACAGCCTCTCCTCTCCATGTACATAGCATGGTTTATTTTTATCTTCCCCTCTAGGTTGTAAGCTCCAGGTGGGAAGGGAACATGTCCATCAACTCTGTTACATTGTACTCTCCCATGCTCTTACTTATCACGGTGCTCTGCACACAGTAAGCTCTCAATAAATACCACTAATTGATTGACTGGCATCATATGGGATGGGAAGAGGAGGAAAATTTTCCCCCACCTTGGGACAAGTCAGATGTCTGAAGCCGGTTCTACCCCAAATGTCAGGTTAAGTGAGATAAAAGGGCAAGGCCGGCTTCACCCAATAGCGTGGATCGGGCTCAAAAAAAAGTTAAGATGTTTACTCATCCATCATCAGTTAATTTAGAACTGTAGGATCTTGCTGGATCATCGGAATTTAGGCTCAAAATAATGAATAATTCTAGCCAGGCAATGCTTGTGCTTGGGTTGTCTGGTTAAAAACAAATGCCTAAGTGAACAAACTTCACTGACCCACTATGTGACTGCTTTTTATTGAACTGTAAAATGCAGGGACTTTCCAGCTATTTGCATACACTCAGATCGATAAAACTAAACAGTTAGACCTAAAAATACCAGGGAACTTGAAGCAGCAGAGTTTGTAATGCCCGGTGAATAGAACGGTGACTGATCTCTGGAAAGTTCCTGGTTATTAATGAGCAATAACTACAGGAGAAAGTGTGTCCTTTTGGGCTGTTCTTTTTTTATTTTTGCAGTGGAAAAAACAGTTCAACTTCGGCTAGGCAATGGCTCTGGTCCAGCCTTTGTTTAGGAACCAGGTGGCACAGCATTGAGTAGATGGGTTAAATACCAGTGTATGCTGAGCCAACATACAGAGCCCGAGGATCTCCGCCGATGGTGGAGGGAGAAGGATTACGTCAGTTCTCACTGGCATGAACGGGGGGGAGAGGAGGTGGGGGTTGTTGAAAGGGAGATGTTAAGAAGCAGCGTAGTAGACAGAGCCTGGGCCTGGGAGTAGGAAGGACCCGGGTTCTATTTATCCTGGCTCCACCGTTTGTTGTGTGACCTTGGGCAAGTCACTTCAATTTTCTGGGCCTCAGTTACCTCCTCTGTAAAATGGGGATTAAGACTGTGAGCCCCATGTAGGACAGGGACTGTGTCCAACTTGATTAACTTGTATCTATCCCAGTGCTTATAAAAGTGCTTGACATATAGTAAGTACTTAACAAGTACAATAATAATAATAATAATAATAATGATTATTATAATTCCTTCTCCATGAACCCCAAAGGACTGCATGGAGCTGTCACGCCCGAGCCCTGAGCCCCAGAGAATAGTTGGGGAGGGTGCTAGGCTGGGATGAGGTCACAGCCTTTTCTCCCTCCCCCTCACATCCCTAAGAAGGTACAGACAAAGCAGGCACACACAACTGGTCAACATCAGCCTCTTCCCTATCCTCTAAGTCAAAATATGATGGTTTTATTTTTCCCAAGCACTTGCACATGCTTATAATGGGTAAGTAAAGATTGTTAATTTCTCCGTTTGTTTCCACTCAGTTAGAGAGTAGTCACACAACCCAAATCCTAGCATAATCTGGTAGATTTATTAATCCCGGGGCATGGCTAGAAGCTTTAAAACCTGTATTTATCCGCACATGGTCTCTGTGAGGTAGGAAGAGGGAGTATTCATTCACTCACTCATTACTGCGTGCAAACCACTGTACTAAGCAATCGGAAGAGTACAATATAAGAATAAACAGACACATTCCCTGCCCATAACAAGCAGCATCATTTTCCTGGCTTTATAGATGAGGAAATTGAGACCCTGCGTAGTTAAGTGACTTGCCCAAAGTTAGGCAAAAGCCATTGGCAGTATTGGCATTAGAATTGGAATTGGAGATGCAGCGCAGCCTAGTTGAAAGAGCTTGGGTCTGGGAATCAGAGGACCTGAGTTCTAATCCCAGTGAGAGAGTACTTATTCTGTCCAACATGATTATTTTGTATCTGCCCCAGGGCTTAGTTCAGTGCTTGATATGTAGTAAGTGCTTAACAAATACCATTCTTCTTATCATTATTAATTGTGGTATTCGATAAGTGCTTACATATGCCAACCACAGTACTAAGTGGGGAAGGTGCAAGATAATCAGGTTGGAAACATTCCCCATCCCACAAGGGGCTCACACAGTCTTAATTCCCATTTACAGATTTTCCCATAGGGTAACTGAGGAAAGGCAATAAATACTATTGAATGAATGAAAAGAAGAAATTAAATGAATTGCCCAAGGTACCCAGGTGGGCAAGCGGTGGGCCTGGGATAAAAAACATTGTGTCACATTTTGCAAAGGAAACAAGGTGGTAACACCTTTTGTTCCATTTGTAAAATTACACTAGAAAAGAAAACCAAATTGGACTCAAAATAACTCTTATATTTCAAGTTCCTCTCCACCTGCGGAGAAGGGTTGAAGGAAATCAGAAAACAGACTGGATTATATTTAACTCTCTTTTTGCAAATTATCATCCTCTTGGACAATGGAACAATGCTTACGCATTGAATTTTTACGGGTAGAATTCCGCACTTTAAAAAGCAGAGTCGGGCCTACAAGATCTATCAGTGAAAGCAGCAAAAGGAAGTCTGAGCCAACCTCATGTATCACTTCTGAATTTCTCTTTATTGACCTTCTTGCTTTGTTTCCTATTTGGGTCCCTTCCTTTGTCTTAACGTCCCACTTCCTCATATTTGAGTTGAAAAGACAGTGCATACCTGTGAACTCGCTGAGAAAAACAGAACCCTCACCTAAAAGCCCCAGATCCAAGAAAGATGAGTATCTCCTAGAAAAACTGAATGATAGGGAGAATTCAGAGAGGGTGTCAAATCCCGGCTCTGCCACTGCTCAGCTGTGTGACTCTGGGAAAGTCACTTAACTTCTCTGTTCCTCAGTTACCTCAACTGTAAAATGGGGAATTAAGACTGTGAGGCCCAGATGGGACAACATGATTACTTTGTATCTACCCTAGTTCGTAGAACAGTGTCTGGCACATAGAAAACGCTTAACAAATACCAAAAAAAAAAAAAAAATACAGGATAGCTGGACACCATTCTGTTCTCCATTAATGGTGGATTTTGAGGTGCCACAAGTAGGGGGAAAGTTTATCCACAGAAGACACAGGGCGTTTTCCTGCTAACCGGGAGGCGTCTTAAATGAAAGTCATATCTTTTCATCCCTTGAACTGGACAGGCCTGCTGCTGCTACTGATAGTATTTTACTCTCTCCCAAGTGTCTGTTCCTTCCCAAGGGCTTAGTACAGTGCTCTGCACATGGTAAGTGCTCAATAAGTACGATTACCTGCCTCGTACAGTGCTTTGCACATAGTAAACTCTCAATAAGTACCATGGATGATGAAGATCTAGGTCCTGCCCCGACCCATCTAGGCATACCCTCACCCTCTCAGCCCCCCATTATGACAAAGAGGGAGGAGCAGGGGGTGAGAACCCCCCTGGAACAATGTATTGTCTTGTTCTGCCCCGGAATTATAATGGAGGAGGGCAATGGCTTATTAATTTTTCCATTGAATTTAATAAAGTAAGCAATCAATAAATACCACTGACTGATTTACATTGCTCTGAAGTGGGAGACCCAGTTTAATTGTAAATTATGTGGCTGCTGTTTAACCGTGAAGTGGATTATCTATGCCAATGTTTTAGAAAAGATTTCCAATGTCTAAAGCTAATTATTCATTCATTCATTCAATAGTATTTATTGAGCGCTGTGTGCATAACACTATACCAAGTGCTTACACTGTGCAACATTTTAAATTGATCTAGAGAATCAAACAGTGAATCAATCGTATTTATTGAGTGCTTGCTGTGTGCAGAGCACTGTACTAAGCACTTGGGTGAGAACAATATAATGAAGTTAGTAGAGATGTTCCCTGCCCACAATGAGCTTACAGTCTAGGAGATAGACATTAATATAAATAAATACATTGCAGATATGTACCTAAGTGCTGTGGGGCCGGGGAGTGGAGGTGAAAAAAGGGAGCATTTAGTGAGAAGCAGAAGGGATTAGGAGAAAAGGAAATGAGGATTTAGTTGGGGAGGGTCTCTTGGAGGAAATGTGCCTTCAGTAAGGCTTTGAAAGTGGCGTGAGTAATGGTCTGTTGGATCTGAGGAGGAAGGGCATTCCAGGGCAGAGGAAGGGTGTAGGTGAGAGGCTGGCAGTGAGATAGACATGATTGAGGTAGAGAGAGTAGGTTGGCACCAGAGGAGTGAAATGTGTGGGCGGAGTTGTAACTAGGAGAGCAGTAAGGTAAGGTAGGAAGGGGCAAGGTGATTGAGTACTTAAAAGCTGATAACGTGTTTCTGTTTGATGTGGAGGTGGATGTGCAATCACTGGAGGTTCTTGAGGAGTGGGAAACATGGATTGAACAGTTCTGTAGAAAAATGATCCGGGCAGTAGACTGGACTGGGGAGGGACAGGAGACTGAGAGGTCAGCAAGGAGGCTGACACAGTAATTAAGGCAGGGCAGGAATAATGATTGCATTAATGTGGTAGCAAATTTGGATAGTGATGAAAGGGCAGATTTTAGCAATGTTGTGAAGGTCGAACTGACAGGATTTAGTGACAGATTGAAGGATGGTGGTGCTGTCTACAGTAATGGGAAAATCAGTGGGGAGGATGGGTTTTGGGTGGGAAGATAAGGAGTTCTTTTTTGGAAATGTTAAGTTTGAGGTGACAGCGGGAGGAAGGAGATGAGAGACTGCAGAGAGGGAGAGAGATCCAGGCTGGAGATGTAAATTGGGAAATTATCCACATAGAGGTAGTAGTTGATCTATGGGAGTCAAGTCATTCAATAGTTCAATAGTATTTATTGAGAGTTTACTATGTGCAGGGCACTGTACTAAGCACTTGCAATGTACAATTCGGCAACAGATAGAGACAATCCCTGCCCAATGACGTGCTCACAGTCTAAACAAATGAGGTCTCCAAGGGAGTGAGTGTAGTTGGAGAGTAGCAGGGAACCAAGAACTGAACCTTGAGGGAACCCCATAGTTAGGGGGTGGAAGGCAGTGGAGGAACCCGCTAAGGAGACTGAGAATGAGCAGCCAGAGAGATAGAAGGAGAACCAGGAGAGGACAGTGTTGGTGAAGCTGAAGTCGGATAACGTTTCCAGGAGAAGCGGGTGGTTGACAGCGTTGAAGGCAGCAGAAAGGGCGAGGAGGGTTAGGATGGAGTAGAGGTCATTGGATTTGGCAAGAAAGAACAAATCAATACATTTGTGCTCCAAATGATTGAACACCAATATTTTGAAACTACATACACTATCTAGAACTTTTACTTATATCAGTGATTTTCAATGATCTGTGTTCTCTGGTTATCTGGCAGGGCTGGATTGGAGTTAAAGAAAGCAGATAATCAATAGTTATTGGGGAAACAGTGCTTCCCTACAAGTCCTCTAGACTACAAGCTCATTTCTAGATTGTAAACTCATTATAGGCAGAGAATGTGTCTGCTATTTCTGTTGTAGAATTCTCTAGAATTTGTAGGCTATAAATAGTAGAATTTGGGAGTAGAACTCTCCCAAGCACTTAGTACAGTGTTCTGTACATAGTAAGTGCTCCATAAATATCAGTGACCGAGCAACTGAAGTTAAATGACTTGTCCAGTAAAAATCCAGGTCCCCTAACTTCCAGGTCAAAACTCACAACCTTGGCTTTCCCTGCATCTCAAATGTCACAGCTAAGGGTAATCATTGTGGGAGCAGTGTGGCCTAGTGGAAACAGCACTAATCCTCTAGATTGTAAACTCTTTGTGGGCAGGGAATGCAGCTGTTTATTGCTATATTGTACTCTTCTAAGCCCTCAGCACTGTGCTTTGTGCACAGTAAGCGCTCAATAAATACGACTGAATTGAATGAAGAGCATGGACCTTGGAGCCAGAGGACATGGGTTCCGATCCTGGCTACACTGCTTATCTGCTGGGACTTTCAACAAAATATTTACCTTCTCTGTGCCTCAGTTTCCTCATCTTTAAAATGGAGGTTAAATCCTAGTTCCTCTACTTAGACTGTGAGCCTCATGTGGGATCGGGACTGAGTCTAATCTGTATATCTCAACTCTGGGTGCCACTAGAAGTGCTCACTGTGGGCAGGGAATGTATCTGTTGTTCTATCGTACCCTCCCAAGTGTTTAGTACAATGCTTTGCACACAGTAAGCACTCAATAAATACGACTGAATGAATGAACACTGGCATTTGGGAGAAATGGTCTTTTTAGCAAGTACTCCAGTCCAGTGCATCTTCATAAGGCGACCAGAAGGGGGTGAAAAGCACAGTCCCGGGCAATATGCTTGGAATAGTGAAATATGGAATGAATCAAAGAGTGCTACTTATTGAGTGTTTACTGTGTGCAGAGCACTGTGCTAAGTTTCGGGTGAGTACAATTCAACAGAGTTGGAAGGTGTGTTTCCTGTGTGTAGAGCACTGTACTAAGTTTTTGGGAGAGTACAGTATAACAGAGTTGGTTGATATGTTTCCTGCCCACAAGGAGTTTACAGTCTAAAGGAGGAGTTTACCAAATATTGTAGTGTTGTATGGGGAAGGGAGAGGCTTGGTGGGGCTCAAAATCTCCTACTTTGGTTCTAAATCATGTGCAGGTGACTGGAGCTGAGTTGTTTCTAGGTAGGTGCAACCCCGAGAGGGTTTGCAACAGTAACGTCACGTTCTTTAGAACGTGGAAAGCAGTGCGGTCTTACTGTGGATAAAGCATGGGCCTGGGAGTCAGAGATCCTGGGTTCACCACCAGGTTCCATCACTTGCGTGTTGTGTGACCTTGGGCAAGTCATTTAACTTCTCTGTGCCTCCGTTTCCTCAACTGCAAAGTGGGAATTCAATACCTGCTCTCCTTTCTATTTGACTGTGAGCCCCAGATGAGACAGGGACTATATTCAACCTGATTAGCTTGTATCTACCCTAGTGTTTACAGCAGTGCTGGACACATGGTTGGCATTTAACCATACCAAATTCCCACAATCCCACAGGTTAGAGTTGGTTAGAGAGAGAAAAATCTGTCAGTCCTATTACACCACTGTCAGTCTGTCTCACCTCTATGATGAAAACAGACTTTTGATAGAACAGCCAGGAAAAATAATTTGATTTTCATTGGTTGTAGAAACCGCATTCAGAATTCACACTCAAAGTCCTACTTACACTGCAAGCCCTTTGTGGGACAGGGACTATGTCAGACCTGATTAACTTCTATCTACCCCAGCGCTCAGTACACTGCTTGGCACAGTGTAAGCCCTTAACAAACATCACCATTATTATTCATATTAGGGTTCTCCCCCATTTCAGCAGAAGAAAAAAAGTCCCTTTATCTTCTGCAGTTTTCTCCTTGAGGATGCTGTTTTTAATTATCATACAAAATAAATTATGCAGTGCCAATACTTCTGAATTAGCAGGGAGGTGTACGTTTTTGTGTTTGAAAGACTCCCATTATTTTCCAGGAATTTTACAGTAAAACAGAAGGAACAGTTCCTTAACTTTAATTATAAGCCTCCAAATTTCCAGATGAGAACTACTGGTAATCCTAATGCACAGGGAAAATATTTAAATCCAGAAAATAAAAATCAGTCCCTAAACAGGCATCAGATGCTCCTTCCTCATAATCATTATTTCCCTAATATATAAATTCAACATGCATTATTATTATGATCACCGTTGCTGTACTTCTTAAGTGTTTACTATGTGCACTGTTCTAAGCACTGGAATAGGTACAAATTAATCAGATTGGACAGAGCCCCTGTCCCACATGTTCACAGTTCAAGTAGGAGAGAGTAGGCTTTAATCGGCATTTTAAAGATGGGCTAACTGAGGCACAGAGAAGCAAAGTGACTTTCCCAAGGTCCCACAGCAGATAGCTCGTTGTCTAGATTGTAAGCTCACTGTGGGCAGGGAATGTGTTTGTTTAGTGTTCTACTGTACTCTTCCAAGTGCTTAGGACAATGCTCCGCACATATTAAGGGCTCAATAAATATGACTGAATGAATGACTAGCCGGTGTTTTAGAACCCAGGTCCTGTGACTCCCAGGCCCGTGTTCTTTCCGCTAGATGCACTGTTTCTCTATATAGCCCTCTAGGGATTTCTCATAGTTCTGCTGCACATCGTTCTCTGATTTGGCCTCAGAGTTTTGTTGGATGAGAACTGGAAAAGAGAACAGGCGAGGTCAGCACAGCCTGTGCTGGGCCCACAACAGGTTTCCTCCTGCATCGCCGAAAGCCACCGACCCAGAAAATGCTCAGAGAAAACAAAGGCTGGAGCTGGAGTGTGGATGCCCCAGGGGTGCTGGGAACCGGATTTGTGGCTGCCACCCGACTAAACATTTACTTGGTCCATGATTTAGCTACGCAGGTGAGGGTATTGGGTTCCCACCCAGCCAGATTTTAGCTTTGTGGGTTGAGAACTGGACTCACACAGTTCATTTCCTGGAAAAACAGGCCCAAACCAGTTGCAATCATGGAATCCTGGAATTGGGAAGAGACTCCAGAGGGAATCTGCTCCACCCCCTGATCCTATGCAGAGGAATAATAATAATGGTAATAATGATGGTAATTTATAGCAGCATGACCTAGTGGTGAGAGCCCAGGCTTGGGTCTCAGAGGTCGTGGGTTCTAATTCCGACTCTGCCACTTGTCTGCTGTGTGACCTTGGACAAGTCACTTCAATTCTCTGTGTCTCAGTTACCTCATCCGGAAAATGGGGATTGAGACTGTGAGCCCCACATGGGACAATCCGATTACCTTGTATTTACCCCAGTGCTTAGACCAGTGCTTGGCACATAGTAAGTGCTTAACAAATGCCATAATAATAATTATTATTATGTGTCAAGCACTGTTCTAAACACTGGGGTAGAAACGAGCTAATCCATGTCCCACATGGAACTCACAGTCTTAATCCCCATTTTACAGATGAGATAACTGAGGCACAGAAAAACTAAGTGACTTGCCGAAGGTCACACAGCAGACAAGTGGTGGAGTCTGGATTAGAACCCAGGTCCCTCTGACTTCCATTCTCTATCCACTAGGCTGGCCTAATCAATCAATCAATCAACTACATTTATTGAGCGCTTACTGTGTGCACTACAACAGAGTTTGTAGACACATTCCCTGCCCACCACGAGTTTACAGTCTAGAGAAGCGGCGTGGGTCAGTGGAAAGAGCACAGACTTGGGAGTCGGAAGTCATGGGTGTGACTTTGGGTAAGTCACTTAACTTCTCTGTGCCTCAGTTACCTCATCTGTAAAATGGGGATTAACTGTGAGCCTCACGTGGGACAACCTGATTACCCTGTATCTACCCCAGCGCTTAGAACAGTGCTCTGCACATAGTAAGTGCTTAACAAACACCAACAGTATTATCATTATTATTATTATCATCTGTAAAATGGGGATTAAGACTGTGAGCCCCACGTGGGACAATTTGATAAACTGATAACAGATCTGACAGTCTGATAACCTTGTATCCATCCTAGCGCTTAGAACAGTGCTTGGCACATAGTAAGCGCTTAACAGATATCAACATTATTATTATTAGAGGTAAATTCTAGGGACGATGGGGAGGTAGGGAGCCCCTTTTCCTAGGAAAAGCTAGTAATGGAGACTTCCCACCTCTCTTGGTAATGTTGTTTTATCACCCTGTGGATCGAGAAACTCTTCATTAGTTCCAGTTGGCTCAACACTTTAAAACAATGAGTTCTGAGCTGGAGATCGCCTTGAATAGACACCAGGCTAGAAGCAGTTTGAGAACAGGACTAGGCACTGAAAACTTTTGAATTAGAACCCAGAAAACCAAGGAAAGCCAGTCATTTCAGCTTAGCATCCAGAGGAACACAGAGGGTAAGACCCTATTGTTGCATCGGTTTCCCCCTTGGAATGACGAAAGTGTAGTCATTGTTTATGAGGCACTTCGGAGAAAGATATTAAGCATGGACGGGTGGACAGACACCCCTCATGGGCTGTCATGTGGGAACCACGGGAGAGTAGCAGTTTGCTTGGCTTCTCCATGACACAGACCCCCACATCTCCTCTGGGTGTTAGTTTGCTCCAGTGATTCTAGAAGATGATTAGTTGGCAACAAGTCCTCCTCTAAACTATAAGCTATTTGCGGGCAGGGATCGTGTCTACCACCTATGTTGCATTGTACCCCCCCAAATGCTTAGTACAGTGCTCTGCTCACCGTAATGGCTCAGAACCCACTGATTGATTGACTGCTTGAAATCCCTATGAGCCAGAAGAGATCCTCTCTCCCCTTCTCTTGTGTGTGGGTTGTCACCAGCCTAATGCAGAGGACAGTTCTCACTGACCCCCTGACCCCGTGGTTGCTCCCCACCCAATCCCAGAGAACAGACTGTAAGCCCGTCAAAGGGCAGGGACTGTCTCTATCTGTTACCGATTTGTACATTCCAAGTGCTTAGTACAGTGCTCTGCACATAGTAAGTGCTCAATAAATACTATTGAATGAATGAATATCCTTGCCAGATTATCTCTTTCTAGGCTACAGTCTTTGGGTTGCACCCATTCCAGAGTGTGTGTATGTGGTGTGTGTGGGGGGGGGGGGGGGGGGGATAAGATACATCCCTTCTTTCTCCTCACAAAAAACCACAGAGGGATCACGGAAATTTTTCTCCTCAGCTGAAAGTGGCTTGCCCTCCTTCTCATCCTCTTCTCCTGGAGGAGAAATAAGATTCAAATGACTTTTCCCCTTTGAAAGTGCTTTTCTTTCTATTTACAGCAAAATATATCCAAGTCCCACAGCTTCGTCTGTCTGCAGGACAACAAAGTGAGACAGAATGGGTTTTGCACGCGATAGAGTCTTAAAGACTCACTGTCAGGAGAAAGAACGGGTTTTGCATGCAAAAAAGTCTTAAAGACTCACTGTCAGGAGATTGATTAAATCCATGTTGGGTTCTAAGTGGTGAGAGGCGCTCTGAAGGGAGACCAGTTCACTCAAGGTAACGGAGAGCTGGTGCATTTTCACGATGTTGACTTTGTTCTCTTCCGTCCAGTCTGGAAAGATGACATGAACTGCTATCAAGTCTTTCAAGTGAACTCCCAGGATGGGCATTTTGAAGCCAATACAGTCACCAAAGGCTTTGCGGTAATTACAGTAGTTGCCATTGGAGGAGACTAATTCTGTCATTTCATTCCAGTCCTGAGAAGAGAGGCAGAAAGCATTTCTTATTATTACTAATAACAATAAGAACAACAATAATGAAATAATAATAATAGTGACCTTTGTTAGGTACTTTCTATGTGTCAAGTACTGTATTAAGCACTGGAGTAGATACAAGACAAACAGGTCCCAAATGGGGTTCACACTCTATGGAGAAGGGAGAACAGGCATTGAATCCCCATTTTGCAGATGAGGGAACTGAGGCAAAGAGAAGTTAAGTGACCTGTCCAAGGGCATTCACCAGACAAGTGGCAGAGCCGGATTAGAAGGTCCTCTGATTTCCAGACTCATACTCTTTTCACTAGGCCACGTTGAACGGAGAAATCACATTGTAGAGTGTCCTTTGCATACTTGCTTTCAAGATATCCTTCCAAGGTCATTGGAGAGGAATGTTGGCTGAGACTTCATCATCATAATCACCAACACCATCATAAGTATCACTATCATCATCATCATAATAGCCTCTTTTATTTTCACATTGCTTATCCCAGTTAGTTATGGTATCTACTGAGTATGTACCATGGGTAAAACACTCTGCTAAGCACTAGGTTAAATACAAAAGGATGGTTCAGACAGAGTCCATAATATAACTCTGTTGTATTGTATTTTCCCAATTTGTATTGTATTTTCCCAATTGCTTAGTTCGGTGCTCTGCACATAGTAAGCGCTCAATAAATAAGATTGATTAATTGACTGTCTGCTAAGAAATAAGGGGTCGCCTCCTTTAGTCACAGCAGGGACTGGTTTGATCTGTCATTTCCATTCAATGTCTGCCCTTTCTCTGATAAATTCAGAAGGCCATCACGATGGGAATATCCCCAGAATGCTTTGGAATTGGACAGGAAATCTGAGTGTTGAGGTGGATATTCCCCATCACAAAGGAGATGACTTCTTGGGTTTCCCCTTGAATCCATGACAGTGGCTGAAGAGTCAGGTTAATGGAAGTAACGTTGAGCATGACACTGTGGGAAGGTGGCCTTAATTTACTTGGTACAATATTCTCCCTTTCCAGTCCCCCTCCCATATCCCATTAGTACCTTTGTAACTTCAGAAGAAAGGTGAGAATGAGTCTCTTTGAGGCGAGAAATAGAACTGTGGCTTAAACCTCCCACCACAGCCATCAGTGTGTTAAAATTCTGAAGCTGAAGGAGCTTCTGAAATAGAAAATAAGCATCACCATCAATATCAACAGCACTGACTGAGCTCCTATTATTTGCAGAGCACTGAGCCTTCTCTTGTGAAAACAAATAGTAGGAATCAGAGACTGTTTCTGCCCTCAAGGAGCTTACAAGTTTAATAGAGAAAACAAGCAGTCATAATTAGGGGCAAAAGGATAAGAAAAATTTGAAATAATAAGAAGTAAGCAATTAAATAAGTACACAAAAAACAAACATATGTATAGACACAAGAGTTTAGGTGGCTGATGGAGTGATTATAATCTGTAAGGTAAGAGAAATTAATTAGGGGACTATTTCCTATAGACTATAAGCTTCTTGGGGGGATCCTGTCTGCTAAACTTTACTGTATTGTATTTTCCCAAGCGCTTAGTACAGTGCTCAATAAATATCATAAATTGATTGACTGGATGCCTCCTAGTAAAAGTGGCTTTTTAGTGAAAGGGAGGGATAGGGTTTGGTGAAGCAGAGAGGCTCATGAAAGTGGAGAAAAATGATGAGCAATGAGATGGAGACAGAAGAGCCTTAAGTGAGGCACAGTTAGAAGGCATGGTAGGAAAGAAGAGCAAGGGTTGGAACATGGAGAAGAGTGGATAAGTAAAGGAGTTAACAGTTGATATAGGTAAAGAAATTAACAGTTGATAGGGTAGCTTTGAAGTCCAAGGCACCAAGTTTCTTATTTTATGTGTGAAGAAAGGGGGAGCCTCAGGAGACTTGATGAAAGGCATGATGTGGTCCAATATTGCCCCATCTCCCTTGTACTATTCCTCCCTAAACTCCTTGAACAAATGGTCTGCATCCAATACCTCCTCTTCCTCTCCTGCAATTTCTCCTTAATCCCTTCTAATCTGGATCCCTTCCTCCTTGCACCCTCCCCTGCCCCCCTGCCAGAGAAACAGCCCTGTCAAAAGTCAGCAATGATATCCTTCTTGCCAAATCCAATGGCCTCTACTCCATCCCAATCCTTCTCGACCTCTCAACTGCTTTTGACACTGTCGGCCACCCCCTTCATCTGGAAACACTGTCTAACTTTGGCTTCACTGACACTCTCCTCTTTTATCTCTCCGGCCATTCATTCTCAGTCTCCTTCTCCTCCTCTTCTGCCCCCCTCCTCACCCCCTAAATGGGAGTCCCTCACAGTTCAGCTCTGGGACCCTGTCCATTCTCCATCTACACCCGCTCTCTTGGAGAACTCATTCACTCCCATGACTTCAAATTCCATCTCTACACAGATGATTCCCAAATCTTCCTCTTCAGCCCTTATCTATCTCCTTGCTGCAGTCTCTCATTTCCTCCTGCCTTCAAGACATCTCTACTTGGATGTCCTGTCAACACCACAAACTTAACATGTCCAAAACAAAACTCCTCACCTGCCCACCCAAACACTTTCTGCCTCTGAATTTTCCATCACTGTAGATAGCACCACCCTCCTCCCCGCCTCACCACCCCATAACTCTGGGATTATCCTCAACTCATTTCTCTCAATCAAACCACATATTTGATCTGTCATAAAATCCTGTCGGTTCAACCTTCACAGCATCACTAAAATCTTCCCTTTCCTCTCCATCCAAACTGTTACCATGTTGATCCAACTTATCCCATCCTCTCCTTAGCACTTATTCTATCCTGCCTTGACTACTGCATCAGTCTCCTTGCTGATCTTCCTGCCTCCTATTTCTGCCAACTCCAGTCTATACTTCACTCTGCTACCTGGATCATTTTCTAAAAAACCCTTCACCATGTTTTCCCACTCCTCAAGAACCTCCAGTAGTTGCCCATCCAACAGAAACTCCTTACCACTGACTTTAAAACACTTAATCACCTTGCACCTTTCTAAGTTACCTCAATGATTTTCTACAATATCCCAGTAAGTTCACTTCACTCTTCTAACACCAACCTACTCACCACATCTCGATTTCATCTATCTTGCCACTGACCTCTCACTTATAACCGAACTCTGGCCTGGAACTCTCTCCCTCTTCATATCTGTCAGACACTTACTCTTCCCTCCTTCAAAGTCTTATTTAAATCACATCTCCTTCAAGGGGCCTTTCCCAATTAAGCCCTCATTTCCCCTTTCCCTTCTGTGTTACCCTTGCATTTGGATTTGTATCCTTTATTCACTCCCTCTCAGTCCCACAGCACTTATGTGCACATCCATAATTTATTTATTTGTATTAATGTTTGTCTCCTCCTCTAGGCTGTAAGCTTATTGTTGGCAGAGAACACTTCTACCAACATTGTTCTACTGTTCTCTCCCAAGGGTTAGTATAGTGATCTGCACACTGTAAGCACTCAAATAATATGATTGGTTGATTGATTAATGGGTGGCTAAATGTAAGATAAGGGGGAGTGAGGAGGCTGTTTTTGAATTCCAGCTGAGAGGTGATGAGGATTTGAACAAGGTGGGTGGTTATTAATAATAATGATAATAATAACAACTGCAGTATTTGTTAAGCGCTTACTATGTGTCAGGCAGTGTTCTAAGCTCTGGGGTAGATTCAAGGTTGATACAAGGTTATGAAGTGATGCACGAACTATTATAGAGGAAAAGCCAGTTGGGTTTGGAATGAAGCTAAATAGGAGAGGTAAAAACAGAGAGGAGTCAAAGATGTCATCAGAGCTATGAGCTTCTGGGATAGGGTGGATTGTTGTATTGACCATAATAGGAGAATTTATGAGGATTTCAGAACTGGTGAGATTTACTTGAGATGAGATGTCACACAGATTAAAAAAAGGTTTAAGATAAAATACAATTGTAACACAGTTTTCAATAATCGCACACCTCAAATACTTCCCATCACTTTTTTTCTAGAAAGCAAAAAATATAAGAACAAGCCCATGCTATTAAATACCCAGAAGAAAATATCTTCTCCCATTAGAAAATGAAAAAGAGAAGAGTGAAAACTAAGAAATATCAGTCCTGTAGGTTCCCAAATAACTCTGAATATTTATACTTTTTTTAAAGGTCCTATCCAATTCCTAAGCAAGAGCAAGAAGGTTGCCACCTTACCTGTGCAACATTGATAAACTTTGTGATGACCTCTGCTCTCTGGTGGGGAGTTGGTTTGCTAAGGACCATCAACTGGACCCATTTAGAGATCCCATTAAATAAAGCAATAGATCTCTCCAGGGTTGGGTTATCTTCCAGGCAGCCATGGATGACGTAGCTCTGGTAATCGGTGAACTGGCAAAGGAAGTTTAGAGAGGCTGAAGGTGGATGCAGTGGTCAGAGAAAGAGCCCTTTCCCCGCTCTAGATTGTAAGCTCGTTGTAGTCAGGGGACATGTCTACCAACTCTGTTGGACTGCACTCTCCCAAATGCCTAGTATAGTGCTCTGCACACAGTAAGCACTCAATAAATGCTATTGATTGATTTATAATGCCACAAGGATGGTGAAAGACATTGACAGGTGGGTTTGACCAACCAAGTACCCATCAAGCCACTCTCCTTGGAGCAAGTAGAAGGGTTGGAGAGAAAATCAGCCTGAGGCTTTTTGGAGAGGAGTGACAGTGGCCTGGAGGAGCTGGAAGGAGACCAGCTCCCTACATCTCCCTAGGGAAGTGGCACAGAGTAGTGGATAGAGCATGGACCTGGGAGTCAGAAGGTCAAGGGTTCTAATTCCAGCTCCACCACTTGTCTGTTGTGTGGACTTAGACAAGTCACTTTGCTTCTTGTTACCTCATCTGTAAATGGGGATTAAGACTGTGAGTCCCATGTGGGACAGGGACTGTATCTAACCTGATTACCTTGTATCTACTCAAGTACTTAGAACAGTAAGCACTTAATAAATACCATTATTATTATTATTACTACTACATGTAGTGTCTGGCTCAGGAGAGGGACTGAGGGACTGGTTAGAGCTGGGGCCCAGCCCAGGGGAGGGGGAAGGTTATCTCCCTATGGCCTTCCTTTCTCTCCCCCTCCTCCTAGCTCCCCTGAGACAGCTATCTCCATTCTCTCCAACCACCTGTCCTGACATTGCCAGTCCAGTTCCCCTGCTTTCCCCTCTCCAGTGCTCCTCTCGCTCCTATGGCCATGTTTTCCTAGAGTTTTTTTTAATGTTATTTGCTAAGCGCTTACTATAAGCCAGGCACTCTATTAGGCTCTGGGGTCAATCAATCAATGGTATTTTTTTTAGTACTTACAGTGTACAGAGCATGGTACTAAGCACTTAGGAAAGCACACTACAACACAGTTGATAGACCCATTCCCTGCCCACAATGATTTAAAGTGGGGAGACAGACATTAATATAAATTAATAATACAAGATAAATGGGTTGAAGACAGTCTCTGTCCCACATAAAGCTCTGGGTCTTAATTCCCATTTTACAGATTAGGAAATTTAGACACAGAGAAGTTAAGTGACTTGCCCAAGGTCACACAGCAAAAAAGTGGCAGAGCTAGGATTAGAACCCAGGTCTTCTGACTTCCTGGCCCATGCTCTTTCCACCAGGCACACTGCTTCCTATACTGAAGCTGCGTTTATGACAATGTGGCTCTTATGTGGCGTTTATGACATGGCATCTCCTCCATTCAGTATATTTCACTAATTCCTGTGAGTGAAAATGGACAGTTTTCTTTAAAATTCTCTCTTAAGTCACAGGCTCAGTGCAGGACACATGGAAACCGAAAACTCAACCGATGAATTCAGATGCTGAACTAGGGGAACTAAATCATCCATTTGGGGGTAGCCATTTAGAAAGTCAGTTTGTGAGAGGAAAAGCTAAGAGAGGCGTGCAAGGTGACCCTTAGATAATAGGTTCCTGATGTCTACTGACTCAGCAAGTTAGGCACCTGCAGGTGACTGTTACCCTCACCACCCATACTCTGTTCTCCCAAAGAAAGTCACATGAATGACACATGAAAGTATTTTTCCAGGAGGAAGTAATTCTCTTTCAGGAATACATGGAGGGAGAACGCAGCTGTAGCGGGTCTGAGGTTAATTACCTTCCAAGTTCCGGGGGAGAGGGGAGGGAGAGGACTATGACTACAAGAAAACAGCAGAGGCAGAGTGGAAGATACTATTTGTACCATAGAACCTTCTGGAAATAACTGAGAAAACTATCAGGGAAAAAAAGATGCCAAGACAGGGGAAAGAGGTAGGGAAAGAGGGCATGGGGGGTGGGGGAGAGAATCACAAAAGATAGGAAAAAATATTTTGGATTAATGTGCTTATCCTTGGAAAGAAAAGACCCCAATGAAGTTAGTTATGCTAGCTCTGGAGTTTAACCCTTGAGCTGGTTAACTGAAACAACTTTAACCACAAAACAGTGACCTGCTCAGCGTTTCTTCACAGGGATCTAGCTGCCACATCTAAATGACCACCGTAAATACTATGAATGCCACCCAAGCAGGATTTAGAAGTTACTTTCCATCCAGGTGGTTGCTTTGAAGACAGAGGCCCTGCTCCAACTCTAGAGTCCCAAATGATGACCTAAATCCATGCATCATTTTGAAGAAGGATGAGTCCTTTCAGTGATCCTGTGCAGTCCAGAAGTGTTGGTGACACAGGCCAACCGCACTTGAGATTATGAATATGGTGCTCCCAGGAAAGACAGCACATTCAATGGCCCAGCAATGATCTTAGAAGAATGAACCCCAAGTTGCTTACTGAAATCCTTCTAAAAGATTTATGCTCCAGAAAAGTCAGGTGCTCCGCCAATTCGATAGGCTCCAGGTGGTCAAACAACAAACAGGCTTTGCCCTTCTTGGAAACCTTCTTCCTCTGCGTGACCCTTCTCATCCAGTCATAGGAAGGGCTGTGATAGAAAAGTAAAGTCAGTCAGGAAACCCAAAATCCATAGGAATCAATATGGTTTTCAGTTATCGAGGTACATGCTTTCTGTCTGCAACATGATGAGAAGCCCACCACGCACTTGATGTGCTTGCAACTACTGAACCAAAATAGACATTCGTCAGTTTAGGATAAACCTGCAGCATTAAATAAAACTACACCTATCTTTGCTGAGTCCACTCTATTAACCCTAGTGAAAAGACTGAAATATTGGAAGCAAGACCAATAAAGAAAATTTCATTTTTTTTCAGTAAGCTCTTTTGGGGTTTGAACTGAAAGATCCCATACATTTTGAGCAGATTTGGAAAGTTCATGATAAAATGGAATTATGTATTGAGTCCTAAAACCCTTGGATGGATAAACAGGGAGTTTAATTTTCTTCACAGCACATTTAGAATCAGTCTCACTCTCCAACTGCACACAGTTTGAGAACACAATCATCTCTCACCCAAAGCATGTCTCTCTCTGCTTTGTCAGAAATATTCTCCTCCCAGTGATTCATTATTATGATTCTTGTATTTATTAAGCACTTATTATGTGTCAGGCACAGAACACCTTGATCTAAGGTATTTATGATAAATAATTGGGCCTCACTCTTCTAAGTGCTGGGGTAGATACAAGTTAATCAGGTCAGACACAGTCCCTGTCCCACATGGGACTCACAGTCTAAGCAGGAGGATGAACAGGTATTGAATCCCCATTTTACAGATGAGGAAACTGAGGGACCAAGAAGTTAAGGGACTTGTCCAAGATTACACAGCAGGCAATTTGCAGAACTGGGATTAGAACCCAGGTCTTCTGTCTCACAGGCTCAAGGTCTTTCCACTAGGCTAAACTGTACCTCAGTGTGTGAGAGGCATTTTGTTCCATTTCATTTCAGTCACAGTAATCATGTTTGCCTGCTATTCGCACCCACAAGTCTTCACATTCCTCCCCTACCTGGGTCAAATTTGAATCCTCACCTTGGCCTTTAAGAGTTCTGGGTCATCCTACTTTTCTTCTTCCATGAATTCTACAAAATCATGAAGAGGTGGACAGGGAGAACAGGGAATTATTGTTCACACAATCTCATGCCACCAAAATCTGGGAGATCCACAGAGCATGAAGATATAATAATTGTGGTATTTGTTAAGCACTTAACACTAGGGTCGATGCAAAATAATCAGATTGGACACAGCACCTGTCCCACAGGGAGAAATTAGGTTCAAGATGAACTGATTGAGACACATCTTCACCCAGCAGGCAGAAAACAAGAGTTCATGATGGATTATTACAGGGAAAAGGTACAGATTTTAGAAAGTAGATCCCTGCCATGAAGATGGATGCTAAGAAGGATGGTTTCTTTAAGCATCCTCTGATGCTACTATGGGAGAAAGTATACTGCCTTAGATAAACCACTGATCTTCCTCACATTGGCTGGTTCTTATATTCAGTGTTAAATGCTTTGTTTTTATTTCTCTTTCATCTATTCTCAGCCTGCTCCCTTCCCTCTGACAATGCTGGCTGGAGTGAGGGTAGTTAATCCCTTCTCCGTCCACTGTGAATCCTGCTGTACCATCTCTGGGAAAGGTTTATACTATTTCTTGTCCACTTTACTCTTTTCTCTCATAAATCCCTGTTGGAGTTAAAGCTCATAGCCATATATCACCCATAAATCTTGATCTGGGGTCAAAGAGTGAGCAAAGAGAGTGAGAATAGGGGGCAAAGGGAAAAGGAAGAGAAAAACATCCACTTAACCCTGACCATCAAGATTTTTCCCATTTTCTCCCTTTGGACTGTTTTTTCACTAGACTCTCTTACGGAGTCCAGTGAGTTGGAACTAATTATTTTTCTCTTTTCCCTGAAACTGAGTAGATCATTGCAGTTAGACAAATAATAACCCTGAAGAAACTAACAGTATTTATTTTGTTCTGGTTTAATTAGATATGGCCACATTTTGTCATAGCTTTGTGTATGTTCGTCCACTTCATGACTGTGCTGATTATTTAGTGTCAAGTGAACATAGGGTCACATTTATTCAGCTGAATCCTGACTGGAAATCCATTTTTAGAGTTTTGCTTTTTAAACAAAATGTTAGCTCTGCTCCACATCTTAAATTGAAGAGTGATAATGATAATAATAACTGTGGTATTCGTTAAGCATTTACTATGTGCCAAGCACTGTTCTAAGCGCTGGGATAGATCCAAGCAAATCGGGTTGGACACAATCCGTGTCCCCCATAATAATCATAATACTAATGCTGGTATTTGTTAAGCGCTTACTATGTACAAAGCATTGTTCTAAGCACTGGGGAGGATACAAGATGATCAGGTTGTCCCACGTGGGGCTCACAGTCTTCATCCCCATTTTACAGATGAGGGAACTGAGGCATAGAGAAGTAAAGTGACTTGTCCAAAGTCACACAGCTGGCAAGCGGCGGGGCCAGGATTAGAACCCATGACCTCTGACTCCCAAGTTTGGGCTCTTGCCACTGAGCCACGCTGCTTCTGGGACTCAGAGTCTCAATCCCCATTTTACAGCTGAGGTAATTGAGGCCCAGAGAACTGAAGTGACTTGCCCAAGGTCACACAGCAGACAAGTGGCAGAACTGGGATTAAGACACAGGTCCTTCTGACTGCCAGGCCCGTGCACTATCCACAAGGCCATGCTGAAGATATATACTTAATGTAAACATTGAGACAAATAACTAACATATTGCTTTGTGTTAGTGATTAATGGTATACCAATCAAAAAAAGAAGTGGAATTCCCTTATTTTCAAAAGTGGATAAGGGGTTGAATAAATTTATATTTGGGAAGTTTTCAGGCCCTTTGAGACCATTTGGTGCCATTAAAACATCTTCTATTTAGGAAAATAGCTCACAGTGAAAATTTACAAGGGTTCCCATTGAAAAAATGGAGACTGGAATACATTGAGGATGAAGTGTTAGCCTGAGAAATAACCAAGTTTGGGGATTTTAAGAACGGCCTCACTGTTAAACCATGGGAGTTGAAAAGTATGTTACAAGGTTACCATCCTTAACCAAACTGTCTTACTCACTGCAGTGCCAACTTATTCTATTGGCAGAGATCAGTGGTGTAACTACAGCAGAACACAAGGTAAAGATTCCTTGTTGTTTTAAAAATGACAGCATCACTTCCATCACATCTACAAAAAATCCAGCAAAAGAGGCCCTAACCTCATCCTGAGATACGGTTACACCCATATGTTGGCATCTATCTGTGCTTTTCCCAACCCTATTGTCTTTATTTCCGTGAAGCTTATTTGGCTGCATCTTCTGTCTTTTCTGGAAGTGAGACCATTTAATCCCTCCTGTTTGTGGTGTAGGGAGGAATAGAGAGGCAGAGATGGTTTCATGGTCAATGATTCAGCCTCTACCTCTTGATATTATCCAAACTCCCTAATGATAGCATTACCAATAATAATAATAATTGTGGTATTTCTTAAATGCTTACTATGTGCCAAGCACTGTAGTAGATGTAAGATAATCAGGTAAGACAAATAATAATAGTATTTAAGTGCTTATTATGTGCCAGTCACTGTACTAACACTGGGGTAGATACAAGTAAATTAGGTTGGACATGGTCACTGTCCCACACCCGATCTTAATCTCCATTTCACAGATGAGGTACTGAGGCACAGAGAAGTGAAGTGACTTGGCCAAGGCCACACAGTTGACAAGTGGTAGAGCCAGGATTAAAAATCAGGTCCTTCTGACTCCCAGGCCCATGCTCTATCCACTAGGCCATGCTGCTTTCCTCCTGGCACACACGGAGTTCCCAGTCTAAGGGGAAGGGAGAACAGGAATTGTCTTCAATTTATGTATGAGGAAAGCGAGGCACAGAGAAGATAGATGACTTGCCCAAGTTCACACAATAGGCAAGTGGAAGAGCCAGGATTAGAACCCAGGCCCCTTGACTTCTAGGGCCTCCACCAGGCCATGTTAGCCTGGCCTGGCTTCCACCCAACCTCTGGTCGTGAGGGCTCAGTGCAGTGAGATTTTGTGAAGCTGAGAAAGATAGAAGACATTTTAATGGTATAATTCAAACCAAGAGGCACATCTGAATCCTTAATGGAATCTATCAGGGTTTTTCCACTAGATCAAGTGAGTCTCTAGTGTTTCGAGGAACCTCTTCTGACACACTTACATGCTGGAGATGTCAATGAGTTGGATGTGCTGTTCATAGCCCAGCTGACTGGCTAAATCTCGGAACTCCTCTGTCATACGTATCAAACCCAGATCCAAATTAAATTCTGCAGGGAACTCCAAAATCCAATATCTGAAAAGCATAAAACATACGGCAGTCAGGTAGCTACAAGCTACAGATCTACTGGCCTGTTTGCACCTGAAGATTTGGCATTTGGAGGTTTGTATTTAGGGTTGTTTCTAAGAAAATTCAACTCAAAACCCTTTCTCTCCTCACACACAGACACCTCTCTTAAAATAGAACAATTCTCATACTAATTTAGCTACAAACAAGTCATGACTGAGGGACAATCACGCTGTTTTGGTCTAATACATTTAAAGAAGGATCAATAGCTTTGTCCTTCATTGTGGTTATTTTTATTTCATTGTTCTCCACAACTCACAAGGAAGGCAGATCTTTCTTTTCTTTCTGTTGGGAAAATGAGTCATGGAGTAATCCAGTAAGTTACCCCCAGGTGACACAGGAAGTTTCCGGCTAAATCATTCAATAGAGATCCCTTACCCTGTCGGAGGCCTGGTATCTAATCTTGCTTCTGGCCACTCAGACATGGATGAACTGTAGTGCTCACTCAGAGAGGGCTGAGAATCCTGGGCTTGGATTTGAACCCAGGACTGGGACCTAACCAAAATGCACACAATGCTTTTGCAATGGCAATCCCTGGCTTTGGGGGTGATGCAAAAGGTTTACCTCATTGCGGGAAGGGAATGTGTCTGTTTACTGTTGTATCGTACTCTCCCAAGCATTTTGTACAGTGCTCTGCACACAGTAAGCACTCATTAAATGTGACTGAATCAAGTACAGATGAAAAATGGCATTCCAGCAAAGCTAAGAACCATGGAGAACAAGTGATGACCCAACCGATGATTGTATTAAACACCATTCCATACCCGGAACAGGGGATGAGGCTGCAGGCCAAGGAACACTGACTTTGGATAACTCGGAGAAATCTCCATTAGGGTGACTTGGTATAACGCAGCACTCTTTGACTTCTCCTTAGATTCTTTAACTCTCTTCCCCAGCCCCCAGCACCGAAAGGCCTTTAGGAATTAAGTTACTGTGCCTCCAGAATCAGAAACCATATTCCAGTTAACTAAGAACAGCATTACCTCATGAAGTAACATATCTTCAAGCGAAATTCATTGCAGTTTTCCTCACCAGCATCTCGGTACGTAGGCTAGTTAAAGAAAATACTTCAGATGGGTTCACTTACATTTTTATTGACAGGAGTCACTGTCGGTTTCTGTAACATTCCCTTCTATACAATGGCCTAGTTTTCCAAACACCATGAGCAATGTGTGTGGAAGATGAATGTAATATGTAAATGTAATATGAATACATTTCTATTGTATTCATATTAAGAATGAGTGGAAATTGAGTCTTTGAGTATGTCTTTTAAAAGGACATCCACCTCCTTTTGTACTGAAACAGGTGCTTTTCAAACATCTCTGGATACATTACCGTGGTCAGTAAGTTTGTGGGAGCAGTTCATCAGGGTCTGAAATAAGATCATGGAAATCTGGATTGCTTTCTTATTTTGAACCTTGGGATTTCAAACCTCAGAAGGGAAAAGGAAAATGAAAATGTATCAAGCAGCAAATCACAATCAACGTGCTGAAAATATTCCTTCTGCTTAACCAGGATTGAAGATATAAAGCTCTAAATTAGTTTAATATCATTTAACTAGACTTTAGTGTCCCAATATTCCCACATGCTCATTTCTACATGAACATATCTTCCTTCTTTCCCAGGGTAGGCTATTTTGGGAATCAATTGTATACCACACTTCATTGTTATAGATAGGAATGAAGCTTTCAGCAGTTTTGAGGGCAGACAAACTCATTACTATCTTTCAGTGCTTTTAGGTATTAATGGCTAGACACTTGATTATCTCTGTGAGAGGCAGACAGCAGTACACAGTAGTTAAAAAGGATATATGGAGAGCAGTTTTCCTGCCAACTCAGTAGATGATAGATACCATCGGTGCATCAATAGCACTATTCTTGGCAAATGGCTGTTGCTTAGTTCTCCTTTATCATCTGTAAAGCAAAATCAAGTTTTTTTGTCATTTAAGCCAGAACATCACAGCACAAACTAAAACATGGATATGAGCAAGTATCTATAATATCTATACATACCTATAAATTGCATATCATAACTTATTTATGCTAAGGTCTGTCTTCCCCCGCTAGATTGTAAGCAGCTCACTGTGGGCCGGGGATGTGTCTACCAACTCTATTTTACTGTACTCACACAAGTGCTCTGCTCACAGTAAGTGCTCAATAAATATGAGTGAACGATTGAAGTATCTGCATAATTCATGCAAATAGTCTCCTTACATCTCAATTATCATAGTAATCAAATCATACTTAAGGACTACAGTGATACTGAGTGCAATTTGAGATTTTTGTTTGGGAAAGATGAGCCTGAGAAATGCTTAGGCCAGAGAATGTTGTAGTTTATGCTAGTGTCTATCAGAGGGCTTGAAATCTTGACTATTTTCAGCATGAGAATAAGTAGGAAGCAGCAAGCCATAATTCCAGCAGAGAGCAAAGCTCCAGTGCAAGGGATAATGTTATTATCACCTTCCTGGGCAATGAGAAGACTGACTATGAAAATCGTGTACAGCAAAGTGTAGTGCAAAAAATATAAAGTCAGAGAAATGCTGTGGACTCCTGCCATTGAGGGTCCAATGCTTGCATGCTCTACGTGCACTGGGCCCGGGACAAAAGTTTCTCCTTTGCACCCTCTGACTCGTCCATCACTGCTGAGACTTTGATCCTATTTTGTGTATTTGTTCATGCTGCGTTTTAATGTTTTATCACTCCTAAGGTATCTTTCTCCAATCCCTTCTCCCCACTTAAACTCTTAGACTGTGAGCCCCTCACGGGACAGGGACTGTATCTAATTCCCATCTGTGTATTCTCTCCCAGCATTTAATATAGTCCATTCAATTGTATTTATTGAGCACTTATTATGTACAGAGCATTGTACTGAGTGCTTGGGAAAGTACAATGTAGCAATAAACTGATACACTCCCTGCCCACAACGAGTTTACAATCTAGATTTGGGGAGACAGATGTTAATATAAAAATAAATTACAGATATGTACATAAGTGCTGTGGGGCTGGGAGGAAGAACCAGTGGAATAAGTCAGGGTGATGCAAAAGGGAGTGGGGGAAAAGGAAAGGTGGGGGGGCTTCATCAGGGAAGGTCTCCTAGAGAAGATGTGCCCTCAGTAAGGTTTTGAAGGAGGGGAGAGTAATTGTCGGTCGGGTTTAAGGAGGGAGGGCATTCCAGGCTAGAGGCAGGACATGGATGAGGGGTCGGTGGCAAGATAAGTGAGATTGGGGCAAGGTGAGAAGGTTAGCATTAGAGGAGCAAGTGTGCAGACTGGGTTGTACTAGGAGAAAAATGAGGTGAGGTAGGAGGGGACAAGGTGATGGATTGTTTTAAAGCTAATGATGAGGAGTTTTTGTTTGGTGCAGAGGTGGATGGGCAACCATTGGAGTATTGTGAGGAGTGGGACAACATGTCCTGAAAAGTTCTGAAGCAAAATGATCTGGGCAAGAGTGAAGTATGGACTGGAATGGGGAGAGGCAGGAGGCTGGGAAGTCAGCAAAGAGGCTGATACAATAATCTAGGCGGAATAGGATGAGTGACTGTGATTGTATAATAATAATAATGTTGGTATTTGTTCAGCGCTTACTAGGTGCCT
This sequence comes from Ornithorhynchus anatinus, assembly GCF_004115215.2. Lineage (NCBI taxonomy): Eukaryota > Metazoa > Chordata > Mammalia > Monotremata > Ornithorhynchidae > Ornithorhynchus > Ornithorhynchus anatinus. The sequence goes on along the minus strand of NC_041728.1, from coordinate 70,523,272 downwards.
AGCACTGTTCTAAGCGCTGGGGGAGATACAGGGTAATCAGGTTGTCCCACGTGGGGCTCACACACTTTTAATCCCCATTTTGCAGATGAGGGAACTGAGGCACAGAGAAGTTAAGTGACTTGCCCACAGTCACACAGCTGACATGTGGCAGAGCCGGGAGTCGAACTCATGACCTCTGACTCCAAATGCCAGGCTTTTTCCACTGAGCCACAGCTGATTCTTTTATAGTGCTCTGCAATTTTGTTCATTCATTCAATGGTATTTATTGAGCATTTACTATGTGCAGAACACCGTACTAAGCATTTGGGAGAGTACAGTACAACAGAGGTAGCAGACATGTTTCCTGCCTACAACAAGCTTAGTCTAGAGGGGGAGACAGACCGTACTATAAATAACATCATTACTGCAGACAGTAAGTTACTATTGTTATTATTTCTACTCCTCCTCCTCCTACTTCAACACACACTGAGAGGTAGGGAGGGAAGCAGAGCTGGAGGAAAGCATTCAGAAGAGGCCAGGGAGAGGAGAAGTAGAAGGGGGAAGGGGAGGATGAGCTCATTTAGAAGCTCACCAGTGACACATCTCCCTCAGATACAATAGGAACCTGCTCAGTGAGAAGATAAAAGAAAAGCTCTGACAGCAGGGGAAGGCCGCAGTGGGGCAGGTTTATTCATTCATTCATTCATTCAATAGTATTTATTGAGCGCTTAGCTTACTATGTGCAGAGCACTGTACTAAGCGCTTGGAATGAACAAGTCGGCAACAGATAGAGACAGTCCCTGCCCTTTGACGGGCTTACGGTCTAATCGGGGGAGACAGACAGACAAGAACAATGGCAATAAATAGAGTCAAGGGGAAGAACATCTCGTAAAAACAATGGCAATTAAATAGAATCAAGGCGATGTACATTTCATTAACAAAATAAATAGGGTAATGAAAATATATACAGTTGAGTGGACGAGTACAGTGCTGAGGGGATGGGAAGGGAGAGGGGGAGGAGCAGAGGGAAATGGGGGGAAAAGAGGGTTAAGCTGCGGAGAGGTGAAGGAGGGGAGGTAGAGGGAGTAGAGGGAGAAGGGGAGCTCAGTCTGGGAAGGCCTCTTGGAGGAGGTGAGTTTTAAGTAGGGTTTTGAAGAGGGGAAGAGAATCAGTTTGGCGGAGGTGAGGAGGGAGGGCGTCCCAGGACCGCAGGAGGACGTGGCCCGGGGGTCGACGGCGGGATGGGCGAGACCGAGGGACGGTGAGGAGGTGGGCGGCGGAGGAGCGGAGCGTGCGGGGTGGGCGGTAGAAAGAGAGAAGGGAGGAGAGGTAGGAAGGGGCAAGGTGATGTAGAGCCTCGAAGCCTAGAGTGAGGAGTTTTTGTTTGGAGCGGAGGTTGATAGGCAACCAATGGAGGTGTTTAAGAAGGGGAGTGACATGCCCAGATCGTTTCTGCAGGAAGATGAGCCAGGCAGCGGAGTGAAGAATAGACTGGCGCGGGGCGAGAGAGGTTTATTGCACTCATGGACCCTTGTCAGAAGGAGAAGCCTCTTCTGACACTAGTTGGAGGATAAGAATTTGCAGGACACTCACTAAAGGGACTGTGCCAACTGCAGCTTCTCATTACCCTCTCATAAACCCAAATCTCATTCTTTTGTCCCAGTACTAAGCCTGCTGGGACTTTTGTTGAACACAAATATGTATCACATCCCACATCCACTTCAAAACAAAATAAGGAAAGGAACCTACCAAACAGCTCAATGCACGTGCTTAACAGTTCATCTAGCGTCGCTGCTTTTCCAAGTGGACTTGACCCCATTGTCTTCAGCCTTTGTCAAAGAACTAGAGACATTTTCAGCATCAGGGAGATCATCTCCACAGTGACACGTAGGTGCCTTTAAGCAGAGGGAGGAGGACTAGAATTTTAGTTGGATTTCTTGGGGACTCTGTTGAAAAGGGAGAGAAGAACAGATAATGGTGCACTTAAGTGTCAGGCGAAAACACTGTTCTATGTTCATCTCAAACTAGGGGATCCCAATTTTTCACAACATCTGTTGCTTATACCAAAGGAAGAAATAACAAAATGACTTGTTCAACCCCATCCAGAATAAAAAATGAATGCCTCTTTTTTATGTCACTTTCTTTCCCAAAGTGACTGAGACAACGATGACCACAAACTCATTCAGGTATTGTTTGGCTGAGTTTCCTACAGTTGCAATGGGGTATAATTTTCTGAATATGTTCAGATTGTTTTTCAAGCAGAAGAGGAATTTAGGGTTCTAGTAAAAGTTCTTTTGTCTAGAATTACTGACTCTTCAATGGACCTTTTGGGACAATTTCAATTACTGATAGAGAACTTAAAATAGTACTGTGGTAAACTTACTGAAGAAAGGGACCAAACTAAAGTAATTTTATTCAGTGCATATATATGACTACTTCTCTGAAGTGCAGAGCGTGCTTCACAAATGTCAAGGAAAGGGGCTCATTAACCCCATTATCTCCTTTATCCATCTTCCAAAGCAGGGGAGCGGTGGGGCCAGATCTACTTAGCACCAAGAGAAGCAGAGTTGGCTTAATTGATTTGGATTGCTGAATTGGCCAAACTGGATAAGAACTGGGTTCACTGGGTCACCCCACCTACAATCGATCAATTGATCATATTTTTTGAGCACTTACTGTGGGCAGAACACTGAACTAGATACTTGGAAGAGTACAGTATAACAGAGTTGGTAGATGTGTACCCTGCCCACAGTGGACTTACAGTCTAGAGTAACCGTCAGTTCATGATGTTTCCAGAAAGGGCTTATAGCTCAGGTCTATGTGCCCAATCCGAGGCAGTCATGATCAATCAATCAATAGTATTTATTGACTGCTTTCTGAGTTCAGAGGACTGCACTAAGTGCTTGGGAGAGTACAATAAAAGGGAGTTGGTAGAGTTGGTGAATTAGCATGCACACTACTGGGGCATCGGAGATCCAAAGCTGTATTTAATTCACTTACGAGACTGGAGTACTCTCCACACATAAGTCGAAGTCAGGTGAAAAGCTGGGATTTTTTTGAATGACTTGGGAATGATTTGTAATAAAAGGCTATGAATCAAGCCAAGGCTCTGAGTTTTTCAAAGTCCTTCCAAATTTCTTTCGGGAAAACTTGAAAATCTCCCTGCAACAGACTTTCTTGCCAGATTTCCCAGCTTCCTGGCTTTGTAGGGCTTGAAATATCCAACAGGAATAGCTTCCTCTCCAGAAGCCCTGATTTCTAACTTGCTTCCTGCCTCAGTGGGTCTGAGTGCAGAACTTATGAGAGCTTCCCCAGCATCATCAGGCCCAGTTGAATCCCAGGGGCATGGAGATAGGTGAAGTGGTCCTTTATGGCTACACCACCCCCGGGGGAATAATAATAATAAGAAGAAGAATCTATGGTATTTGTTAAGCACTTACTAAGGCCTAAGCCCTGTACTAAAAGTTGGGGTCAGAACAAGTTAGTCAGGCTGGACACAGTCCCTGTCCTACTCAGATCTCACAGTCTAAGGGAGAACTGGTATTTATTTCACCCCCAATTTAAAGTTAAGGAAACTGAGGGACTGAGCACGTTATGGGCAGGGACCGTGCCTACCAATTCTGTTGTACTGTACTTTTCCAAGCACTTAGTACAGGGTGGTGAAAATTGTTTAAGTGCTTGATAATACAATTAGTTGATTTTTATTCTTCTAAGCACATACTACAGTGCTCTGCAGACAGTAAGTGCTCAATAAATATCATTGATTAATTGATTTAATTGCCCAGGGTCACTCAGCAGGCAAGTGGAGGGACCAGGATTAGCACCCAGGTGCCCTGACTCCCAGGCCCATGTTCTTTCCACTAGACCATCTAACAAGTCATTTTGACTCTCCTTGTTAACTCTTTTTCAGTAAAGATTAAGTATTGGACAAATTACTAGATGACAACTAGTAGCAAAATTGGTCCCTCAGAATTCATGGCACTCTCTAGGTCCAGATGGTTGCTGGGGATGTCAAATTCACTTAAATGAGAGTCAACTTAATCAGAGTCTAAACCCTTTAAACATTCATGAAGTTTCAATTGAGACTGTGAGCCCCACGTGGGACGGGGTCTTTGTGCAACCCACTTGGCTTGTATCCACCCTGGTGCTTAGTACACTGCCTGGCACACAAGTGCTTAAATATCACAATTATTCACAATTATTATTATTATAATTATTATTATCTGGGGATAACCTGGTGTTTTACTGACATTGAACACAGCTCTTGAGTTTCTATGGGGGCTTCCTCAAAAATGAGCATTTATTCATTCATTTGTACTTATTGAGTACTTAACTGTGTGCAGAGCACTGTACTGTGCCCTTGGGAGAGTACAATACAACAGAGCTGGTAGACATATTCCCTGACTTCAGTGAGTTTACAGTCTAGAGCGGGGAGACAGCCATTTATATAAATTAATAATAATATAAATGAATCATGGATATGTACATAGCATTTAGCAGTTCTCTCATTTTAAGGGTTATAATCAATATTCATTCAATCGGTAATATTTATTGGATGCCTAATGTTTGCCAAGCACTGTACTAAGTGCTTATGAGAGTACAATCCTGGCTCCACCACTTGTCTGCTGTGTGCTCTTAGGCACCTATAGTGCTCTGCACACAGTAAATGCTCAGTAAATACCATTCATTGATTGATTACAATAGAGTAAGTCAACACAATCCCTGCAATCAGGGAATTTAGAATTTAGCAGGGTAGATGGACTGTAAAGTAAATTACACATAGGAGGTTACAATCCAAATGGCAAATATACAACATGGTAAATGAAAAGTGGACCTACTAATTCCAAACAGGTAGACCTCTGGCTCTGGTACTATTCAGTGAGGAAGAGGACATCATTGAAATAAGGATCAATAGGGTAGCCTGAAGAAAGTATCACTCCTCACAGTAGAACGGGTGCTTCGGAGATCTGAGAAAGCAGGAAAAAAACCAGAGTGAAGAACAAAATAGTTCAAAGAGTTGGGAAGCTAAAACACTTCCATGCTGAGAGTCTTTTGCATCTCTCATTTTCCCAAATATTATTTTTAAAAAATTTTTTTTAAGGATTTGTGCTAAGCAATTAAGAATCAAATACTGTTCAAAGAGCTGGAGCAGATACAAGTTATTTAGGTCTGACACAGTCCTTGTCCCACATGGGGCTCACAATCTAAGTAGGAGGGAGAACCGGTATTGAATCCTCACTTTGCAGTTGAAGAAACTGAGGCAGGGAGAAGTGAGTTGCCGGTCACATGGCAGGCAAATGGCAGGCTCCTAGTCCTGCACGTTACCCACTAGGCCATGCTGCTTCCCATGCTGCTGCTTTCTTGGCAATATGCA